>NC_090657.1:208564526-209222380 GCF_040937935.1 Hyperolius riggenbachi | reverse complement strand
GAGAGAGAGAGAGAGAGAGAGAGAGAGAGAACACACACACACACACACACACAGAGAGAGAGAGAGAGAGAGAGAGAACACACACACACACACAGAGAGAGAGAGAGAGAGATCACACACACACACACACACACACACACAGAGAGAGAGAGAGAGAGAGAGAGAGAGAGAACACACACACACAGAGAGAGAGCGAGAACACACACACACACACACACACACACACACACACACACACACACACACACACACACACACACACACACACACACACACACACACACCTGTAAGAAGAGACAGCAAACAGAATAAGAATGAAAATCCTCTTTATTGCTGAACCTGCATTTAGGAGAATCTCTAATAAAAGGAAAATGTATTTATATATTTATAGTTTTCAGCACATAAAGTGAGACTTCTAAAATCCGCTAACAATACAAAACTGGTCCTCTTATCTGACTTTACGGTTCCTGTCTGACAGCCATGTCTTCCAATCACACACATAAGATGGAAAGAAAACAGGAAGGATGCCTTTACCGCCGTCCCCTTCCCAACCTGATCTTCCGCAAATCTCCGATGGCTGGCATGGTGATCTACAGAGCAGGACGTAAGACGCAGACACACGTTGAAAAGCGGAAAATAAGAAATCTACAGTCGGATCCTGCGGGAACGTGCAGAAAATGCCCAACTACACCCCCCCAAAAAAATTACCCACCAGAAACCGGCAATCACCCAATCTGAGCCCAGCGTTGCTGCATTAAAAAGCGCTAATCGTCCTGTGAAATGGCATCTCTTTATTAATAAGCAGGAATTTAAAATAAAAATATATATTAAAAATCTAGGGGCTCATCAAGATGCTGAGGAACATTTGATCAGAGGGTGAAATTTGTACCAGAAACATTAAAATGAAAAAAGGTTGTCCACATTTGCGTGGAACCACCATCGTGCCACAGAACAACCAATCAGCCGCTTCATCCCAGAGGACACTGCTCTACCTAAACACCCCAAGCAGGCCTCACGCTACCCATAGCCTATGGTACAGGGCCACTGCAGGATGCTGTTCTATAAGAATTGGTGCTGGGTTACCATATTCCCTCTGTAGAGGGCGCTGTGCCACTGTCATCCTTAACCAAGGAGGATATGGCAATCTTCGGTCATGTGATAGATCCAAAAGGAACACATTTGCCCCGGCCATCTACAGCGGGGGCAAGTTACATGTGTAATATTACGGGAAGGAAATGGAACAAGTTATCGGATATCAACCAAAGAAATGACAGTCGGGGCTCCATCTACACGCTGAGGAACACAAATGCCGCTAAAATGAAACAAGATAAATCCTTCCATTGGTAGGTCAGCCCACCCTTCCCCCCACCCTGTGCTCCCTACAAACACCAACCACACAAGTTGCATACAATGAAGCGGTCGCAGAAATACAAAGTCAGCTTGGGCTAAAGTGACCCTCCAAGGGGGACCCGAGCCATACAGATCGATAGGTCATGTGACTGCAAGAACCACTCAGCTCACTCTAGTGGGTGGCACCAGAAGACATGTGAAGGGTGGAAAGGAAATAAAAAAGGCTTTGTCCCTGTGTCAGTGGCGTGGAGCGGAGGAAAGCGGTGCAGTGCCGGAGGGACAGGGCCGGAGACCAACTCAGACGGACAGTGACACAAAGCTGTTGTACTGCTGGATGTTTCTCTTTAAGATGTCAGAGCAAGGCCCCAGGACCCGTTCAAAGCGTGGGCGGTCCAGCTTCACACACTTCAGGGGCCCACGGGCCACCACCGTGGCTGCTCGGGGTCTGTTCATCAGCAAAGCAATCTCACCTGGAAAGAAAACGGAACATATCACATGACTGAACAGATCTAGCCCACCAATCAAAGCAGTGTGACCACTCCATTTAATCTTGGCGTAGTTAAAGGGATCTTAGCAGCTCCTAGTTTCAAATAGCTGAAAGGGCTGCTGACTTATGTTATCTGAAGCACAGCGTCCCCCTTACCTAATGCTGAAGGAGTTGTTTGCTCTCAGCTTCTGGGCAATTAAGTCTAATTAGAAGAGTTGTTATCTGCCTTCTATTTTCTGCTGCTTGCAGAGGGCTTGCTTACAAACAGAGGAAATAGAGAAAGTAGAAGAATGTTGCCTGTAATTAACCCTTAAAATGTAAAAGGATGAGATGAGGTAAAAATTACATTTTTTTGTGATAAGCCACATTGTTAGTATGCATTTTAAATGTGCTTTTGAGATACCTTAGGTGCTAAAAATTGTGCTCAGTCCTCTGTAAGACAGCTGTAGGCATAGCACCATCTCCTCGCATTTTCAGAAACCAATAACTAGGTTGTTTCACAGGGATAAAGAAAAACTACTACTCCGTGAACTTCAAAGCAGTTTCTTGCCAACTTACCAAAGTAATCGGAAGGCCCTAGCCGACCGACTTCCACAAACTCCTCATTCTCAGAGCGACGCTGGAGCACGGCAGCCGTACCCTGCAGAACCACAGGAAGGGACAGTCAGCTACAGTCCACCAACAAGATCGAGGAGACCAGGAGACAACTGAGGGTCTTACCTCCAAGATAATGAAGAACTCATCACCAGGCTCACCCTGCACCACAATCTTCTGTCCATCCTCAAACTGAACAGGCTCTAGAGCATCTGCTACAGTCAGCCGCTCCCACTTGTCCAGAGATTCTGAAGAAGAGACAATAAAACGCAGATGAATGAATGCCAAACTTCCCTTGCGCCAACTGCTCAGGGTTCCAATCTGTAAAGGAAACACTAGAGTGACTTAATTCTGGCACTGATGCTGGTGTTTGGAGTCCTATAAGGAGCAACTCATTAAAGAGGACTAAAGCACTTTAATACCATCTTGAGTTGGCCCAGACAAAAAGAAGAAAAATAAAATAGCCTGATCTTCATCGAGGCAAGTCAGTCCCATCAGGAGGAAAAACAAACAAAATAAGGGCAAGCCTAGAAGGAGTCAAGCACTGTTCCAGAAGGTATGAAATAACCACTTGCTTGAAGGGAGAGGTCAGCCACTAACCCAGGGGAGAAGAACAAACTGTGGACCTGATATAGACAGAAACCAGCCACTCACCCAGAATAGAGACTTTGCTGAGGAATTCTTCATACATCTTTCGCTTTCGTAAAGTGCTCCCCTGAAACGGAAATAAAAGTCAAAAGATTGCCATGAGCGTCATTAGCCCTAGCAATGGCTAACAGTATACACATAATTTACCATAAGGATCCTCCTGTAACTGTCCCGGTCAATGCCCCACAACTTCACATTGGTTTTGGCCTTCACGGTGGCAGCTCTGGGTGTTCCGTAGATTAATGCCAATTCTCCGAAGCTGCCGCCCTCACCGATGCTGGTCATCCACTCATTGTTGACGTATACCTGCAAGACAACCCATTTAACCTTAGGAAAATCTACTCTACCCAGTATTCATCATAGGAGAATTAAGGTTAAACAGAATAACCTCTGATGATGAGAAGCCACACGGACTGACTTAACCAGTAAGAGGGCTGAGGGGTTTATCTCTCCCTCTCCAGGGCTGGCAGCAGAACTGCTGTCCTAGTTATGTGAACCTGCCACCACTATCATCGCCCTTCAGTAGTCTTACGTGTCTACCCAGCTCTCCACACCTGAGGATACTAAGAGGGGAGTATGAAAGCAGAGCAGACATGGGGACCGGAGAAATAAAAGCATGGCACTCAGAGGGACAGGTAACTTTAGCAGCCACTGCACTACCAAAAACTACACAGGGAGGGGGAGCACATCAGCTGGAGCGGGTGGATCAAGGGGAGCAGATATATCTGCTCCAGCGCTGGGAACTCTCCTCCTCTTCTGCCGCCCACTGTATTGAATTCCTCTGTAAGGTTCTACTGCATGTCACGTGACAAGCATTGGGAGCTGTACTGAGGTATATGCTGCAGCACTGTGAATGACTTTAGCGAAGAAAAGAATAGAACACTCAGCACTAAAGCAGGTATGTCGGCTCTGCCGTGCTACTCTACATGTGGGGAGGATAGATAGAGGGGGACCTGTTTGTAGTTGAGGGGGGGGGGGGGGGCGTTTCCACTCTCGGCTGCACTTGGCATGGGGGGTTGGAGAGGGCTTGCTACATTGGCCACACTTGGGGGTGTTGGGAGGGTCGTTATAGTGTATGCACCTTTAGACTTGGGAGGAGCGATTGGTAAACGCATGCCTTCGGAAATGAAAAATACAGATTATGATGTACGTCATGTTACTTTAATACAGGCAACACAAAGTGCGATCATGCTTGCCCCAAATACTCACATCCATCTCGCCCTGGTCTACGACATAGAAATTATCCCCTTCATCTCCTGCAACAACAAGAAAGCTTGTTATGCTACATTCCATTATGAACTCTGATGATTGTATCCCTGAATGCTAAGTCTCACTGACACTACACCCCTATATAACACTGCAAATGGTATAGCCCACTCTCTGTACAGCGAGGAGAACGCCAGCGCATACCACTAAGGCTGCATCTGAAATGGCCACCAGCTCAGTGTGCAGCACCTATATAGACTCTCTGCACACTTCGCATTCAATTCAGATGCAAATCATATGCAAATCTGCTACTACTTATAATGCATACAGGAAACTCAGGAGGAGGGGCTGGGAGCAGCTAACCTGACAGTTACATAGTTACAAAGTTAAGGAAAGGTGGGGGGAAAGGCTGCGCATCCCTAAACACATGTTGCAATTGGATGGTTAATCGCACAGGCATACACCGCCTCTGTCAGACTGAAAAATGCATGCCCTGCACCCAAGACAAGTGCTAACATTTATTAAGCTAGGAGGAACTTTAGCTTCCAATATGGTTTGCATGCAAAGTATATTATACTAGACACTTGCGCCACGGTGAGGCAGACCTCCGGGCAAGTCACTTAACCTTTCCCCCCACCTTTCCTTAACTTTGTAACTATGTAACTGTCAGGTTAGCTGCACCCAGCCCCTCCTCCTGAGTTTCCTGTTTGCATGATAAGTAGTAGCAGATTTGCATATGATTTGCATCTGAATTGAATGCAAAGTGTGCAGAGAGTCTATATAGGTGCTGCACACTGAGCTGGTGGTCATTTCAGATGCAGCCTTAGTGGTATGCGCTGGCGTTCACCTCGCTGTTCTACCAAATGTAAGTTACACATTTTTCTTGCTTAGCTGCTCCCGAGGTTTTAAATTTAGGTTAGGTGACTTGCCCGGAGGTCTGCCTCACCGTGGCGCAAGTGTCTAGTATAATATACTTTGCAAGCAAACCATATTGGAAGCTAAAGTACCTCCTAGTTTAATAAATGTTAGCACTTGGCTTGGATGCAGGGCATGCATTTTTCAGTCTGGCAGAGGCGGTGTATGCCTGTGCGATTAACCATTCAGTTGCAGCATGTGTTTAGGGATGCACAGCCTTCCCCCCCCCCCCTTTCCTCCACTCTCTGTACACCCTAATATGACACCCTGCGAATAGTATTCCCCAAAACTACACCGCATTGACTCTATACTCCAATACAACCACCTGCTTACAACTCCCAATACTGCACCTCAGCGCAACACCCTGTTGTAAGCAGACTGTGGAGTCGGTACAAAAATCTTCAGACTCCGACTCCTCAGTTTCTGAAACCACAACTCCGACTCCGGATACCCAAAATTGCTCAGACTCCGACTCCTCGGCTCCGACTCCTTAGTCTAATAACAGGGCTGTGGATTTTGTACAAAAATCATGCGACTCCGACTCCCAACTCCGACTCCTCAGTTTCTGAAACCACAACTCTGACTCCAACTTCGACTCCGGGTGCCCAAAATTGCCCCGACTCCGACTCCTCAACTCCGACTCCACAGCCCTGGTTGTAAGTATCCTCTAGTACTACACCATCCTCTTAACACTACACTCTAATATGCAAATAATATCACCCACTGACATTACCTTTCAGTAGAATATCCTGCTACAGGTATTCCACAGAACTATGCCCCAATGACAACAGACCCTAATGTGACACCCAAATACTGCACTTACTGTACATCTCAGTGTAACACCATGCTAATAGTATGCCGCAGTGCTACACCACTCGGCTGACACTACGCCCCAACACCCTGCTAATGGTATCTCCAATAGATCACCCTGCTAATCACATACCGAAATCCTAAACTCCAAAATAGCAACCTGTGACTCGGATGCCTCAGTATTACGCTACCATGCTGACCTTTTCACGACTGTGGAGTCGATACAAAAAAATCATCTGACTCCGCCCCCCTAAGTTTATAAAACCAATGACTCAGCCTCCAGGTACTCAAAATTGCTCCGATTCCTCAGTCTTAAGGTGGCCACACACGATACAATAAAATGATCCGATTTTACAGCAATTGGATAAAAACGATCGGATTTCCCGAAAAAAAAAAATCAAAAGCTTTTTTTTTTTTTTTTTTTTTTTTATTCGACTAAAAAATCCAATCGGATTTCCCCTTTTTTAGATTTTTATCTCTCCGGAATGCCAGATATTTTTCTTCAATTTCTCTAACGATTGTATGGTGTGTGTTAGATTGTCAATTTATTAATATACACACCCAAGCAATTTTCTCAGAGTTTCCAATCGTTTTTATCATAATTGGGGGAAAAATTGAACATAGGTGTGTGGTACATTGGTCATATTTTTGAAATGTTACAATCAGTCAGAAAAATTGATTGCAATTCTTAAATTGAACAGATATTTAAAAAATTGTATGGTGTGTGGCCACCTTAATACCTACCAGGGTTGTGAAAATGGTACAAAAATTGTCCTCAGTTTATGAAACCTCAGGCTCCAGGTACCCAAAAATTGCCACGACTCCACAGCCCTGCGTAGAACACCCCACTATCTTCCAGTATTATAGTCAATTCAAATGTGTACTCTAACATGACACATTTACTGAGATGGACTGCAAACAGGACCACTCAGTATAAAATTCCATCAAATATTACTGTATGTCCCAATGACAATGTGCAGCAACAAAAACACTCTGCTGATGGTACGCTTCAGTCTTGACTATAGACTCTCATACTACAACCAGATGAGAGCAAGCTCCAGTAGTAGATGTTCCTGTACAACACCAGCCATCGAACCCCGTGATAGTAGGCTGAATGTCTCACTCACCCTGCTGGATGACCGTCTCTCCAGCAATGTATGTGACAGAAAACATGGCATCAAAGATGTCACTGGAACAGAAAGAAGAGAGCATAAGATGAGTACTGTAACTGGACCACAATAATTACAATCATTAAAAGACCACTCCAGCGAAAAAAAAGGAAGCCGTTAAAATCTGACAGAACTGATGGGTTTTGGATTAGTCCATCTCCTCATGGGAGTTTCTCATGGTTTTTTTGTTTTCAAAAGCATTTCCTTAACAGCAGTTGCCGAACCTAACTGGCAAAACAGTGTGCAATAAAGCAGGGAGGCTGGCTGGTATCTTGCCATTGTGGCAGTTAAATTGCCGTTCAGGAAATTCTTTTGAAAACAAAGAAAACCCAGAGAATCCCACATGAGGAGATGGACTAGTCAAAAACCTATCAGTTCTGTCAGATTTTAAAGAGGGATAGAACTAAATAACATTCAGTAAAAATGTGTTTTCTTACTTTTTACCCATACAATTATCATATTTGCTTTTGTGCACAAGTAGTACTGTCTGCCTACAAATTCCAAATTCCCTTAGTACAGTTTATCTGCACTGAAAGCAGCCATTGCATTTTATTGCATAGTTGTTGTATGTATATATTAAAATCTATCTAGTGATCACTTCTCAGCTCTTTCTGCTTCTCAGCTCAGTTTCAATGTTTACTAAATGTATCTGACAAAGGAATGTAAACAAAAGGTAATGTTATCACCTCGTCGGATGTGACGAGAAGTGCTGTGTTCAACAGTTTGAATGCTGTTGTGCTACAAATGTTTTTGTGTGGTAGTAGATTTTATGCTGTAAATAATCTTTTAGAGCAAAGAGGAAATGCTGAGTTCCATACCACTTTAATGGTCTACTTTTTTTTCACTGGAGATGTCCTTCAACTGCCTGTATATAGCATGCTTTCTAGCTCGCTGCCTGCATGGCGTGCACTGGTTTCTGGAGAGGCTACATTGCACACACTGTACAGAGCCTTTCTAGAGCAGACACATCGCAACATATACAAGTGCAGAGCAAAACCTGCATAATCCTTTTCATAAATAAACATACTGTGTCAGCATGACCAGCAGAGGGCCTCGCACCCGAATCTCACCTGCGTTCGTTGTCATCCAGGTGAGCAAACAAAACGTTCTTCTCAATGGCCTTGGCCAGAGCTGCCATCGTCTTATAGTCCTTAGGGATAACCTGAACAAGACACAAATGTAGTAGTGAGTGAAACACAGCTCTGTGTACTGGAGACACCACTGCAGCTCACATATCACTACTGGAGGAGCCACATACAGGCAATATGTATAGGGAATACCGCACCCAAAAAAAAGTAAGCACTGTTGGAAGAAACACAGCCACATGTAAAGAATACATTGCTCCACCATACTGTAGCCATACTTATCACTGTTGGAAGAGACACACAGCCACGAAAAAAATGCACCTTTATTTCCAAATAAAATATGGGCTCCAGACAATTTAAATGGAGTAATAACTGGGACAAATGGGCAAATAAAATGTGGGTTTTAAGTACGGAAGCAGGTATTAATTTCAAACTATAATGGCCAAAAACTGAGAGATAATGATTTTTCCCCCCATTTCTTTCTTAATCTTCCTGTTAAAATGGATTTAGAATAAAATAATTCTTAACAAAAATGTACCACCCAAAGTAAGCCTAAATGGTGGCAGAAAAAACAAGATAGAGATCAATTCATTGTGATAAGTAGTGATAAAGTTATTGGCAAATGAATGGGAGGTGAAAATTGCTCAGATGCATAAGGTGAAACAACACTGTAGGCTGAAGTGGTTAAAAAATACACCCTACCACCATAGCCCATAGATCACTGCTGTAAAGACACACACAGCCACATGTAAAGAATACACCGCACCACCATAGCCCACATATCACTGATGTAAGAGACACACATAGCCACAAGTAAAGTATGCCCTGCACCACAATAGCTCACATATCATTGCTGGAAGAGAGACACACAGCCACGTGTAAGAGATACACTGCACCACCATAGCCACATATCACTGCTGGAAGAGAGACACACACAGCCACGTGTAAGAGATACACTGCACCACCATAGCCACATATCACTGCTGGAAGAGAGACACACACAGAGCCACGTGTAAGAGATACACTGCACCACCATAGCCACATATCACTGCTGGAAGAGAGACACACACAGCCACGTGTAAGAGATACACTGCACGACCATAGCACACAGATCACTGCTGGAAGAGAGACACACACAGCCACGTGTAAGAGATACACTGCACCACCAAAGCCACATATCACTGCTGGAAGAGAGACACAAACAGCCATGTGTAAGAAATACACTGCACGACCATAGCACACAAATCACTGCTGGAAGAGAGAGTGACACACAGCCACGTGTAAGAGATACACTGCACTACCATAGCCACATATCACTGCTGGAAGAGAGACACACACAGCCATGTGTAAGAGTTACACTGCACTACCATAGCCACATATCACTGCTGGAAGAGAGACACACACAGCCACGTGTAAGAGATACACTGCACCACCAAAGCCACATATCACTGCTGGAAGAGAGACACACACAGCCATGTGTAAGAGATACACTGCACTACCATAGCACACAGATCACTGCTGGAAGAGAGACACACACAACCCTGTGTAAGAGATACACTGCACCACCATAGCACACAGATCACTGCTGGAAGAGAGACACACACAGCCATGTGTAAGAAATACACTGCACTACCATAGCCACATATCACTGCTGGAAGAGAGAGAGACACAGAGCCACGTGTAAGAGATACACTGCACCACCATAGCACACAGATCACTGCTGGAAAAGAGAGACACACACAGCCACGTGTAAGAGATACACTGCACCACCATAGCACACAGATCACTGCTGGAAAAGAGAGACACACACAGCCACGTGTAAGAGATACACTGCACTATCATAGCCACATATCACTGCTGGAAGAGAGACACACACAGCCATGTGTAAGAGATACACTGCACCACCATAGCACACAGATCACTGCTGGACGAGAGACACACACAGCCATGTGTAAGAGATACACTGCACCACCATAGCCACATATCACTGCTGGAAGAGAGAGAGACACACACAGCCATGTGTAAGAGATACACTGCACCATCATAGCACAGAGATCACTGCTGGAAGAGAGACACACACAGCCATGTGTAAGAGATACACTGCACCACCATAGCCACATATCACTGCTGGAAGAGAGAGAGACACAGCCATGTGTAAGAGATACACTGCACCACCATAGCCACATATCACTGCTGGAAGAGAGAGAGACACAGCCATGTGTAAGAGATACACTGCTCCACCATAGCCACATATCACTGCTGGAAGAGAGAGAGACACACACAGCCATGTGTAAGAGATACACTGCACCACCATAGCACACAGATCACTGCTGGAAGAGACACACACAGCCATGTGTAAGAGATACACTGCACCACCATAGCCCACAGATTACTGCTGGAAGAGAGACACACACAGCCATGTGTAAGAGATACACTGCACCACCATAGCCACATATCACTGCTGGAAGAGAGAGAGACACAGCCATGTGTAAGAGATACACTGCACTACCATAGCACACAGATCACTGCTGGAAGAGAGAGAGACACACACAGCCATGTGTAAGAGATACACTGCACCACCATAGCACACAGATCACTGCTGAAAGAGAGAGAGACACACACAGCCATGTGTAAGAGATACACTGCACCACCATAGCCACATATCACTGCTGGAAGAGAAAGACTTGTGTACACTGCACAGCAGACATTACCTTGTGATCTCTAATAGGCTTTATTCTAATAGCAGAAATCTGGAGATTACTTCCGCTAGGTATATTTAAGGAGACTAACGTAAAAATTCCCCTCTGGGGGATACTCATCTTGGGAGGGGGATGCCTCAGGGTCTCAATGAGGCTTCCCCAACCTCTGAAGCCTGCAGGAATCCAGCGCTGCCGCCCCGGACAAGCTTGACAAGAGAACATTTATGTACCTCTCCGGGATCCTGTGCAGGCGCACTAGCGGCTCTTTGTTCAGGCTAAGCGGAAATAGCAGAGCCTGATCATATCCGTTCTACTGCACAGGTGCAAAGGAATCCCGCCTGCGCAGTACAGTGGATACGATCGGGTTCGGCTTTTTTTGTCTTACCCAAACGAAGAGCCGCTAGTGCGCCTGCGCAGGATCACGATAGGTAAATATTTACCTCATCGCACTTCAGGGGGGTACAGCGCTGGATTGCGGGGCCACCGGAGGACGGGGAAGCTTCATTAGGATCCAAAGGCTCTCCCCCTCCCAAGGGAAGTATTCCCCAGCAGGATATTTTTACATTACAAATCCTCTTTAAGGCCACACCATTGTAGCGTGAGGTATACTCACCTTCCGGACATATGAGGCGGCATCCTCCTCCGTGTACACCTCTGCACTGATGGCTCCACGCCGTCTGCGGCCCTTCACCACAGGGTTCATGGGTGGAGGAGGCGAGATCTCATCCTCACGTGAATCAGAGCGGGAGCCCGACTTCTGTTGGTTTAGGGTCTGCTTGGCCTCCTCCTGGCAAAAAAAAAAAGAGAACGGCAATGTTACAAAACAACATACAAAGTATAAGGAACACATTATGGACCAGGGTAACCTGAAAACTCTTATCCCTACACAGAAATACGTATAATGATCCCAGTCTACTCTGCCGTCATGTGTAGCCTAGGCCATCTTCCCTGACTGCAAAAATATACACCTACTGACCTCAATCCCCTTGGTCTGCTATAACTCAGCCTGGGAACGCTTCACTGCACAGATACACACATAATGACCCCAGCTCTTCCCCATAGATTGCTGTACACCGCCTGTAATCTCATGTCTCACCACACTGTTATATTATGGCAGAAGGCAGGGCTGTGGAGTCGGAGTTGAGGAGTCGGAGCAATTTTGGGTACCTGGAGTTGGAGGTTTCATAAACTTGGAGTATTTTGGTACCGACTCCTCAGCCCAGGCAGAAGGAACTATTTTGCAATTTGCACTAAGGCTGCATAGTCTACAGCCTTACTAGACCTGCAGCTCTGGCTGCTCTCACTAGCTAGGCTCTACTGCGCATCAACAAGTGACTGGTTGACCATCCTGGTTTAGAAACCTAGCCACATACCCACACCCTCAATCCCCCTGGTGATGACATTATCAACAAACCTCTTCATATTGAGGCTAGTGAGATGTTACACAGACACAGGGGACACAGGGGGAGGAGAGAATAGTCCAAACCACCAGTCAGCTTCTCATTGGACTAAGGCGACTCATCCGTGGTACAGAAAAGCCTAGTTTTGAAAGCAGCCAATGCTGAGGTTGTAAGGCTTTATACTATACAGCCTCACTGTGACTGAATCTTCCAGTGATCTACTGACCTAAATGCTGGGCATACACAGCTCGTTTGAGCCATTAAGATGGCTCGATAGATCATTTCCGACATGCCCGATCGTTTCCGGATTGCAGTGAACGGAAAAAGATAAGAAGTACGAGCGGAAGATAAGAGAATGGACTGTGGAATCTAACGGCGAAATGATCGAGCAGCAAAAACGAGCCGTGTGTGCCACTGCCCAGCAATACATATCTGATCTGAAAAGCTAGCAATAGATTTTGTACTATTTACTGTCATATGGTTGACTGAGTGGAGTGAGGCAATAATACATGCTTGGCGAGAGGGCGGCCATAAGGGACAACATAAGAGCATGATGCTCCATCAAACGGTACAATGCTACAAGAGATATTGGGGAAATGAAATGCTGACTAGTGGTACCGCTGGAAATATGGTTGAGATTGAATGTGGCAAGGCAGTCCATTAAATCAATATTACTTGGTGGATTCGATTGAAGCACTTATAAATTGCTTCCCAGTTCAGATTGTTATCAAACCAAGGGCCAGCTTTAAAGTGGACCTGAACTCTTGCACAAGACAGAAAGAAATCCACCCTGTATGTATTGAGAGTTTAGCCTGTCCAATTCCCCCTCACCTGTGACTAATCACAACTGTTATTTGATCTATCAGCTGTGTCAGCTGGCTGCCTCGGCAGAGCAGCTAATTTGTAAACACAGGACGCCTAACCCTATGTCTGCTTTCACGAAAGCAGGAAGTAGACACACTGCAGATTTATTGCAGGATTTGTATTAGCTGTAACTAAGAAAAGTTTCTCTTTAAAAGTTATGTTGTTGCTTAACTTTTAGAGCAGAAAGCAAGTTCTGAGTTCAGGTCCACTTTAGTTTCAAAAGTTTTTATTGAATAAAGCATTCATGAAGATGGAGAAACAGGCAAATTTACCCCACGCAGGGGGAGTATGGAGAACATTAACCCCTTCGGGACCGGCTGCCTACCCTCCCCCTTAAAGTGCACCCAAATTAAAAATACAAGATTTCAAAAATAAAATCTATTTTCTAAATTATAATAATAAATAGCAGCCTTTTTTCTGCTGCATGATGACAAATATAAAATATTTTACATTTATTGGAGGAACCCCTCCCTTCCTTTCATATTGCCGGGACAGAATCCGGCAAACTGGTGGAGTAGATGGTGTCCAGCAAAGGAGGAATTGCTAATGGCTGCCACCTGTATAACCCTAGTTATGGAAAGAGAAGGGTGAAAAGCATGCACTGAAATGCTCATAGGCTTGAAGGAGTGTTTATTCTATCTTCGTATGTGTCAGAGTGGTGCAACTAAATATTGTGAATTAAAAAAATGTTTGGTTTGGGTCCGCTTTAAGGACCAGGCATTTTACATGTGAGGGTGCGTTTGGGGGGGGGAGGGGGGTCAAGCAGCCTGATCCCTACTGTGGGCACTTTGGTATGGTCCCCCCTGGGTGGCCAGGTGTCCGCCGTATTGCTGGCAGCCTTTACTCACCTCCCACGCTCCAGCGATGAGCAGCTGTAGACACCTCCGCCCTCGCTGGCTTCCTGGCTGTACTGACGGTAATTCCCGGGTCGCGGCTTGATGACTTCATCAAGCCGTAACCTGGCACTTAGCAACAATACAGCAGGGATGCCAGCAAAAGCGGAGGTGAGCGCCGATCGTAGGGGGAAGGCAGGAAGGTGAGTGGATCCTCTGTCCCCCCCCCCCCCCCTACCGCCACAGCTCTGTAAGTGATCACTATGATCCGCCGGCGATCATAGTGATCACATGATCAGCAGCCATACGCGATGACTGTTGATCACTGAGGGGAGAGGTCAGCTGTCATATGACAGCTTAATCTCCCCTCTCCGATGCGCACGATCGCATCGGGACGGTTCATTAGCGCGGACGTTTAATCAACATCCAGTCAGGGCGGCAGCACCACCTGCTGGAAGTAGATTCAACCTACGTCGGTCCCCAAAGGGTTAATAGCAAAGTAAACAAAACAAAAAAAGAACTTATTACATATAAAAGGTGAAACTAGGTACCGAATCACAGAATTGTAGTGGCAATTAGCATATATATCCTTAAGAACATAGTTTACCACCATGGTAGACATAACAAGAAGTTTATCCAGAGGAGAAAGCTATATTCGTGTTAGGTAAAATATATTAGGTATCTCAAGCCTTTATTATCAGCGTAGTCTAGTCATGGTGATCAGGTGTTGCTAAATTGTAACGTTCAGGTCCACTTTAACCAGAAGACAAAGCCACACTTCACACAGCTGAACAATAGCTGCAGCACCTACCTTCTCTAGACGCTCGAAGTATTCTCGCAGGAAGGCCATTGGTCGGTCAGGACGGGCCGTGCACAGCTGGACGATGCAGTCCTTGAGGAGCTGCTGGATGTTGTGTTTTTGGACATATTGCTCGCACTCCCGAAGGCTGCGGTCCTCCTCGCTGCTGGTACTACATGATGCCATGACGTCAAATCTGCAACAAGAGAAAGAAAGATGCTATTTACTGGAGACAATGGCAAGCTGTGTACTGCATATGGTGTCCAACCACCACATCCTGCAGTGTACAATCTCCTGTACACACTGACCACTTCATGATGTCATCATTGTGAGACCACAGCACCACAATGCAGGGTAAAACAGACTAACTATAGGTGTATGTATACGTATAAGCGTGTGTATGTACATTTCCTTTTGTTGCTATCCCTTAGCTGTATGGAATAGGATATCTCAGCCCTGCTCACAGCTTTCCACAAAGTGCATCATGCTCCTAGCCAGCAGTGTGCCATTATAATCGACAGGTGGTGCTCACACTTAACCTGCAACGAAAGATTACATACAGTAAACAGACCTGCTTCTGCACCTCCCCCCGACCTTGCTGTGGTCCTAAACTTCGGCCAGTCAGCGGTGTGTGCAGCAATCACTGTGCCACTTGTCCTCCTAGGCTGGGGAATGTACACAGCACAGAGGCAATATTTACACTCTGCCCTTTGTACTTCTGCTTTTAGTGTGAACACAAGTGCCTGGCCATAAAAGCCCTACCGACCAGAACTCCTGCTCCTAATATGGTCCAGTTCTGGGGGAGTGCCAATGGCTTGGACAAACAATAGCAAACACAGGCAAGCAATGGAGAATGGTGCCTTTGTTCCTCACGCAAGTCTCAATACAAAGTGCTGCTGTGTGTGGCTGCTACACGTACAGGATACATACAGTGTACAATGATGGCTCTGAGAGTTCAAGTCATGACACCAAATGCAACCCACGTAGGTGACCTGCTGTCACTACTGACGTAGCCACTGTATGACACATATGATGGGATCCCCCTCTCACATAACACAACCCCCGACTCCCTGCACTGCCAATACTTGCACAATCTCTGTGTGTGACACAAATTATGAGGCCACCGCCAGGGGCAAACGCAGGATTTTTAAGGGGGGGGGTTCCTGAAAGGTCCAGAAACGTATGTCCCCGAGTGCTTCCGAATACAGGAGGCTCCATACTGCCCATGCACAAAAGTGCGCTGGCGTATTACGGAGCTGCCTATCTTTGGAAGTACTCAAGGACAGGAGTGTTTCTGAGGGCTTCTGGTAGCAGCAAATGTGAACGGGGGACAGCGCTGGAACAACTCCCCAAGAGAGGAACAGGAGATAGACTTAGTTTGGACAATTCAGTGGAATATGCCACATAGTGTCACATAGCGCAAGCGATAGCCATATGATGCAGGGATATATGCATCTGCGGAAGATGGCGGCGCTATATAAATACTAAATAATAATATTTTGCCTCACCAGGATTGCACTTTTCTTTAGCTTTCCTGTATGACAAGAACACACAGCCAGCTCTAAGGGAAGAGGGAAACAAAGGTGAATGAAGGAGGCTGGTGCACACCAAGAGTGCTTCTGAGCGTTTTTCAAATCAACAGTGATTTGAAAAGCGCTTGGCTAATGTTACCCTATGAGAGTGTTCTCACAGCAGCGTTGTGATTTTTTCAAAATCGCAGGTATACTGCATGTAGCATGTTTTTGAGAAATTCATTCAAAAATCGCTCTGAAAATCACTTCACAAAATCACACTCACAAATTGCTAGCGATTGCTATTGTCATTTTGGCGTGCACTAGCCCAGAGAGAGGAGTGGAGAAATTGAGAATAGCCTGAGATGGAGCAGAGAACTTATCTGTATTGCAGTCCCACATCAGACAGGCTACTTGCCTGTAATCGGACTCCTGTCCCTGTCAGTCTCTCACACAAGTCAGAAAGAAGCCCTCCTGGAGTCTAGGGACTGTCAAAAACTTTTCAGCTTGTTAAACACCTAACCCACACATGCAGTCATTATAACAATGGGGAGAGACCAGACAGATGTTTGCCCACGGACCCTGAGTCCAGGCAAGCTCTGCATCATGCTGTGCATATTTACCAGCTTGCCTGCACTCTAATTTCATCATGTCTGACACTTCTGTGCTGTGGAGAGTCCAGGACTCCATAATCAACATTCTCTCACTGCAGGCTGCATCTTCTTGTGAGGGAAGCTGGGCTGCCTCTCTCATTCTATTAGCTGGAGGGAAGCACCAGAAGTAAGAAGGGAGGGAGAATGAGGCTGTTAATATTATGCGGGCTTCCCTGGCTGAATACACAGCTCAGTGCAGGGGGGAGGTTCCAGACACCCGGAATAGCCCCCTCAGTTCGCCAGTGACCGCTATGCTCCCTGTACAGTCACTAATGGAAGGAGCCTCTAAAGTCAACAGGAAACCTCAGCACTCCCTTTACCACCACTACTGGAGAAGCCTGTATACATGACAAAGATGACGGAACTCTATAGTATCAGAAAAGCTTCCATACATGATTAGGAGGATCTGTTGCACTATCACTACTGGAGGAGCCTCTGTATAAAGGTGGCAACACACGATACAATAAAATGATCCGATTTTACAGCAATTCGATAAAAACGATCAGATCTCCCGAAAAAAATCTAAAGCTTTTTCTTCATTCGACTGAAAAATCCGATCGTATTTCCCGTTTTCTTCGATTTTTATCGATCCGGAATGCCAGATATTTTTCTTCAATCTTTCTAAAGATTGTATGGTGTGTGTTAGATTGTCAATTTATTAATACATACGTCCTAGCAATTTTGTCAGAGTTTCCAATCATTTTTATCATAATTGGGTAAAAATTGAACATACGTGTGTGGTACATTGGTCATATTTTTGAAATGTTACAATCAGTCAGAAAAATTGATTGCAATTCTTAAATTGAACAGATATTTAAAAAATTGTATGGTGTGGCGCCACCTTAAGACGCCCACCACACTTCTTGCACTGTCCCTGCTGGAGCAGCCTCTGTATGTAACACAGATGACTAGGTCTCTGACTACACTCCCTGCACTGTCACTACTGGAGGAGCCTCTACCAATTATGATGGAGCTGTACTCCCTGCATGATTGCTGCTGCAGTAGCCGCTGTATGGCACAGATGGTGGGATCACATGCCACAACCACCATTCTAAAAGAGTAACACAAATACATACAGCACCCTTATACACACACAATTCTCATAAAGCTAACTCAGACACTGCATGTCGTTACGCACAGTCATTCTCCTTGTATAACGCACGCACACACACACACTCTCTTTGTAAAGCACACACACACTGCATGTCGTTGCCCACTGTCATTCTCCTTCTATAGCACATACACACTGCATGTCGTTACACACAGTCATGCTCCTTGTATAGCGCACACACACACGCGCGCGCACACACACACGTCTTTACCCACTGTCATTCTCCTTGTATAGCGCGCGCGCACACACACACACACTGCATGTCATTACCCACTGTCATTCTCCTTGTACAGCACACACACTGCATATCATTACACAGTCATTCTCCTTGTACAAAACACACACACACACACTGCAGGTCATTACCCACTCTCATTCTCCTTGTATAGCGCGCACACACACACACACACACAGTATGTCGTTACACACCGTCTTTCTCCTCGTATAGTGCACACACTCACACAATGCATGGCGTTACAAACCGTCATTCTCCTTGTATAGCACACACACACACTGCATGTCGTTACACAGTCAGTCAGTCATTCTCCTCGTATAGCACACACACACACACACACACACACACACACACACACACACACACACACACACACACACCTCTTCTCCTTGTACAACACACACACACACACACACACACACACTCTCCTTGTACAGCGCACACACACACTGCATGGCGTTACACACAGTCTTTCTCCTTGTACAGCACACACACTTCATCTTCTCTACACAGGAGCTGCTGCATTAGTAATCCCGCCACTCACAAACACTGGGGATTATAGGTGACCCAGAATCAGAGATTCAGAGCAGTCAACTAAATACAGAGCAAGGACACATAGAAATGCTGGGATAGAGCCATCCATCTCTAGTAACACTTTCAAATTCAATAAAAATACCCATCATGCCCCAGTAATATCAGACCACCCCCAGTGCAGGGACTGACATATTTCTCCCTGCCCAGGAATAGATAATTCCGCTAGCTCTGTCATCTGTTTAGCCAACAGATATAGCCTCTTACCGAGGGCTGGACCAATCCCAGGAAGCCAAACATCCTAGTTTTTTGGTTTTTTTTCAGCTGTCTGTAACTTTTGTCAATTGAGTTGGAGCCTGCATTTCATATGAGTCCTCAATTTCCATACTAAGCGTGTTTACCCCTGCTAATACAAAGTAACATATTCCTGTACCGTACTGACAGATCTCACATTTAAGGATTCCCACCAGTAATGAGGAACACAGAGAATTATCACAAATCCTCCCAGTAATGAAAGATTCTCTTCAGTAATTGTAAAACCCACCACCCCCGCACACAAGTTCCCTGGGACTGACTCTCTACTGAAATACCAGTAATGCTGGGAATACACGGCTCGATTCTGAGCCATTCAGATGGCTCGATGGATCATTTCCGACACGTCCGATCTCCGGCTCGATCGTTTCTGCATGGAGGACAATGGGAAAAGATAAGAAAAACGAGCGGAAGATAAGAGAATCGCCTGCAGAATCGAGTGTAGAAAACGATCGAGCGGCAAAATCGAGCCGTGTATGCCCAGCATAACACACACAATTTGTTTCTACCATTAAAGAGGAGCTGTCAGTCATACTATCTCAGAAAACATATATAAGAAGATAAATACTTGCTCTACTTACATAACATATGTATTGCACTGTCCACGTTTTTATTTTAGTGATTTCTCTAAAGTAAAAAAAGAGAAAATCCTTCTTAGCATTTCCCATTTTAAGTGTGGCTATTTTGAAGCCAATCCTGATGTCATTTCCTGCCCTACTCTCCTCCTCTGCCTGATTTGCCCGCCCTTCACTATAGAAAGTGCATTGTCTCAGCATGAGAAATACTGGCCAATCAGAGAGGAACAGAGGTGTGGGAGGGGAAAACCGGAAAGAAAGAGGCTTCAGCCAATCAGGTTGCATTAGTGGAAATAGAGAAAAAAAAAAAAGGACAACCCAGCATGCCCTGCAACTTCCCTTTTGTGTACCAAATAAGAGTCAGGTAAACTGGGGAATAATCATCAACAAGAAACGTAATAGTGATTTTAACTTTTGGATTACCTGGTTAACATCCTTATTACTTGATTAACAAATAAAAATAAAGAATTGATTTTTGATTTGATGCCCGACAGTTACACTTTAAGTAACGAGCGGTACACATAATTTCTATAGGTGCCTGCAGTGAAAGCTAATCTCTCCACTGATGCCAGGACAGAAGCACCCTCAATAACTCCAGTAGAGGTAGATACCCAAATTTTCTTGCCTGCCCCAATAATAACAACAGATTCTCTCCAGTAACAGCAGACTTCTCCAAGTTATAGCAGATGCCATACCCATCAATAGCAGACCATATCATACCTCACCACTATAAACAAAGCACTCCAATAAATGCAGATTCACCCGCCCCAGCAATAATAAATTAATTGTTGGAAGTTGTTTTACCTCAGAAAGATTTGATTGGTTATTTTTCAAGCTGCATGAATGTGCATGCAAAATTTGCATAATCCTGCATCTACTCAAAATGATTTGCATCTCATTGACCATCCCTAGGGGTCACATCTCAAACAGTAATCCCACACCTTTCCCAGCAACAGCAGATCCCAACAATGGTAAACATCTCTCGACAGACAGTATTAACGGATCCCAAAATTACTTAATCCCCACCCCCTTTCTCTCCCGCCCCCACTAAGTCATAGCAGATCCAAACGGTGACAGCACATGGCACACACATTCACCTCCAGTAACACTACTCCAGTATAGACAAACCACCATTCTTAGTAGAAGATACCCCAGCAGTAACTGGTAACCTCAGTAATTGCAGACCTCTTCACCACGGCCTCAATTCACTAAGGGCAGTTCGATAACATAATTTAGGTTGATAAAATACAGCGTTTGCCATTTTAAACCTTTTTCCAAATTCACTAAGATTTCCTGCATGCTGTTGAAGTTCAATTCACTAAGCCCTGCTTGGTAAGTTTCACTTACCAGCTGCAGAGTAGGTCAGGCAGCAAGATGTGACTGTGTGCATGAGTGGGGGTTTTCTGCCCAGTGCATCCCCTGCAACCCTTAAAGTGAACCTAAAGCCTGGAAAAAAAAATGAGATTAACTCACCTGGGGCTTCCCTCAGCCCCCTGCAGCCGATCGGTGCCCTCGCAGCCCCGCTCTGACGCTCCAGGACCCGCCGGCGAACACTTCCGGTTTGGCCGTCACCGGCCGACAGGCATGGGAAAGCGAGTGATTGTTCGCGTTCCCAGCCTGTATAATCGCCCCCTATGCTGCTATTGCGGCCTCATGGCAACGCAGGCGCAGTTGTTTTCTGACTTTAAAGTCAGAAATTCCAGAAGTGAACCGGAGGCGGGGCCGGAGCATCGGTGAGTGGCTGCGCCAACACAGGATGTCTGCGGGGACCATTAGAAGCCCCGGGTAAGTTCAACTCATTTTCCCCCGACCCCCCTACAGTATCCCTTTAAGCCTGTGTAATGCTGGGTACACACTATGGCATTTTCTGGCCGATTTACTGTCAGATCGATTATTTCCAACATGTCCGATATGCTTACCAATCGATTTCCGAGCGTTTTCCGATTGATTTCCCAGCACTTTAATAGGAATTGGATTTGAAAATGCTCGGAAATCGATCAGACATGTTGGAAATAATCTGACAGTAAATCAGCCAGAAAATCTCATCGTGTGTATCCAGCATAATTCCCCCTCATTTATGTCTAATCACTAGTTGTAATTTGATCTCTCCCCTGTGTCACATGACTGCCTATGGCAGATAAGCCCATTTGAGAGTACAGGCTGTAAACAATATGTCTGCTTCCACGAATCAGGAAGTAGAAACTGTACAGATTTATTGTAGGATTTGTATCAGCTGTAACAAAGAAATGTTTTTCATATAAAGGTTATTAAGCTGTTGTGTATCTTTTAGAGCAGAGAGGAGTTCTGAGTTCAGGTCCGCTTTAAAAAGTTTCCTACTGCTCTGCCAAATAAAGTCCCGCCCTCCAGGGTATTGGACCAAATGGGATGAGAAGCAGGGCTGTGTTGCTCTCCCTATTGGCTGTCTGTTACATCTGTCAATGTCACCGCATGGAGAGAGTGTTAGTTATTGGCTGGTCAGAGCTGGAGGTAAATACCAAACACTTTTGCTTGTTTTACGGAATGCTGTAATCTTTGTGAATTGCAATTTCTTGAGGTATTTAGCGCACAGGTCGGTAATTTACCTCACTAGTCAGTAATTTTGCAGTTTATCAGTTCGGTAATGGGTTTATTGAATTGGCATTTGGCAAGGCGATCGGTAAAATCAGCTGTTTTCTGCATTACCCAATGCGGTAATGCTTAGTGATTTGAGGCCAATATCAGATAAACCACAGAAGTGATTAGCAAATGCTTCCCCCCCCCCCCCCCCCCCCCAATGCCCTTTTATCAGTAAACAGACCAAACATTGCCAGACTCCCTACTAACTGCATATCACTCCAGTAACAGTCCCCATGCTCCTTCCCCAGTAATGGGGGACTGATAGAAGGAGAAACCCACCCCAGGTAAAATTCCATCACTAACAGCAGAAGTCCAACCCCAATAAAATCAGAACCCTCATGTAGTAGCAACAGTTTGCCACAGAAGTAGCAGATCACTCCAGCAACACCCCCCTCCCCAGCAATACCAGCTCCCTCAAAAATATACCCCTATTCAGCAACAGCTGATCACTTCATATCCACCCCCAAGAAACTGAAAAATCACTCCAGTACCAGAAAACCCCAGTGATGGCAAATACCCCCCAGTAATATATGCCCATTTACTAACAGCAGATCCCTCAGTAATCTCCCTTGCCCCTGTAGACCCCCCTAATAAACTCAAGGTGATAGCAGATCTTCCGTTATAGACCCCAGGTGATAGCAGATCCCCCAGGAACGCAGATGCCCCAGTAAAAGATCCCAAGTGGTAGCAGACACCCCTCCCCCAGTAATAGACCCCAGGTGATAGCAGATCCCACAGTAACAGACCCCAGGGGATAGCAGATCCCCTGGTAATAGACCCCAGGTGGTAGCAGATCACCCCAGCAACAGACCCCAGGTGATAGAAGACCCCCCCCCCAGTAACCAACTCCAGGTGATAGCAGATCTTCCCATAAGAGACCCCAAGTGATAGCAGATCCCCATAGCAACAGATCCCAGGTGGTCACATAACCTCACTAATAGACCCCAGGTGATAGCAGATCCCCCCAGTAACAGACCCCAGGTGATAGCAAATCCCTGAGTAACAGACCCCCCAGTAACAGACCCCAGGTGGTAGCAGATCCCCCAGTAACAGACCCCAGGTGGTAGCAGATCCCCCAGTAACAGACCCCAGGTGGTAGCAGATCCCCCAGTAACAGACCCCAGGTGGTAGCAGATCCCCCAGTAACAGACCCCAGGTGGTAGCAGATCCCCCAGTAACAGACCCCAGGTGGTAGCAGATCCCCCAGTAACAGACCCCAGGTGGTAGCAGATCCCCCAGTAACAGATCCCCCAGTAAACAGAACCCAGGTGGTAGCAGATCCCCCAGTAAACAGAACCCAAGTGGTAGCAGATCCCCCAGTAAACAGAACCCAAGTGGTAGCAGATCCCCCAGTAAACAGACCCCAGGTGGTAGCAGATCCCCCAGTAACAGACCCCAGGTGGTGGCAGATCCCCCAGTAACAGACCCCAGGTGGTGGCAGATCCCCCAGTAAACAGACCCCAGGTGGTAGCAGATCCCCCAGTAAACAGACCCCAGGTGGTGGCAGATCCCCCAGTAAACAGACCCCAGGTGGTGGCTGATCCCCCAGTAAACAGACCCCAGGTGGTGGCAGATCCCCCAGTAAACAGACCCAAGGTGATGTCAGATCCCCCAGTAACAGACCCCAGGTGATGGCAGATCCAGCAGTAACAGACCACAGGTGATGACAGATCCCCCAGTAACCGACCCCAGGTGGTGGCAGATCCCCCAGTAACCGACCCCAGGTGGTGGCAGATCCCCCCAGTAACCGACCCCAGGTGGTGGCAGATCCCCCCAGTAACCGACCCCAGGTGGTGGCAGATCCCCCCAGTAACAGACCCCAGGTAGCGGCAGATCCCCCCAGTAACAGACCCCAGGTAGCGGCAGATCCCCCCAGTAACAGACCCCAGGTAGCGGCAGATCCCCCCAGTAAACAGACCCCAGGTGGTGGCAGATCCCCCTGTAAACAGAGCCCAGGTGGTGGCAGATCCCCCAGTAAACGGACCCCAGGTGGTGGCAGATCCCCCAGTAAACGGACCCCAGGTGGTGGCAGATCCCCCAGTAAACGGACCCCAGGTGGTGGCAGATCCCCCAGTAAACGGACCCCAGGTGGTGGCAGATCCCCCAGTAAACGGACCCCAGGTGGTGGCAGATCCCCCAGTAAACGGACCCCAGGTGGTGGCAGATCCCCTAGTAAACGGACCCCAGGTGGTGGCAGATCCCCCAGTAAACGGACCCCAGGTGGTGGCAGATCCCCCAGTAAACGGACCCCAGGTGGTGGCAGATCCCCCAGTAAACGGACCCCAGGTGGTGGCAGATCCCCCAGTAAACGGACCCCAGGTGGTGGCAGATCCCCCAGTAACCGGACCCCAGGTGGTGGCAGATCCCCCAGTAACCGGACCCCAGGTGGTGGCAGATGCCCCAGTAACAGACCCCAGGTGGTAGCAAATGCCCCAGTAACAGACCCCAGGTGGTAGCAGATGCCCCAGTAACAGACCCCAGGTGGTAGCAGATGCCCCAGTAACAGACCCCAGGTGGTAGCAGATGCCCCAGCAACAGACCCCAGGTGGTAGCAGATGCCCCAGCAACAGACCCCAGGTGGTAGCAGATGCCCCAGCAACAGACCCCAGGTGGTAGCAGATGCCCCAGCAACAGACCCCAGGTGGTAGCAGATGCCCCAGCAACAGACCCCAGGTGGTAGCAGATGCCCCAGCAACAGACCCCAGTGGTAGCAGATGCCCCAGCAACAGACCCCAGTGGTAGCAGATGCCCCAGCAACAGACCCCAGTGGTAGCAGATGCCCCAGCAACAGACCCCAGTGGTAGCAGATGCCCCAGCAACAGACCCCAGTGGTAGCAGATGCCCCAGCAACAGACCCCAGTGGTAGCAGATGCCCCAGCAACAGACCCCAGATGATAGCAGATCCCCCAGTAACAGACCCCAGATTATAGCAAATTCCCCAGTAACAGACCCCAGGTGGTGGCAGATCCCCCAGTAACAGACCCCAGGTGGTAGCAGATCCCCCAGTAACAGACCCCCAGGTGGTAGCAGATCCCCCAGTAACAGACCCCAGGTGGTGGCAGATCCCCCAGTAACAGACCCCAGGTGGTGGCAGATCCCCCAGTAACAGACCCCAGGTGGTAGCAGATCCCCCAGTAACAGACCCCAGGTGGTAGCAGATCCCCCAGTAACAGACCCCAGGTGGTAGCAGATCCCCCAGTAACAGACCCCAGGTGGTAGCAGATCCCCCAGTAACAGACCCCAGGTGGTAGCAGATCCCCCAGTAACAGACCCCAGGTGGTTGCAGATGCCCCCAGAAATAGATCCCCTCCCTCTCCGTTCAGAGACAGAAGATCCCCCAGTAATAGCAGATGACTCCAGTAGCAGTTCTCCTCTCCTCTCGCAGCCATAGCAGATCTCACCGCTAATAACACATTACGACAAGCAGCTAAAGACTGGCCCACTTCTCCCGCAAGGAGGGATCAGCAACTGACCTGTCGGTTCGGGGTGTATTGGGTGAACGGGCGGCTCTCCCGGTTGATCCGGGTGTCCTGGGCCTCCTCCGGGTGTCTCTCCTCACCGGAAACCACTACCTCCACCAATCAGAGCGCAGCCGTGACGTCAATGGGCCCAGAGCTGACAGGAAACTGTTACCTGGCAACCAGCTCCCTCGGACCCGCCTTCTCCCACCCCTAGTCACCTGATCTCTTGACGTCACGGTCACAGCAGCAGGAACGCGTGAAGACTGTTCTCTATCTATGAGAGTGCACGCGTTAAAGCTCATCCACGCTGTCACGTCAGAAGATGCTATGTCGTCATGTGGTAAAATTTGACGTAAAGTGCGACAGAGAATTTTGGAGAAGTTTGTCTCACCCTGATTTGCATTCTCAAATGTATATAACAGGTGGCGACATCCCTGTCAGGTGCAGCTCTACAGAATGTTTTGTTTCTGAGAATTCTGAAGCCAGTGAAAGTAATGTCTGGTCCCCCAGAATCCTGTGGGAGTAGAATTCCTCATATTGTAACAGCCTAGGCCAAGCACCACAAGGAGGGTGGAGTTAGTTACCAATATACAGCTATTGCCAATATACAGTAAAAGCCGCTATGCAGAACTAATTAATCAGAAATCTCAAGCAACCAGGAACATTTTGGGGGGCTTTTCAAGTTGCACCAATCTACGTTTACTCTTCCTTATACAGTAATAAACCTCTGTTGCATTAAATGACAACTGAACTGAGAGGGATATGTAGGCTGCCATATTTATTTATCCCAAAAACATACAGATAAGTTAATTGGCTTCCCTCTAAATTGGCCCTAGACTATGATACATACGCTACATGATACATACATAGACATATGACTATGGTAGGGACTAGATTGTGAGCCCCTCTGAGGGACAGTTAGTGACAAGACAATATACTGGTACTCTGTACAGCGCTGCGTAATATGTTGGCGCTATATAAATACTAAAATAAAAATAAAATATCCTGTTCCTCTGCCTCTAATACATTTAGCCATAGACCTTGAACAAGCATGCGGCAGATCAGGTGTTTCTGACATTATTGTCAGATCTGACAGGGTTAGCTGCATGATTGTTTCTGGTGTTATTCAGACACTACTGCAGCCAAATAGATCAGCAGGGCTGCCAGGCAACTGGTATTGTTTAAAAGGAAACAAATATGTCAGCCTCCATATTTGTCTCACTTCAGTTGTCCTTTAAATTAAAGTGAACCTGAGACGAGGGAGACTGAAAGTTTTATACATACCTGGGACTTCATCCAGCCCCCTGCGCAGATCGCTTCCTCGCCCCGGTCCAAAGCCTCCTAGATCTGGCAGCAGCCCTGTTCTACGTGGCCAGTCGGGTGTACTGTGCATGCGTGGGCCAGCTGCGCACCCACCGCACTCCCCTCGCCGGGAGAGTTCAGTACTAGTGCGCAGGCGCAGATCGCTCCCAGCCGTGAGAGTGAGATGGGGTAACGCGTTTGGCTGCACTGCGCTAAATGGCCGCGGAGAACGTGGCTGCTACCAGAGAATCTAGGATCATTCAGATGCCGGTGTGGGAGCGATCTGCGCCGGGGGCTGGATGAAGCCCCAGTTGTGCATAAAACCTTTAGTCCCCCTTGTCTCTGGTACACTTTTATTCTGTCCTTTTTCTTCATTTGTTTTTAATTACTGGATTTCAACATGAATACAGCGTTTATGGTAAGTATACAGTGTGGGGTATGGTACTGTTTTTTTAGCTAGACGTATTTTTAACATTGACTCTCAAGCAACCAGAAACTACACAATTCCCGTTGGTGTTGGATAATGGGGGTTTTACTGTATATCTATAGTTGGTGTTTCTGATGCTGAAACCAGGAACATTACTGTTAAAGTGGGTATCCTGAATCATTTACAGCATTCTATTATATGGCACTATATTGCCTCTTCAAAGAGGACACCTGAAGTAAGAGGTATAGGAAGGCTGATATATTTATTTCCTTTTAAAGAGAAACCGTGACTAAGAATTGAACTTCATCCCAATCAGTAGCTGATACCCCCTATTACATGAGAAATCTATTCCTTTTCACAAACGGATCATCAGGAGGATCTGTATGGCTGATTTTGTGGTGAAACCCCGCCCACAAGAAACTCTGAGGACCGTGGTACTCCTGACAGTTTCCTGTCTGTGAATCTCATTGCATTGCGTGAAATAACTGTTTACAGCTGTTTCCAACTGCCAAAACAGCAAGCAGCAGCTACATCACCTGCCAGCAGTAAAAATGTCACCATGTGATAAATGTCAAAATGTAAATCAGGAATTTAAAATATTTTACAATGGGCAAACACTGACTAAATCATTTATATATAATTATTGTAAAAATGAAGCACTTTTTCATGACATTATTTTCACTGGAGTTCCTATTTAAAGGGAACCCGTGGTGAGGGGGATATGGAGGCTGCCATGTTTATTCACTTGTAAACAATGCCAGGTGCCTGGCAGTCCTGCTTATCTTCTGGCAAAAGTAGTGTCAAAACCCTGAAATTAGCATATGGCTATTCCAGTAAAACATGAGTCAGCTGAGTCTAATGGCCCATACTCACGAGGGACTTTTGTCGCCTCAACACGCGGCGCGCGCGTGTTGCGGCGACAGGTCGCCCGTGAGTATGGGCCGTCGCACGCGCGCGCACCCCGAACTGTCGCCCGTCGCTCATGTCGCCATGCGATTGAAAGTTTCAATCGCATGGCGACAGTCGCCGCCGCACCTCCCCCGCAACTGTCGCTAGTCCGCGTGAGTACGCGGACTAGCGACAGCAACCTCCATTGTGGTAAATGGAGCTTCCGGCGGGGGGAGGAGGAACGTCGGCGACAGCTTCCGTCTCGCCGCTGGTCCCTCTTCCGCGTGTGTACGCGGAGGGACCTGGCGAGGAGCTGTCGCCGGCCTGTCGCCCACACGCTCACGTGTGCTGGCGACAGGCCACTTCTGCAGCCCGTGAGTACGGGCCATTAGTACCTGATCTGCTGCATGTTTGTTTAGGGTTTATGGCTAAAATTATTAGAGACACAGAAGCAGGAAGACTGGTATTAAACTGGTATTATTTAAAAGGAAATAAATATGGCCGCCTCATATCCCTCTCAGAAAAAGGAAGGGAACACAGAGAGCCCAATATAGTGTAGTATGTACAGGGAGTGCAGAATTATTAGGCAAGTTGTATTTTTGAGGAATACTTTTATTATTGAACAACAACCATGTTCTCAATGAACCCAAAAAACTCATTACTATCAAAGCTGAATATTTTTTAAAGTAGTTTTTAGTTTGTTTTTAGTTTTAGCTATTTTAGGGGGATATCTGTGTGTGCAGGTGACTATTACTGTGCATAATTATTAGGCAACTTAACAAAAAACAAATATATACCCATTTCAATTATTTATTTTTACCAGTGAAACCAATATAACATCTCAACATTCACAAATATACATTTCTGACATTCAAAAACAAAACAAAAACAAATCAGTGACCAATATAGCCACCTTTCTTTGCAAGGACACTCAAAAGCCTGCCATCCATGGATTCTGTCAGTGTTTTGATCTGTTCACCATCAACATTGCGTGCAGCAGCAACCACAGCCTCCCAGACACTGTTCAGAGAGGTGTACTGTTTTCCCTCCTTGTAAATCTCACATTTTATGATGGACCACAGGTTCTCAATGGGGTTCAGATCTGGTGAACAAGGAGGCCATGTAATTAGTTTTTCTTCTTTTATACCCTTTCTTGCCAGCCACGCTGTGGAGTACTTGGACGGGTGTGATGGAGCATTGTCCTGCATGAAAATCATGTTTTTCTTGAAGGATGCAGACTTCTTCCTGAACCACTGCTTGAAGAAGGTGTCTTCCAGAAACTGGTAGTAGGACTGGGAGTTGAGCTGGACTCCATCCTCAACCCGAAAAGGCCCCACAAGCTCATCTTTGTTGATACTAGCCCAAACCAGTACTCCACCTCCACCTTGCTGGCGTCTGAGTCGGACTGGAGCTCTCTGCCCTTTACCAATCCAGCCACGGGCCCATCCATCTGGCCCATCAAGACTCACTCTCATTTCATCAGTCCATAAAACCTTAGAAAAATCAGTCTTGAGATATTTCTTGGCCCAGTCTTGACGTTTCAGCTTGTGTGTCTTGTTCAGTGGTGGTCGTCTTTCAGCCTTTCTTACCTTGGCCATGTCTCTGAGTATTGCACACCTTGTGCTTTTGGGCATTCCAGTGATGTTGCAGCTCTGAAATATGGCCAAACTGGTGGCAAGTGGCATCTTGGCAGCTGCACGCTTGACTTTTCTCAGTTCATGGGCAGTTATTTTGCGCCTTGGTGTTTCCACACGCTTCTTGCGACCCTGTTGACTATTTTGAATGAAACGTTTGATTGTTCAATGATCACGCTTCAGAAGCTTTGCAATTTTAAGAGTGCTGCATCCCTCTGCAAGATATCTCACTATTTTTGACTTTTCTGAGCCTGTCAAGTCCTTCTTTTGACCCATTTTGCTAAAGGAAAGGAAGTTGCCTAATAATTATGCACACCTGATATAGGGTGTTGATGTCATTAGACCACACCCCTTCTCATTACAGAGATGCACATCACCTAATATGCTTAATTGGTAGTAGGCTTTCGAGCCTATACAGCTTGGAGTAAGACAACATGCATAAAGAGGATGATGTGGTCAAAATACTCATTTGCCTAATAATTCTGCACTCCCTGTACAATAATGGGTAATGAGAGGTATATAAATGAATATACTTACAAGTCAGGGTTACCGTATAGGTAACCACTGTATAGACATGTGAGGAGATAATTTAGACCTGTCCTCACTCAGGATTAAGATGTCGCTCTCTGTAGATAGGAGAAGAAGGGGATTCAACCCCTCCACCAGGGGTGGATGCTGATATTGTAAGGAGAACAGAAGCACCAAAAGAATAAATGTATTAAAAGCTTTAAAATTCCTCGGGAGGCGGTGGTGGACTCATCTCCCTGAAGTAGACATAATACCGTCAATTTTAATACAAACAAGTTTATTTATATACTCCAATAAACAGTGCAACGCGTTTCATAGGTATAATCCCACTTTTTCAGGCAATAACAAATAGGAGTACACACAGTACAGTCTCAAGGTCACGATAAGCGCTTATCGTGACCTTGAGACTGCACTATTTGTTATTGCCTGAAGAAGCGGGAATATACCTGCCAAACGCGTTGCACTGTTTACTGGAGTATATAAATAAACTTGTTTGTATTAAAATTGACGGTATTATGTCTACTTCGGGGAGATGAGTCCACCACCGCCTCCCAAGGAATTTTAAAGCTTTTAATACATTTTATTCTTTTGGCGCCTCTGTTCTCCTTACAATATCCCTCTCACCTTGGGCTCCCTTTAAAGTAAACCAGAGCTGATAACCTATGAAAAATCGATACTTACCCGGCGCTTCCTCCAGCCCCATATGCATGTGTGAGTCCCTCGCCATCCTCCCGCGGTCTGCCGGTCAGCCGCGATCAGCACTGGTAACTTACTCAGTCACATCAATCTGGGTCTCAATCTTTCATAGGTTGTCAGCTCTAGTACACTTTAAACAATACATATTGCCTAATTGTCCTGCTGGTTCTCTGTTTCTAATGCTCTAATGGTGGTCATACATGTTTCGTTTTTACTCCCAATTACAATAAAACGATGAATTGTGTGAAAAAATCGATACAATGTGTCCTTCTGCTAATTAGTTTGGAATGTGTCTGTCCTTTCCCAGACATAAGATTGACACTGTAACACTGTAAAGAGTCTTCAGCAATTTAAGGCTTATTGAAACATACAGGGCTTCTAATATACTTATTTAAATATAAAACGTATTATATAATTCTTCTTAAAACAATTAATCATATAAAATATAATTGCATATTAAAACTTAATAAAATAAAATCATAAATTCAATCGAAAGTTCAGATGGAAAAATCATAAACTTTATTTGTCAAAGTAGTAGCAGTAGGGTATTGTACCGTGTTAGCCATCAGTAAAAGCAAGAAGTTTTAAATCAGGATGATACCATTTATTGGCTAACTACAAATGAATAAGAATAAGCAAGCCGAAGGCTGCAAGGCCGAAAGCTCGCTTATTCTTATTCATTTTTAGTTAGCCAATAAATGGTATCATCCGGATTTAAAATGTATTGCTTTTATTTGTCAAAGTGACACTATAGATATAATGTTTTTGTTCACTGTAATAATTTTAGTGTTGTTGATTAAAAAAAAATGAACAGATTTGTTAATGTAAGGTACATTTTCTAAGGTTGTTTGTGTTGTGTCTTTATACATAACAGCATAGCTCCCAACTGTCCCTCTTTCGGAGGGTTAGTCCCTCTTTGGGAGCCCTGTCGTCTTTCCTCCTCATTTGTCCTCTTTCAGGAGGACTTTGTCCCTCTTTCTATGTAAATATATATATTCCCAGGGCTGTGGAGTCGGTCCAAAAATCCACCGACTCCGACTCCTCAGTTTAGGATTCCACCGACTCCGACTCCTCCTCCTCTAATTTGCATATTACAATTTTGTTGATTAAAAGTATGTAACATGAAATTCGTCTCTTAACTGCCAACGCTTAGGAATTTTACAAGACAACTGAAGTGAGAAGGATATGTAGACTACTATATTTATTCCCTTTAGACTAAATCTAGTCCTTAGTAAGAGTACTTGTAAAAGGTACAAACCGGAACAAAGAACACCTATCAGGCCCTAGGCAATGTAAGTGTGGGTACATGTAAGAATGATGTGCAGGTACTCTGCAGGGGAATAAGGAGATTGTAAACAGACAACACCTCTGTGTTCAATGTGCACAGCATTCTCAGTGGATTCCCTGCAGCTCTGTGGGGAGTGCATATGTAGAGTATAGTACTACTGTGTAACAAAGTAAACCTGAGACAGATGAAATTAAAGTTTTATACATACCTGGGGCTTCCTCCAGCCGCCTTCAGGATAATCAGTCCTTCGTTGTCCTCCTCCACCACCTGGATCTTCTGCTATGAATCCAGGTACTTTAACCAGTCGGGTGTAGTGCGCATGCACACACTCCGCCGCCAGGAGCATACTACACCTGTGCAGCACTATTGCGCAGATGCAGAATGTTCCTGGCTGTGGGAGCGGCATGCGGCCGGACAGCGCTGACTGGCTGAATTACCAGGACTCATAGCAGAAGATCCAGGTGGTGGAGGACAGTGAGGGACTGATTAGCCTGAAGGGGGCTGGAGGAAGCCTCAGGTATGTATAAAACTTTACTTTTCATCCGTCTCAGTTACCCTTTAATTTGTAGTCACCAAACCAAATTTTAACAACATATCAAATTATTACTTCAGCAAAGAGAGTGCGTACATTTGCATAAATCAGCATCAATGCAGAATTATTTCCATCTCATTGACCATCTCTATTAGTGACACAGCTACACATCAGGCTTTATTCTTACAGCATAGATGTTATTTAGTATATATAAGAGATTCCTGTGTACACACATCATCTATACAGTCACAATCAGATATGTATATCTGACCTTAAAAATACGGGGACTGCTTTATTGAAGCAGCACAAGTAACTAATTTTGATTGGTTTATTTCATTTTTGTGGACTAAGCACAGCTATTACTGTATATATACATTATTTTCAATGACTATTATCTGAGAAATAGAACATTTTATCATATTTTCTATTTTAATTACAGTTACAAATTCATTAGGAGTCGGAGTCGGTGCATTTTTTCCCGACTCCGACTCCAGGCACCCAAAATTGCCCGACTCCACGACTCCGACTCCACGACTCCGACTCCACAGCCCTGTATATTCCTCTACTAAAAAATGTGTTTGATTGACTCTAAACTTTATTCCCATCCTGTAAATTGATATATTACTAATTTTAAAATGTTACTATCAAGGAAACTGAACCAGGATAGAGAGGACCAGTGTGGTTTGAATTATAAAACAACATCTTTTTCTTATGAAATCTTTATTGTATGCGTGATGGGGGCGTGATCAGGGGTGTGCCAAGGGCGTGGCTTAAGTGTCCCTCTTTCTCATCTCAAAAAGTTGGGAGGTATGCAGAACAGCGATGGCACACCATACAACTTTATAAATGAAAATGTATATATCATTACATCTAATTTAAATCTTTTATTTAATTATTTTTTGTCGTGATTGGGCCAAAATCAAACCTAGAGGTTACTAGAGTAATTGTCGAAGCGAAAAAAAAAAAATTGTTAATGTGTGTGGCCACATAACATGATGTGCCATTCCGTTCCAGTGCTGTACTGTCAGTTTGTATGTGTTTCTATGGCTGTATTTACACATAGAAGGTGTAAAGTTCCAATCCCATCAGGTAAAGCTGATAGAAAACCAATCGGAACGGAAATGTACAGCTTTATCCTGCTCCTAACATTTGTATAGCGCTTTTCTCCTGTCTGATTCAAAGTGCTCAAGAGCTGCAGCCACTGGGACGTGCGCAAGAGGCCACCATGCAGTGCTAGGAAGTCTTGCCCAAGGTCTTCTTACTAAATAAGTACTAAGTAAACCCAGGAGGTTGTCCATGTCTAAGGGCTGGTGCACACCTGAGCGGTTCTGGAGCGTTTTTTAAAACGCTTGCAGGGGGAAAACCGTTTGGCTAATGAAAGTGAAAGGGATGGTGCACACCAGAGCGGCTCGTTTTTTCCACAAACGCAAACTCGGGGGCTGCAGCATTTTGTAGATTTCGGCATTTCTGCCTCAATGTTAAAGTATAGGAAAGTGGAAAACCGCTCTGAAAACGCTAGATCAGAGCGGTTTTCCAAGCGTTTTTGTTACAGAAGCTGTTCAGTAACAGCTCTACTGTAACAATATCTGATATCTGCTACACAAAAACGCTCCAAAAAAAATGCTAGGCATGTTTAGAAAACATGCCTAGAATTGCTCTGAAATCTGCTTCAAAAAACTCTAGCGTTTTGCAGATCTGCTAGAGGTTTTTGGTGTGCACTGGGCCAAAGACAGAGCCCTTAACCAGCACACTATCAAGCACTATCTACGTATGAACTGAGTCTTAGCCATGGACCCTGAACAAGCATGAAGATCAGGTGTGCCTGACCGAAGTCTTATCCACATGCTTGTATCAGCCACCATATCCTTCTCAGTTCTGGGGGTGTACTTTAATGATATGACAAGTGCTATGTACTCTGAGCAGAACTGCAAAATGTATAGACTGTACTAGGGACATTAGATGTAAGCCCACTAAGGGACTGTTGGTAATGTGTCTAGCATATCAGTGATATGTAAATACAGAAAATATTTAGTAGCACGTAATTATAATAGCACAAGGTATTGATTTTCTTTCCTTAGTCTGCATCCAGAGATTCAGTCTTTCCAGGTGTTTATATGGCTCCTCCCACCTCACATACCTGTGCTCAGCTGACAAGACAGGACACCCATACATACCAAAGTGTCCCACCCTGAGCTGCAATACTGATCCAGCACAGAGTCCCCCACTGCACCAGGTGAGCTAACACTTCTCTGTGTATCGTGCATAACCCTCCACCGACCTCTAGACTGAGATCTGCACAACTTTACTCTGTCTCATCTACTTCCTGATATTGTATTCTGCTGATTATTGCATTGCCAACCATGTCGAGATCTGCAGATCATTGCTCTGTGCCATCTACCTCCTGACAGATCTATGTCATTTATTCTGCAGAGCATTCCGATACTGGCCTCCCTAGAGAGCTGCAGAACATTATTCTTTCTCTGACGGATACACATCTTCTGGTTAAAATCATTGTTTGCACTTTCCAATTGAATAAGCACCAAAAAGTCCTGTCACACAATTTATTCTGAGTAAATTCTTGCGTGCTGGTGGCTTAAAAGCTTTTTATTTATATTGTAATGTGAAAGTACCACCTAGGAGAAAAAGTGAACTTGATCAGGCCCATTTTGTATTTAGTAAGTTATTCCAATACTGACCTCACTAGAGGTCTGAAAAACATTATTCTTTCATTTGCACATTATTTATTGTCAATCTGATTGCATTGTAAACGAATCTATAGAACTATTTGATTACAATTTATCAATCATTACTTATTGGTATCTTTTATCGAGATTACTGTGTATCACCATCGTTACTCATGGTTGCTTGTGATAAAATTCTTCATAAAATTTAAAAAAGCCTTGTACACACACGCCAGAATTAAAGTGGACCTGAACTCAGAACGTCCTCTGCTGTAAAAGCTACACAACAGCACAATAACCTTAAAACAAAAACATTTCTTTGTTACAGCCGATACAAATCCGAAAAATCAATCTGCACAGTTTCTACTTCCTGATTCACGGAAGCAGACATATTGTTGAAGGGAACCTAAACTGAGAAGGATAGGGATTTTTCCTATTAAAATGATACCAGTTGCCTGACTCTCCTGCTGATCCTGTGTCTCTAATACTTTCAGCCACAGCCCCTCAACAAGCATGCAGATCAGCTGCTCTGACTGAAGTCACACTGGATTAGCTGCATGCTTGTTTCAGGTGTGAAATCCAGATACTACTGCAGCAAATTGATCAGCAGGAGAGTCAGGCAACTGGTATTGTTTAAAAGGAAACATCCATATCCCTCTCAGTAAACAATTCCTTCCTTCTCTTCTGAGTTTGTTGTGTATGAACATGAATAATCCTACAACTATTTAGACAAAAGGCCAGTAATAGACCTCTTCCTGTTGTAATCTCAATCACTCTTTCTAATTTTATGTCAGTAAAGTGTTGTACCGTCACTGTTAGCCATCAGTCCAAGCAAGAAGTTTTGAATTATGCTGGATACACACCATGAGTTTCCGCGTTGAATGCGTCCGTCGATACGCGTCGATTCGATTATTTCCGAGCATTTCCGAACGAATTTCGATGATTTTTAGGTCGATTGCTATGTAAAGTATGGCAAATCGACCTAACGATCCATCAAAGCTTGAATCGGACATGTCGGAAATAATCGAATCGACGCGTATCGACGGACGCATCGAACGCGGAAACGCATGGTGTGTATCCAGCATTAGGATGATACCGTGTACTGGCTACCTTAGAGGTAAATAAAATGTAAGCTTTCGGGTAATAAGCCTTCGTCAGACTTAGTCCCTGTATATTAACCTCCTTGCCGGTTCAATGCCTCCGGCAAGGAGGCAGCGCAGGAGTTTTTTTTTTTTTTTTTTAATCATGTAGCGAGCCTAGGGCTCGCTACATGATAGCCGCTGAGCGGCGGCATCCCCCCACCCACTCCGATCGCCTTCGGCGATCAGAGTAAGCAGGAAATCCCGTTCAGAACGGGATTTCCTGCAGGGCTTCCCCGGTCGCCATGGCGACGGGGCGGGATGACGTCATGGACGTCGGGACGTCATAGGGAATCCCGATCCGCCCCTCACCGCTGCCTGGCACTGATTGGCCAGGCAGCGCAGGGGTCTGGGGCAGGGGGGGTAGCGGCGCGGCGGATTGCGGTGGATTGTCGGCGAGCGGCGGCGAGCGGAAGTTACAAGCAGCTAGCAAAGTGCTAGCTGCTTGTAACAAAAAAAAATTATGCAAATCGGCCCAGCGGGGCCTGAGAAATCCTCCTGCGCAGGTTACCCCGAACTGAGTTCGGGATAACCGGCAAGGAGTTTAACAAGATAACAAGCACAAAAAAAACCACACAGCTTATATACACTGGACATTCGGAGGAGAAATCTTCATTTGCAAACATAAATGTCATTAGATGCCTAAAGGCCAATACACATGTCGGATTTTTTTAAACGACGGGTCGTTTGGACGTCCCGTCGTTTGGAAGTCAAATCGGGCAGTCTTATCACCTGAACGACGGACTGTACACACGCCCGATTTGACGTCTGGTCGACTGAAAAAAATCCGACATGTGTATGGGCCTTAACTGTAGAAGAAGGTGTAAACAAGGATTCTAACTTCTTGGGCTTGTATGATGGGTTTTATATGCCGCAATTCTTTTATTTTTTATTTCGTATGCTGGTAAGATGGTTTTTAATGCCACTATTCATTGTATTTCATGTGCTGGTAAGATGGGTTTTGAATGTGACAATTCTTTTTAGCTTATAACAAATAGTGTAAGTACTCTGCCTAGTCACATTTGCACTCTGGATGTCTTACTATCACCTGGAGTCCACCTTGAGAGAAAACAAGTGTTCTTATCTATTTGTCATAAATCAGCTAACATCCTATTGAGACCAATCAATACGATACCAATCTGGACTCAACCAATCATATCGAGAAGATTCTTCAGAATTTCAGATTTACTGGCAGCAGTTATATAGCACATATAGACCAGCACAATGCTTCGGGTGTGAGGCCCTTTATCAAGCGCTTGATAAAGGGCCTCAGGACCCGAAACGTTGTGCTGGTCTGTATGTGCTATATAACTGCTGCAAATAAATATGAAATTCTGAAGAATCTTCTGGATATGATTGGTTGAGTCCAGATTGGTATCATATTGATTGGACTAGATTTTGTGAGGCTTGATGGATCCTCATTCTAATGTGTGACTCCCAGCAGAAAAAGGTTTGAAACCGAGGCCCGCAGGTTATGTGCTTTGCTGTTGTAGCATCCCATTGAGACCCTCCTGAAGTTGTAATTAAGGCATCAAATGATGTTTAGTTATGCTTGCAAAAGAATGTTTCTCCTCCGAATATTCAGTGTATATAAGCTGTGTGTTTTACATCTTGTTAATATACAGGAACTAAGTCTGAAGAAGGCTTATTATGATCACCTCTATATATGCCTTGAATAGTAGTAATCATTAACAAATTGTTCCCGTCCACTGTTTACACTCCTTATACTGTGAAAGTCCTTGGCAAGTTCTATTGCACCATATGAATTGTTACGTATAGAATGCTTGGGGGGGGCATGTAAAACTTGTACTGAGGCTCAAAGTGGATCCGAGATGAGCTTTTACTCATTGCATAATTGTGTTCCTTTTCTAATGTTTATAGGGCATTCCTCAAGCCAAATACTTTTTTGTTTTAATACAGTACTCTAATTCCCTATAAACTATACAAGTGGCGCGTGGAGCCCACAGTTTTTCAGAGAGCCTTGGCATTTTCAGAAAGTAGCAAGGGCTCATGGGAGCTCAGTCTGGGCAGGAGGAGAGGAAGGTATTACTAGCCAGAGATTTCAGAGGCAGAGGGGAGGAGGGAGGAGGAGGGGGGATTAGGTTTTTTTGTTCAAGATACAGATAAGCCTGCCTCTGTGTAATATTTACAAACAACATGGCCGCTATCATTGTATCACAGGAAGAAAGAATCATATTCTATTAACCACTTTACCCCCCGCGGTACGGATTTCTCCGTCCCTTTTTCCCCCCCTAAAAAACCAAGGGACAGAGAAAACCGTACCCTCCGCGCTACCGCCGCTGTCCGCGCTCCCGCCGCTTGTGCGTGCACTCCCGCCGCTCGTGCACGCCGCCGCCCGCTCGCCCGGAGATCAATGAACAGGAAAATCCATTCCCGTTCGTTGATCTAAGCCCCCGCAATGATCTGCTGCTTCTTTGAGAAACAGCGCGATCATTGTGATTTGCCCAGCCTCGTAGTGCTTCCTGTAAGCGTCCTTCCGGACGCTTACATGTCGCATGTAAACTCACTGTGGCCATCTTGTGGCCAAATAGTAAAACTACACCCCAAAGCATTTTACATATACAAATACATTAGTTTTACACAATAAATTAACTCATTACCTCCCACACTCCCCAATTTTTTTTTTTTGTAATTAAAAAAAAAAATACAATAAAAAAAAAACCATAAATAGTTACCTTAGGGACTGAACTTTTTAAATATTTATTTCAAGAGGGTATAACACTGTTACTTTATAAACTACGGGCTTGTAATTAGGGATTGATGCAAAACTGAAAAAAATGCACCTTTACTTCGAAATAAAATATTGGCGCCAAACATTGTGATAGGGACATAATTTAAATGGTTTTATAACCGGGACAAATGGGCAAATACATTTCATGGGTTTTAATTACAGTAGCATGCATTATTTAAAAACTATAATGGCCGAAAACTGAAAAATAATAATTTTTTCCCACATTTTTTCCTATTTTCCCATTAAAACACATTTAGAATAAAATAATTCTTGGCATAATGTCCCACCTAAAGAAAGCCTAATTGGTGGCGAAAAAAAACAAGATATAGTTCATTTCATTTTGATAAGTAATAATAAAGTTAAGAGACGAATGAATGGAAGGAGCGCTGAAAGGTGAAAATGGCTCTGGTGTTCAAGGGGTAAAACCCCTCAGTGGTGAAGTGGTTAAAGCTGTTTGCAGCTAGATTTGTTGTGTAAACTATCTAAACTTTAGATAAGATATATAGACAAGTTACTTGTTATAGTTAGTTTTTCATCTCGGATCCGCTTTAATAATGCCACTGTCAAAGGGCTACCTACTTTCACATCCTATAACACAGTCTCATAGTCATTATTTACAATGATTCTCTCTTCCTCTATGTTGATTGAAGACCTCCCTATTTTGGTCAGATAATTTTTATCTTTAGCAAATTAAGTTTCTGCATAAAGCCATCCTGATATTTAGACATAATTCACTTTTTGAGGCTCTGCCTCATTCCTCGTGTCATTTTGCAACTTTGAAACTTCATTTCTAAATAGATCACTTTTGTTTGACTTGGTTCAGCAGCCCCAGGGGCGTTGCTAGCCCCAAAGATCAGTGGCACATTCCCCGGATCTATTCTGGGGTGCCCCGGATGTCCCCCAGGCAGAGTCAGCTCTTGTGCCTCAATGGTGTGCATGCTGGGAGCTGTTGTGCATTAATCTGGGTTTGCTGGGTGCTGTGGTGCCTCTGTGTGGGCATACTGGATGCTGTGGTGCCATGTGTGTGATGTTTTTATGGGGGCATGCAAGGAGCTGCGGTTCTTCTATGGGGGCATGCTGGGCAGGGCCGGCGCTACCATTAAGGCAAAGGAGGCAGCTGCCCCAGGGCCCCAGAGCTTGTAGGGGCCCCAAGTGGCTACAAGAGGAAAAACATTTTTTTCAAACCGGCCTTATAGTTTTTGAGAAAATCGATTTTAACCACTTCCGGATACCGGGTGGTTTGGCTGATCTGTGCTGCGGGGCTCTTCAGCCCGCAGCACAGATCAGAAATCAGGCAGGGCGATCAGACCTCCCCCCTTTTTTCCCCACTAGGGGGATGTCCTGCTGGGGGGGTCTGATCGCCGCCGCGCTGCTGTGCCTAGCGGGGGGGGGGGCTCCTCAAAGCCCCCCTCCGCAGCACTAGTCCTCCCTCTGCCTCCTTCCCTCCCTCTCCCGTCCCCTGTGTGTGGCGCAGGACGGAAAGCCGTCCTGCGCCGGATAGGATAGGCTTTAGCCTATCAGATGCCGGCGATCCCCGGCCAATCAGAGGCCGGGGATCGCCGATCTCCTCTACGGCGCTGCTGCTGCGCAGCGCCGTATATATGTAAACACCGGGGAAGATCTTCCCCGCGTGTTTACATTTACCCTGCGAGCTGCGATCGGCGGCTCGCAGGGTGTTCATGGAGACACCCTCCGTGAACTGACCGTTTCCATGGAAACCACTTCAGGATTCAGGGGCGTAGTTAAGCGTACGCAGAATCCTGAAGTGGTTAAAGTTTCAAAGGAAAAAAAAAATACACATTTTAAAAGCCTGCCGACTTTAATGGTTAATAGCAAATCCACCTTAAATGCTAGAAACCCTAAATTTGCAGGATATGTTAAGGAGATCATTAGGAATAAGAGGAAAAAACAATTTGTCAAAAAGACCTTGTAGTTTTTGAGAAAATCGATTTTAGAGTTTCGAAGGAAAAAAGTATACTTTTAAATGCGGTAAATGTCACTTTTAGTAGCAAACCTAACGGTAGTGTAATTTTACATGCATCAAACGAAAGCGCAATAAATTTCCTGACGGGGTTTCCAGGGGGTCTATACGCAGCCGCAGCGCTTTGGCCAGGGATCGCTATACAGCCGCAATATGGCTGTATGAAGATCCCTGGCATTTTTTTCCTATTTTCCCAATTTTTTTTATGTTTAGAGTGTGGGATTTTTTTTTTTTAATTATGTGGGGTCCCCCCTCCTGAAACTTTTTAACCCCTTGTCCCCCATGCAGGCTGGGATAGCCAGAATGTGGAGCTCCGACCGATTGGGACTTCACACCCTGACTATACCAGCTGCAAAAAAGGTCCCCTTATGCCGATTTTTGTTCCGGGGTATATGTTGGGGGGGCCCCCCAGGTTTATTTTGCCCTGGGGCCCCATTGTTGCTTAAACCGGCCCTGATGCTGGGAGTTGTGGTGCCTCAATGAGAGGCCCGTGGGAGCATGGGAGGGGGTCCACTAGAAGTTTAGGGAACGCTATGGGTGGACTGCCAGAGAACCTGGCAACAGGCCAGCCCACCCAGCAGAAGGCCAGCCCAGAAGCCAGGTAACTCTGCCTGACACTGCCTATTACTGTAATATGATGCATGAGGGGTTGTATTAATGGAGAGGGGGCTTCATCCAACATTTTGCTGGGCAGGCCTACTTAGACTGCTGTTAAGTTAATGTACATTTGGCTCCACCCATGACCACACCCACATTCTGGTGCATATCCACACCCATTTTCCAGGCTGGTGTCCCCAAAAGTGCCCCTGATCTCTTAGGAGCCTAGCAACGCCCCTGAGCAGCACAAGACTTTTCCTAAAACTCAGCAGCCTCCATTGCAAACCTACTACATTTACTGCTATCTTCCTGCAGGCCTGACTCAAACACCTGATCTTTCCTGAAGCCTGCAGCCCAGATAACCTTACTTCAATGTGGTTCTGATGTTGTGGTTACTGGTGGCTGGAGTTACCTAAAAATATTAAAATACTTTAAAACTATTTAAAAAAAGAGAGGTAGTGGTTGGCTTAGCTCTACCGGTGAAGGCGCCAGTATCAGATAACGTTATTGCACAATGACAGACATCAACGGTGTGTGGATCTTGCAGGGATCTCCACCGCAGTCTTCCTCGCTCTCCTGCAGCAACTTGTGAATGACCTGTCTAAAGATCTGTAGAACATTGTGTACATGCATATTGTATATATTCTTCAATTATCCAAATACTGGCCTCTCCAGATATCTTCAGAGCATCTCTTTGTCCCATCTGACAGGTACATAATGTATATTCTTCCTGTTATTCTGTATAAATTACCTCGCTATAAATCTAAAGAGCATTTATAAAATGGAAAGCAGTTGTCCCATGCCATTGCATGCTATTAATATGTCATTAAGTGGAGCAAAGCAAGTGTGAAAAGAGATACATCAATGATAATTCTACAAAGACATTATATTGTAATATATTGCTTTGTGGACTACCTACTAACCAACTGGCACCGCTCCAATCTGTACTGAACTCGGCTGTTCATCTCATTCATCTCTCTTCTCGCTCTTCCTCTGCTGCTTCTCTCTGCCAGGCTCTTCATTGGCTGCCCATGAGTGAGAGGATCCTTTTTGAACTCTTAACCCTAACCTACAAAGCTCTCCACAGTCTCTCTCCCCTGTACATTTCCTCACTTGTTCCCAGATATCAACCCAACCGCAGTCTCAAATCTACACATCAGCTTCTTTTTGTTCTCCTCTACAATCACCTCATCACGTTCACGCTATACAAGACTTTTCACGTGCTTCACCCCTCCATTGGAATGTCCTTCCTCAGCACATCCAACACTCTCCAACCTTTACAATCTTTAATTGCTCCCTCAAGACTCACTCTTTCCGACAAGTATATACTCTGACTTAGGCCATTCCCCCTTTGACCTCCCGTCAAGTTGTACTGTTTACTAGATAAACTAAGCACACACCGCCTGTTTGCGTACTGCATACTTCCCCACCACTTGCCCCCTCCCCCCCCCCCCCCCCCATTCCTTTAGATTGTAAGCTCGCAAGGGCAGGGCTCTCTCACCCTTTTGTGTCTTGGAATCTGTTATACATTTTATACATCATGTTATATCTGTCATTGTAATCACCGGTTCTGTATTTTGAATAGGTGTCCATATTTGATTATATCATTGTCTGTATCATTATGTATCCCATGTTTGTTTTCTTACTTTGTACAGTGCCACGGAATATGATGGCACTTTACAAATCGATAATAATAATCAATAATTAATAATAATGAAATGGATTTGTTGGAACCCATAGAAAAGTTTATAATCATTTGGATCAGAGTTATTTTTAAAACTGTTTTCTTTAGCATCCCACATATCCAATTGTGCAGTCATTCATTTATCTTATTTAAGCAGACAAAGGTTAGTTACTCTGCTGTGTGATATCATCATGTGTCCCATGGGAGAGTTTTCTGAAGTGATAGGAGGAAAACAATTAAGCCAAACATGTTAAAGGCAAAGGTTAACAGATCATCTCCAATCAGTTTTATGTTCCTGCGACAACACATGCAAATATTAACCACTTCACCACTGAGGGGTTTTACCCCCTGACCACCAGAGCAATTTTCACCTTTCAGCGCTCCTTCCATTCATTCGTCTATAACTTTATCATTACTTATCCCAATGAAATGAACTATATCTTGTTTTTTTCGCCACCAATTAGGCTTTCTTTAGGTGGGACATTATGCCAATAATTATTTTATTCTAAATGTGTTTTAATGGGGAAATAGGACAAAATGTGGGGAAAAAAATTATTACTTTTCAGTTTTCGGCCATTATAGTTTTTAAATAAAGCATGCTACTGTAATTAAAACCCATGAAATGTATTAACCCATTTGTCTCGGTTATAAAACCATTTAAATTATGTCCCTATCACAATGTTTGGCGACAATATTTTATTTGGAAATAAAGGTGCATTTTTTTCAGTTTTGCATCCATCCCTAATTACAAGCCCGCAGTTTATAAAGTAACAGTGTTATACCCTCTTGACAGAAATATTTAAAAAGTTCAGTCCCTAAGGTAACTATTTATGTTTTTTTTTTTATTGTATTTTTTTTTTTTTTAATTACAAAAAAAAATAAAAATTGGGGAGTGTGGGAGGTAATGAGTTAATTTATTGTGTAAATGTAATGTTTGAATATGTAAAATGCTTTTAGGGTGTAGTTTACTATTTGGCCACTAGATGGCCACAGAGTGTTTGTTTACATGCGACCTGTAAGCGTCCGGAAGGACGCTTACAGGAAGCAGTAGGAGGCTGGGAGATTCACAATGATCTCGCTGTTTCTGAAAGAAGCAGCAGATCATTGCGGGGGCTACATCAACGAACGGGAATGGATTTTCCCGTTCATTGATCTCCGGGCGAGCGGGCGGTGGCGTGCACGAGCGGCGGGTGCGCGCGCACGAACGGCGGGAGCGTGGACAGCGGCGGTAGCGCGGAAGGTACGGATTTCTCCGTCCCTGGTTTTTTAGGGGGGAAAAAAGGGGCGGAGAAATTCGTACCGCTGGGGGTAAAGTGGTTAAGAAGTTTAATCAGGGCTGTAGAGTCGAGGAGTCGGAGCAATTTTTGGTTACCCGGAGTCAGAGTTGGTGTGTAACGATCAGTGTAATGGTGGCCATACATGGTACAATTTTTTCATACAATCTTACCATTTCTATGTACAGTGTTCTCCCCAGATTTTTTTTCTAGCCGGGTGGCATGAAATAGTAGCCGGGTGGCATGAAAAAGCAGCCGGGTGGAATGAGATGAAAATGCAGGGCAACTCTGCTTACAGCATAGGAGGTGGTGAGGAGGTGAGCCGATGACAGCCGGGTGGTCACCAAATCTAGCCGGGTGGAGCACCCGGCTAAAAGAGCCTGGGGAGAACACTGTATGTAGTATAAGGGTAAATTAAGTGAATATACTGAAAGGATAATTAATGCAGTTCCCTTATATTACATAGAAATGGTAAGATTGTATGAAAAAATTGTACCATGTATGGCCACCATAACACAGAGAGGATCTGATTACCGGTGATCTGCAGTATCACCGAGAATACAGATATATACCCGATTATTGATGATCTGCAGTATCACCGATAATCCGATATATCTCTAACCTCTGGACACCTGATTAATATGAGTGTTTGGTGCAACAGTAATACTTTGAGGAGAGCACCCGTATAGAGGGTGCTAGGCAGTACGAGATACTGCTCAGAGAACAGGTTCCTTCCAAAGTCCTGATGCTCCCCAAGGGGTGGAGCCAGACTGAGAGTGGGAAGGACCAGAGAGTGAGTGACACCAATGGTGAAGTGTCACTGACAGGTCTGTGAACTATCTTCCAACAGGGAGATAGTTCTCGAGGTCGGACAGGCCAGGTCAGTAACAGACAGACAGCTCAGATACAGAGACAGGAGACAGATACGGAAACTTAAGACAAGCAGGGTTCAGCAACAGAGTATCAGATATAGCGAGGTACCAAATCAGAGATCAAGAGAGTGGTCAGGAAAGCAGAAAGTCATAACAGATAATAACAATGCCTAATCTTAGGTGTGAGCTCCGTGATTCTCAACACCCTGGAACTAGTCTGATATATAACAGGATGGTAATACAGTTCCCTAGTCTTGGGTGTGAGCTCCTTGATCATCAACACCCTGGAACTAGTCTGAAGTAATAACAGATTGGTAATACAGTTCCCTAGTCTTGGGTGTGAGTTCCTTGATCATCAACACCCTGGAACTAGTCTGAAGTATTAACAGATAATATCACAGATACTGACAAGGTCTGAGTGCTACCACTTAGTGATCGCAACGCCAGACACCATAGAAATGACCAGCACCCAGTATATATACACCAGCGCTCTCCAGCGCCTCCCCTAAGTGCTGGACCAATGAAACCTGGTAGAATTGTCAGCTGACCGGCTGGATCAGCTGACACCCTTCTGACTGTCATAAAGGCTCTGCCTCTCAGCGCGTGCGCGCGTCCTTCTGAACCTGTGTGGACTATCAGTCCCAGCCACACCAGACATGTGTTGTAATGTATCTGCTGGTTTGAACGCGGGGCCAGCCGCACCGCTGTCAGAGCATGCGGCGGCCTCTCCGCGTTCAACCAAACTGCTAGTGGTCGGTCCATGCGTGTAAACCGCCGCGTCGGACGCGGAATCTGCCGCCTTGTTCACTGGGCATGCGGCGGTTTCTCCGCGCTCCGTCAGGCTAGTGGATGCAGGCCCATGCGCGCCAGCTGCCATGTTGGACGCGGAATTAGCCGCCTTACTCTGAGTACTTGCGGCGGCTTTTCCGCGTTTTCTCACATGGTGTTTTCATAAACTGAGGAGTCGGAGTTGCAGTCCGAAGATTTTTTTTGTACCCACTCCATAGCCATGCAAGGGCTGTGGAGTAGGAGTCGGAGCTGAGGAGTCGGAGCAATTTTGGGTACCTGGGGTCGGAGTTGGAGTCAATGATTTCATAAACTGAGGAGTCGGAGTTGGATTTGGATGATTTTTGTACCTACTCCACAGCCATGAGTTTAATATCCACAGATCTGTACCAACCTCGTCGATAGAAAGAGGAACATCACGTCCAGAATGGGCAGGAGAAAAGTGAAACTGGTAGACAGTAAGCTCAGAACAACTTCCAAAGAAATACAAGGTGGACTTGCGATGGATGTACCATAAGTGTTTGATGGTACCATACATTGTTTTTTGAAAGATAGTATGGGGGCAGTGGAAGAAGACCCAGGAGCACTACACTGCTGAAAGAAAAATGTAAGCTAGACTGGAATGTGCTACAATTCATATCGACAAACTACAAATATTTTTGAGAGATCCTTGGAAAGCTTATACAAAACTGGAGCTTTCTGGCAAGTCACGTTAGCTTTTTGTCTATAAATGAAAACAAGATGAAGCTTCCCCCTTCCTATGACATAGGTGCTGCCTCTGACATAGGAGACCAGGGTTTGATTCTCAGCTCTTCAAATTTAGTGAGCCACCACCTATATAGTAAGGGGTCCTTGGGTCGGAGTCCATAACACTACAGAATAGACTATTGACTATGCCTATTAGTGGGTGAAGCTCTCAAAAGAGAAAAGCGCTACTTGAATGTTGGCATTATTATTATTACTATACCCACTGTGAAGCATGGAGGAGGCTAAGTTAAGTTTTGTGGCTCCTTTGATGTGTCTGGAACAGGGTACCTTGAGTCTATGCAGGAAACAATGAAATCTCAGAACTCATGAGAAACTTACTGTGCAGAATATCACCCAAAAGACACAGCCTAAAGTACCCAATTCTATACTCTCATGGCTAAAATGCTTAGAGGCCACGCATTATCACCTATACCTGAACAAATTATGATATCTGGTGTTAAACCTCTTTATGACCCCCAACAAATTGCTGATGAATTCAGTAACTTTTATAAAGACCTTTATTATTTTCTGGATGAAGGGAGACACCCTGTATTTGATGCCGATAAATTAGATCAGTTTTTAGCCCGTTGCAAATTACCAAAGCTTCAGCAGGGATATATAGGTCTTTTAACAACTTCGGTCTATCTGGACTGATATATCCGTCCAGATAGCCTGACCTGCTGCCAATACGCCCCACACGTGACTGCGTGCGCTCCCGCCGCCTTACGTTAGCCCCGAGATCAACGAATGGGAACATTGTTCTAAGTCCCGGCAGAAAAAACGAGGACTTCCTATCAGAGGCCACTGTCTTTCTGATAAAAAAAAAGTTTCCCGTCCTCCTGATGCTTCCTGGAAGCGAGATCGTTCGCATCCAGGACTAAAAAAAATGTTTCGACTGTAAAACTATATCCACATACATTTTTTATTAAATAAACACATATTATTACATTTAAAATTAACTGTTTACCTCCCACACCAAAAATTACCCAAATAACATTTTTAATTAAAAAAAAAAATTACAATTAAAAAAAAAACATAAATGGTTACCTAACGGTCTGAACTTTTTTAAATATGCATGTCAAGAGAGTATATTACTATAATTTTTTAAATTATAAGCTTGTAAATAGTGATGGATGCAAATTGAAAAAAATCACCTTTATTTCCAAATAAAATATTGGAACCATACATTGTGATAGGGGCATAATTTAAACAGTGTAATAACCGGGACAAATGGGCAAATAAAATACATGGGTTTTAATTACGGTAGCATGTATTAATTTCAAACTATAATGGCCAAAAATAGAAATAAGAAAGAGAAATAATGATTTTTTTCCATTTCTTTCTTAATCTTCCTGTTAAAATGGATTTAGAATAAAATAATTCTTAGCAAAATGTACCATGCAAAGAAAGCCTAAATGTTGGCGTAAAAAAACGAGATATAGATCATTTCAGTGTGATAAGTAGTGAAAAAGTTGTTGGCGAATGAATGGGAGGTTAAAGTTGCTCGGATGCACAAGGTGAAACAACACTGTAGGCTAAAGGACTTAAATTCTCCCATAACAATGGATAAGCTGTTAGAAACCTTTAAATCATTACCTTTTATGCAAAGCTCCGGGCCCAGATGGGCCTACCAATGCTTATTATGAAACCTTCAAAGATGTTCTGGCCCCGTTTATGGTTAGGCTTTTTAACAAACTGATGGACGGCTCAGAGTGTCCGCAATATTTTGGTCATTCTTTTATTAGTGTTATTTTGAAGCCAGGCAAAGATGAGTCTGCTTGTGGCAGTTACTGCCCTATAGCCCTTCTTAACACTGACTATAAGGAATTTACCAAAATGTTGGCTGCTAGAATTAAAGGGATTCTCCCTGATTTGATTGATAAAAATCAAGTCGATTTTACATATTTTAGCCAAGCTGAAGATAATACAAAGGGCACAGTTTCCCTAATTTAATAATTTAATTATACTAAGACGCTGGCCTTGTTGCTTAGTTTAGATGCAGGAAAGGCCTTTGATAGGCTGAGTTGGCCTTATATGTTCTCCCTGCTGAAACATCTGTGCTTCTCGGGGTCTTTCGTAACGGCCCTTTCCCTTCTGTATTCAGCTCCCGCGGCTCAAATTAAACTGCCCTCAGTCACCTCTGTTCCTTTCCAAATTTAAAATGGCACCAGACAAGGCTGTCCCTTGTCCCCTCTCCTATTTGTGCATTGAGCCACTGGCCCCAGCTATTCGTGAGTCACCGGATGTCTTAGGTATAAATGTTGGATCAAAACAATTTAAATTGTCATTATTTGCAAATGACATTTTACTCACTCTGACCAATCATTTGACTACTCTACCCTGCCTTTATAAGATCCTGGCCGATTTTGGTGCTCTTTCGGGCTACAAAGTTAATGCTTTCAAAACGGAAGTGCTCCCGATTAATGTCCCTTGTGATATGGCTTCTACTACACAAGCCTATACAATACATCACTGGTGCCCGTCCTACATAAAGTATTTGGGTGTGTATCTAACTTCCTCTTATGTTAGCCTTTATTCTGCTAACTATACCCCGCTATTGGCGGATATTAGGTGTGTATTAACAACATGCTCACCCCAAAAATTGTCCTTATTTGGTAGGATATATGGTATCTCTATGTCAATACTACCGGAATTATTATATCTTTTTTAAACTTTACTGGTAAAGGTACCTTTTACAGTCTTAACGTCCCTTCAAACATATATAATTCGCTATATCTGGTTAAATAAATCTCCCAGGATACCATGTTCAGTCATGCTGACCAGGAGAGAATATGGTGGCCTTAGTGTCCTGGATATAATGAAATATTACTTAGCAACTAATTTGCGACACGTTATCTCTTGGACTCAGTTGCATGCGTTTTTTAAATGGATGCAGATTGAAAAATTGTGGTTGGCGTCTGACGATCCGTGTTCGCTCCTTTGGTCAGCAAGGCTTCCTGATTCTTCTACCCTTCTCCTTCGTACTGTGCAATTTACTAAGAATATTTGGTATTACTGTGCATCTCAGTACCCACTTACCACCAAACCTTCATCTTTAGTTAATGTAATCTTTAAAATTGCCAACAGCTCCTCCTCTTTAGTTAAATAAAGAATGACATTGAAAGCCCAATATAGTGTAGTATGTACTGGTAAGGATGGATTCATGATAGAGTAAGTATCTTTATACTCACAAGCCAGGGTTACCACTCAGGCAACCACTGTAGATGCAGGTGGGGAGATTAAGTGTGTCCCCACTCAGGGTTAAGAAGTCGCTCTCCATAGATCAGAAGAAAGGGGTTACACCCCTACACCAGGGGTGGACTCCTATAGTACAATGCCAGAGACAGAGGTACCAAAAGAGTAAAAATAGATAAAACTTTTAAAATATGGGGAGGCAGTGGTGGGCTTACCACCTCCAAGTAGACACGAAAATGTATTAAAGTTTAAAACAAAGAACATTTATTGATACACTCCAAAGTTCTTTGCAATGCGTTTCGCAGGTATGACCCTGCTTCATCAGGCAATGGGGCAGGAGTATATGGCAATTGCAGGTCTCAGCCTAAAGGTTGTGCAACAAAGTATTACCTTAAAGGTCCTATCATTTATGTCCATGCCTTTTTCTTTTGTGTTGTTAATTTAAAATATTCTGTTAAATCAAAACTCTAAAGTCCGATTTTGTTAAATGATGGAATAAAAAATGATGCATGTCAAATAATTTGTCTTTTTCAAGTGAAAGCTCCCCAGTTTTATACATAGAAATTAGATACTTACCTTGGTAGTAGGGAAGCTTCTGGTTAGTCCAGATGCTTCACGTATCTTCATACACCGTGCCATTCCAGCAAAGAGTCCCCCTAAACTTAATTGACTGGAATCCCTTGAATATCCTTCTTCCGGCTGTGCTTTCGGCCTTGGATGAGTGCATCTTGATTGGGCAGGTGCAAGTTAGATCTGAGCATGCCCAGTAACAGTGTCAGGACAAGGTTCTCCAGCAGCAGCAGAGGCAAAGATTCCAGAGGAGCTCATTTGTATTTTTAAAATTGTTTCAGGGGTGCTTCAAAGAATACCTGTAACTTCAAATAAATAAAAAGATACTTATCTCTGGAGGGGGAAGCCTTTGGATCCTAATGAGGTTTTCCCCATCCTCCTCCAAGGGGAACAGTAAATTCGGGCGCCTGAGGCAAGTGGACAAATCGGGCGCCGCCATTCACTCCCATAATAAATATCGTTTAATGGGCGCCCGACAGGAAAAAAGGGCGCCGGAGAAAAATAACGTTTTATAAGCGGCGCCCGGAGACTTTTACTGTTTTATAACTGCTTCTCATGATTACACATTATTTTATGATTTATAATTTTTTAAACATTATTTTTAAACGAAAAACAGTACAATCTTTTTTAAAACATTATTTTTAAACGAAAAACAGCACAATATTTTTTTCACACGTTATTAATGCTTATCACAGGGGGGGTCTTAGGTTTAGGCACCACCAGGGGGGTCTTAGGGTTAGGCACCACCTGGGGGGTCTTAGGTTTAGGCACCAACACGGGGGTCTAGGGGTTAGGGGTAGGTACAGGGAGGGTTACTTACTATTTTTTTTTAAACGTTATTATACGTTTCACTTTTTAAACGGAAGATTAACGTTTTCACAATTGCCAATTTCATGCACATTATTTAATGATTTATAACTTTATAAAACATTATTTTTAAACGAAATATAGTACATTATATTTTTTAAACGTTATCCATGTTTATCGTTTAAAACCCGGCGCCCTTTTTTCCCAGCGCCCCTTTTTAACGTACGCCCTCCAAGAGCCTGATCCAGCGCTGTCACCCCCATGCTAATTAAAACAACAATAATAACAGCAGGCGCAGCAGCATTAGCTGCTTTCCGCCCAGGCTCCAGCAGAAATAGCCAAGCCTGATTGGGTCTGCTCTACTGCGCACACGCAGGTGACTAATAAGTATGTAGTAGAGTGGACTCGACTGGGCTCAGTTATTGTTATTCCCGCCAGAGCAGAAAGCTGCTAGTGCATCTGCACACAGAGCCAGCAAGTGGACTTTTGAGGGTCCCTCCCAGTGCTTGATCAACTCTACTGAGGAAGATGGGGGAAGCCTCTTTAGAATCGAGAAGCTCCCGCCTCCTGAGCAGAGATGGACTAAGATGTAATGGAGCCCTAGGCAAGGTAGGCGATTTGGGGTCCTTTTAGTAAGCTGAAGTGGAGAGAGAACAAAGAAGGTAGCAGGTGTGCCCCTTCACACCCACCAGGCACCTGCCTAGGTTGATCCTGCTCTACTCCCAAGGTAAATAACCCCCCTTCACTTTAACTTGAAAAGAACAAAAATAATTGAGATGCATTATTGATCACATTTGTATTTCTCCAAACCCACAACTTGCCCACATTTGTACTTCTCCAAAGAACATTTCTTCCTTTGTTAACTTACTAATAGAAAAAACAATGTCTTACAAACCGCAGGTGGTACAAATAAGCAAAGTTCATTGTATAATAAGTACTCAACTCAAAGCTCTATGAAGATGTTAGCTAAAGAGCAGATTTTCACTCTTTTTCAAATGTCTGGGAATGAACAGAATCAGGGTTCTATGGAGGCTTCCCTGCCATGTTCTGGTCCACCTTTGTGTGTGGATCCCCAACGGAATCTGACAAGCTGTCGTATTCCAAGCTTGTGACCAAGCATGAGCAGTGACTTGGTGCTACTGCGCAGGTGCAGCCATGCTCGTACATGAAGAGTCAGTCACGGCATGCAGGAGGGTCCCGGGCAGTGGCAGAGGTTAGCGTGTTAAGCCTCTGGAGGACCCAGAGGCTTCAATCTCTGTAGGTAAGCATTTGATTTTTGACCCAAGGTTCACCTGAGGTTCTCTTTACGGTAAATTAAACCACAAATATTTTTTTTCTTGTTATACCGGTTTAGCTGTTACTCCTGGCACAATAGTGCAGCGTGCAAAACAATGTGTACCACTTCAGGTTGGGGAAACAATGTGATTGGGACTTTGGTCTGCTGTGGTGAAATCGACAGATGTCACTAAATACTTTAAATTTCTTTAAACCACACACAAAAAAAGATCTTGTTATACTGGTTTAACCATTACTCCTGGCAGACATGTGCAGTACTGTGCAATAGAATGTGTGCCACTTCAGTCTGGGCAAACAAGGCGATTGTGACTGGTCTGATGTGATCAAATCAAAAGATGTCACAAAATGTCAATAAATGCTTTATTTAAAAAAACAAAACAGAAAACAAGATAAAGTTAAAAATGTGACTAACACACTGCTACACAGTGTGCAGTGCTTCGCAATACAAAATAAAACGGGCACTGAAAGGATCAGTGTTTCTCTGTACAGTTGCAAACTGACAAGTAAAAAAACACAAATTAATGATTGTCACAGACATCACACTGTGGCCCATATGCAAGTAACTTGATAACGTGATATTTTCAAACATGTCAATAAAATGCCTTTGAAACCACCAGCAACCAAGGAAACACTCCAAATAATTTTGATAGCTCGTTTTACCTACTTTTTGGTACTTGCAAAAGATTTTTTTAAATAGGAGATGAAGAATTATCTCCTAGGAGAAAACTCAGGAGAGAAAGTGAATTACATATGGGCCTATGTCTAGTATATGAGTGCTTAGTGCCCACAGTCAATCACAATGTTTACCATAACTCCAATGCAGAAAAAGATCATGGTGAAATGAGGCCCTAGGCAAGTACCAACTTTGGGCCCAGCCTTGGTGGCCATCTGGCTTTTTTTGGTAAAAATTGGTGGAGGCTAGTGTTAACCAGGCCCCTAGTCTCTCTTCAGGTCCGAGGCAACTGCCTAGGTTTGCCTTGTGAATCATCCTGCTCTGCTCCAATGTGTTTCCCTTTCTGATAAACTTGTCACAAACACGGCTGACTTAAACCCCTTAGTTACTTGAGTACAGTCAAGGATTGTTAATGAATATTATTTACTTTTTCCCACAGTCACACCACAGCAATGTCCATTTACAGTTTTGGGACTGAACCGATCTCTTGCCACTCCTGGAACAAGGATGGAACACGTGAGTGCAGGGTCTGATTTTTGAAGGTTCTTCTAGCTTAAAAACATAAGTGACTTTATTTATTAAATGAATATATTTTCATACCTCATCTTAGACATATAACATAATAATGAGTCTTATAAAAGAAAAAAAGAAAAAACAGGACAATCTAAGACAACTAACACAATTTTTTGCCACGCGTTCTGCAACTAACTGCAGTCACATGCACACTAAATTAGTCAGCCTTAAGGGGCTCATAAATTGACATGTGACATAATAAGATAATGTAAAAACAAGGAACACCAAGAGCCCCAATAGTGTAATATGTACTGGTAAATGGTTACTAAATAGAGTAAATATTAATACTCGCAAACCAGGGTTACCATTAGGCAACCACTAAAAGCAGGTGGCGAGATTTTCCTGACCCCACTCAGGAATAAGAAGTCGCTCTCTGTAGATGAGAAAAAGGGGGTTCAACCCTCCACTCAGGGTGGACTCAATATTATGCAGGAGAACAGAGGCGCCAAAAGGATAAAAGGAAGCTAAATGAGCTTAAAAAACAAATTCTTGGTAAATAGAGGAGGTAGTGGTGGACTTACCTCCTCCAAGTAGACACACAACGACTGTAGTAAAGACAGTCAATATATTTTATTTATGAACTCCAAATATGCAACGCCTAGTTCTTCTACTGACCACATATGCTATTGCTCCGTTGTTATTGCCTGATGAAGTGGGATCAAACTGCGAAACGCGTTGCATCCTTGGAGTTCATAAATAAAATATATTGAGTGTCTTTACTACAGTCGTTGTGTGTCTACTTGGAGGAGGTAAGTCCACCACTACCTCCTCTATTTACAAAGAATTTGTTTTTTAAGCTCATTTAGCTTCCTTTTATCCTTTTGGTGCCTCTGTTCTCCTGCATAATAATAAGATAATGTGTATGTACACAGAACTAAGCTGTATTTTTTCTCACTGTAAGGGTTAAGAATTTAGGCTTACAAATCATACCTTCTCTTAACGAATTCCAAACAATACAATTTTTGGCATAGGGAATACATAAAAAAGTTCAATCGTTCATAATGGTGCTAAAGCACTAAAAGACTGACATTCAGCTAAGACAATGGGCTCAACTCACTAAGAATTACCACATTCGGTAATGCAAAAAACAGATGATTTTACTGAACATCTTGTCAAATACCAATTCACTATAGCTGTCATCACATTGAAAAGTAAAATTGCCGACAAATGAGGTAAATCACTGACTTGTGCAGTAAGTACCTCAATAAATGTAAATTCTCAAAGATTAAAGCATTTCGATAAAACAAGTGAGAAGTTCAGTATTTTAAGACCAGCCTGGTACTGTCAGTAATAACAATCAGCATTCAGTAAAATGTTCAGACAAAGGAGACAGCCAATGGGAAGAGCATCTAGTCTTACTACTCACATTATTTGATCCGATGCACTGCCAGGCGGGATATCAGAAAGTAAAAAAAATAAAGATACAGGAGCAGAGAACATTCATGGAGGCTTTCTAGTATCCCTTTAGACATGCGGATCTATAGACTGATACACAGAAGAGGGCCCTCTAGTGGCATGCATGCATATCTAAAGGGAAGCCGGGGTTGCATTTTACTCTTGATTTCTGTCACAAGACAGAAGCAGGAACGGCTCATACAGACCACTTTTACCTGAAGAATCATCACAACTCTGCCCAGAGGTGGTAGAACATCAACATAGCAGAACACAGCTTGCTACGGAAACCAACTCCACAGCTGATTAAACTTCTACATTTTACCGAACAGGTCTTGGTGAATTGAAGCAAATTCCTGAAATATTACCGCCTAGGTGAAAATCTGAATTTGCTTAAAAAAAAAAAAAGTCTAAAATAATTAATGCAGTTTTTTACCAACCTATTATTTTTTAATAAACAGCCCGTGAATTGAGGCCAATAAAAAAGAAATAAGATATTTGTAGCTTTGAAATGTAAAATTAGACTGAGGGATTCTAAGGGAGGCCTATATAGAGGAAAGACTATAGACACAATTACTTCTTTCATAAGTTAATTTTCAGTCAGTTCAGGTTTGTTTTAAGCTGCCCTCACTTATGTGTGATAAGAGAGTCGTATACTTCTCTACCCTATGTGAGAATTTTTTTGATAAATTATTACAAGGTTTGTAGGATCACTTATGCTCTCAGTGACCTCCAGTCCCAGACTGCATAAAGTTACATAGTTGGGTTGAAAAAAGACATATACAGTATACATCTATTAGGAAAATATGGTACAACCCTAGCCTGCAGCCTTCCATAGTTACATAGTTATGTGGGTTGATAAAAGACATACGTCCATCGAGTTCAACCAGTAAACAAAGTACAACACTAGCCTGCACCCTCACAAATTCCTGTTGATCCAGAGGAAGGTGAAAACCCCTTACAAGGCATGGTCCAATTAGCCCCTAAAGGGAAAAAAATCATTCGCAACTCCTGATGGCAATCTGATAAAATCCCTGGATCAATTTCACCGGGCATTACCTAGTAATTATAGCCATGGATGTCTTTCAACGCAAGGAAAGAATCTAAGTCCCCCTTAACACAGATATAGAATTTGCCATAACTACTTCCTGTGGCAATACAACATTCCACTTTTTAATCACTTGCCATAAAGAATCCTTTCCTAAATATATGGCTAAAACTTTTTTCCCCCTACGCACATATTATATCTAGAGATGTCGCGAACGGTTCGCCTGCAAACGGTTCCAGGCGAACTTTGGGGGCTTGCGGAAGTTCTATTCGCCCCATAATGCTCTATTGAGCAAAACTTTGACCCTCCATATCACTGTCAGCAGACATATTATTGCCAAACACACTTCTTTCACTGCTGGAGGCCCGCCCACCCTCCCTCCTCCAAGCAAGGTCCTTATACCATTTGACTCAGTTGTCTGCCTACACTAATTAGTTATGGGACAGCTGCTACACACTCTGCTAGGGAGATTTTAATTAGCCTCTTGTGGGTCTCCTCCCTCCTCCCACCACCCCCAAAGTTCGCCTGGAACTGTTCGCGACATCTCTAGATATAATAATAATAATCCGAACATTTGTATAGCACTTTTCTCCTGTCGGACTCAAAGCGCTCAAGAGCTGCAGCCACTGGGCCGCGCTCAAGAGGCCACCCTGCAGTGTTAGGGAGTCTTGCCTTGAACTCCTTACTGAATTTTGAGTACTTGACCTAGCCTAACCTGGTCTCCCATGTCAAAGGCAGAGCCCTTAACCAGTACTCTATTCAGCCACTATAACCTCCCTCCTCCCTTCTACCTCCTACCGGAGGAAGGAGGGTCTCTTCTGCCAGGGAATTATACTATTTTAAAAACCAGTATACATCATACCATGGCTGGGAATCGAACCCAGCTCTCACTGTGTGGTGGGCAAGTCACCCTAACCACTGTACCACTACAGTAGTAAGTGAAGCTGGCCTAAAATGTACCATTTATGCTCAATGCAATAGAAACAGGTTGCTTACAGGGAACCTTAACTGAGAGTGATATGGATGTTTCCTGTAAACAATACCAGTTGCCTGGCAGTCCAGCTGATCTTTGTGACTGCAATAGTGGCTGAATCACACCCTGAAACAAGCATGCAGCTAATCCAGTCTGCCAGGCAACTGGTATTGTTTACATGAAACATCCATATCACTCTCAGTTAAGGTTCCCTGTAAGCAACCTGTTTCTATTGCATTGAGCATAAATGGTAAATTTTAGGCCAGCTTCACTTACTACTGTAGTGGTACAGTGGTTAGGGTGACTTGCCCACCACACAGTGAGAGCTGGGTTCGATTCCCAGCCATGGTATGATGTATACTGGTTTTTAAAATAGTATAATTCCCTGGCAGAAGGAGGGAGGTGGGAGGAGACCCACAAGAGGCTAATTAAAATCTCCCTAGCAGAGTGTGTAGCAGCTGTCCCATAACTAATTAGTGTAGGCCAGAGGTCCTCAAACTAAGGCCCGCGGGCCGAATGTGGCCCCCTGAGCCTTTTTTACCGGCCCCCCACACACAAAATGTTTTATTGATGCAGTCAGCTACATTTTTAAATATTGGTGGTCCGCATATAGAATGAAGCCAGAAAGCAGTAATTTGCTAGTTTCCAATCAAATTCCACATCAGGTGACACTGTTGTCCGATTGGACTGAAGGTTGTCACCTTAGTATGCATCACTGTCTGGCCCGCAAAGACTTCTATGTATACTCCGGCCCCCCAGCAGTCTTAAGTATGTTGACCTGGCCCTCGACCCAAAACGTTTGGGGATCCCTGGTGTAGGCAGACAACTGAGTCAAATGGTATAAGGACCTTGCTTGGAGGAGGGAGGGAGGGTGGGTCCTCCAGCAGTGATGTGTATTTCACTCAATCAGGTGTGCCTCCAGGTATTAGAGCTCTTGAAACATGTTTTCTATCATTTTTCTAGCCAGTAGAATTTTTTAAAATTTTCAAAGTTCGCCTCCCCATTGAAGTCTATTGCGGTTCGCGAACTTTTTCGCGAACCGAACCTTTCGCGGAGGATCGCGAACAGGGTTCGCGAACCGAAAATCGGAGGTTCGCGACATCTCTAATTATATCCCCTAGTCCTCTGCAAAAGCCTAGGAACAAAAAGCTCATCTGCTAAGCTTTTATATTGCCCTCTGATATATTTATACATGTTAATTAGCCGTCCTATCCAGATCCTTTTGCAATATCTTCCTGAGAGTTGATGATTCTGCACGATTGTATCATCTGCAAGAACAGCAACATTGCTTTCTCGGAGAGAGGCGCCCAATGTTAATCTCCACAGTACACCCGGCACTGATTGTCAGCCTGATGAAGTGAGACGCTTTGTGCTCACGGAACATGTTGCCTTGTGCTAAAAAACTCTTTGACCAGTACTGTAAGTGTTGCCTGTGAGGTAAGTCACCCCTATTTTAATATTTTAATTATTTTATACTCTTGTATCCCCCTCTGCGAGGTGTGACCCCTCCACAAAGCCTTCGGGCTCCAGCAGAGCCGGGTCGATGTCCTCCAGCACCCAAGGCTAAGACGCCAAAGTGCGCCCCTCCATCCCTCCCACCCCAGCTGTCACACACTGATTGCTATTAGACTAAGAGGTGCTCCAGGGCCCCCAACACCTTAATCTCTAGTTATCTGGCTTACAGTCACTGCCATGTATCCCCATTTCTTATTTCACTCTGCTTCAAACACAATAGGGGAATGATAGCTGAGTGACACTCCTACACTGTGCCCTGAGGCTGGAGCCTCTTTTGCCTCGGCCGGGCCCTGGGCTCCAGGCCCTTTACAGAGAGCAACCGACGTACAGACTTTCCCATACCAGCTTGGAGACGGTTATTCTCCACAAGCGTTGATTGAATGGTTACCCAGTGTCGCAACCCATCTTTGTGAGTACCACAGCTTCTACATTACATCAACTGAATTTACACTTGAACATACTGCACCATCCGGGCTCCTAGTGTCTCTGTGTTTTTTTCGTAAAGGTTTATCCTATCTACTCTATAACATTGCTTTCTACATCATCTACTAGGTCATTAATAAATACATTGAAGAGTACTGGACCCAGTACAGACCCCTGTGGGACCCCACTGCTAACAGTCACCCATTTTGAATAGGATCAGTTGATCCAGAGGAGGGCTAAAAACCCTTTCAAGGCTTGGACCAAAATAATTTTTAGCAAAGAGACACTCCACCTTTTATCCCTGTTCTATCCTCCCTAAACACATAATTATAACCCTCTTTGCTATCCAACCATGGGTTTCATCCATTCATGTCTCTGTTATTCCCTCAGTGTTATAGGCGATCAAAACTAGCTGCAGCTCATCCATTTTATTTGCAAGGCTCCTAGCATTGGTCACCATGCACTTTATTTTTTTACCACCCCATTTTCCAATTTCAGTTATATTTAGTGGGCCACACGAAGGTCCATTTCCCTTATAAACAATGCCTCTCCTGGCAGAGTTGATTTAAGATAAAGTGGGGCCCTAGGCAAGGTAGTCGTCTTGGCTCCCCCTTATGGGCCTTTTGATAATCAGAGGTGAAGAGGGGTCAGAGAAGGTAGTAGGTGGACCACTTTACATCCACTAGGCCTGCTTAGGCTGCCTTATGGATTATCCTGCTTTGCCTGGCTGCTTTAGGCTTTAGTTGTGTTTGCATCACACACTTGCAACAAGCATCCAGTCAGTGGCGTCAGACCAGAGTCAAAGCATCTGATCTCCATGCTCACTCTGGGTCAGTGACTTCAAGAGGCGGAGCATCAGCACAGAAGTCAGGCAACTGGCATTGTTAGAGAATCAAGATGGTAGCCTCCATATTCCCCTCACTTCAGGTTCCCTTTAAACCAACAGGACAGGAAGTACAGATTCTCTAACGAAAATAAATAAATAAATTAAGACTTATTGTTAAATAGTATTTGTAAATAAATCAGTGTAGCAACACATGGGGCCTTTTCAGTTTGATGCCCGGAGTTTTGTTTTACTGTGTAGGAATAATGAAACATCTAGAACAGAAAATGTAGATCTTGGGAAAGATATAGATGTAGTTTACTTGAACTTTGCAAATGCTTTTAACACTGTTCCCCAAAGTAGCTTGGTGCAGAAGTCGAAGATACAGGGACTAGGAAAAAATGTGTGTATGTGGATAGAGAATTGGTAAAAAGTATAAAAGGCAAAGAGTGGTGGTAAACGGAACATACTAAAAATGGGAAACTGTTAGCAGTGGTGTACCGCAGGGGTCAGTACTTGGTCCAATTCTTTTCAATTTATTTATTAATAATTCAATAGATGAAATACAGAGTAATGTTGCAGATGATACAAAATCATGCAGAATTATCAACACTAAAACAGACAGTGACATATCACAACAGGATCTTGACAATTTGGCCGTATGGGTAGGCACATGGCAGATGGAATGTAATGTTGATAAATCATGCACCTTGGATTAACCAATGCTAATGCACCATATAAAATAAAATTCATACTGTAATGCTAGGGGGTCATACTTTCTGACCATCCAGCGCAACAAGGCTAAGAGCTGGATAATGGAAGAGGCTTCACAGATGGACACAGGAGTAATGAACAAGGGAGCAAAATTGCCCAGAGCAAATGCAGCTCTGGGCCGCCTATCAGGCTAGATGCTATGTGATACAGTACACAACAGACGTAGTCGGTAACAGGCTTGAGTTATACACGTTAATACAGATGTCAGTCGTATTGGAAGGATTAGGCAGATTCGTAGTCGAGAGGCAGGCAAAGGCCGGTACACAATACAATATTACAATAATACAATACTGAGTGACTAGAGTACATATATATCCTGCTGATGCGCAATATATGAAATGTAGCTCTCAAATAACTCACTAGCTAAAGCACAAGTAATGATAATTAACAAGAAAGACAACAGACAGATAGACGGAATGCTCAGCCAATCTAGTCACTGTTTCAGCGACTGCGACATTAACACTGAGATAGACAAGACTAACAGGTAGGAGTGAACTAATGGCAACCGCTGCTATAGTTCGTCCTCAAGAACAAGGCTAGAAGGAATACTACCAGTCACCAATGTGGTGCTGGCAGAATCTAACTATCAGGATCAGAAGGACTTCACTTACCCCCGCAGGTCAGCAAACGTCCAACTGACATGACAATACAGAGCAAGGCATTATACATTTACAATAACAACTTTCACAGCATAGACCCAACATCAACTCAGAGAGCTGAACGCTATGTTGGGCGGGGTCAGAAATGGGAGGCAGACTTTTATGCTGGCATCAGCCAATGGATGCAACCATGCAAATTTCCACACAGCTGAATGGTAATCACTCAATCCTGAGCTGGCTTGATTACCATTTGCTAGCTGGCTGTGAATGCAAAGAACTCCCATAAGAAATACATGCAGTATTATGTAACAACATGCATGCAGGAAATCCAGGGCTATCTGGCCGCAGCTCATCTGCAACAAGCAATTGATGGAAGGATGACAGCATCCTGAACTGCAGAGCGATTGCAAATGATAATGAGACTTATTGCGAATGCACAACCGAATGCAAGCAGATAAGCCAGAACTGTCCGTTTGCAGCTCCACTGCAATGGACAGAATACGCTACAGGAGGAATCCTTACACATACAGCTGGGAACTTCAGACTTGGAGAAGGACTTGAGAATACTGGTTGATATAAAGTTAAGTAATCGTATACAGCGCCAAGCAGCGATAGCTACAGCAAATAAAATTCTGTGATGCATGAAACAGGAAACAAAATCTTGAGATGGTAGTATACTACGCCCTCTGTAAAAATCACTTGTGAGGCCACATCTGGAGTATGGGATAGTTTTAGGCACCGTACTATAAAGTACATTGACCTTCTAGAATTTGTACAAAGATGGTAACTAAATTTATCAGGGAGATGCAACATCTCACTTACCAAAAAAGATTGGAAAAACTGGGTGTATTTAGCTTGGAAAAAAAGGCGATTGAGAGGTGACCTGATTAACACGTGTATATATACATCAGAGGGCAATACAAAAGCTTGGCAGGTGAGCTTTACTTTGCTAGGATTGTAAAGCGAACAAGGGGACATGATCTGCTTATGGAAGAAAAATGTTTTTACCATCTATTTAGAAAGGGGTCCTTCACACTGAGAGTGGTTAAAATCTGGAATATCTTACCTCAGGAAGTAGTTATGGCAAACTCTATATCTACATTTAAAGAGGGCTTGGATGCTTTCCTTGCATTGAAGGGCATCTACGGCTGTAAATATTAGGTAATCCTTGATCCTTGGCTCAACTCTCCTGGGAGAGTTGATCCAAGGATTTATCTGACTGCCATTTGGAGTCGGGAAGAAAGGTTTCCCTTTTAAGGCTAATTGGGCCAGGCCTTATAAGGTTTTTTGCCTTCCTCTGGATCATCTGGGATATGTGCGGGTTCAGGATGTTTTTTTTTCCTTCTGGTTGAACTCGATGGACAGATGTCTTTTTACACCCAAACTTACTATGCTACTAGAAAATGGTGTCCAATTAATATTACCTTTTACAAACTAACAGAATTTATCTGTAAAATATGAAGAGAAGTCTTTTTGCTTGCCTATGATATATGCTGTGTTATTGCTCAGTCTTGTCAGCAATGCAGAAGATACCTTTAATCATCCATGTCTCCTGTCTGTGCAGAAATCGCCATCAGCCCTAACAATCACGTTGTCCAGATATACCAGAAAGCTGACAATGGTTGGAACAAAATTCACGAACTGACGGAGCACAATGGACGCATCACAGGTAAGGAAGAATGATGTCACTTGTATTGGATAAGCAGAGATAGGGCCATGTGACCTGCAACAACCAATCATTTTGCAGCCATCATTTTTGTGTTGTAGTTGATGTGAAGAGGTGTCACATGCTACAGTAGTAACTAGAAATCACGGGCCCCCCTGCAAAATTTTGGATGGAGCCCCCACCCCAGCTGTCGTTGCTGGAGGGGGGAGCGCTGATGGTAGCCCGAGGTAATGGGGGAGGGGGGGTTTGGGGCCCCCCTCTCTGCCGCTGTTCATGCCTGCTGCTCCCCCTTCCTGGGCTGTGCCCTGTCCTGCCCCTAAAAATGGCCCTGGAGTGCCCCAGAGTCAGGGACCTCCCTCAGGCTTCTCCCCCTAAGGGCCCCCCTGCAGCTGCATCCCTTGCAGGGGCTATTGTTACTCCCCTGGTATTGGCCACATTAGAAGCAGTGTAGGGAGTAAATGCTTTATACGCTGTGATGGTGGGATGACAGAATTATCTACTTTCAGAGCAGGATCATCCACAAGGAATCCTAAACAGGTACCTGGAGCTTACTGGGTATCAAAGGGCCCAGATTGCCACCTTCTCTGACTCCTCTCTCACCTCAGCTTACCAAAAAGACTAATCTGAGGAGTCAAAGCTACTATCTTGCCTTGGTCCCCATTTTGTCCTAATCCTTCAGTTTAGTGAAGATTAGGCCACACAGGATCGTCTGTGGTGGGAAGCATTGATATCCTATAGAACTGCGGGTACTGCTGGGCAGAATGCATGTGTGCATGTGTGACTCTCCAACAGTCCCGCACAGAAGCATACTATTATCAGGGCCAGATTTAAGCCAAGGCCACCTGTGCCATGGCCAGGCCCGCCATCAGGGGGGTGCAACTGTGACTTCCGTCACGGGCCCGGGCCGGGCCCAGGGCCCGCAGCCTCGGGCCCCCCCTCCCCCCCCCCCCTCAGGCATTTACCTGCTGAATGGTCTCCGGCCCCCCTCCCCCAGCGGCCGCCGCTGTTAATACCTTAGCAGCGGCCGCTCTCCCCTCTCCGGCGCCTGTACTTTCCAGCAGCATCTCCCGGCTACTGTGTGTGATGCGGCAGGAAGCATGGCTCGGTTCCCATAGTAACGGCGATACACATCGTCGTTACAGGAAGCCGCTGCCCTGCTTCCTGCCGCATCACACACAGTAGCTGGGAGATGCTGCTGGAAAGTACAGGCGCCGGAGAGGGGAGAGCAGCCGCTGTTAAGGTAACAACAGCGGCGGGGACGAGCGGGGGGCACCACCTACCCATACTGGGGAACTATACTGGCTATACTGGGGCACTATACTAGCTATACTGGGGCGCTATACTGGGGCACTATACTAGTTATACTGGGGCACAATACTGGGGGCAACTATACTGGGGCACTATACTGGCTATACTGGGGCACTATACTAGTTATACTGGGGCACAATACTGGGGGCAACTATACTGGGGCACTATACTGGCTATACTGGGGCACTATAATGGGGCACTATACTAGCTATACTGGGGCACTATACTAACTATACTGGGGCACTATACTGGCGCGCTATACTGGGGCACTGTACTGGCTATACTGGGGCACTATACTGGGGCACTGTACTGGCTATACTGGGGCACTATACTAGCTATACTGGGGCACTATACTAGCTATACTGGGGCACTATACTTGTTATACTGGGGCACAATACTGGGGGCAACTATACTGGGGCACTATACTGGCTATACTGGGGCACTATAATGGGGCACTATACTAACTATACTGGGGCACTATACTGGCGCGCTATACTGGGGCACTGTACTGGCTATACTGGGGCACTATACTGGGGCACTGTACTGGCTATAATGGGGCACTATACTAGCTATACTGGGGCACTATACTAACTATACTGGGGCACTATACTGGCGCGCTATACTGGGGCACTGTACTGGCTATACTGGGGCACTATACTGGGGCACTGTACTGGCTATACTGGGGCACTATACTAGCTATACTGGGGCACTATACTGGCGCGCTATACTGGGGCACTGTACTGGCTATACTGGGGCACTATACTAGCTATACTGGGGCACTATACTGGGGCACTCTACTGGCTATACTGGGGCACTATACTGGCGCGCTATATTGGCTATACTGGGGCACTGTACTGGCTATACTGAGGCACTATACTAGCTATACTGGGGCACTATACTGGGGGCAACTATACTAGCTATACTGGGGCACTGTACTGGCGCGCTATACTGGCTATACTGGGCACTGTACTGGCTATACTGGGGCGCTATACTGGGGGCAACTATACTAGCTATACTGGGGCACTGTACTGGCTATACTGGGGCACTATACTAGCTATACTGGGGCACTATACTGGCTATACTGGGGCACTATACTGGGGCACTGTACTGGCTATACTGGGGCACTATACTGGCTATACTGGGGCACTGTACTGGCTATACTGGGGCACTATACTGGGGCACTGTACTGGCTATACTGGGGCACTGTACTAGCTATACTGGGGCACTATACTGGCTATACTGGGGCACTATACTGGCTATACTGGGGCACTGTACTGGCTATACTGGGGTACTGTACTGGCTATACTGGGGCACTGTACTGGCTATACTGGGGCACTGCACTGGCTATACTGGGGCACTATACTGGGGCACTGTACTGGCTATACTGGGGAACTATACTGGCTATACTGGGGCACTGTACTGGGCATGCACAGCAGTCTGTAGGGGGGCCCAGGCTTGATGTTGTGTGAGGGGCCCCAAAATTTCTGATGGCGGCCCTGGCCATGGCCTAGGGCAGTGATCTGCAAACTTGGCTCTCCAGCTGTCAAGGAACTACAAATCCCACAATGCATTGCAAGAGTCTGTAAGCCACAGTCATGATTCATAAAGGCAAATGCACTTGTAGTTATATAACAGCTGGAGAGCCAAGTTTGCAGATCACTGGCCTAGGGCACCACAGGAGCAAGGGCGGCTGTGCAGCAGGCTAAACTGGTGCAGCATTTGCAAGCTTGCAAATTCGGCAGAGCAGGGAGATCAGGCAAGCGCCGGACCGCGGTACTCTCTTGCCAGCCACCTGGGTAGCAGCCGCCGTGCTTTCTGTGCATGTTGCTGTTGTGGCGGGAGGCTACTCACTCAGGCAGCATTGCAGAGTTACAAGCGGAGGAAGTGGAATAGCAGCCGCTAATCACTGACATCTCCACTCTTTACCAGCAATAGAAGCTTCCCCTCTGTCTCCATCAGCCGTTGTGCATCTGTCCCTCCAACCGGCGTCTCTCTCTTGTGACTGGCTGGCATGTTATAAGTTAGTCCTATCATGTGACTCACTGGTAACATGCCAGCGAGTCCCATGTGTGAGACGTTGATTGGAAGGACAGATGTACAGCAGCTGATGGAGACGGAGGGGAAGAGGAAGCTGGTGACGAGTGGAGGGGTGAGTGACACTGATGGCTGCTAGGGGGGGAGGGTCACTAAATAAGAGCTGATAGGTCAGGCAATGGATGATCAAATGCTGAGAAGTAATACAGGTCCAATGGTCACCATGAACTGTCAAAGCCTAGCCTGGTGGAAATTACACATGAAGAGGCAGGCAGGTGAGACTCACAGCATCATCTTCAGTCTCCTTCACCCTCAGCCTGAAGCACAAGTCACTCTTATCTTGCTCCCTTTAAAAACAAACTTTCCATACTAGTTACAGCCCACTAGATTACCTTGGTGTGGTTAGTCTTTTTGTTTGTTTGTTTTTTAAGTCTCTTCTTCACAGTTAAACAGAGTAACCAAGCAGCTTGGTGTGACCCAAAACCACTAGCAAAGTATAGGGGACTAAGAGAGACCGAAACCCCCTCCTACTAAAAAGCAATGCTTGGTGTGATTTGCCTTCTTAAAACAAAAGGTATTTGTGATAATTCAGCTTTAAATGAACATCTGTGGTTACCCACAATGCACCACTACTGAATATGCAAACTATTTCTTTATGCCCCTGAAGCCAGGTTTGCATCCAGAACTGCTGGTGTAAATCTTTAAAGAAAATCTGTAATGAAAAAAACTCCCCTGGGGGGTACTCACCTCGGGAGGGGGAAGCCTCCGGACCCTATTGATGCTTCCCTCGTCCTCCTCGGTCCCACGGCGGCGGAGAAAATCCTCCCGGAGCAGCGGCGATGTAAATATTTACCTTTTGGCTCCAGCGCAGGCGCAGTATCCGCTCTTCCCACGGATATAGGCGAAAATAGCCGATCTCCGTCGGGCCGCTCTATTGCGCCTGCGCAGTAGAGCGGACCCGACGGAAATCAGCTATTTTCGCCTATCTCCATCAGAAGAGCCGCAACAGTGCCCCCGCTGGAGCCCGAAAAAGTAATTATTGCACAGGCTGTTGGATTTGTCGCCTGTGCGTTCCGGGGGCTGCAGCAAGACCGCTGTGGGACACAGGGGGACGGGGAAGCCTCAATAGGGTCCAGAGGCTTCCCCCTACTGAGGTGAGTACCCCCCAGGGGAACTTTTTTTCAGTACAGGTTCTCTTTAAAGTAGCACATTATTAGTATTACTGTTATTATGAGGACCCTGCCCCATCAAGTTTAGAATCTACGTGATGATAATGTCCTTTTAGATGACTGTCAGTGCTATGATATCCTTGTATATCACCATAAGTGCAATAAGAAGGTTTATACTCAAACAAATTCTCATGAGTTCTCTCTCTTTACTTATTTTACACTTTATCCATAAAATAACTTATGAGCGCTTTCCAAGCAAACACATTACTAAAAATAACGACCTTGTACTAGATGACGAGGCTCAGTGATGGTGGCCATTCAGGGCTGTCTCAGTCAAGAATCTAAGTATGAGTACACAAGTAAAAGTGTACTAGTGGTTCTTTTGTACATATCTTGCATTGTTGTTTCTGACGAACTTCCATATTCATTTTCTTGCTTTGCTTTTACTCGTTGTGTGCTCAAAATGTTGTATGTAGAAAAGGTTAAAAACAGATAAGATGAGATGATTCATGAGGACAGTTTTGTGAACCAAGCCCAAGGTCCTTGGCAATGCATAAGTGCCCTGAACTCTCATTTCCAGTCTGTCTGTAGCCAGAGTCTATTTTCTATACATATGTTGCAGGAATTGATTGGGCTCCTAACTCGAACCGCATTGTGACCTGCGCTGCGGATAGAAATGCCTATGTGTGGACCCTTAGGGACGGTGTGTGGAAGCCAACCCTGGTTCTGCTGCGTATTAACCGTGCTGCCACGTGTGTGAAGTGGTCACCACAGGAGAACAAGATTGCAGTCGGCAGCGGCTCTCAGACTGTTTCCATCTGTTACTTTGAGAAGGAAAATGATTGGTGAGTTGTATGAGAATCTTGGTTATCCACAGAGGCATCACAACATGGCGCTATGCGAGTCCAAGGGAGGTTGTGCTACTGTCTACCTACAGTTAATGTGCATTATCCTCTAGGCTCTTCTACTATGCAAGATCTTCCATAGACACATCATAACACCCCTACGCATTAAGCTTTGGCTAAACACATGGCAGTATTTCTGGATTCATGTGGCAATGGAATATGATTGGCTATTAAGCTAAATGGGAAGGTGCATGCTGGGATTGGACAGTGGCAGAAAGTAAGTTAGCATAACCACATTTATTTCCATACTGGCTTTTACCTTTTTGGTGTGTTATGGTGAAAGGCATACAGAGGCCTAGTAAGTAACTGTCTTCTTTTACCTGGACTGCCTCACCTAATAATCACCTCCCATTATCTTTATTCCTTCAAGATCCATCAGTATACGGTATTTGTAATGAGTTTTCTTTTGTATATGGAAGATGTATGAGTAGATTTGGTTGTAATTTCCTTTGTGCTACGAAGTTCAGGCCCAGGCCAGTCTATTCCTACAGCTGACACATACAGTATGTGCTGTGGGCACAATACTCAATGTCTGCAAATTTTGTTTGTCAAGAGTAAAGTTCCAAGCATTAGAGTGAACCATTACAGCTCATATACAGTACATCTTCTTATCCATGCTTTACACCCACAGGTGGATCAGTAAGCACATCAAGAAATCCATCCGCTCCACTATTCTGAGCCTAGCCTGGCATCCCAACAATGTCCTGCTGGCAGCTGGAGGATGTGATTTCCAGTGCAGGTGAGAAATTATAATTTATTCCCTTCCTGGGTCCTCTCTTAGGTCTCTCCTGGACATCAGAAAGCCTTACCCTTCAAAAATCTAAAAGATGAACTACTTCATTTTCTGAGCTCCTAGCCTCTCTCCTCTAGTCCTCATAAAGCACCTGAATACCACCCAAACCTAAGAGTTGCCCTGAGCCCTCTTTAGCGGGATTGTCAGTCATAAAATCAAATTCCATTAACTCACTACTCTGTGTTTCTTATGCAATCTACAGCCTGACCCTGCATTTCATGCATTCCAATATAATCATAAATGTTTGTGCTGTAATACATCTTATCTTAGTCAGCTTGGCTCTGTTTGGTACATTGCAAAACACACAATTTGCTCACTCCCAGCTAAAGCACTTTCCTACCTTTATTTGGTCAGCAGGCGCCAGTCAGCCAATCAGGTGTACTATCATACACCCTTTGCCTGGCATACCAAATCTAGCAGGAATTGCATAAATTAGCAATCAGATGGGAGGCTTTGGTTGGATGTAAACGTAGATAACATTTTTTACAGGGACGCCCCATGTAGGTATCTCCCACACGGTCCCCTCCCTAACCACTCACCTGTCAACCACATCCTGGAAGCTGCAAAAAAGAAATGTAAAATCACAAACACTGGTCTGCACAACAGCCAGGGGCCCCAGTCTCTCTCACTGGCTGGGGCCCCCAAACCACCATGCGATACCCAGAGGGAAGTGCAGGTGGGCCCTGGACCTCTCACCCCCAGGGAATTCACCCCCACTGCCTCTGAACTGAATGCTAACTGCATAACACACAATTTGCTCACTCCCAGCTAAAACTCTTTCCTACCTTTATCTGGTCAGCAGGCGCCAGTCAGCCAATCAGGTGTACTGTCATACACCCTTTACCTGCTATACCAAATCAAGCAGGAATTGCATAAATTAGCATTCAGGTCCAGGGCCCACCCGCACTTCCCTCTGGGTATCGCATGGTGGTTTGGGGGGCCCCAGCCAGTCATAGAGACTGGGGCTCCCGGTTGTTGTGCGAACCAGTGTTTGTGACTTCTGTTTGGTACATTGCCAGGGAGAAGGAAGCTTGTTATCTCCCCTCCCACATTCCTGCTCCTCACTGATTGGATGAGTGCAGTTCAGTGTGGCTCTACTTTAGTGTCACTGTTATTGGCCTGAGGAAGCAGGCTAGCACCCGTGAAACGCGTTGCCTGGGCATTAATAAACCTATTTGTCCCAAGAGATTGTCCTTGTTTTGAATTGTATTATTGGTTTCAACTCAATTTTATATGCATTTAGGTGCCTCTTTACCCCAAATACATCTATGCTGTGCTCACATGTGTTTACAAAGCAAGCTAGATATGGAGAAAAAGAGAGTGAGGGAGGAAATAACATCAGGTTTGGCTGCAGTCAGAGGCAGTAAAGATGGAAAATGCCAGGAACAGTTTCTCTTTATTTACTAAATTACTATATAATATTCATCAAAATAAAAACGTGGACAGTACAATACATACAGTGGCATGCAAAAGTTTGGGCAACCTTGTTAACTGCCATGATTTTCCTGTATAAATCGTTGGTTGTTACGATAAAAAAATGACAATGAAATATATCATATAGGAGACACACACAGTGATATTTGAGAAGTGAAATGAAGTTTATTGGATTTACAGACAGTGAGCAATAATTGGCAGATTATGGCAGGTACATAAGATTGGGCACCACAAAAAAGAAATGAAATCAATATTTAGTAGATCCTCCTCTTGCAGAAATTACAGCCTCTAAACACTTCCTGTAGGTTCCAATGAGAGTCTGGATTCTGGTTGAAGGTATTTTGGACCATTCCTCTTTACAAAACATCTCTAGTTCATGCAGGTTTGATGGCTTCCGAGCATGGACAGCTCTCTTTATCTCACACCACAGATTTTCAATTATATTCAGGTCTGGGGACTGAGATGGCCATTCCAGAACGTTGTACTTGTTCCTCTGCATGAATGCCTTAGTGGATTTTTAGCAGTGTTTAGGATCGTTGTCTTGTTGAAAGATCCAGCCCCGGCGCAGCTTTACCTTTGTCACTGATTCCTGGACATTGGTCTCCAGAATCTGCTGATACTGAGTGGAATCCATGCGTCCTTCAACTTTGACAAGATTCCCAGTCCCTGCACTGGCCACACAGCCCCGCAACATTATAGAACCACCACCATATTTTACTGTAGGTAGCAGGTGTTTTTCTTGGAATGCTGTGTTCTTTTTCCTACATGCATAACGCCCCTTGTTCTGCCCAAATAACTCAATTTTAGTTTCATCAGTCCACAGCACCTTATTCCAAAATGAAGCTGGCTTGTCCAAATGTGCTTTAGCATACCTCAAGCAGCTCTGTTTTGTGCTGTGGGCAGAGAAAAGGCTTCCTTTGCATCACTCTTGCATACAGCATCTCCTTGTGTAAAGTGCGCTGAATGGTTAAACGATGCACAGTGACTCCATCTGCAGCAAGATGATGTTGTAGGTCTTTGGTGCTGGTCTGTGGGTTGACTCTGACTGTTCTCACCATTCATCCCTTCTGTTTATCCAAAAATGTTTCTTGGTCTGCCACTTCGAGCCTTAACTTGAATTGAGCCTGTGGTCTTCAATTTCCTCAGTATGCTCCTAACTGTGGAAGCAGACAGATGAAATCTCTGAGACAGCTTTCTGTATCCTTCCCCTAAACTATGATGATGAACAATCTTTTTCTTCAGGTCATTTGAGAGTTGTTTTGAGACCCTCATGTTGCTACTCTTCAGAGAAAATGTAAAGAGGAGGGAAACTTACAATTGACCCTTTTCAATACTCTTTCTCATAATTTGATTCACCTGTGTAGGTAGGTCAGAGGTCACTGAGCTTACCAAGCCAATTTGAGTTCCAATAATTAGTTCTAAAGGTTTTGGAATCAATAAAATGACAACAGTGCCCAAATGTATGCACCTGCCTAATTTTATTTAAACAATTATTGGTCACTTTCTGTAAATCCAATAAACTATGTGTTGTTTTCCCCTGGGATAGTATGGCTGTCCCTGCTGCCTTAAGCTTCTCTTTTCTTCTGTTTTTCTTCTGGTCCTTGGGAAACACTTGTGCTGCTATACAACATCACCTCTGTGCCTATCATCTGACCCTTCCCTGTATCTCTTCCTTCTTCAGTCACTACTAGTCCTTAGGAAACAGGGTTCAAATCCCTGCTCAAACCAGTATGTAAAACAGTAAGGAGTCTTTGGGCAAGACTCCTTAATGCTCCTGACAGCCTGTGGAGCGCCCCCTGTGGCTGCAGCTTTGAAGCGCTTTGAGTCCTCCAGGAGAAAGCCACAGTATAAATCTTATGTGTCTTGCCTAGACCACATCTTTTTCCTTCTGACTAATTTTGCTGTGTATTGTTTCCTCCAGTTTAGCCCTAGTTGATCACAATTTTCTCCATATACTAAGTGATAGACTTCTTTCTTGTTACTTCTCCAAGTCTTCTCTGTTATGCCCAGATACTGGTTTTATCCTCCCTTTTCCTCCTGGCTCCTTGTGAAATAAGCTCCCTGCCAGCCACATCCTGAATAGGAAGCAAGTAATTATGGAGCACAGGGCCATTTGGAAGATAAGGCACCGTCATTGACCACAATGTCATTTGCTTAGAGTTGGTACAGAGTTATTTTGGCGGCAGGGGCCCCAGGATAGCCAAACGCTGGCTTAGAAGGGTTATCGTGAGAGATAGCTTAAAGAGGGACAGTAACCAAGGATTGAACTTCATCTCAATCAGTAGCTGATACCCCCTTCCCCATGAGTAATATCTAAATTTTTTCAATAGATCATCAGGGGGGCCTGTTTGGCTGATATTGTGATGAAATCCCTCCCACAGTGTGATGTCAGGACCACGGTCCTGACAGTTTCCTGTCTGTGAGCACTGTTGCACTTTGGAAAATAACAGCTGTTTTCAACTGCCAAGCAACCATTATCTCCCTCTGTGCAAATGTATAGCTATAAAAATAACAACCTTTTAACCTATCACATTGTTAGGGTTGTGTTTATAGATCATGGCAATTGGTGGTGTCTGGTTTTATTCATGTCTGCCAGCAGTAAAGATGATTATGTACAGGCTGATTGTGGATCAAACAATATCAACCAATTACATGGCGAATATCAACCATTTCTTAATCTCTCTTCTATTTTTTTTAACTTCTCACTTTGTAATGTTTTGATTTATTTTTTCCCCCTTCTCACTAAAGTTCCTCTTCAAGTAAAATTACTGATGTTCTAATTATGGACAATAATTTCCAAGCTCATCCTGTGCCATAGTCACCCTTATTACATGTACGTCCTTATTAATGAGCCGCCCACCCAGATAAAAGAGGCCACTTCTGTTTATCACTAAAACATAAGTATTTCATTCCACTTCTATGACAAAAAGAAAAGTGAAAACTACAAATGGGTATTCTTATAAACAATGAAAATGAATAAATCCATTATTTGGATGCCTGTGCGGCAGAGCAGCTGCGTGGGAAGATCCGGAGATAAGTAACTTGTGAAATATTTTTCTATTTCATTTAGGATTTTTTCAGCCTATGTGAAGGAGATTGAAGACAAACCAAGTGCAACACTTTGGGGTACAAAGATGCCATTTGGGGAGCTTCTGTTTGAGAGTGGCAATCATGCCGGCTGGGTGCATGGAGTGTGCTTCTCCCCCAACGGTCAGTACCTGGCATGGGTGGACCACAATAGCTGCGTCAATGTGGCCGACTCGACACAAGACAAGAAGTAAGTACCCATCTCCATGTTACGGGGGTGTGTATCTGTGATGCCCCTTGTGAATCATTCTGTAACCTCACTACAAACACTGCTGCTGTAATGTCAGATGTCTGGAATATGGAATTCAGTTCTGGGCACCACAGTACAGGAAAGATATTGCTGTTTTAGAGCAGGTGCAGAGACGAGCAACAAAATTGATACGTGGGACGGAAGGTCTCGCTTACCAAGAAAGGTTAGATAAACTGGGTTTATTTAGTCTAGAGAAAAGACGCCTTAGAGGGGATCTAATTAACATGTATAAATACGTCAGAGGGCAATATAATAGCTTGGCGGATGAGCTTTTTGTCCCTAGGCCATCTCAAAGGACTAGAGGACATGATCTGCACATGGAGGAAAAACATTTATTTAGGAAAGGGTTCTTTACAGTAAGAGTGATTAAGATGTGGAATGCATTGCCACAGGAAGTCGTTATGGCAAACTCTATACCTGCATTTAAAGGGGGCTTAGATGCTTTCCTTGCGTTGAAAGACATCTATGGCTACAATTACTAGGTAATGCCTAATGATGTTGATCCAGGGATTTTATCTGATTGCCATCTGGAGTCGGGAAGGAATTTTTCCCTTATGGGGCTAATTGGACCATGCCTTGTGGGGGTTTTTTCACCTTCCTCTGGATCAACAGGGATATGTGAGGGAGCAGGCTGGAGTTGTACTTTGTACTGGTTGAACTCGATGGACGTATGTCTTTTTTCAACCAAAATAACTATGTAACTATGTAACTATGTCTTAGTGCCATGCAGTGGCCATTCTAATTTGTGATCTCAGGACAGATGTGAATAATTCCCTAGTTTCATCTACATGCCATGTGGCTTTCCAGTTTAGATCTGCTGCACGTACATATGGCCATGAGCTCAGCTTCATCTCTGTGAAGGCACTTAGCACATTGATAGCGATTTCCTGTAAATGTACCACCTACTCTCCCCTACTCCTAGCATTCCCTTATAGTGGAGGTCATGTAAAAACCCTGTGCCTTGCTTGGTACAGTACATTGAGGAAAGTACGCACTTTGCCCAAGTTAGCCCAGTAGAAAACTTTATTAACCACTTCACCACTGAGGGGTTTTACCCCCTGAGCACCAGAGCAATTTTCACCTTTCAGCGCTCCTTCCATTCATTCGTCTATAACTTTATCATTACTTATCGCAATGAAATTAACTATATCTTGTTTTTTCCGCCACCAATTAGGCTTTCTTTAGGTGGGACATTATGCCAAGAATTATTTTTTTCTAAATGTGTTTTAATGGGAAAATAGGAAAAATGTGGGGAAAAAAATAATTATTTTTCAGTTTTCGGCCATTATAGTTTTTAAATAATGCATGCTACTGTAATTAAAACCCATGAAATGTATTTGTCCTTTTGTCCCGGTTATAAAACCATTTAAATTATGTCCCTATCACAATGTTTGGCGCCAATATTTTATTTGGAAATAAAGGTGCATTTTTTTCAGTTTTGCGTCCATCCCTAATTACAAGCCCATAGTTTATAAAGTAACTGTTATACCCTCTTGACATAAATATTTAAAAAGTTCAGTCCCTAAGGTAACTATTTATGTATTTTTTTTAATTGTACATTTTTGAATTTTTTTTTAATTACAAAAAAAAAAAAATGGGGAGTGTGGGAGGTAATGAGTTAATTTTTTGTGTAAAAATCATTTATTTGTATGTGAAAAATGTGTAGGGTGTAGTTTACTATTTGGCCACAAGATGGCCACAGTAATTTTTGTTTTAATGCGACCTCCAAGCGTCCTTCCGGAAGCTTGGAGGAAGTATAAGGAGGCTGGACACGTGAGTTTTTTCTCACAATGATCGCGCTGCCCATAGGAGAGCAGCGGATCATTGTGGGGCTTAGATCAACGAACGGGAATGGATTTTCCCGTTCATTGATCTCCGGGCGAGCGGGCGGCGGCGTGTTTACTAGCGGCGGGCGGCGTGTTTACGAGCGGGAGCGCGGACAGCGTCGGGAACGCGGAAAGTACGGATTTCTCCGTCCCTGGGGGTTAAAGGATGGAAAAAGGGACGGAGAGATTCGTACGGGCGGGGGTAAAGTGGTTAAGGATGTATCCAATAAAAAAACAGCAAACAGAAATTATCAACAGCTTTCATATTTGGGATTGGTAAAGAGGACCACAAGAGCCACTATCCCGTGGAAAGGTAGACAACCAACAAGGGCAGTGGCGGACACAGCCAGCAGTGGGCCCCTGTGCAAAATTGCAACTGCAGGCCCCTACGACCTGCGTCGCGCAGAGCGCGCCGTGGAAAAAAATGGGTGTGGCTACAACCTGTGGCAAAAAAAGGTGCAGATAGAACCTGCGGCGCTTAGTGCCGCGGCAAAAATGGGCGTGGCAATGACCGGATGAGGGCGGAGCTAACTGTAATTTAAAGCGAACCCGGGGTGAGGGTTTTTTTTCCTTTTAAACAATACTAGTTGCCTGGCGGCCCTGCTGATCTATTTGGCTGCAGTAATAAACTGAATTACACCAGCAACAAGCATGCAGCTAATCTTCTCAGTTCTGACAATATTGTCAGAAACTCCTGACCTGCTGCATGCTTCTTCAGGGTCTATGGTTGAAAGAATAAGAGGCAGAGGACCAGCACGGCAGGTAGGCAACTGGTATTGCTTAACAGGAGAGAAATATGGCAGTCTCAAGATTATTCTCACCTCAGGTTCCCTTGAAAAGTGCAACGCAAAGACAGTGGGCCCAAGTTTTGGTGACCCTTTCCCCAGAAAATTCACATAATTGTGCAGGTTTGTCGGCAGATATGCCCAGAAAATACGTGCAATCATGTCGGCAGATATGCCCTGAAAATACATGCAATCATGTCGGCAGATATGCCCAGAAAATACGTGCAATCATGTCGGCAGATATGCCCAGAAAATACGTGCAATCATGTCGGCAGATATGCCCAGAAAATACGTGCAATCATGTCGGCAGATATGCCCTGAAAACACGTGCAATCATGTCGGCAGATATGCCCAGAAAATACGTGCAATCATGTCGGCAGATATGCCCAGAAAATACGTGCAATCATGTCAGCAGATATGCCCAGAAAATACGTGCAATCATGTTGGCAGATATGCCCAGAAAATACGTGCAATCATGTCGGCAGATTTGCGCAGAAAATACATGCAATCATGTCGGCAGACCTGCCCAGAACATACACCTGCTAATATAAATAAAAAAACAAAAACATTTACTCACCTGCAGCAGCAGACCTCCTGTCCCAGCCATCATCCGGCGCGCAGCTCCCATGGGTGGGTGGGTGGGTGGATAGGTAGCCTGGTGGGTGGGTAGGTAGGTAGGCAGCCTGGTGGGTGGGTAGGTAGGTAGCCCTTAGCCGGGTGAGTAGGTAGCCTGGTGGGTGGGTGGGTAGGTACCCGGGTGGGTGGCTGGTTAGCTGGGTGGGTAGGTAGCCTGGTGGGTGGGTAGCCGGGTGGGTAGGTAGCCTGGTGGGTGGGTGGGTAGGTAGCCCGGTGGGTGGGTAGGTAGGTAGCCTAGTGGGTGGTAGCCTTTGGTAGCCCTTAGCTGGGTGGGTAGTGTCACAGACCGCTAGGCCGGTCTGCGGGTGGGTCAGTCGATCAGCGTCAGAAATCCTCTCACACGGTCATTTGTTCATCACGAAGGGTAACCCGCGTTCGCAATTTGATGAACTGACTCGCGAAGGGAGCGTTCTGCTACCAACCGACTCACCACACACATATACAATTCAAAGATCTGCCACCAAGCGAGTTACACAGCCCGCTACTGTAATTATACTAGGACTTGGAGAACGCTCTATTAGCAGTATGCAGGAATCTGGGTCAGATCTGACTATCTGAGCCGGATTCACGCATACGGGTTATAAATGTATACTTCTATTAAACACAGGGTAGCGAGTTCAGGAGAATAGGTACGATTGTGTATGTTCAGCAACAGGTCATAACCGCTAAACGATTGTAAAACGTTTAATAACAAAAATGCATTACATACAGTTATATACACCAATTAACATATACACAGAGCTTAAAAATAAAAAGGAATAAAATCAGAAAATTCTTACTTAGTTATGCTGAGCAGTCCATTTGAAGAATGAAGAAAATAGTCCAGTTTAAAGGTAGGCATTCAGGTTAAAAGTCCTTTGTACACAACATGCGCCCGGTTCTCCGTGAGCACATGTCTAGACTTCCCTGCTCGATGGAAATTGAAGAACTGAGGCAGAGTTCCTCGCAAACACTTTTTACTGACCTCAGTTTTGGGGCGGTCACTACCTGGAAAGTAGGTGTGTTTAAGGCAGGGTTCCCTCCTGGAAGCCAGGTTGCCACCCTCAGACTTAGAGCAAGAAATGTACCAATTTATTAATAATTTGTGTGACTCGGCCCAAGATTAGTGTATCGCAAATTCAAGCCCATATTCATAAGCAGCATGCGACTCTGTATTAAATGAGGCTATACATGCCTAGTCTAACAAATTCGCTCTACGCATGCCGGATAAAGTGGTTTCTCTATTGATTCCTGATAGCTAGAGAATGATAATTCATGTGAATTATAGACCTGTTTCCTAGGTATCAGGAAATGTAATTTTGGTCTTGCTGTGCCAAACCTATTTTGATTTATTAATAAAGTAAATGTTCCCATTGTGTGAAGCTATGAGCTTGGAGGGAAATTTTGAATCTCAACCAGTTTGAGCTGGTTTGGTGGAGATGAGCTGAGCGACCAAATGGCTGCTCCCCAGGGGAGTTAGCCACTTGCTAAATTCCTTCCTGACCTGAACAGGATGTGGGGGGGAAGGTCACTGTACTCTCTGCAATGCTCTCAGAAGAAGAGCAAAAGAAAGGTATTTGTTATTCTACCCAGGGCTGACAGTAACTGTGCACGACCATGCGAAAATCGTTGGCGTTTACGCGCACGACTTTCCGTAATGTTCGTCACAGGTAGGTAGCCTGGTGGGTGGGTGGGTAGGTAGCCTGGTGGGTGGGTAGGTAGGTAGCCTGGTGGGTGGGTGGGTAGGTAGCCCTTAGCCGGGTGGGTAGGTAGCCTGGTGGGTGGGTGGGTAGGTAGCCGGGTGGGTGGGTAGGTAGCCTGGTGGGTGGGTAGGTAGCCTGGTGGGTGGGTGGGTAGGTAGCCGGGTGGGTGGGTAGGTAGCCGGGTGGGTGGGTGAGTAGGTAGCCGGGTGGGTGGGTGAGTAGGTAGCCTGGTGGGTGGGTAGGTAGCCGGGTGGATGGGTAGCCTGGTGGGTAGGTAGCCTGGTGGGTGGGTTGGTAGCTAGCCCGGTAGGTAGGTAGGTAGCCTGGTGGGTGGGTGAGTAGGTAGGTAGGTAGCCTGGTGGGTGGGTAGGTAGCCGGGTGGGTGGTTAGATAGTCGGGTGGGTAGGTAGGTAGGAAGCCTGGTGGGTGGGTAGGTAAGTAGGTGGGTAGGTAGCCAGGTGGGTAGGTAGGTAGCCGGGTGGGTGGGTAGCTATCCGGGTGGGGGGCTCGACTCTTATCCTCCCCCCCTCCCTCACCTCGGGGGGCCCCCCTCCTGGTATGCGCGGTGGGAGAGCGGCAAATACAGGAAGTCTCCGGGGCTCCAGGCAGGCGCTAGAGGCTCAGCTGCTTGGTCTCCAATATGTCTCCAACTCTGTATACTGCTCGCTACTTCCTGGTTTAGTAGCGAGCCGTATATAGAGTTGGAGACATCTGAGACCAAGCGGCCGCTGAGCCTCTAGCGCCTGCCTTGAGCCCCGGAGACATCCTGTATTTGCCGCCCTCCCGCCGCTCCCGAGGTGAGGGAGGGATGGAGGGAGGATAGGAGTCGGGGCCTCCCAGGGAAAATAAAAAAAAATATATTAAAAAAAAAAAAAAAAAACTTAACGGGCCCCTGAAGCAACGGAACTTCAGGGGCCCTCGTGCACGGCCGTATGTCCGCCACTGAACAAGGGGAGGGGGAGTTGTCCTTAATAAAGTTTTCAACTGGGTTACCTTGGACAAAGTGTGGAGTTTCCTCTATGTAGTGTTGCTTTGTAGATTGGCTGTCTGTGGTTGAGCTCTGTATGCAGGGGTGCTGCTAAGGTTATGGTGGCCCCAAGCAGCAAGTGATTTGTGTCCCCCTCCATGCGTTCCTCATGGCCCCACTCTAACGCCAAGTCTCACCACTCTCCTGCCAGCCTCATAGCTCCGGTTACCATGGATACTTCTGGGCAGCGCCTCTGATGTCATGAGAGGCGCCGGTCAGAAGTAACCATGGTGAAAAGACGCAAAGCTGGCAGGAGGAGAGCAGTGAGATTTAGCGCTGGATCAGGGCACGCGAGTTACGGCAGAAAGGGCTGGTTGTCATGGAGCACAAGGCAGCCATCGGGGTCAGCGAGGCCCCCTCTAAAGTAAGGCCCCAAGCAGGGGCTTGCCTTGCTTGTCCCCTGTCAGCACCCCTGACTGTATGCATTCTAGGAGAGAGTGCAGTATATCCACTACTTGCTTAGTAAAATTACAACATTTTGTTGCTCACTACTGCTCGATTCACATGAGACAGGTGAGAAACCAAAGTCCTTGTACTGGCTTAGGGTTACGAGTTGTGGTCTAATTGAAGGTCAGTACCTGCGTGCATGTAGGGCCGAATTAACCTGGGGACCCCCCTAACAGACACCCCCCTCACCAAAGTGTCATTAGGGACTGCTGCCAAATTCCCAAAACCAGCCCCTAGGGCACTTGAGCCAGCTGTCAGACCCTAAGTCTCCCGCCAATTCTTTTGTGGTCCCCCTACATAGTTTTCACCAGTGTAACAACCATTCTGTCCTGGCTGGTGCTCTCCTCCTTTGGTTCGTGCATTCCCACCTTTGACCTCAGAGGGGTGCCTGTCTTCCGTGACCCAGCACATGTTATTACTCTTTATGCCACTGGGTCACTGAAAAGATGCGTCCTACCGAGATGAAGATGGAGCCATGGACTAATGGAGGAGCGCAGCAGCCAGTACAGATAAGTCGCTACACTGCTGAAAACTTTGCAGGGGCCCGGGGGATCACAATAATGTTGGGAGAGATCTGGGGGGAAGGCTGTCAGTCTGCTCAGCATTCATGGGCAATTTCTCAGGTTACCCCTGTAGTAGCACCAGCTCTGCATGCATGAATATGTCATTGGGAAGAAGGGACAGATAAGTAGCTGCAGTCCTCAGGGTGGGATAGTGTTGGGCTTGGTTATGGGTTAGCATCTGGTTAGGAGTTACCAGGCATATTTATAAATGTCTACAGCTTCCTGATGCTACTGCCTGAAAAACAGTCATCAGGTTCAATTTATCAGTACATTTGAGTGACATTTATACAGGTCCAGCCCAGTATATTTGACAAACGTTCCATCCCTCTGAGGAATTACAGAGCTGTAAATATTCCGAAGTGAAGGTTGTGTCATTTCTCTCAGCCTCGCCCTGCACATAATTCTGAATGTGCATTCTAGACAGGAATCTAAGCACCCGCCTGCTGAGAGGGTCTCAAGGCAATGTTAACTAACACATTGGCCTCAATTTTGGTAGGGTTTTCAAACAAATTACCGTACCTCATGTACGGTAATTTACCTCATGAGGTAATGACATTTAGCAATTCTGCTAGGTTTTAGTCGTGTTTTACCTCATGCAGTAATTTATAAGGTCATTTGTGAGGTAATTTGCATTCATTTTACCGAAAATAGCTATTCTCATGAAAATTAGGGGGCATGTTAGCACATAATTTACCAATCAGTTTAAGACCTGCCTGTACCTGGAGGTAAAGTCAATTTGTATGCATTTTGGCGTTTTTAGTGGAATTCCTATTCAGGCTGTGCAATAGAGAAGAATAGTAGAAATAAAACTCCAAATCTTTACTAGATTTTTTTAATAAGGGATACCTCTAAATATACATACCGGTATATAAATTTTCATAGGTTGCAACATAATCAAATACACCTTCCCCCATCAAAAAAAACTTTAAATTCCTAACTTATGGAAGACAATTAAAGATTACTATTATTTATTTACTGCATGGTTACCACTGAAATACAGCACGTTTTACCGCATGTTCGGAAATGCAGAAAAATCTTTCAGAATTGCTAAAAAAAGAGGAAAATACTGCATGAGGTATTTTACCTACAAAAAAATATTTACTGTACCTCACGTAGCTACCAGAACTGAGGCCATTAAAGGGAACCAGAGAGGAAGCACCCTTGTGTATTTTACCATGTATATCAGTAAGAACATTAGAGAAAACACTTACCATGCTCTCTGTTTCCTCCTCACTGCTAAAAGTGTCTGTTAACAGCAGTCTCAAGAATCCCAGACTGAGCAATTAAATCTGGCTTTGCTGGGAATGATTATTGCTGAGTCATTATAGCAAAGCCACAAGGGGGCAGGCTTGGGCTTGAAATAACACCACAGAAGACAGACTTAGCTATAATCTTTCTGTAGCAAAGCTAGACGGAGCAGCCTGACTTCTCAGTCGGGGATTCTTATCAGACGTGATAACAGTCAGATTACACAGAGAACAATGAAACAAAGGGCAGATTAGGTGTTTACTGTCATGTTCCCACTGATTTATAAGGTAAAATACAAGAGGGTGCTTCATCTCTGGTTCTCTTTAACCTCACGGATGCTAATACACACACATTAACCAATTCATGTTTTTCCGACAGTATATCTAGGCGCCCGGAGACTTAGTCTTAGCTCCAGGAGTGTAGATATACATTTCTCGCATCTCGATGCGATCGTTGCTGCACGGTGCTACCAAGCACTTTCACGTCACCACCCGTTAGTACACAGATCAGTGAATGGGAGCACAGTTTCCATTCACTGATCTAAGTGCCTGTGATCAGTGATCACCAGCATCAGTGAGATCCCGGCGGTCATTGACAAAAGAGAAAGTAACGCATACAAATATACATGACTTCCTCTGTGTATTGTTCAGTACACAGGTGGTATAAAAGTGGGGAGCATCTAGTGGCCAAATAGCAAAATTACACCTACCGTATATACATTACAATGATAAAAAATACATAAAATAATCCCTATTATAATGGGATTATAATAATCCCATTCATTAATCCCTTAGATCCATTCCCATAGTTAAAATAAAACACTTTTATTTAAAAAAATTATTATAAAAAGGTGACATTTAAAAAAAAAAATCATAAATACGTAGTTACCTTATGGACTCAATTTTTTTTAATGCGTATGTCATGTATGAGTATATTATTGTTATTTTTGCAAATATGGGGTTGTAATTAGTGACAGATGCAAAACGGAAAAAAATACACCTTTATTTCCAAATAAAATATTGTCGCCATACATTGTACTAAGGGCATATTTTAAACACTGTAATAACCGGGACAAATTGGCAAATAAAATGTATGGTGTCAGGAACCGGCCCGCGGCACGCCTGCGTATACGGTTCCCGACTGCGGGTTTGACCAGATTAAGCGGGGAACAGCCTTATTTAAGCTACAAACAAGGCTGGAACCCCTCAAACACTTCTCACTGCCACCACTAGCTGTTCGCTAGACACTTCCACTCTGCTGTCGAGTCCTCAGCGCGCACTCCGCGTTTTCGTATTTGGGTCAGCTTTGCGCTTAGGCCAAATACGGGAACGCCACGCACCCACACACACACACAGTTGCAATCTTACACTGTCGTGAAGCAAAGACCCACTAACAGTCGTTCCGAACGATACTGTTAGCCACTCTGCTGTCGCTACTCGCACTGGCGTTGTTCGTACGTTGGGTCAGCTGCGCGCTTAGGCCAACGTATGACAAACGCCCCCACACACAATGCAATTACAATTTCATACGGTAGTGTTGCTCAAGCGTACAATTAGGCATGAAACTTATACACGGTTACACTTCAGTCTCTTCTAGGCTATGAGTGTTAGTTTAGTACGGCAGAAGTCAAGCTTATTAAATAATAATTTAATATTCCAGAAAAACATAGAACAGTGCAGAACTTAATATATACAGAAAAATTACAAAAAACAAAGTAAAAATAGTTACAAGATAAAGTTACAAAGATAACACACAAAGCGATTTTGCTTACCAAAATAAAGGGAAATAAACGTACCAGCGTATCGATCTGGTGTTGTTGCGGGCGGTACGCACTTCTGGTCAGGAACCAGGTTAGTTCTAGCCGTGTGAGCTACCTCCAAGAACTACCAGTTGTGGCTATCCTAGCTGCGGTTTTATACTATGAAATACGCCTGGAGGCTGTAAGCCTGTGTGGACGGGGGGAAGCTAGATTTAATAACATCCTCAGACATAATTTGATTTCCCAGGTAAAAGTCTACTATACATCAAAGATTGTGAAGTTAGGCTTTCAACTCCAGGTGAGAACTTGATTAAGGCGTTTTCCTGTCTCCGTTCTCAGACATAAATGGGATTTCCAGAGATCCACATACATGAAAAGGGTACTATAGCACACACACAAAACAAAAGACTTCCTTCACTTCCAATCTCCCCAGGTTACAGGTGACAATTGATTAAGGCTTTCACATTGCAGCAGGATGTCCTGTGTGATAGGTGACTGGTCGTATTCACTGAAGACCTCTTTAGATGCAAATGTAGGTCTAGTGACCCACCCACACAAATACAGGAACAGTCAATGAATCTAGCCTGCATCTCTACACCTTTGACATACCACAGCAGATATAAAAACGGGAAAATGAAAATATATTACTGTATTATCCTTAACAGCATCAGCACCCCAATATATCTCCACACCTCCGCCGTTAACTTGGTGCAAGGCAGACGATCTTCCCAGATCATCCTGCCAGCACCTACACTGTTGGGTCTGCTTGACGGGACAGCCCGTCCGCATTCCCATGATTGCTCCCCTTCCAGATGGCGCTGGCAGGTGAATCTAACGCATCATCCTGCCAAAGCCTACATTGACGGCCTGGCCGGGTGGGGAAACCCTTTAGCATCCTCAGGAGGGTTCCCCACCTGTCAGTTAGCTCCAAGCTACACGACTGGAAAGCTAGGTCAGGTTGCTGCAATGTGTCGTTGCCCTTGGCAACCTGACGTAACCAACCAGGGGAATGTGGGTCAGTGGCGACCGTGAATTCGCAACCATAGAGACTGTGCTGCAACTGGGGAAGGGTTCCAACCGTCGCTACACGCACTCTCTCTATAGTGGCAGGAGCTATCTCTCGGTCCCTTTGGGGAACGAGTATCTGCCGGTCTGCCTCCTCCACTTCGGACAGCTCCGAGGGAATAACTTCCCAGAACCCTCTCAACCTGCCCCTCCCAGCTGGTGACCTGCTGGCTAGCCCCCTGAGCTCTTCCAGGCTGCTGTCAAATCGAACAGCCCCAGAGAGCTCAGTGCTGCCTGTCACACATTCTAGGAAGGCTGCAGACGGAGAGGCTCCTGGGCCATCCGGGCCAGGTTCCGAATTGGATGTGGCTGACCCAGCAACATTTGCCACTTCGGTGGACAGTCCCTCTGCTGTAGACCCGCTAGCACTGCGGGTTACCACTGCAGCTGAGGGAGTGCCCACCTTACACACATCATAAATCACGTCACATTTTGTCTTAAAACCATCTGAAGGGGAAAGATCTGGCCTGGTGCCGTCTGCCCCTTCAGTGGACAGTCCATCTGCTGCAGCCCAGCGAGCGCCGCTGGTTACTCCGGCAGCTGACGGAGTGTCCACATGACACACAGCATTATGTAGCACAACACATATGCCATCAGCATTATCATCCCTACATATATTGTCATTTGGGACATCACATAAAACCTCCACATTATCTGTATCATTACACACATTGCTACTCAGCACTTCACAATTATCATCAACAGTTCCTGCATCGATCGCCTCGATAGTCCGTGCGTCATAAATGACATCATCAGTTTCTGCATTCTCTGTGTCAACAGGTCCCACTCCAGGCCTAGGCACTGGAGACTCACTAGGGCTGGCTCCTAGTACACAGTCCATAGCCCCTGGGGCCTCTCCAGCACTCCCCACTTGCACAGCATTATCAAACAGTACCTTGCAAGAGTCCAGAACTTCTGCTGGGGATGCAGGCTCCACAGGGTTTGGAGTAGGCTCATACCGGGCCACTAACCGTCCCAGGTCAGTACCCAGCAAAACGTTGGTGGGGATTTTGTCAGTTACCCCAACTTCTTTCAGTCCGCTGCCGGCCCCCCAATCCAGGTGGACCAAGGCGGTGGGTATTGCTGGGGTGACACCCCCAATTCCTCTGACAGCAATCATTTTCCCAGGTATGTACTGCTCTGGGTTCACAAGCTGGGGATGTATGAGAGTCACTTCTGCTCCAGTGTCTCTCAGCCCAGTGGCAACTGTACCACCAACCGTGACAGGTTGCAGATTCTCTGCATAGCTACCTGCATTCCGGGTGGCACACAACGCATTCCGGGCCCCGCCAGAGTTTGGGGCTTCCTTCTTCTTTTCTGGGCACGTAGCACTGATGTGACCCGGTTTGTTACAGGCAAAACATCTCCGAGTGTCAACGGTGGCTGTTCTACCTCCAGGCGGCTGCGGGACTTGGCTTCGCTGGGTGCTCAGAGGAGAAGGTCTCGCAGGCTTTTCTCCCTTCCAGCTGGGCGCCGTAGTCCTCCGAAAATCAGATGCTCGATTGGACGTGTAGGCATCAGCAACTTTCGCGGCCTCATCCACGGTCTTTGGCTCTCGGTCCCGTACAAACTGCCGGACCTCAACAGGACAAGTGTGGAGGAACTGGTCTTTTATTATCAGTTCCTGCAGGGCATCAAAGGTCTCAACCGCCAGTCCTTTTACCCACTGCTGGAAGGCAGTGCGCAGGTTGCATGCATGATCCAGGTAACTGTCATTAGGACCTCGCTGCACTGTCCTGAAACGTTTTCGATACACCTCTGGCGTGAGGTGGTATCGCGCAATGATGGCTTTCTTAATCGCCTCAAAGTCTGTTTCTTCCTCCTGGGGGAGACTCACAAACGCCTCCAGGGCCTTGCCTCTCAGCCCTGGTGTGAGGTATCTTGCCCACTGCTCACGGGGCACCCCATACTGCCGACAAGTCCTTTCAAACCCCTGTAGGAAAGTGTCTATGTCAGAGTCCTTGTCCATAGCGGGGAACTTATCCAGGGGGATTCTGTGGACTCGCTCACCTTCGCGTTCTGCGGGTCCAGCAGACCGGTTCTGCTGCTGAAGTTTAGCCAGCTCCAGCTGGTGTCGCTGTGCAACTTGTTCCCTCTCGGCCTGGTGTCTTTCCCTCTCGGCCTGGTGTCGCCGTTCCGCGTGTTCCTTCTCTGCCTGTCGGTGCAGTAGGATCAGCTTTAGGCGCAGTTCGGGCTCAGCCGAACCTAGTAGCTGTAGGTCGGCTTCCAGAGATGTCATCTCCAAGTTCGGTGGATCATCCAGGACATCGTCTCCACTCGCATTCTGTGGCAGGAGCGATTCCTCCTCTGTCGTGTCGTGAGCTGCATCCGCTGACGTTGAAGCACGGGCTTGCTCTGCCGCATCATGCTCCTCGAGCGCACGAACTAACTGCTCCTTAGTCTGGCCGCTCACCGTCTCGATGCCTTTGTGCTCACACAGGTTGAGTAGTATCTCCTTGTTTTGCCTTGCATAGCTGGATGCTTTCTGAGCCATCGTGTTGCAAAAAATAAAAGGAAAAAAAAAAGGGGGGGGGGAAGGGAAAGCAAAACACCAAGTGTGTATCTTTGAACAAAAAAAAACGTATATAGATTCTGCACTGAGTAGACTTCTGTAGGCTAGTTGCTTCTAGCAAGCTTTCAGCCTTTAGTACTCAGAATAGCGAGCTAAACTGCGTACTAATGTACTAAACGATCCCACCACTGCCAGCCAATTATGTCAGGAACCGGCCCGCGGCACGCCTGCGTATACGGTTCCCGACTGCGGGTTTGACCAGATTAAGCGGGGAACAGCCTTATTTAAGCTACAAACAAGGCTGGAACCCCTCAAACACTTCTCACTGCCACCACTAGCTGTTCGCTAGACACTTCCACTCTGCTGTCGAGTCCTCAGCGCGCACTCCGCGTTTTCGTATTTGGGTCAGCTTTGCGCTTAGGCCAAATACGGGAACGCCACGCACCCACACACACACACAGTTGCAATCTTACACTGTCGTGAAGCAAAGACCCACTAACAGTCGTTCCGAACGATACTGTTAGCCACTCTGCTGTCGCTACTCGCACTGGCGTTGTTCGTACGTTGGGTCAGCTGCGCGCTTAGGCCAACGTATGACAAACGCCCCCACACACAATGCAATTACAATTTCATACGGTAGTGTTGCTCAAGCGTACAATTAGGCATGAAACTTATACACGGTTACACTTCAGTCTCTTCTAGGCTATGAGTGTTAGTTTAGTACGGCAGAAGTCAAGCTTATTAAATAATAATTTAATATTCCAGAAAAACATAGAACAGTGCAGAACTTAATATATACAGAAAAATTACAAAAAACAAAGTAAAAATAGTTACAAGATAAAGTTACAAAGATAACACACAAAGCGATTTTGCTTACCAAAATAAAGGGAAATAAACGTACCAGCGTATCGATCTGGTGTTGTTGCGGGCGGTACGCACTTCTGGTCAGGAACCAGGTTAGTTCTAGCCGTGTGAGCTACCTCCAAGAACTACCAGTTGTGGCTATCCTAGCTGCGGTTTTATACTATGAAATACGCCTGGAGGCTGTAAGCCTGTGTGGACGGGGGGAAGCTAGATTTAATAACATCCTCAGACATAATTTGATTTCCCAGGTAAAAGTCTACTATACATCAAAGATTGTGAAGTTAGGCTTTCAACTCCAGGTGAGAACTTGATTAAGGCGTTTTCCTGTCTCCGTTCTCAGACATAAATGGGATTTCCAGAGATCCACATACATGAAAAGGGTACTATAGCACACACACAAAACAAAAGACTTCCTTCACTTCCAATCTCCCCAGGTTACAGGTGACAATTGATTAAGGCTTTCACATTGCAGCAGGATGTCCTGTGTGATAGGTGACTGGTCGTATTCACTGAAGACCTCTTTAGATGCAAATGTAGGTCTAGTGACCCACCCACACAAATACAGGAACAGTCAATGAATCTAGCCTGCATCTCTACACCTTTGACATACCACAGCAGATATAAAAATGGGAAAATGAAAATATATTACTGTATTATCCTTAACAGCATCAGCACCCCAATATATCTCCACATATGGCTTTTATCCACAGTAGCACTTTTTTATTTTTCAAATCTGTTTTTATTAAGTTTTAACAATGAAAAAAATAACAGTAAACATTTTCCAATAGTAACCTGATAAGGCTACAGTTGTGCCAACCAGATAGAAAAAGTACATCTCGATTTCAGGCATACAAAATTGTCACAGGTTCAGTTGGATCTATGCATAACTTGGTAGAATACAAAGAAAAAGAACAAAAAAAAAAAAAAAAAAAAAAAAAAAGGAAAAGAATAAAAAAAATAAAAAGGGGGGGGGGGGGGGAGGAATGGCCAGCATTAGTGTGATTGCCACACCTGAGCAAAGAAGAGAAGAAGGGAAGGAGTGTAGGGCTTTTTATTGGGGGTGGGAGGTTACCCAGGCCTCCCAAGGATCCCATATCTCACAGTAGCACGTTTTATTTTAAAACTATAATGTCCAACAACTAAGAGAATTATTTTTTTTTCCATTTTTTTCTTATTATTACCATTAAAATTATTCTTAGTAAAACATACCACCCAAAGAAGGCCTAATCGGTGGTAAAAAAAAACAAAAAAAAACAAAACAAGAAATAGATAATTTCATTGTGATAAAAAGTGATAAGGTTATTGATGAATGAAATGGAGGACCGCTGAAATGTTAAAATTGCTCGTCCATAAGGGGAAAACCCCCTTAGTGGTGAACTTATTAACACAACGAGATCTGCTGCATTGTAAGCTTCAGACTACTGTTGCTGTTTAACACCCATCCTTTGCTCACAACACTGGCTACTCATCAAATGGAGAATCCTCTTCACAAATGGCATGGCAACATTCAAATCCAGCACGACCTAGGCCCCTGAAGGATTTATTGCAACTGAGTCACACCTTTCACAACCTCAGATCAACACGATAACTTGACCACCTTCAGAGTCCAACTCAAAACCTTTGGAGCCAGAGCCTTCTGTCATGCTGCCGCTAACCTTTGGAACGCCTTGCCACATCCAATCAAGACAGCTCCAACCCTGGAGATGTTAAAATAAAAGTCACCTGTTTAGTCTGGCACTTATGAGTATGTAGCTTTTTTCCCCTGTAACACATCACACACTACAAGAGCTCTGGGAAAGGTTTGAGGTTTTCTGGGAGGGGATAGTTTTAGTCGTGGAGGGGATGATATTTAGTTGTCTGTATGGAGGTTTGGTTGAAGGATGGTGTTATGAAGCTGTGTTTACCAGTTGTGGAGTAGCCAGAGCTATGAGAAATGGTGTCATTGTGCAATAAGCACCTGCTCAGAGTGTTTCCTGTCTTATCTATTCCAGAGTCAGTGAGCTGAAGACTGAAAATCTGCCCTTCCTGTGTGTTCTATTTGTGGCGGAGTCCCGGCTGGTCGCTGCTGTAAGCTGAGCTGTGTTCTAGATCTCATTTTCCTCTAGTTCCTGTGCTGCTCCTGTACTCAGAGGTCACTGGAGGTTATTGTCACACTGAAGGTAGCAAAATGTACATCAATACATTGTTCCCTGCATACCACATGGGAGTATCACTAACCGGTGTGACAGGGCCTAAGCTAGCCTAGCCTATACTGGAGATGTGAGGCGAGAGGACATTTGGGGTTGGGGAGTTGCAATTTCTGCTAAACTAAGAGGACCTGTCTCTTATCAGTCAGACTGAGAGATGTGGAAATTCACCCGTGACCTGTTTGTCTCTCTGGCAGGAGTATAGTTACAAGGATAAGTACATAGTAAATCAATTGAAGAGTCCGAAAAGTTTTTTTTATAAAGATGAACTTAAATATTTAATGTATCAAAAAAGTGCAAAAATTGGTTCACAAATGTTCAAAAATGTTCATCTTTATACATGACATCCCATGAAAAGGTGCAACAGCAAAATAGCTAGATCAACTGTAAATAAACACCGCACACAGGTAGGACCGACCAGGGTGTATATAGTGCAGATGTACACAATTGTTTGTGAAGGCCTTAGGAAGGGTCTACCCGAAACAAGTCAACGTTGTCGTCTCTCTCTAAACAATTGATCTTGCTATTTTGCTGCTGCACCTTTTCATGGGATGTCGTGTTTAAGGATGAATTTCTTTGAAGATTTTTTTAACCAATTTTTGCACTTTTTTGATACATTAAATATTTAAGCTCAGCTTTATAAAAAACTTTTTGGTTTCGTCAATTGATTTACTACGTATTTATGTATTTATCCTTGTATCTGTTCTGGGGAATAGTTGGTGTAGTGGCGTGCCACTAAGGATACATTTTTCTCTGGTCTCCTCATCTACATAAATACTGTCTCTCTGGCAGGGCCATGACTGTGCTCCCTACCTCTTCTCCTACTCTGGGCCTGGCAGTATCGAGCTCCTCAACAGGATTGATGCGCAGAAGCAGAGCGCCAAGTCTGCTGTATCCGCCATGCAACACTTCCGCAATCTGGATAAGAAAGCTGCACAGGAGGGGGACGCCTCAGACAGTGACACACTGCACCAAAATTCCATCAGGTGAGTACCTCATCAGCCAGTCAGAGACCAGCTATTGTTCTTCTACAAGAAGGATTAAAATGACAGCGGCTGGTGATGGTGAGTATAGCCGAACCATATGACAATCCCATGAAGACACTTACAAAAGTGTGGTATAAATATGACACAATACATATATGTGAAGCACTGTGTGTCACATTATACATATACAGGGGTTGAACAAAATAATGGAAACACCTTGAAAATCAACAAATATATATGTTAATATGGTGTAGGTCCACCTTTTGCAGCAATTACAGCCTCAATTCTCCAAGGTATTGATTCATACAAATTGTGAATTGTTTCCAAAGGAATTTTAGCCCATTCTTCAGTTAAAACACCCTCCAGTTCTTTTAGAGACGATGGCGGCGGAAATCGACTTCTTACTTGAATCGCTAATAAGGATAATAAATGCTCAATAATGCTGTCTCTCCTTTCTGTGTGCACAGTATATACACCATGCTTTCTCTCCTCCTCCCTGTGTGCACAGTATATACACCATGCTGTCTCTCCTCCTCCCTGTGTGTACAGTATATACAACATGCTGTCTCTCCTCCTCCCTGTGTGTACAGTATATACACCATGCTGTCTCTCCTCCTCCCTGTGTGCACAGTATATATACCATGCTGTCTCTCCTTCCTATGTGCACAGTATATACACCATGCTGTCTCTCCTCCTCCCTGTGTGTACAGTATATACACCATGCTGTCTCTCCTCCTCCCTGTGTGCACAGTATATACACCATGCTGTCTCTCCTTCTCCCTGTGTGCACAGTATATACACCATGCTGTCTCTCCTTCTCCCTGTGTGTACAGTATATACTCCATGCTGTCTCTCCTCCTCCCTGTGTGTACAGTATATACACCATGCTGTCTCTCCTTACTGTGTGCACAGTATATACACCATGCTGTCTCTCCTTACTGTGTGCACAGTATATACACCATGCTGTCTCTCCTTACTGTGTGCACAGTATATACACCATGCTGTCTCTCCTCCTCCCTGTGTGCAAAGTATATACACCATGCTGTCTCTCCTCCTCCCTGTGTGTACAGTATATACACCATGCTGTCTCTCCTCCTCCCTGTGTGCACAGTATATACACCATGCTGTCTCTCCTTCCTGTGTGCACAGTATATACACCATGCTGTCTCTCCTCCTCCCTGTGTGTACAGTATATACACCATGCTGTCTCTCCTCCTCCCTGTGTGCACAGTATATACACCATGCTGTCTCTCCTTCTCCCTGTGTGCACAGTATATACACCATGCTGTCTCTCCTTCTCCCTGTGTGTACAGTATATACACCATGCTGTCTCTCCTCCTCCATGTGTGTACAGTATATACACCATGCTGTCTCTCCTTACTGTGTGCACAGTATATACACCATGCTGTCTCTCCTTACTGTGTGCACAGTATATACACCATGCTGTCTCTCCTCCTCCCTGTGTGCAAAGTATATACACCATGCTGTCTCTCCTCCTCCCTGTGTGTACAGTATATACACCATGCTGCCTCTCCTCCTCCCTGTGTGCAAAGTATATACACCATGCTGCCTCTCCTCCTCCCTGTGTGCACAGTATATACACCATGCGGTCTCTCCTCCTCCCTGTGTGCACAGTATATACACCATGCTGTCTCTCCTTCCTGTGTGCACAGTATATACACCATGCTGTCTCTCCTCCTCCCTGTGTGTACAGTATATACACCATGCTGTCTCTCCTCCTTCCTGTGTGCACAGTATATACACCATGCTGTCTCTCCTCCTTTCTGTGTGCACAGTATATACACCATGCTGTCTCTCCTCCTCCCTGTGTGCAAAGTATATACACCATGCTGTCTCTCCTTCCTATGTGTACAGTATATACACCATGCTGTCTCTCCTTCCTGTGTGCACAGTATATACACCATGCTGTATCTCCTCCCTGTGTGCACAGTATATACACCATGCGGTCTCTCCTCCTCCCTGTGTGCACAGTATATACACCATGCTGTCTCTCCTCCTCCCTGTGTGTACAGTATATACACCATGCTGTTTCTCCTCCTTCCTGTGTGCACAGTATATACACCATGCTGTCTCTCCTCCTTCCTGTGTGCACAGTATATACACCATGCTGTCTCTCCTCCTCCCTGTGTGCAAAGTATATACACCATGCTGTCTCTCCTTCCTGTGTGCACAGTATATACCATGCGGTCTCTTCTCCTCCCTGTGTGTACAATATATACGCCATGCTGTCTCTCCTCCCTGCGTGCACAGTATATACACCATGCTGTCTCTCCTCCTCCCTGTGTGTACAGTATATACACCATGCTGTCTCTCCTTCCTGTGTGCACAGTATATACACCATGCTGTCTCTCCTCCCTGTGTGCACAGTATATACACCATGCAGTCTCTCCTCCTCCCTGTGTGCACAGTATATACATCATGCTGTCTCTCCTTCTCCCTGTGTGCAAAGTATATACACCATACGGTCTCTCCTCCCCCCTGTGTGCACAGTATATACACCATGCTGTCTCTCCTCGCTGTGTGGACAGTATATACACCATGCTGTCTCTCCTTCATGTGTGCACAGTATATACACACCATGCTGTCTCTCCTTCCTGTGTGCACAGTATATACACCATGCTGTCTCTCCTCCTTGTGTGCACAGTGTATACACCATGCTGTCTCTCATCCTCCCTGTGTGCACAGTTTATACACCATGCTGTCTCTCCTCCTCCCTGTGTGCACAGTATATACACCATGCTGTCTCTCCTCCTCCCTGTGTGCACAGTATATACACCATGCTGTCTCTCCTCCCTGTGTGCACAGTATATACACCATGCTGTCTCTCATCCTCCCTGTGTGCACAGTATATACACCATGCTGTCTCTCCTCCTTGTGTGCACAGTGTATACACCATGCTGTCTCTCATCCTCCCTGTGTGCACAGTTTATACACCATGCTGTCTCTCCTCCTTCCTGTGTGCACAGTATATACACCATGCTGTCTCTCCTCCCTGTGTGCACAGTATATACACCATGCTGTCTCTCATCCTCCCTGTGTGCACAGTATATACACCATGCTGTCTCTCCTCCTTGTGTGCACAGTGTATACACCATGCTGTCTCTCCTCCTCCCTGTGTGTACAGTATATACACCATGCTGTCTTTCCTTCCTGTGTGCACAGTATATACACCATGCTGTCTCTCCTCCCTGTGTGCACAATATATACACCATGCTGTCTCTCCTCCTCCCTGTGTGCACAGTATATACACCATGCTGTCTCTCCTCCTTGTGTGCACAGTGTATACACCATGCTGTCTCTCCTCCTTGTGTGCACAGTGTATACACCATGCTGTCTCTCCTTCCTGTGTGCACAGTGTATACACCATGCTGTCTCTCCTTCCTGTGTGCACAGTATATACACCATGCTGTCTCTCCTCCTCCCTGTGTGCACAGTATATACACCATGCTGTCTCTCCTCCTTGTGTGCACAGTGTATACACCATGCTGTCTCTCCTTCCTGTGTGCACAGTATATACACCATGCTGTCTCTCCTTCCTGTGTGCACAGTATATACACCATGCTGTCTCTCCTCCTTGTGTGCACAGTGTATACACCATGCTGTCTCTCCTTCCTGTGTGCACAGTATATACACCATGCTGTCTCTCCTCCTCCCTGTGTGCACAGTATATACACCATGCCGTCTCTCCTCCTCCCTGTGTGCACAGTATATACACCATGCTGTATCTCCTTCCTGTGTGCACAGTATATACACCATGCTGTCTCTCCTCCTCCCTGTGTGCACAGTATATACACCATGCTGTCTCTCCTCCTCCCTGTGTGCACAGTATATACACCATGCTGTCTCTCCTCCTCCCTGTGTGCACAGTATATACACCATGCTGTCTCTCCTTCCTGTGTGCACAGTATATACACCATGCTGTCTCTCCTCCTTCCTGTGTGCACAGTATATACACCATGCTGTCTCTCCTCCTCCCTGTGTGCACAGTATATACACCATGCTGTCTCTCCTCCTCCCTGTGTGCGCAGTATATACACCATGCTGTCTCTCCTTCCTGTGTGCACAGTATATACACCATGCTGTCTCTCCTCCTCCCTGTGTGCACAGTATATACACCATGCTGTCTCTGATCCCTGTGTGCGCAGTATATACACCATGCTGTCTCTCCTCCTCCCTGTGTGCACAGTATATACACCATGCTGTCTCTCCTTCCTGTGTGCACAGTATATACACCATGCTGTCTCTCATCCTCCCTGTGTGCACAGTTTATACACCATGCTGTCTCTCCTCCTTTCTGTGTGTACAGTATATACACCATGCTGTCTCTTCTTCCTGTGTGCACAGTATATACACCATGCTATCTCTCCTTCCTGTGTGCACAGTATATACACCATGCTGTCTCTCCTCCTCCCTGTGTGCACAGTATATACACCATGCTGTCTCTCCTTCCTATGTGCACAGTATATACACCATGCTGTCTCTCCTTCCTGTGTGCACAGTATATACACCATGCTGTCTCTCCTTCCTGTGTGCACAGTATATACAACATGCTGTCTCTTCCATCCCTGTGTGCACCGTATACAGTATATACACCATGCTGTCTCTTCCCTCCCACAGCCAGCTCTCAGCCCTGGATGCCGGTGACAGCGCTGGATTTGTCTTCAGCAGCACTGGGGTGGACGGGGCGCTGGGGATCTGGACCATTAAGGTTATACAGAGATTGCTGTGTGTGTGTGTCTCTTGGGGTGTCACAGAGATCATCCCAGGGTCAGCTAATCCTTCTCTCTGTATTTCAGATGTGAGCAGACTGGGGCCTCCGGCAGCGGATATGTGATGTGATATGTGACAGTCTGGAGTGGACAGAGAATGTCAGACATTTCTGGCAGCAGAAGACTTCCGGAAGCTTGGCATGGGTGCCAGCTTCCCTCTGCTACCAAATATAACATCTTGTGTAGCCGTGAGACCATGCATTACAGATGTGTTCCCATGCCCTGACTCCGGTTTTGTTTACTGCCTGTACGTGATGTCCCAGAATTCCACAGACTGTTCTGCAGAACCCCCCTCGCATTACCCACACCGTGTCCTAATAATTCCAACATTGTACCCCAGAGTTTTTAAGGGCTGATTCACAAAACATATCTGTTGAGTCATCTCACCTTACTTATTAACTTACAATTTATCAGTCTCAAAGGACCACTATCGCGAAAAAAGTAGGCAGTTGAAATCTGACAGAAACGACAGGTTTTGGGCCAGTCCATCTCCTCGTGGGGGATTCTCAGGGTTTTCTTTGTTTTCAACAGCATTTCCTGAACAGCAGTTACAAAGACTATCTTGACAAAACTGTGTGCAAATGAGTAGGGAGGCTGTCTTGTATCTTACCAATTTAGCAGTTAAACTGCTGTTCGGGAAATGCTGTTGAAAACAAACAAATCCCTGAGAATCCCCCACGAGGAGATGAACTGGCCCAAAACCTGTTGGTTCTGTCAGATTTTTTTACTTTTGCCTACTTTTTTGCGATAGTGGTTCTTTAACACATGATTTGTGTCTCCTTATCTGTTTATCTCATAAATTATCTCTCTATATTTGTTTATCTCATGCATTAGCTCACCTTAAAGAGAACCCGAGGTGGGTTTGAAGAATATTATCTGCATACAGAGGCTGGATCTGCCTATACAGCCCAGCCTCTGTTGCTATCCCAAACCCCCCTAAGGTCCCCCTGCACTCTGCAATCCCTCATAAATCACAGCCACACTGCTGACAAACAGCTTGTCAGAGCTGGCTGTGTTTATCTCTATAGTGTCAGTCTGCTGCTCTCCCCACCTCCTGCAGAACTCCAGTCCCCGCCTGCATCCCTTCCCTCCCTGCTGATTGGAGGGAAGGGACGGGGGCAGGGACCGGAGCTATGCAGGAGGCGGGGGAGCAGCTGAGACTGACACTACAGATGTAAACACAGCCTCACAGCACGGCTGTGATTTATGAGGGATTGCAGAGTACAGGGGGAGCTTAGTGGGGTTTGGGATAGCAACAGAGGCTGGGCTGTATAGGCAGATCCAGCCTCTGTATGCAGATAACATTCTTCAAACCCACCTCGGGTTCTCTTTAAGGAGCCTATACATCAGACGATGTATGGGCAGATCGACCAAGAGACAGATCTCTCTCTGATGGAATCTGGTTGGAGAGAGATCTGTTGCCTGCCCATACACCGCAGTCCAATTCCCAATCGATTTTAGCATGAAATGTCTCGGGTATCAGCCTTGTGACACCACATCCGCCGCCTCTGGCGCTGTCCCCCCAATGTAAAATGTGCTCCGTGCAAAGTACTTTACCTGTTGGGAGTCCGCCGCTGGCTCCAGGCTCCATCCTCAAACACGCACCCAGGCCCGGATTTACACAGATGTCCTTTCACCTTAAACTCCCCCCTCCATGGACCTACAACCCCCCCGCCGAACTGCACCACAAATGTGCTGGCTGGCCCAGCTGTCACTTTTTCCTTGCCTGTCATAGGCAGCTACAGGTGTCCCTTAGCATTAGGTAGCCAGAGGCACCCTCAGTATTAAGAAGCTAGTGGTGCCCCACCAGTGGAATGCCGAGAGCTGGGTGAGTAACCTCTCGTTTACGCTCTGCTCAGGACTCTGCATAGGGAAGGAGGGAGGAAGGCAGTAGAGAAAAGGAGTGAGACGCCTTTCCATCATCAGGCGCCTGTAGGCACGTACCTACAGTGCCTTATGGTAAATCCGGCCCTGCACGCACCCCACATGGTTGCAGGCGTAATGTGGGCACGTGTATAATGTCACACATGTTCTCGCATGTATGCCGGCAGCCACATGGGGTACGTGTAAGTGGCGGAGCACGGAGCGCTGGGAAGCACATTTTACACTAGGGTGGACAGCGCCCGGGGTTCCTTTGCGTTCATCACTCATCCCGATATTGCATGCCATTCAAGCATTATTATGCCAGCCCTACATCTTGCAGCATGTCCAATCGATACATGTGACAAATTTCGGACCGAAATTGGTCGCGTCGTTGTTCGGGCATGTTCTTGGCGGCACCAATTTTCATCTAATCCCATTAAAATAATTGAATCGGATGGTCGATCGCCAAGTTGCCTGATGTATGGCCAGCTTTACAGTTAAAGAGAATCTGAAGCCAGATTAAAAATGGCTTTTTAGCTTATATTCAGCAGGGGCATGTTTGCCCCTGCTAAAACGCCGCTATCCCGCGGTATAACGAGGGGTCTTTACCCCCCAAATCCCCCCTGCAAAATCCACGACTTTCTTGGTCGTGGATTTTGCTGCCCCCTGTGCGCTTCCGTGTGAGGCAGAGCTATGAGCTGCAGCCCTGCCTCACACGCGTCTGTCAGCGGCAAATCTCCGCCTCTCCCCGCCCCTCTCAGCGAAGGTAGACTGAGAGGGGCGGGGGAGAGGCGGAGATCCGCGGCTGACAAACGCCTGTGAGGCGGGGCTGCAGAGCTAAAAAGCCAATTTTATTCTGGCTTCAGATTCTCTTTAAAGTGGACCCACATTAAAAATACAAGATTTCAGAAATAAAATCCGTTTTCTAAATTATAATAATAAATAGCAGCCTTTTTTCAGCTGCATGATGACAAATATAAAATATTTTACATTTATTGGTGTAACCCCTCCCTTCCTTTCAAATTGCCGGGAAAAATATGGCAGACTGGTGGAGTAAATGGTGTCTGGCAATGGAGGAATTGCTAATGGCTGCCCCCAGTATAACCCTAGTTATGAAAAGAGAAGGGTGAAAAGCATGCACTGAAATGCTCATAGGTTTGAAGGCGTGTTTATTTGTATGTGTCAGAGTGGTGCAACTAAATATTTTTAATTAAAAAACATTTTTGGTTTGGGTCCGCTTTAAGGAAAAAAATAAGTAAGCTTTGTGAATCAACCCCTTGGTATTCCGAATATTATATCATTGTGCCCCTTAGTGTCTTAATATTCTAAACACTGTACCCTAATATTCCCATTATTGTACCTCTGAACTCCTCAGAATTTCCAAAACTAGATCCCAATATTCCCATCACTGTATCACTCTTCAGTGTACCAAACATTGTTCCCCAATATTCCTAATATGGCACCCCTGCACTGCTCAGTATTCCTAACACTGTACCCCAGCATTCCCCTCGTACTCATGAACGTCTCAATATTGGCCAATTTTCCCATTATCAAGCCTGTGACAAACGCCCCTCTCAGCCCCACTTTACATTAGGCAAATATCAAGAGCTAAGTCTCCAAAAAGAGCTGTAACGAGGCTTGCTTACAGCTCTGTTACTCTCGATAGTTGCCTGATGAAGCTGGAGCCTAGTCCCGAGAAACGCATTGCATTCTACCAGTTGTTTTTTTTTTAGAATATTAAAGCTATAATTTTTTATCTGACTCTTGAGTTTTTTCCCTGAGAGGAGGTAAGTTCATATCTACCTCTCTTTTTTAAACTATTTTGTTAACTATAAATGTGTTTAAGTATTTGAGCTCATTTTGGCTCCTCTGAAATGTAAAGAAAACCTGAGACGTGTTACTTGGCAGCATTTATACTTACCTGGGGCTTCTTCCAGCCCCATGTACTCTATTTCCTCAATCACAGTCTTACTGGGAGGACGCCCCAGGTAAGTATAAATGCTGCCAATTAAAACTTTGAAGGGAACCTAAAGTGAGAAGTATATGGAGGCTGTCATACATGCACAGAGAGGGTCCGCAGGCTTCCTGTTCCGCGGGGTCACAGCACTAATTTTGGCAGAGTCGCTACTGTAATATACTGTAATTTGGAATGTAAAAAACGGCAGGTAGAGAGGTGAGGGGCGGGGTAAGTGAGGGGGCATAACCAATTGTGCGTGTGTATGCTTAAATGCATATCCAGTACTACTGCTCAGGGTACCATTTTAAGGGGGTCGTAACATCCAAAAATAAAAAAATTCCTAAAAATAGAGACCTAAATATATACTGTATGTAAACCCCCTTTTTTTTCTAAAACAGGTCCCTATAGGTCTCCTAATTTTTAATTATTTTTTTACCTGGTCTGTGCGCCTTTGCTAAACAATGCTGAATTCTGCAGTGCCAACATGATTGTGGGAATTCTTTTTTTTTTTAGCTACAATCAAGCTTATCTCAGAATGCAAAGAAACTTCCTATTGCAGATAAGATAAGGACACTATGACCAGAAGGTCATTGAATGCCCCCCTCCATTTGAAGAGTTTACACAGTGATGTAAGCCTTTTAATATAGGTGATGTTTAGTGTTTAGTGTTTTTAGCAGTAAATTAACACTAAGCTGGGTGTAATGATCCGCTCAGCTGGCTGCATAGGCAGACAGCTGTTTGACCATTCCTCTAGTCTGTGGGCTGCAGGTCTCTGGAAGAGAGACCTGTCTTTTCTTTGCAAGTTCCAGACCTGTTCTGCTGCTGATGGATTTGCATACATTGGTTATGCAAATCACCTAGCTGCCTCCTTTGTAGGCTGGCAGTATAAAAAGCTATGTTTTCCCAGAGTCCTTTGCTGTTCATCTCTTCAGGGTTTGTTGAAACACTCCTAGAGTGTCAGCCATGCTATTTCTTGTCAAAGTTATCTTAGAGTAATGCTTGGGACTGCACTAGGCAGTTTCCCTAGTGCAGTTAGATTGTTATCTGTTTTGTCTGTATTGCCTCTCTGCTGCGATTGTCCTGTCGCCAACGGTGGGCGTCAGGAAATCATTCTGTCTGTCTGGGGGTGCTAACCAGAGCAGCGGTTGCTACTGGTAGCCCCTTCTGTTCATCTTGCTTGGATCGCACTAGCCTCTAGCGGTAGCGGCTGTGGATCCTTCTGATCTATGTTCTTGGAGTGTAAGCTGGAGCAGCGGTTGCTACCGGCTACCTCATCTGTCTGTCGTGTTTGGATCGCACTAGCCTCTAGCGGTAGTGGCTGTGGATCCTTCTGATCTGCTTTCTTGGAGTATAGCTGGAGCAGCGGTTGCTACCTGCTATCTCATCTGTCTGTCTTGCTTGGATCGCACTAGCCCCTAGCGGTAGTGGCTGTGGATCCTTCTTATCTGCTTTCTTGGAGTATAGCTGGAGCAGCGGTTGCTACCGGCTATCTCATCTGCCTATCTTGCTTGGATCGCACTAGCCCCTGGCGGTAGCGGCTGTGGATCCTTCTGATCTTTGTTCCTGTTCCTGTACAAGGATCGCACTCGCTCTGGCGGAAAGAGCAGTGGATCTTCCCTAGCCTGTTCCTGAACCCGGATCGCACTCGCTCTGACGGAAAGAGCAGTGGATCTCTCCTCTCTTATTCCTGTTTTCCGTTTGTCTGTCTTGTCTGATACAAACGCTTGCTGTAGGCTCGGTGAGGTAACCGTTAAGCAAGCGCTCGCGTTCTCTGTTTCGTGTTTGTCTGTCGGTGGTTAGTTAGGCGTGCTTGTCTCTGTTGCGCTTAACGTGCAGAGATTGTGCTGTAAACGCGTTCGCTGTTGCAAATGAGTGCGGTGTTCGCGTTTAGTTAGCGTTTGTTGTTTTCGTTGTTTTCTCATTGTCGTTTGCTGTGCCTTTGCTACTCTTGAGTTCTGTTCTGATCAGTCTTGTGTCACTTCTGGCGATCACCTTTCTCGCGATCGCGTTCTTGCTTTTGTTTCTGCTGATGTGTGTTCACCGTCGCAGGGTCGCGACTAGATTAGTGAACACACATTCATCCTGTATCTGTGCTCTTTCTCTTTAAGGGCTGTTAAGCCCCGGATTGTCTTAGATCTGTACAATTCCCATCTGGCATTTGTGGCTGTGCAGAGGTTGTGCTCGTCTGCACTCCACAGCGCCATCTGCCGGTGGGAATTGCCCTCTACTGGTGCATTGCACCTAGCCTGGGTTCACCCAATTATACGCTTGTGGAGGGTTTTCACTGTGTCAGTGCGCATCTTGTGCGCTGACCGCGAAAACGATCATGCAAACGTTACACTGGGTTAAAAAAAAGGCAGAAATGATGTCACTTTTGGCATCACAAAGAACCTGTGAAGATGGAAACCAGCAGAAATATGATTTTTTTTTTTCATATCCCAATTCTCTTAAATCTGACTGTAAACACTAAAAACAACAGGATAGGTAAGCTAAATAAATCATTTCTTATTGGATGATTTTTTTTTCAGTTAATATGGAGTTCCATCCCACTTTAACAAGGCTTGGAGATTACCGAATCAGGGATGTAAAAAATCATGGGGCCTCCCAGTAAAACTTATCATGGGACAACCCCCCCCTCCATGTTCACACCCCTCCTGGGGGCCCATCTGCCAGGGGTCATATAACAAGTGTGGCCATCATGCACCCCCACCCATAACAAGTGTGACCACACCACCTGATTTGTATGGACTTCTGTATCAGCAGCGGGGGGATAAGTAGTAAGTAGTTGGGCCCCCTACAGCTCTGGGAACTCTGTCACTCTACAGTCATAGCTGTGGCCCAAAGCTCGTTTGTCCACACAGGGGTCAGATGTTGGCATTAAACTAGTAAAAACAAAAAACACAAGGACGACGGGAGTCCACTATCGTGTATTAACGTAGCAGCAAATGGATTCAGATAAGGTCAAATTATACTCACAATTGTGGGTTGCTTTTGACGGCAACCACTATTCAATGCATGTAGAGAAAAACCGTCTCCACTCGGCCTTGTTGCTCCAGAAGAATTTTGCTCTATAACGTATAGTAGCGAATACCCTACTAAGGTAGGGTGAATATTTCTAACAAAAGACACTATTGGAGGCGCCCATGGGGTATACAACTATAAAGCAACAGATACAAATTTTCTGTGGTAAGAAATAGAGTTCTTACCTTATAAGAAGTCTCACGGGTCAAATTAGTGGAAAGCAATTTATTTTTATACTTGCACAGGACAACGCGTTTTGCGACCCTATCGTCGCTTCATCAGGTGAAATAATGTGCTTGAAAAGAACATACGAATGGAACTCAGACTTGGACTCATTATCATAAAAAGCTAAATATGACATCTTTACAGCAAAAATGTATATATTAAAACATTCTATAAAAGAGGCAAAAATGTATACTTTAAAATATTCTATTAAAAAGGAGAAAATCTCCTTGTGTCACAAAACAAACAAACATATGTTTCTCTGCTGCAGCCAGATCCAAATTTTGGACTCTATAGTCCCTCAAGGGATCAGCTATTGCAGAGACACCCACATGCACTATACTGCACTCACTTTATTTAACAGGTTCAAGCAAGTAAAATTAAGTTAAAACCAGAGCACTTTTACATAAGAGCCTACTGTAGGCCCCTAAAAGAGGCAGTATACTAAGGATTCATGACAGTCAGTGATTATGGTTGGAGTGGTCTATGGTCTAAAAACTAGGGTACATATAGTTGTAAGCATTTAATAGGGATTAATTAAAATAGATTAAAAGGCTAAATTTATTCTTTAGTCTTTGCCTCAACCATAAATCAGATGCAGAATGCATAAAAAAACGCTAAGTCACTATTTAACTAGTTGCACTACGGGTCAAGACACGATGTAGCTATGTAACTATTTGGACTACGGGTCCAGAAAACAGGCCATCTCAACATTTTCGTTGAGCCCAAGGGGGCCCATTGCATCAGATCTGATAATCTAGGAGGTTTCCTTACGTAGGAGCAAACACTCTCTGTCTCCCAGTCTATGGGGTACTGGCATAAAGTCCAAGCCCGCAAACATTAAGCAATCTGGATTCCAGTTATGTGCTGTTCTCACGTGCTCTATCAACCTTGGACACACATTCGATCTTTTCTCTATTGGTGTTTGATGTAAAGGAAATGCCCCAGTTGTTGTCATTCATATATTGTACGAAGTTGTCGGTGGATCCACTATCGCCATCCCACAGGAATATTAGATTGTCTATTTATCGACGATAATACACGATATGTTAGGAAGGTGAGGAAATCCTAAAATGTTTTCCAGGAGTCCCATGGTTAAGTTGGCATAGAGTGTTAGCCATCTATAGGTAGGTTGCCAGGTGATTTCTTTGCGTTCTGAGAGAAGTTGTGGCGAATCTCTTAGAAAGGATGGTAATTTGTAGACATGGTTTTACTGTAGATGCAGATCTATCACTTCTAATAAATGTGAAGAGAGAGAATTGATTCCTGCTATAATCGGTCGTCCTGATGGGTTCTTAGTGGATTTGTGGATTTTCGGAAGGTGATAAAAGTGTGCCATAGTCGGATTATTAATGATCAAGAATTCTTTCTCGGCTTTACTGATTATACCCTCCTCTCTAGCCGCCCCAATCAGGGTTTCCATCCCACTTTAACAAGGCTTGGAGATTACCGAATCAGGGATGTAACAAATCATGGGGCCTCGCAGTAAAACTTATCATGGGACAACCCCGCCTCCATGTTCACACCCCTCCTGGGGGCCCATCTGCCAGGGGTCATATAACAAGTGTGGCCATCATGCACCCCGACCCATAACAAGTGTGACAACACCACCTGATTTGTATGGACTTCTGTATCAGCAGCGGGGGGATAAGTAGTTGGGCCCCCTACAGCTCTGGGAACTCCTGCAGTTGCAGGCACTGCTCCCTCTACAGTCATAGCTGTGGCCCAAAGCTCGATTTGTCCACACAGGGGTCAGTTGTTGGCTTTTAAATTATCCCCACCAAATTATCAGCAGCATTTCATAAATTAATCAGAGGGATAGAAGGACTCACTTAATAAGAAAGGTTGGACAAACTGGGCTTATTTAGCTTAGAAAAAAAGGCTAAGGGGTATAAATACATCAAAGGGCAATACAAAAGCTTGGCAGATTAGCTTTTTGTCCCTAGGGTTGTACTACGGACAAGAGGACATGATCTGCGTATGGAAGAAAAAAAGTTTTTGCCATCTATTTAGTTTCAAACAGTTTTATTAAACGTAGCAAAAGAAATAGCCCCAATTGGGACAAGCACAGAAGTAACATAATACTCAAACTGTAGTAATCATATTCTAACATAGAACAACTGCACTAGCCTTTTTCGAAAAATCCACAGTGCCATCGAGTTATCAAAAAAATAGCTCATGTTTATCCCCATATAGTAAGGGCAAAGCTTATAAATTGTTACCACCTCCTCATAGGTTCAGTTGTAATCTAAGTAAAGAATATAATAAAGCCTTTATTTAAGAGAAATGGTTTACCTAATATAGAATATTATTGCTATATAATAGTGGACAGATCGGCAACCTAAGCTAGGAAAATCCCAGCCGTTGCCCCTTCTGTTCCACCAATTAAATGCCAATGTGAAATGTAGATCAGAACTGTCAACAACAGACAATGGGGTTAGTTATCGCTTGGGTCATAGAAGAAGAGGAAGGCAAGAAATTACTGAAGGTCACTTAATTGCTTTGATGGGGGGTGGGAAATGTGGGTCTGCTATGTACAGGAGGGCCAAGCATAAGGTACAAAGGGATCCTCCAGCTACATATCCATGTTAGCTAAAATATATAATATAGTGGAGTCCTACGTTGTCAGCGTATTGTATCCAGGGATCCCAAGTTTTTTTAAACTGGTCCATTCTATCCAGAGAGATGGCCAAGATTCTCTCATATATCATTAGTTGATGTATTTTATTAATAAGGGGTCTAATTAGAAGGGTAGGGGACTTCCAGTTGGCAGCCAAGTAGGACTTAGCTCCCTTAACAATGTGTTGGGCAATTTATGGGCCTGGTGGGTAAAATGAGGAGGTTTATGACCCAGTATGAGGATTGCTGTATCCAACCCTATTGAGAGAGAGGTTACTTTAGTAATCAGCGTGTTGACTTTGTTCCAAACAGAAGATACTAATGGACAAGACCACCACATATGAGAGAATGTGCCCACCCCTCCACAACCCCTGAAACACAATGTTGGGAGAGTTGGAGTAGCCTTGTGGAGCCTAGAGGGAGTTAAATAGGCCTTATGAAAGATTTTAACATTCGTTTCCATTAAAGAGAAGTAGAGACTCCCCTTCGTAAGAGTAGTAAAGCATTCCCCCTAGTCTTCCTGGTCCAGGGAAACCTGAAACTCCTCAGTCCAAAAATTCTTAAGTTTTTCAATCCCCGAAGAACTATGTTCTACGATGGTAGCATAAATCTGGGAAATTAGTCCACCCTCCAAAGGTGATCCCATGACCCAATTTTCAAAAAAGGTACGCTGGTTAGTATAACCCCTGTGCACAATTGTGCAAAAGAAATGCAGAATTCGAGTTACTTGAAAAGAAAATTTGGCAAGAGATCATCTTTCTCGAGGACCTCCTGGAAAGTAAGTAACCTACCTCCTGACCGAAAAGCAGACAAATTAGTCGTATTTTTACGGGAGGCCCAGGAGATTTGCCATATATTTAGAAAGGGGTCCTTCACAGTGAGAGTGGTTAAAATCTGGAATATCTTACCTCAGGAAGTAATTATGGCAAACTCTATATCTGCATTTAAAGAGGGCTTAGATGCTTTCCTTGCATTGAAGGGCATCCCACAGCTAATTATTAGGTAATTCCCAGGAGAGTTGATCCAGGGATTTATCTGACTGCTATCTGGAGTAGAGATGGCTTGAACCTCCGATTTTAGGTTCGCAAACCTCAAACGCGAACTTCCGAAAAAGTTCGCATTTGCGTGAACTTTGCAAACCGCAATAGACTTCAATGGGCAGGCGAACTTTCAAAACTTCAAACATTAATTCTGGCCACAAAAGTGATGGAAAAGATGTTTCAAAGGGTCTAACACCTGGAGGGGGGCATGGCGGAGTGGAATACACGCCAAAAGTCCTGGGGAAAAATCAGGATTTGACGCACAGCAGCGTTTTAAGTACAGAAATCACATTGCAATGCTAAATTGGAGGCCTAAAGTGCTTTAAAACATCTTGCATGTGTATACATCAATCAGGGAGTGTAATTAGTGTACTGCTTCACACTGACAGACCAAACTCATTGTGTAACGCACCGCACACAGCTGTTTGTGTAGTGATGGCCGTGCTGGACTGGTGCGCACCATGGCGAGGGTGCAGGCGATAGCAGTTTTCAAGCCCATATGGTCGACGGGCTGAGGTAGCTCAATGACAGAACAACAGTGACTGTCCAGCTGATCGAATTTGGTCTGTCCACAATGAAGCAACGACCTTATTATCTTGGGTGTGCCCCACAACACATTCATATAGCCGGCGGTCATTGCTTCATTGTGATACGCAAGCCCCTTCACCGCGGCAAGGTAACGATCACGAAGGGGAATTGACACGTACATGCCTTTTGTTTTATTGTTGCAGCCGCAGTGCAGCCAGAAAAATTAGGCAGGCATGTACACGCACCTGAAAAAAATAGTATTGTTTTCGTTAACGGCCGCTGCTAGCAGCGACCTTAAAAATTCAGGAATCCACCTGGAGTCCTGGACCCTGTTGGTGGTGGCGGAGAAGGCAGTCAAGCGGCCTACAGGCAGAGATGCTGTGTAGGGACCGACTTAGTCTTGAGGCAGGCAGTCACACGGCGTGCAGGCAGAGATGCTGTGTGCGGGGACTGACTTAGACTTCGGGTGGGCAGTAGCCCTCCGGGATTCATGCCTCATTCATTGTGATAAAGCTGAGGTACTAAACACTTTTTTGACTTAGGCAACTTCTCTTCTCAGTGACAATGCCTCTAGCTGTGCTGAAGGTCCTTTTTGACAGGACGCTTGAGGCAGGGCAAGCCAGAAGTTGAATGGCAAATTGTGACAGCTCTGGCCACAGGTCAAGCTTGCACACCCAGTAGTCCAGGGGTTCATCGCTGTTGTCTACATCCGAAGTTAAGGCCAGGTAGTCGGCTACCTGCCCGTTAAGGTGTTGGTGGAGGGTAAATCCAGAAGGGCTAAGGCGTTGGACTAAAGAATGTCCGCATGTCCAACATCACCATAAGATCGCTAGAGCGTCCTGTCCTTGCCTGCGTGGACATGGTAGGAGGAGGAAGATTACTGACAGTGGCACCTTTATTCTGTTGTGCTGTGACATCACCCTTAAACGCGCACTGTAAAGCAAACTTGCCAACTTGTGGTGCAAGTGCTGCATCCTTTCTGCCTTCTGGTGATTTGGTAACATCTCCGCCACTTTGTGCTTATACCGAGGGTCTAGTAGTGTTGCCACCCAGTACAGGTCATTCCCCGTGAGTTTTTTTATACGGGGGTCCCTCAACAGGCTGGACAGCATGAAAGATGCCATCTGCACAAATTTGGATGCCGACATACTATCCATCTCCTCTTGCTCTTCCTCAGTGATGTCAGGTAAGTTCTCCTCCTCCCCCCAGCCACGAACAATACCACAGGAAAGTTGAGCAGCACAAGCCCCCTACGACGCCTGCTGAGGTTGTTCTTCCGCCTCCTTCTAAAAAAAAAACACTTTCCTCATCTGACTCCTCTTCCCCCCTCTGTGCTGCCACAGGTGTTGAGGAAACATCTGGTTCTGCTCATGATTGTTCCCACAACTCTTCCTCCTGTTCCTCTTCATGCTCCTCCATAGCTTGATCCACCACTCTACGCATGGCACGCTCCAGGAAGAAAGCATATGGGATTAAGTCGCTGATGGTGCCTTCACTGCGACTCACCATGTTTGTTACCTCCTCAGACCGCATGAGCATGCAGGCATTTCGCATGAGTGTCCAGTACTTCGGCCAGAACAACCCCAGCTGCCCAGAGCATGACCTTTCACTGTAGTTGTACAGATACTGGTTGACGGCTTTCTCCTGTTGTAGCAGGCGGTCAAACATCAGGAGCGTTGAATTCCAGCAAGTCAGGCTATAGCAAATCAAGCGCCTCACCGGCAAGTTTGTTTCTCTTCTGAATATCGGCCAAGTGTCCCATGGCCATGTAGGACCTCCAGAAATGCCCACACACCTTCCTGGACTGCTTCAGGACCTCCTGTAAGCCTGGGTGTGGCGAACATTACAGAAAGTCGTGCGCAATCGCCAACGACTTGCGTAATGGTCCAGCCCATTACTGTCAGTCCTGTGTAGAATAAAACAAATACCTTTCCTTTTGCTCTCTTCCACTGAAAGCAAAAGCCCCTCACCCACATCCTGTGTCAGGTGAGAAAAGAATTTCACACATGGCCGACCTCCTAGGCAGAGCCATTTGGTGCACAGCTCATTCCCCAAAGGAACTAGATCCAACCGGTAAGATAAGAGATTCCCTCCAAACTCATAGACTCAAACAAAGGAAACTTTAATTTATTAATAATTCAAAATAGGTTTGGCACAGAAAGACAAAAATTACATTTTCGGATACCCATAAAGCAATTGTATCATTCACCTGAATTACAATTTTCTAACTGTAAGGAATCAGTAGAGAAACGGCTTTATCCGGCCTGCGTAGAGCAAATGCGATAGAATAGGCATGTGTAGCCTCATTTCATAAAGGGTCGCAGGCCGCTTATGAATATAGTCTCGGATTTGCGATGCGCCAATCTGGGGCGGAGTCACACAGATTATTAATAATTGGTACATTTTCTTGCTCTGAGTCTGGGGGTGGCAACTTTGCTGCCAGGAGATAACCCTGCCTTAAACACATCTACTTTCCAGGTAGTGACAGCCCAAAACTCAGGTCCTATAAAAGTGGGGCGGGACCAAACCCGCCCAGTTCTCCAAATTCCATCGACCAGGAAATACCAGGCATGCGTTCAAGGAGAACCAACGCATGCTGTGTTCAAGGACTCTTAACATTAATGCCTACTTTTAAACTGGACTCTGTTTGTTCATTCTCCAAATGGACTGCAGCCATAACTAAGTAAGAACTTTCTAATTTTACCCCTTTATTTTTAAGCTTTGTGATATATGTTAATTGGTGTATATAACTGTATGTAATGCGTCTTTGTTATTAAACGTTTTAAAAATCGTTTAGCGGTTATGACCTGTTGCTGAACATACACAATCGTACCCATTCTTCTGAAACCGCTACCCCATGGTTAATAGAAGTGTACATTTATAACCCGTATGCGTGAATCCGGCTCAGATAGTCAGATCTGACCCAGGTTCCTGCATACCGCAAAGGGTTAACAGAGTTCTCAAAGTATTAGCATAATTACAGTAGCGGGCTGTGTAACCCGCTTGGTGGCAGATCTTTAAATTGTATGTGTGAGGTGAGTCCTTTTGGCGTCTGAACACTCCCTCCGCGTGTGAGAGGATTTCTGACGCTGATCGATTGACCCCATCCGCAGTCCGGCCTTGAGGTCTGTGACATTCTGGGTACTTAGACACAACTCTTTGGATTACTTAGACACAAATCTCGGCTCTGCCTGATCAGTAAGCCAGCACCTATTCAGCAGGAGACCTTAGGCAAGTCTCCCTAACACTGCTACTGCCTATAGAGCGCGTCCTAGTGGCTGCAGCTCTGGCGCTTTGAGTCCGCCAAGAGAAAAGCGCGATATAAGTGTTTGTCTGTTCTGTTTTTTTATTAGATTCAGCACATGTGCCATGCAGGGTACATGTGTCAACTTTCCCAAACTCAAAGCCGAAATGAGATTGCTGCCGTTGTCACACACCACGTTGCCGATCTCCAGTTGGGGCAGGGTCAGCCACTGATCCACCTGTTTGTTCAGAGCAGCCAGGAGAGCTGCTCCAGTGTGACTCTCGGCTTTGAGGCAAGACTTGTACAAGATGGCGTGACACCGTCATACCTGTCATGCAGCATAGGCCCTGGGGATCTGGGGGTGTGTAGCTGGAGAGGAGATCGCAGTACCAGTAGAGTAGCGCTGCTACTCAGCCAAGGAGGAATAGGAGGACGACAGCGAAGAGGATGTAGCAGGAGGAGAAGGAGAGGAAGTGGCAGCAGGCCTGCCTGCAAGCCGTGGAGGTGTCACAACTAGGCCCTCTGCACAGCCGCGTACTCCCTGCTTGCCAGCGGTCACCAGGTTGACCTAATGGGCTGTGTAAGTAATGTACCTGCCCTGATCGTGCTTGGCAAACCAGGCATCTGTGGTCAGATGGACCCTTGACCCAATGCTGTGTGCCAGAGATGACACCACTTGCCTTTCAACTTCATGGTACAGTTTGGGTATTGCCTTTTTTGAGAAATAATTGTGGCCTGGTATCTTCCACTGAGGTGTCCCAATTGGCACAAATTTTCGGAAGGCCTCAGAGTCCACCAGCTGGTATGATAACTGGCGAGCTAACAGTTCCGCCAAGCCAGCTGTCAGATGCCGGGCAAGGGGGTGACTGGCAGACATTGGCTTCTTCCACTCAAAGATTTCCTTCATGGACACCTGGCTGCTGTGGGCAGAGGAGCAGGAACCGCTCAAGGTGAGAGGGGGAGTGGAGGAGGGTGACTGTGAAGGTGCAAGGGAGAAAGTGGCTGAAGATAATGCACCTGAAGGAGGAAGAGAAGAAGGAGGGTGGCTTTGCTTTCGTGTTCTGCTTTTGCTCAGGTGGTCTTCCCATTGCAGTTTGTGATTTCTTTGTCATGTGCCTTCGTAAGGCAGTTGTCCCTACACAGGTCTTGGCCTTTCCACGGCTCAATTTTTGGTGGCAGAGAGTACAGATGGCATTGCTCTCATCTGAGGCAGACACACAAAAAAAATTCCACACCGCTGAGCCCTGGAATCATGGCACTATGGTGGCGTCAGCAGCTGACATTGAAGGGCATGTTGGCTGGCTGTCCATAGGTGGCGATACATGCTGCCGGACACTGCCACAAGCTGTTTCTGACGACAAGCTCCCCATGCTTCTTTCAGCTACTCGTCTCCTTCTACTCCTCTCTGAGTCTCCTTCTGATCTGTCCCCCTGATCATCATGTCTATTAGGATCCCACGTGACATCCATGTTAGTATCATCATAATCATCCTCCCTAGCTGTCCATAGTGACGCCTAACTCAGACATATGAGGTGGTGTAACTTGCTTAGCGCCTTCATCTTTTTTGTAACTAGAGAAACCAAGCGAAGTTTCGCGAACCGCAATAGACTTCAATGGGGAGGCAAACTTTGAAAACTTGAAAAATGTATGCTGTCCACAAAAGTGATGGAAAAGTTGTTTCAAGGGGTCTAACACCGGGGGAAGGGGGGGCTTGTGGTGGTGGTTATGGGGGCATGGCGGAGTGGGATACACGCCAAAGGTCCCGGGGAAAAATCTGAATTGGACGCAAAGCAGCGTTTTAAGGGCAGAAATCACATTGAATGCTAAATTGCAGGCCTAAAGTGCTTTAAAACATCTTGCATGGATTACACACATCCAAGGAAGGCAGCAGGCATGGCATGCACGTCCCGAGGTAGTGACCAAAAGGAGGACTTTCGAGGCCCTGCTGTATATGACACTGATCGACTTTATTACCTTTAACGAGAATCTGTTATGGAGGGCAAGTCTGCCATTGCAAGTGACCACGGGTAATGGCTGGGGAATCCTGGTTCGATTCCGGACCGGAGTGGGTGCCTAAGAAACGGCTACCACCACCTGACCACACATCCAAGGAAGGCAGCAGGCACGCTGTGGGCAAAGGAGCAGGAACGGCTACCACACATATCCAAGGAAGGTAGCAGGCATGGCATGCACGTCCCCAGGTAGTGACCAAAAATAACAATACAGGAGGATTTTCGAGGCCCTGCTGTATATGAGATGAATCAACTTTAAATCCTTTAACGAGAACCTGTTATGGAGGGCAAGTCTGCCATCCATTCAAGTGAAAGGTATGCACTGACTGCCAGGTATAATACAATGTGCAGTCAAAGATGCAGTGAAAGGTATGCAGTGACTGCAAACAGCTGTTTGTGTAGTGACGGCCGTGCTGGACTGTTGCGCACCATGACGAGAGTGCAGGTGATGGCGGCTTACCAGCCCATATGGTCGCCGGGCTGAGGTAGCTGAATGACAGAACAGTGGCTGTCCAGCTGATAAAATTTGGTCTGTCCACAATGAAACAATGACCTTATTATCTTTGGTGTGCCAACCCCTCCCCCCCCCCCCCCCCAGACACTCATATAGCCGGCAGTCATTGCTTCATTGTGATATGCAAGCCCCTTCACCGCAGCAAGGTAATGATCATTATTATCAGTATTATTGTTCTGTATTGTATCATGAAGGGGAATGGGCACATGTACATGCCTTTTGTTTTGTTGTTCCAGCCGCAGTGCAGCCAGAAAAATTAGGCAGGCATGTACATGCACAGTCACACAGCGTGCAGGCAGAGATGCTGTGTGTTGGGACTGACTTAGTCTTCAGGTGGGCAGTAGCCCTCCGGGATCCATGCCTCATTCATTTTGATAAAGGTGAGGTACTGAACACTTTTGTGACCTAGGCGACTTCTCTTCTCAGTGGCAATGCCTCCAGCTGCGCTGAAGGTCCTTTCTGACAGGACGCTTGAGGCAGGGCAAGACAGAAGTTGGATGGCAAATTGGGACAGCTCTGGCCACAGGTCAAGCCTGCGCACCCAGTAGTCCAGGGGTTCAGCGCTGCTCAGAGTGTCTACATCCACACTTAAGGCCAGGTAGTCAGCTACCTGCCGGTCCAGGCAATGCATTGGTGGAGGGTAGATCCAGAAGCGCTAAGGCGAGGCGTTGGACTAAAGAATGTCCGCATGTCCGACATCACCATGAGATCACTGGAGCGTCCTGTCCTTGCCTGCGTGGACATGGGAGAAGGAAAAGGTAGGCACTGAATGTGCTGGGCCGGGCACAGTATAGCAATTAGCTAGGGCCAGCTGGGACAGACAGGGCTGTATATGCAAGTGTCAGTGGGCCACACACACACACACACACAAAAATCACAAGGTGCTTTTTAGCAATAAGTATCAGCAAGGAGCAAGCTAACAACACCCTAACTAAGCTTTCTCTAATCTCTGCAGCAGCCTCTCTCCCTTCTCTCACTAACAACGCAGCACACAGAGTGAGAACATGGCCGACACTGCTGACTGTGTCTGCTGACTGTGATGAAGAGGGTCAGAGTTTAGCCCAATGATGTAGTATAGGGGGCAGTTCTCAGGAAGGAATTTTTCCTATTTAACCTGTTGCCGACTGCTCCACGCCAATTGGCGTGAGCAGTGCGGCAGCCCCAGGACTGCTCCACGCCCATTGGCGCGAACAGTCTTCTATGGGGCTAGCAGGAGATCGAGCGCATCTCCTGCTTGGGGGGTGGAGCTCCACCCCGCCTTCAGTCTCTGAGCGGCGATTCGGGAGACTCTCATAGCCTGAAGCCTATGAGAGCCGATCGCGTGATTGGCTGGCTGGGGGGAGGGAGGGGCATGGGGGGAAACAACAAAAAAGTTAAATTAATTTAAAAATCTTGTATATAAATATTGATTAAAAAAAATAAACAATGTGGGGGCGATCAGACCCCACCAACATAGAGCTCTGTTGGTGGAGGGAAAAGGAGGGGGGAATCACTGCTGTGTTTTGCAGCCCTGCAGCTTTGCCTTAAAGCTGCAGTGGGCCAATTAAGTAAAAATGGCCTGGTCACTAGAGGGGGTTAACACCGCAGTCCTCAAGTGGTTAAAGGATACCCGAGGTGAAAATAAACTAATGAAATAGACAATTGTATCTATCCTCCTTCTCCTAAAAGTGACTTTTTAAGATATCCCAGTTTTACTTTATATTTAAATCTACTTTTTAAGTTTTGTTTTTTTACTGTTTTATTGTTTTTGCTCAATGACCCATTCATTGAAGTATGCCAGAGCTAAAATCGATGAACTAATGACCCTTTTTCTCTTTCGTGCTCTCAGAAACCATTTTCTGCTAGGAAAGTATTCTATAGTCGTAACTTCTTTTCAGTGAGAGTGACACTGTAGTCTCACCCAGTCCTGACGGGAACTGCCACTTACATACCTGATGTTTTCCTCTTCCAGGCAGAGAAAGAAAAAAAGGAACACAGCATAGTTATTTGTGTGCTAGGCATTGTACATACACGTCTATCTCATCATGTCACATGTCACCTCGGGTATCCTTTAAGGCTAATTGGCCCTTATAAGGAAATTATTATTATTGTTGATTTATAAAGCACCAACATATTCCGTGGCGCTGTACAAAGTAGGAAACAAACATGGGGTACAAAAAAATACAGTTTTGTTTTACACCCAATATTCAAAATACAGAATTGGAAAATACAGTGACAATTTGTGACTAAGCATAAGTTGTAATTTGATCCCTCAGCTTTATCAGCTAACTGCCACAGCAAAGAGCTAATTGGTAAACACAGGCTGTTACCAATATGTCTGCTTCTGTGAAAGCAGGAAGTAGACACACTGTAGATTTATTGCAGGATTTGTATCAGTTGTAACAAATACATGTTTTTCTTTAAAGGGAACCAGAGATGACTGCAATAAAAAAAAATTATACATCCATCCGCCTGGATTACTCCCGCGACGCCGTCCTCCGCTTCCCGCAGCTATGAGAATCGGGTCCTGTCACTGACATCATCGGAGCCAGCCTACGCAGATGTGCGTCCTCTACCTATCTCTCCAGCAGCGTATCTCGCCAGCGGCTGCTGGAAAGATATGCAAACAGCGCACTTCTCCTACTCAGACTGGCTTCGACTGACGGCAGTGCGGGGCCCGGTTCTCATAGTTGTGGGCACTGGAGGACGGCGGCGCGGTAGCAATCCAGGCGGATGGGGTTGGAGGAAGCCCCAGGTATGTATACATTTTTTTATCTTTTCATCTCTAGTCACTAAAGGTTATTATGCTGTTGCTTATCTTATTATGCTGTCTGTATCTTGAGCAGAGAGGAAGTGCTGGGTTCAGGTCTTCTTTAAAGACTTCAACCATACATTATATTCATAAGTTTTCATGGACCAGTACATAGGTCCTGAAAGGGAAACTAATGGAGAAGAAAGAAGGCAGGAGGATTTGCTTGGCAAAAAGAGACTGTCCCTTCGAACAAGGGACAGTTTGGTGGTGCTAGTATGAACAGGAGGAGGGAGGCAGGTCACGTGTCACGTGCGCCACCATATTTGAGGTGGAGAATAAAGCAACTCTTTCTAGTCATTCCTCCACCAACATGGCGCCTGAGGTGACAGCGTGGCTGTGTCTGCCAATCACATCCGGCCGTGCTGCGTCTCCGCCAATCACAGCACTTTCCAAAAGAGAAGCGGGCGGGGCGGATCGCCGTACACAGACTTCTCTGGCGACCATCAGGCTGGAGGCGAGGAGCGGAGGTGCTGGTTGGCTGGATGAGGAAGGGGCGGAGCTCTGGTCTCAGCTGACATTTGTTTACTGCGGATGTGGCGGAGCCGGTACACCCGGAAAAGCAAAAGATGGACGAGGGGACCCTCTGCCTGTCCTACAACCAGGACTGCACGTAATACTGATAATCTATTATTATACTGGGGAGGAGCCACTGCCCATCTACACCTAATACAGAGCATACCATTATTATACTGGGGGAGGGGACCCTCTGCCTGTCCTACAACCAGGACTGCACCTAATACTGCTAATATATGGGGGAGGAGCCACTGCCCATCCTACACCTAATACAGAGCATACCATTATTATACTGGGGGAGGGGACCCTCTGCCTGTCCTACAACCAGGACTGCACGTAATACTGCTAATCTATTATTATACTGGGGGAGGAGCCACTGCCCATCTACACATAATACAGAGCATACCATTATTATACTGGGGGAGGGGGACCCTCTGCCTGTCCTATACCCAGGACTGTGCCTAATTCTGCTAATATATTATTATACTGGGGGAGGAGCCACTGCCCATCTACACATAATACAGAGCATACCATTATTATACTGGGGGAGGGGACCCTCTGCCTGTCCTACAACCAGGACTGCACGTAATACTGCTAATATATTATTATACTGGGGGAGGAGCCACTGCCCATCCTACACCTAATACAGAGCATACCATTATTATACTGGAGGAGGGGACCCTCTGCCTGTCCTACAACCAGAACTGCACGTAATACTGCTAATATATTATTATACTGGGGGAGGAGCCACTGCCCATCTACACATAATACAGAGCATACCTTTATTATACTGGGGAAGGGGACCCTCTGCCTGTCCTACAACCAGGACTGCACGTAATACTGCTAATATATTATTATACTGGGGGAGGAGCCACTGCCCATCCTACACCTAATACAGAGCATACCATTATTATACTGGGGGAGGGGACCCTCTGCCTGTCCTACAACCAGGACTGCACTTAATACTGCTAATATATTATTATAATGAGGGAGGAGCTACTGCCCATCCTACACATAATACAGAGCATACCATTATTATACAGGGGGGGAAGGGACCCTCTGCCTGTCCTACAACCAGGACTGCACGTAATACTGCTAATATATTATTATACTGGGGGAGGAGCCACTGCCCATCTACACATAATACAGAGCATACCATTATTATACTGGGGGAGGGGACCCTCTGCCTGTCCTACAACCAGGACTGCACGTAATGCTGCTAATCTATTATTATACCTGGGGGAGGAGCCACTGCCCATCTACACATAATACAGAGCAAACCATTATTATACTGGGGGAGGGGACCCTCTGCCTGTCCTACAACCAGGACTGCACGTAATACTGCTAATATAGTATTATACTGGGGAAGGAGCCACTGCCCAGCTACACATAATACAGAGCATACCATTATTTTACTGGGGGAGGGGACCCTCTGCCTGTCCTACAACCAGGACTGCACGTAATACTGCTAATATATTATACTGGGGGAGGAGCCACTGCCCATCCTACACTTAATACAGAGCATACCATTATTATACTGGGGAAGGGTACCCTCTGCTTGTCCTACAACCAGGACTTCATGTAATACTGAATATATTATTATACTGGGGGAGGAGCCACTGCCCATCCTATACCTACATCTAATACAATTGAGGGTTCCCCCTTCAGTTTGCAACTTGCCAGATCCAGCTCCCTAGACGTGCCCAATCACGTCTTGGGGTACAGGCCCTCCCTCTCCAGGGTTCCTTCCACTCAATAAAGACATGCCATCAATATGGTAATACTCCTGCTATCTTCTTGATAACCATCTTCCAGGGTTCCTTGTTCCTAAGTTAAGTATGTCTGTATACCAAACACAAGAGAAACAAATGCAAGAGAAGCAAGATTGCTTCTCTCACTTTTGGTCTAAAGTCATACAAAACTGGTAATACACACAGAAACTGAAAGAGAACTGAAATACTTTCTGCTGATAAAAATCTAAACTTAGTATAAGGCTAATTTTGGAAGACGTACTGTAATGAAAATAAAATAATTTGTTTATTTTTAATTATAAGTATTTATAAATTATTTATTCAGTGTTTGCTCGGTGTAAAATCTTTCCTCTCCGATTTATATTCTGAAATTTAGCACAGGTGGTGATGTCTTTAGCCCTGCCAGGTGATCTTTGAGGAATGTTTGTTTCTGAGGGCCCGTTTCCACTATCACGAATTCGCATAGCCAGTACAAGTGGATGGGACTGTTTCCACTTGTGCGTTTTCCTGAACGTTTTTCTGTGCAGAAAAAATCTGCATGGTAGGGTCCCCAGAATTCGCCTGCATGTGGAATGCAGGCGAATCGCACGCAATGTATTTAATAGGGAAATCGCATGCGTTTTCCCCATGCGTTTTTGCCGCGAATTCGCATGCGATTTCGCATAGGTACCCATGTTAATTCACACAGGCAGTGACATGGTTAAAATCGCATCACCCTAACCTATGCGAAATCGCATGCGAAATCGCGGCAAAAAACGCATGCGGAATCGCACCCGCATGCGATTTGCCTGCGGTGATTCGCCGGCGATTCCGCAACGCTATAGTGGAAACGGGCACTTAGCGTTCTATGTGCAGAGGAAGGTACTGCTTGCGTGGCAGTTGGAAACAGCTGGTATTTTTCCATAATGCAATGAGATTCACAGACAGGAAACTGGCAGGGCCATGGCCCTGACATCATATGATGTCCCTGACGATCTATTGAAGAAAAGGCAAAGATTTCTTGTGAGAAAAGGGGTATGGGCTACTGTGTGTTTTAAAAAAAAATTGTGAAAATCGGCCCACCAGGGCCTGAGCAATCCAGCGCAGCGGTCATGGGCGAGCTGAGCTCGTCCATACCGCTAAGCTGGTTAATGTGGCACTCCAGTGCAAGCGTCACAGATATTCCAGTTCTTTTCCACACAACTTCAAATATGATTTTATCTCTATTTGGGGTTAATTCACAAAACTTCTCATGAATTCTTATTAACTCACAATAGAGTTGATTTACATAACAGCGGTAATGTTACTGTACACGGCAAAATTATCCTAACACCAGTAAGTACCGTGAGTTACCGCTATACCGTTGCTATGGTAGGGCACATAACTTATGATTGTTAGCGTTATTAATAGCGTAACTCGCAGTACTTACTGGCGTTAGTATGGGTAATGTTGCGCTGTGTGTGCACGGTAACACATCCGCTGTTATGTGAATCAATGCCTACTATATTTTTTTATGTGTCTTAATTCATGATTTACTGTATATCTCCTCATCTGACTTAACACATTTTTTTTAAATTAGCTTTCCTTTTCTATTTATATCATGAATTAGCTCTCCTTTTCTATTTATATCATGAATTAGCTCTCCTTTTCTATTTATCTCATGAATTAGCTCTCCTTTTCTATTTATATCATGAATTAGCTCTCCTTTTCTATTTATATCATGAATTAGCTCTCCTTTTCTATTTATCTCATGAATTCGCTCTCCTTTTCTATTTATATCATGAATTAGCTCTCCTTTTCTATTTATCTCATGAATTCGCTCTCCTTTTCTATTTATATCCTGAATTAGCTCTCCTTTTCTATTTATATCATGAATTAGCTCTCCTTTTCTATTTATCTCATGAATTCGCTCTCCTTTTCTATTTATATCCTGAATTAGCTCTCCTTTTCTATTTATATCATGAATTAGCTCTCTATTTCTGTTTATCTCATGAATTCTCTCTCCTTTTCTATTTATATCATGAATTAGCTCTCCTTTTCTATTTATATAATGATTTAGCTCTCTCTTTCTATTTATATCATGAATTCGCTCTCCTTTTCTATTTATCTCATGAATTAGCTCTCCTTTTCTATTTATCTCATGAATGAGCAGTGGCTGGATAGTGTAATGGTTAAGGGCTCTGCCTCTGACACAGGAGACCAGGGTTCAAATCTCGGCTCTGCCTGTTCAGTAAGCCAGCACCTATTTCAGTAAGGAGTTTCTTGGGCAAGTCTCCTTAACACTGCTACTGCCCACTGAGTGCGCTCTAGTGGCTGCCTCGCAAGCGCTTTGAGTCCGACAGGAGAAAGGCGCTATACAAATACTGCCATTATAATTAGCTCTCCTTTTCTATTTATGGCCTGAAACACACCAGAGGAGTTTTTCTGAGCGTTTTGAGTTTTTAAATCTGCTGCTAGTGTTATCCTATGTTTCTGTGCACACTGGAGCAATGAGGTTTTGTAAAAAAAACCCATAGCATTACATTGGGAAGAGCTTTTAGAGGTTTCAAAAGCTCTTCCCAATGTAATGCTATAGGGTTTTTTTACAAAACCTCATCGCTCCAGTGTGCACAGAAACATAGGATAACATTAGCAGCAGATTTAAAAACTCAAAACGCTCAGAAAAACTCCTCTGGTGTGTTCCAGGCCTATCTCATGAATTAGCTCTCCTTTTCTATTTATATAATGAATTAGCTCTCCTTTTCTATTTATATCATGAATTAGCTCTCCTTTTCTATTTATATCATGAATTCTCTCTCCTTTTCTATTTATATCATGAATTCTCTCTCCTTTTCTATTTTTATATCATGAATTCACTCTCCTTTTCTATTTTTATATCATGAATTAGCTCTCTATTTCTATTTATATCATGAATTCTCTCTCCTTTTCTATTTATATCATGAATTCTCTCTCCTTTTCTCTTTATATAATGAATTACCTCTCTATTTCTATTTATCTCATAAAGGAGTTGATCTCAAAGCTTACTTATTCTTCACATTAACTGTTAGGAGAGCTAGTGCTTGAGAAAAACAAATAAGAGTTCATGAGACAAACAGATAAGGAAAGATAAATCATGAGTTTAAGTCATTTAAGCGGACCTGAACTCACAACTTCCCCTCTAAAAGATACGCAACAGCATAATAACCCTTACAGAAAAACATTTCTTTGTTACAGCTGATACAATTCCTGAAATAAATCTACAGTGTGTCTACTTCCTACTTTCATGGAAGTAGACATCGTTAACATCCTGTGCTTATAAATTAACTTATCTGCCATGGCAGTCATGTGACACAGGGGAGATATCAAATTGCAACGTTTTATTTGTCGCAGATGAGGGGGAATTAGACAGGCTAAACTCTCATAAATACATACAGGCTGCATTTCTTTATGTTTTTCTTCTGTCCTGTGCAAGAGATCAGGTCCACTTTAAGGAGAGATAAATTGTGAGTTAATTGGTAAGTGAAATGAGTCAACAGAAAAGATTTGTAAATCAGCCCCAAAGTATTTTCATGAAATATCAGAGACCCCACCTCACTTCCTGTTCTTGGTGGCCATGTCTGTTGAACAGGAGATAAGACCAGAAGCCTAATGGTAACAAGAATCTGGCCTTTCTATAGAACTGTAGGCTAGATCACCAATTTAACTTATTTTTTTCTTTCCAGGTCTCTGGCCATTGGGATGAGGACGGGCTACCGGTTGCTCTCACTCAGCTCTGTGGACAACCTGGACTTGGTACATGAAAGCTGTAAGAACATTTGCTTTATTTACAGTGTATTAAGATCTGCTGTCCACATGGTCTCAGTATGGGATGGGGGGGGGGGGGGGGGGTAAGGTAACAGCCTGTGTTGTGGCTTCAGCCAGTAATAGAAGCCACCTGTCACTACGGTGCATGTCAGGAAGTTTAAAGGACAACGGAAGCGAGAGGGATAAGGAGGCTGTCATATTTATTTCCTTTCAATCCATACCAGTTACCTGACTATCCTGCTGAGCTGCTGCTTCTAATACTATTAGCCATAGCCCCTTAACAGGCATGCAGCAAATCAGAGGTTTCTGACATTATTGTCAGACCTGACAAGACTAGCTGCATGCTTGTTTCTGGCGGTATTCTGACACTACTGCAGCCAAATAGACCATCAGGGCTGCCAGGCAAGTGGTATTGTTTGAAAGGAAATAAATATGACAGCCTCCATATTCTTCTCACTTCAGTTGTGTTGGAAGAGGCCCATCACAACTTGGCTATTGGTAGAAATCTGAAGTCTTCTCATTCTGGCACAGCTTATATTAAATATTTTCATCATTTTCCAGTCCATCAGTATAAGTGTCGGGAGGGTTCTTATCTGTTGCCTGCCTGAGGTCATTGCTGAAGACAAGCCTTTGGAAAACTACTGCATATGACTATAAGGGCTTGCTCACACCAGCAGTGATGCACACTGCTACACGTCCCTGCCACCCAAAGTGGAGTGTTCACACAGGTGAATGGAGCAGCTTATGAAAATGCTTTTTGACTGCACCGCACCGCATTGGTATGAACAAAGCCTTGCAGGTGATGGAGAATCCGAGCCAGGTGTAGAGAATGGCGCTCACCAAATCTACCGTTAATAGGCCTAACCTGTCAAAAACAAAATGTGGTGAGAGGAGTCGCCCTAGTTGTTGTAAAAAAACAAACAAACAACCCCCCCCTCTAAAATCAACCTAAAGCGTGGAGTTTGGCTTTCCTTAAAGTGTACCTGAGGTGACATGATGAAATAAACATGTGTATATACAGAACTAAACATATTCATAACCAGACTGTTTTACTTGTTTTATTTTGCTGCCTAAAAGAGTAAATTTTTAGGCATGGAAGTGACAGCTTCTGTCTTGTCAGGAATATAGTAAATATCACTGATAAGCAAATTACAGCCATTAAAGTTTTCCTGGCAGAATTCAACTTCTGAGAGCAGGGGGAGACGGGAAAAGGTCAATAGATTGTGTATTTTCATTTAGAGACACTGAATAGGCTGCCACTGAGCAGAGGCAACAAAACAAGTAAAACAGCTTGGTTATTAATATGTTTTGTACTGTACAGACGTTTATCTCATCATGTCACCTCAGGTACACTTTAAGGTAGGCCAACCTTTACGTTTTTCAACTGATTTTTAGATTTATTTTTTATTTTTTTTATCACATCTGGTGCGCCTCCTCTCACTCCTTTATGTCCCGGCCTCTACAGGGACAGTGGCAAATTAGTAATCATTGATTAACATCTATTTGGTCCTGTTTTCTGGAGAGCATTATTTGAGATCTTAGGATCATCCATGGTACAAGTGGAGATGGACTGGAATTCTCCTCAAGCGCATCATCGTGGTTGACGTTATTGCAACCCGGGCTGTGTGAGTTTATTTTATACCACAATGCCACTGATTTCAACATAGTACACCCTAGAGGGCTCCGGGTTTCTTTCTGTTTTCTGTTCTTTTTGAAAGGTACATGATGACCTCTGGAAACTCTCCCTTCATGTCAAAAACATCATTGCCAATACCTGAGAGTGACTTCAGAGGTCGCTACAATTTCAGGGACAAATACCAGAATGTTTTTTAGGTTTACTGGCAAAAAAGAGCATTACAGTGGCACAGAGAAAATATTCCTATAGAATGGAATGTACGTACACACACACACACACACACACACACACACACACACACCACACACACACACACACACACACACACACACACACACACACACACACACACACACACACACACACACACACACACACACACACACACACACACACACACACACACACACACACACACACACACACACACACACACACACACACACACACACACACACACACACACACACACACACATTTTTTAATATTCAAAAGTGCAATAATTGACTAGAAAGCATTTAATAATAGAGAATGTTTGTCTATTATATATGATACTTATCAGGTAAATGTGGCACACCAAAGTATTAAAGAGGAACTGTCGTGAAAAACGTAAAATTTAAAACGCATACAAAAGCCATAAATTAATTGTTGCTGTCACTTAAAGTAGGTAGTAGAAATCTGACAGAACCGACAGGTTTTGGGCTAGTCCATCTCTTCATAGGGGATTCTCAGCATGGCCTTTATTCTTTTTAAAGACACTCCCTGAATAAAATTTATACTAAGATGCTGCCCACACACTTTTTTGGCAGTTGGGCGGAGCTTTTGAAAATAAAGAAATCCCTGTGAACCCCATGAGGATATGGGCTAGTCCAAAACCTGTCGATTCTGTCAGATTTCTACTACCTACTGTAAGTGACAGCAACATAAGAGAAAAGTAATTTATGGCTCATTTTACTCTGGAAGAAACGTACTTCTTAATTGTATGTGTTTACATATAGTTGAAATTTTAAGATTTTCGCGACAGAGGTCCTTTAAAGGGACCCTGAGCAGTGACTTTATTTAAAAGATTACTCTTACCTGGGCCTTCTTCCAGTCCACCGTAGGCAGTGAGGTCCCCTGGCGTCCTCCTGGCTCCTCTTCGTGTGCCTCCGCTGGCTCCCATTACTGGCGACACCCGGGCCGGGTGTCGGGCTGGCTCTTCCTGGTTCCTGCCGCATGGTGTCATCACGCCGGCCGGCGTGACAGGTCTGCGCATGCGTGGTTTTCTGACGCTAAACCACGCATGCGCAGACCTGTCACGCCGGCCGGCATGATGACACCATGCGGCAGGAACCAGGAAGAGCCAGCCCGACACCCGACCCGGGTGTCGCCTGTAACGAGGGCAAGCGGAGGCACACGAAGAGGAGCCAGGAGGACGCCAGGGGACCTCACCGCCTACTGTGGGCTGGAGGAAGCCCCAGTGTAATCGCTATGGATCTCCCTACCTCCCCCCATTTGTGCTGCGCCCTCCTTTAATGTCTTCAAAAAGGCCCTCAAAACTCACCCTTTCACTCTGGCCTACCCAAAATCCCCCCCTCCCCCACACTGGTGTCTAAACCTGAAGCTGAACTCTGGTCCCCTACCTTTCATGTCCCTACCTCTCCCTCTAGATTGTAAGCCTTCGCCAGGGTCCTCCTCCTTTTGTCTACTACCTGTTCATGCACCTTTGTTACCGTACACCCATCCTATGGATCTGAGTGAACTCAGCTTGCCTAATCCCCATGCTGCCATCCAGTGACTGACTAAGCATTACCTTGTACTACTACTGTGCTGTGTGATCTGGTTTGCATGTATTCCTGTATTGTCTTATTGCTGTATGTCACCCCTAAATATTGTCTGTAACCTAACTAATGTCCAGCGCTGTGTAATATGGTGGTGCTTTATAAATACAATAAATAAATACATTGTTTGTGCACCCCGCCTCAAACTTACAGTGTCACCTTGCCAGACACACTGTCACCGGCATGCTGATCTCGTTGGGAAGGCAGTGTGCTGTCCTTTTATTGCTTACAATGATGCACATTTGAAGCTCTGGAGGGTCACACAAAATAGCAGGGAGGGCCACATTTGGCCCGTGGGCCGTGTGTTTGACAGCTGTGGGCTAAGCACTTGATAAAAGGTGACCATGCCTGAAACCTCAGGTGAGCCAGACTATGTAGACTGTATGCCTTGCTGACAAAGCTGAAGGAAATAATCCAGCAAGGATGAACTGCTGTCTATCATTGCTGATGTACTTGGTATTTGGGAACATGGTGGCTGCAACAATAGGGGTACATTATAGCTTTTTGTCAAGGCTGCTCTGGTGTTATAGAGAGAGGTTATGGCATCCCCTGTTTTAGGGAAACCTAGCTTGTTCTACAGAGGCATAGTGGCTGGATTGTTGTAGGCAAGGATAATACGTACATATGCCATATACTTTATCTCATTCCAGCGGTGGGACAGGTCCTACTCACTCCTCAGTATAGCCGCACTGAGCAGCCTATTACCTGGCAGCTTCTGATGCCTGTCATGTAACATGCAGCAGTGTCAGGAGCCGCAAGATAATGGGCTGCACGGTGTGGCTACACTGAAGAGTGAGTAGGACCTGTCCCACCGCTGCAATGAGGTAACGTATGCAGCTCCACTGTGGCTGCTCTGCAAAAATAAGGGGGCGGGGTGCAGATGGAGAAGATGAGTTTGTGTGCACACACAAGGAACCTGCACTGCTTACCACTTCCTGACAGCTAAGGGCCCATTTACTCTTAAAGAGGAACTGTCGCGAAAATCTTAAAATTTAAAACACAAACAAATAAGAAGTACATTTCTCCCAGAGTAAAATGAGCCATAAATTACTTTTCTCCCATGTTGCTGTCACTTACAGTAGGTAGTAGAAATCTGACATTACCGACAGATTTTGGACTAGTCCATCTTCTCATAGGGGGGTTCTTAGGGTTTTCTTTATTTTTAAAAGCACTTAGTGAATGGCAGTTGCCCTGTCCAACTGCCAAAATAGTGTGCAGCTAGCAGGGAGGCTGGCCAGCATCTTTATGTAAATCTTTTTCAGGGAATGTCTTTATAAAGAATAAAGGCCATGCTGAGAATCCCCTATGGACAGATGGACTAGCCCAAAATCTGTCGGTAATGTCAGATTTCTACTACCTACTGGAAGTGACAGCAACATAGGAGAAAATAAATTTATGGCTCATTTTACTCTGGAAGAAATGTACTTACGGTATTTATATGTGTTTTACATTTTAAGATTTTCGCGACACTTCCTCTTTAATCAGTTGGTGTGCGTTAGTGCGTGTTGGTACGTGTTTTTTCCATAGCAATGCAATGTGAAAAAGATTTCAGTTAAAATGCATGAAGTGTGAAAGGTGCCATAGGAAAACATGGGTATTACTTTGAAAATCAGTTTTCTTTTAGTTATAACTGAGTGCAACTGATTAAGTGTAAAAGGGCCCTTAGCCTCCAGGCACCACACGACCAGGTCGCGGGTGCTATTGTTACAGCCCTGGTTATAGGGGCAAGTTATGAGTGTGCTTGTTATAGAAGGATGTTATAGCTGCACTTGTCATGGGGAGAGATATTGGCTATACTTCTTACTGCTGCTCTTCTTATTGGCTGCCCTTCTTATGGGGGGTGTTATAGTTGCACTTGTTATATGGGTACATCATTGCTTTGCTTGCTATAGGTAGATGTTATATGTGCATTACGCAATGTTTGTTATAGTGGGCATTATACAGTAGCTATGCTTATCATGCGTCTTGTATTTGTGTTTGAATGACTTCAGGACACGTTTGTGCGTCTTTGTTTGAGACTTCCTGTATTTTTTTTCTCATTTTGATAAAACCAAGGCAAGGGCTATATGCAGTGCATTGTGGGTAATGCAGCCGTGTGCTCTCACTTTTCAGATGAGCTCCCGGACATCTACATTGTGGAGAGGCTTTTCTCCAGCAGTCTGGTGGTGGTTGTCAGTCACTCCAAACCACGGCAGATGAATGTGTTCCACTTCAAGAAGGGCACCGAAATCTGCAACTACAATTACTCTGGGAACATCTTGTCCATACGGCTAAACAGACAGGTATAAGATGGGTGTCCTGTGTGTGGTTGGGCTGAGATAGGTGTCCTGTGTGTGGTTGGGCTGAGATAGGTGTCCTGTGTGTGGTTGGGCTGAGATGGGTGTCCTGTGTGTGGTTGGGCTGAGATGGGTGTCCTGTGTGTGGTTGGGCTGAGATGGGTGTCCTGTGTGTGGTTGGGCTGAGATGGGTGTCCTGTGTGTGGTTGGGCTGAGATGGGTGTCCAGTGTGTGGTTGGGCTGAGATGGGTGTCCTGTGTGTGGTTGGGCTGAGATGGGTGTCCTGTGTGTGGTTGGGCTGAGATGGGTGTCCTGTGTGTGGTTGGGCAGAGATTGGTGGTCCCGTGTGTGGTCAGGCTTTGTAAAGGTAGGTGAGTGCTGACAAGACTTCCCGTGTTTTACAGAGACTGGTGGTGTGTCTTGAAGAAGCTATTTACATCCATAACATCAAGGACATGAAACTTCTAAAAACGTTGTTGGACACTCCACGAAATGCCTCTGGTAAGTGGCTGTCTACGGCTTCTGATTCTATACTTACATATACGGCACAGGTGTGGCCACAACCCGAAGTCGGCTATTGTGGATATTTTGGCAACCATTTTGGGAACTGACCAGTATGCGGCAGTTCAATTAGACCAGCCAGAGTGGTCTAATCGGAACAGAGAAGGACACAGAGAGAATCTGAGGGGGACAGAGATGAATGGAGGGCACACCGAGAGAAGAAGAGAGGGAAAGAGATAAGTGACGGGGACAGAGAGTGAAGCAGAGGGGGACAGAAATGAGTGGAGGGGACACAGAGAGAAGCAGGGGGGGACAGAGATGAGTGGAGGGGACAGAGAGAGTAGCAGAGGGGAACAGAGATGAGTGGAGGGGACACAGAGAGAAGCAGGGGGGGGGGGGCAGAGATGAGTGGAGGGGACAGAGAGAGTAGCAGGAGGGGGACAGGAATGAGTGGAGGGGACACAGAGAGAAGCAGAGGGGGACATACATGAGTGGAGGGGACACAGAAAGTAGCAGAGGGGAACAGCGATGAGTGGAGGGGACACAGAAGCAGGGGGGGGGGGCAGAGATGAGTGGAGGGGACACAGAGAGTAGCAGATGGGAACAGAGATGAGTGGAGGGGACACAGAGAGAAGCAGAGGGGGACATACATAAGTGGAGGGGACACAGAAAGTAGCAGAGGGGAACAGCGATGAGTGGAGGGGACACAGAAGCAGGGGGGGGACAGAGATGAGTGGAGGGGACACAGAGAGTAGCAGATGGGAACAGAGATGAGTGGAGGGGACATGGAGAGAAGCAGAGGTAGACTGAGGTGAGTGGAGGGAGTGCGGAGAGAAGCAGAGGGAGACAGAGATGAGTGACGGGGACAGAAAGAGAAGCGGGGGGGGGGGGGCAGAGATGAGTAGCAGGGGGGGCAGAGATGAGTGGAAGGGAAATAGAGAGAAGCAGAGGGGGACAGAAATGAGTGGAGGGGACATGGAGAGAAGCAGAGGTGGACTGAGATGAGTTGAGGGAGTGCGTAGAGAAGCAGAGGGAGACAGAGATGAGCATAGCGGGCACAGAGAGAAGTGGAGGAGGACAGAGATGAGTGGAGGGGACACAGAGAGAAGCAGAATAGGGACAAAGATGAGTGGAGGGGACGTGGAGGGATACAGAGATGAGTGCATTGGACATGGAGAGAAACAGAGGGGAACAGAGATGAGCAGAGGCGATACAGAGAGAGACGCAGAGGGAGACCGAGACGAGTGGAGGGGACACGGAGTGATACAGAGATGATCAGAGGGACGAGAAGAGAAGCTGAGGGGGATAAAGATGAGCAGAGGGGACAGGGAGAGACGTGGAGGGAGATAGAGGTGAGTGGAGGGGACACATAGAGACACGGACTGAGACAGAGATGAGTGGATGGGACAGGGAGAGATGCGGATGGAGATAGAGATGCGTGGAGGGGACATGGAGAGATGCGGAGGGGGACAGAGAAGAGTGGAGGGGACACGGAAAGATGCAGAGGGAAATAGATATGCGTGGAGGGGATACGGAGAGATGCGGAGGGGACAGAGAAGAGTGGAGGGGACACAGAGAGATGCGGAGGGGGACAGAGAAGAGTGGAGGGGACACGGAGAAAAGCAGAGGGGGGCAGAGATGAGTGGAGGCGACACGATTACAAAAAGAGGGGAAAAGAGAAGAGTGGAGGGTGACACGGAGAGACGCAGAGGTGGACAGAAACGAGTGTAGGGGATGCAGAGTGATACAGAGATGATCAGAGGGACGGGGAGAGACGCGGAGGGGGACAGAGATGATCAGAGGAACATGGAAGGGGACAGAGATGAGCAGAGGGGAAAGGGAGAGACGCGGAGGGAGATAGAGATGAGCAGAGGGAAAAGGGAGAGACGCGGAGGGAGATAGAGATGAGCAGAGGGGAAAGGGAGAGACGCGGAGGGAGATAGAGATGAGCAGAGGGGAAAGGGAGAGACGCGGAGGGAGATAGAGATGAGCAGAGATGTTTTTATTCTTGTTGGTGCCTCTGTTCAAAAATTTGCATCTAGTTCTGGAGGGGTGTATCCCCATATCCTTCCTTTCTACAGAGAGCGACTTAAAGCGGATCCGAGATGAAAAACTAACTATAACAAGTAACTTGACTATATATCTTAGCTAAAATGTAGATAGTTTACACAGCAAATCTAGCTGCAAACAGCTTCAACGGGATATGATTATCTCAGATCCACTTTAACCTGAGTGGGGTCGGTTCCTAATTCTCCCCACCTGCCTTGATAGTGGTTGCCTGTGTGGTAATCTGTGTTTGTGAGTATAACCCTTGCTACTTTATCTATAATTTTACAATTAACTTAAATACTATACCATATTGGACTCTCGGTTTCCTATCTTCATTTTTAATTGGCTACAATCACTTGGCCAGTTTGGAAGTTAGCCAGGGAAGTTGAGACGTAGCCAGACTTGGGGTTCTGGCCGCTGCAAAGAAAAAAAAAAGATACTTTATTGTCCATTGAGCTCTTAGGGGGCCTAAGAGCTCAATGGACAATAATGTATCTTTTTTTTTCACACTGCAGGCGTTTCCATCCGGGTTTCGGAGGAGGTTTTTGCAGGTGGCCGACACGCACGACATCAGAAAGTGCATAGAGTGCACTGTCTGATGTTCACACTGCATGCGTTCTGGACCAGTGCGGTCCGGGAACGCATGCTGCACACATTTTTTCCAGAAACGCGCGGCTGACCCATTTACTTCAGTGAATGGGATCAGCCATGCAACGCATACAAACGTGGATGGCGTGCGTTCATATGCCTTGCGTTCCGAATGCACGGCCGTCCGCGTTTGCTAATGTGAATAGGGCCTTAGCAGTCCAGAGTTGTGAAAAACCTGTGAAACATGAGGACACCATAGGCAATAAGATACAGTAACATCCCTAGATGAACATAGTGTTTATAAGAATTGTACCCAATGCCCTGCTATGCCCTCTAGAGGGAGCTGTCAGCCCTCAGACATCTCCAGGGATGCCAGTCTTTAGCGGTGACATTACAGTTTGGCTTAGTTACATAGACCTTTCTCATAATGCATGCAAGAATGCATACAGCATTTGTTTGTGTGTTCCAAGTGTTTTACCGGGGAAATAAAAACATGCATTAACCCCTAATGCACTGAATTCTGGGAGAAACGTCAAAACTGCCTGCACTGATTTCTATTGTCAGTCATGGAAGTTGGTTATGGCTGCGCATATTTCTTGTTTTTCACCAGTGCCTGAATAGTGCTTCTTGCAGTCACATGAATGCCCTTAAAGAAAACCTGAACTTAAAATTAAACGTCAAAATAAACATACACAAGTCATACTTACCTCCTGCATAGTCTACTCCTCAATCTCTTTCTCCTTTTCCGCATCCTGTTTGTCCACTGTGATCAAGAGAATTTTCCTTCCTCCATTTTGAAAATTGCCATTACCCCATAACAGCTTCCTGGTCAGCACAGTGTTAAACTGTAACATTGCCCACTTGAGCCATAGGGAAACATGGACACATCAGTTCTCCTCTCTGCTGTAACTGACAGCAACTGATATATTTCAGTTCTGACAAAATATTTTCAGAACTGGAAGGGATTATTGTCAGAAGAAAATATTGAGCTTCTGAGAGGAACTGATGGCAAGGTAACTATGTAATGTTCATTGGAAGTTACCTCATGTGTTTATTTTAAATAATTTTACTCAGTACAGGTTCCCTTTAAAAGTAACACCTTAAAATGACTTGTGTGTACCGTCACACTTTGGACGAATGAAAATTTTAGGCAAGAAAGTTTTAAGGACCAACAAATTCAGCATTTAAACACTGGGAACGCACCCATGTAAAGTAGGCCTAGACAATTGCATACTACATTTTCTGTATCATGACAAAAGAAGTAGAAGATGCTGGCACTGCTACAAAACACTGCCTTTATTTAAAACTTGTTGTTACATGGTAAGTGCAAAAGTGCAATGTCCATAAGCTGGATAAAAAATAAACATACCGGTAGATGGAGAGGTGGCACAAGTGGTAGCGGTGGGTGCTGGGTGTAACAGCAAGGTTTGAATAAAGGCAGTGTTTTGTAGCAGTGCCTGGATTTTCTACTTCTTTTGACATGTTGCAGCTCTATGTACACTAGAGCACCCTACGCTAACCAACTAAGAGAGGAAGCACATATAAGCCACCCTTGCCTGAACAACCGTCTTGCTATACACTGTAGTGCCAACCTGCTGCTACTACTCAAACTACCGTATTTTTCGGACTATAAGACGCTCCTGACCATAAGATGCAGTCAGGTTTAGAGGACAAAAACCAGGGGGAAAATATATGCTAAACTTGGTGCATCCATGGTGAAGGGGCATCTTGTGGATTATGCCCCCTTTGTACCTCTTGTGTCTCCCTGTGTTCTACTCTGTCCCTCATGTGTCCACCTGTGTCCACCTCTGTACTCCTTTGTGTCCCCATGTGGCCTCCTCTGCATGGGCACAAGTCAGGAACTCCCTGCATTTGGACTATAAGATGATGTGACTTTATTTCCCCCACTTTTGGGGGAGAAAAAGTGAGTCTTATAGTCCAAAAAATACAGTAAATTTTCTGTATGTAGCATTTACTTAATTTTAAAGGGAACCTGTAGTGAGAGGGATATGGAGGCGGCCATATTTATTTCCTTTAAAACATTGTGTGTTTAGGCGATAGAAGGGTGTTGTGAGATGTCAGGAATGAGCCTACTCAGTCTTATAATTTTCAGTGACTGTTCCACCTTCACCCTACAGGTCTCTGCGCGCTTTCCATTAACCATTCCAACTCCTACCTGGCGTATCCTGGAAGCAGTACAAGTGGTGAAATCGCAGTGTATGATGCCAATGTGCTGGTAAGCGATGTCTGCATAGTGTTCAGTAGGACTACCGTAGTAACCCTACTGAACACAGAGCACCTCTTTGTGGATTGCTTTCTGAAAGTCTGTATGATTTCTAACACTGTGAAGCCTGGGCTCCCATCAGACGCGTAAGTGGAAACGTGCAGGCATGGCTCATGGCATGGGCGCCATGCCTGCCACCCGCTGCCTGCACTACTCAAACCTCAGATCAGGGCGACCGGACCGGAGAGGCGGAGAGAGGCAGAGCAGTGCACATGTGACCCGCAGGATGCGAACACTTCGTTAATCACTTCTGCGTGTAAAGTGTATGGGTCCGGGCGGGTACTGTGCACGCTGCTTTGCCTCTTTCCACCTCTCTGGTCCCCCTGACCTGAGGCCTGTAAGTAGTGCAGGCAGCCCCCAGCCATGCAAAGCGCCCAGCAAACCCCCCAGCCATGAAAAGCGCCCAGCAGGGCAAAGGCCCAGTCCTGTAAAGCAAAGTGCCCAGCAAAGCAAAGCACCCAGCCCTGCAAAGCAAAGCACCCTGCAAGGCAAAGCACCCATCTTTTTTAATTGTTTATCAATACAGGGGAAAGGTGCTTGAGGGGGGGGGGGGGGGCACAATTTCATTGTTTGCCATAGGCGCCATATTACCCAGATACGCCTATGGCTCCCATCATCTCCTATACTTCTGCAGAACACAGCAAGGTACCTTGCTGAATAATAGTTGCCTGGTGCTCTATTAACCACTTGAGGACCCACCCTTTACCCCCCCTTAAGGACCAGCGTTATTTTTTGTGATCTGTGCTGGGTGGGCTCTGCAGCCCCCAGCACAGATCAGGTTTCATGCAGAGCGATCAGATCGCCCCCCTTTTTTCCCCCCTATGGGGATGATGTGCAGGGGGGTCTGATCGCTCCTGCGTGCAGGCTAGTTGCGGGGGGGGGCACCTCAAAGCCCCCCTCCGCGGCGACATTCACCCCCCTCCCTCTCCTACCTCTCCCCCCGGTGATCCGGGCTGCACAGGACGCTATCCGTCCTGTGCAGCCAGTGACAGGACGTCCCCTGTCACATGGAGGCGATCCCCGGCCGCTGATTGGCCGGGGATCGCCGATCTGCCTTACGGCGCTGCTGCGCAGCAGCGCCGTACAATGTAAACAAAGCGGATTATTTCCGCTTGTGTTTACATTTAGCCTGCGAGCCGCCATCGGCGGCCCGCAGGCTATTCACGGAGCCCCCCGCCGTGAATTGACAGGAAGCAGCCGCTTGCGCAAGCGGCTGCTTCCTGATTAATCAGCCTGCAGCTGGCGACGCAATACTGCGTCGCTGGTCCTGCAGCTGCCACTTTGCCGACGCACGGAATAAGCGTGCGGTCGTCAAGTGGTTAAGACTGCTACACCAGCTGATTTTTCCTGGTGTTGGTCATGAGACCCCCTGACTGCAGAGGACTTGTCACAGCATTGGAATGTGCATTAGTGAGTACGGAGCCGCCCGTCTTCAGAAGCACTCGGGGATGTGATTGCTTCCGAGGGCAGCCCGAGTGCTTCCAAGGGTGCCCCGAGTGCCTCTGTGGACTCCCGGAGGCGACAGATTTGAACGGTGGACAGCGCTGGAACCAGGACACCCTGAGAGGGTCGGAAAGGCTCTGTAGGATCCAGAGCCTTCCCTCTCCACAGGTGAGTATGTGACTTTTTGTTTTCACTACAGATTTGCTTTAATTTAAAGTGGATCTATAGTGAGTAGAGATAGGGATGAACTGGTGGCTGTTCTGCCTCCCATGTGATCTCTTCTCTATGTCCCTCCTTTTATGTGATCACATTCCATGCAATCACTTTTCCATATGCTACCACCTATGTGGTCATTACTGCTTACCCTGCCCCTGTGTGATCACTTGTACAATAGCTTCTGCAAATCTTCCTCCAATGTGATCGTCTCCATGTTCCTCCCCATGTGATTTCTTCTACTGGTCCCTCCACTAATTGATCATTTGTCCATACCTTGCCTTCCATATGGTCTATTCTCCATATTCTCCATATTATCCCCCATTGCAGGAAAGTTATTTGCTGCTGCTTTTCCTTGCAGAAAATGGAATGTTCCATTCCTGCCCATGACAGTCCTCTTGCTGCCATCGCCTTCAGCCCCTCTGGGACCAAACTGGCCAGCGCTTCTGAGAAGGTGAGACTAGTGCACCTCCCACATTACACTGCCTCACTCTATGGTAGCACTAATAGAAAGATTCCTCTTACAGGGCACAGTGATCCGCGTCTTCTCCATCCCCGATGGACAGAAGCTGTACGAGTTCCGCAGAGGAATGAAGAGGTCAGAGAACCTGCTATACTCCACCCTGATCTGCACTTACCCTTTACTCCCCTCTGGTCTGTCCACTCTGCATGCACCCACTACTCCACCCTGATCTGCACACACCCACTACTCCACCCTGATCTGCACACACCCACTACTCCACCCTGATCTGCACACACCCACTACTCCACCCTGATCTGCACTTACCCACTACTCCGCCCTGATCTGCACTTACCCTTTACTCCCCTCTGGTCTGTCCACTCTGCATGCACCCACTACTCCACCCTGATCTGCACACACCCACTACTCCACCCTGATCTGCACACACCCACTACTCCACCCTGATCTGCACACACCCACTACTCCACCCTGATCTGCACACATCCACTACTCCACCCTGATCTGCCCACACCCACTACTCCACCCTGATCTGCACACATCCACTACTCCACCCTGATCTGCCCACACCCACTACTCCACCCTGATCTGCCCACACCCACTACTCCACCCTGATCTGCACACATCCACTACTCCATCCTGAACTGCACACATCCACTACTCCACTCTGATCTGTATACACCCACTACTCCATCCTGAACTGCACACATCCACTACTCCACTCTGATCTGTATACACCCACTACTCCACCCTGATCTGCACACATCCACTACTCCACTCTGATCTGTATACACCCACTACTCCACCCTGATCTACACACATCCACTACTCCACTCTGATCTGCACACACCCACTATTCCACCCTGATCTGCACTTACCCTGTACTCCCCTCTGGTCTGTCCACTCTGCATGCACCCACTACTCCACCCTGATCTGCACACACCCACTACTCCACCCTGATCTGCACACACCCACTACTCCACCCTGATCTGCACACACCCACTACTCCACCCTGATCTGCACACACCCACTACTCCACTCTGATCTGTACACATCCACTACTCCACCCTGATCTGCCCACACCCACTACTCCACCCTGATCTGCACACATCCACTACTCCATCCTGAACTGCACACATCCACTACTCCACTCTGATCTGTATACACCCACTACTCCACCCTGATCTGCACACATCCACTACTCCACTCTGATCTGTATACACCCACTACTCCACCCTGATCTGCACACATCCACTACTCCACTCTGATCTGCACACACCCACTACTCCACCCTGATCTGCACTTACCCTGTACTCCCCTCTGGTCTGTCCACTCTGCACACACCCACTACTCCACTTTGATCTGCACATACCCACTACTCCACTCTGATCTGTAAACACCCACTACTCCACCGTAATCTGTACACACTCACTACACCTTGATCTGCACACACCGACTACTCCACCCTGATCTGCACACATCCACTACTCCACCCTGATCTGCACACACCGACTACTCCACCCTGATCTGCACACATCCACTACCCCACTCTGATCTGCACACACCGACTACTCCACCCTGATCTGCACACATCCACTACTCCACTCTGATCTGCACACACCCACTACTTCACCCTGATCTGCACACACCCACTACTCCACCCTGATCTGCACACACCCACTACTCCACCCTGATCTGCACACACCCACTACTCCGCCCTGATCTGCACACACCCACTACTCCACCCTGATCTGCACACATCCACTACTCCATCCTGAACTGCACACATCCACTACTCCACTCTGATCTGTATACACCCACTACTCCACCCTGATCTGCACACATCCACTACTCCACTCTGATCTGTATACACCCACTACTCCACCCTGATCTGCACACACCCACTACTCCACCCTGATCTGCACTTACCCTGTACTCCCCTCTGGTCTGTCCACTCTGCACACACCCACTACTCCACCCTGATCTGCACATACCCACTACTCCACTCTGATCTGTAAACACCCACTACTCCACCGTAATCTGTACACACTCACTACACCTTGATCTGCACACACCGACTACTCCACCCTGATCTGCACACATCCACTACTCCACCCTGATCTGCACACACCCACTACTCCACCCTGATCTGCACACACCGACTACTCCACCCTGATCTGCACACATCCACTACTCCACTCTGATCTGCACACACCCACTACTCCACCCTGATCTGTACACATCCACTACTCCACTCTGATCTGCACACACCCACTACTCCACCCTGATCTGCACACATCCACTACTCCACCCTGATCTGCACACATCCACTACTCCACCCTGATCTGCACACACCCACTACTCCACCCTGATTTGCACACACCGACTACTCCACCCTGATCTGCACACACCGACTACTCCACCCTGATCTGCACACACCGACTACTCCACCCTGATCTGCACACACCGATTACTCCACCCTGATCTGCACACACCGATTACTCCACCCTGATCTGCACACACCGACTACTCCACCCTGATCTGCACACATCCACTACTCCACTCTGATCTGCACACACCCGCTACTTCACCCTGATCTGCACACACCCACTACTCCACCCTGATCTGCACACACCCACTACTCCACTCTGATCTCTACACATCCACTACTCCACCCTGATCTGCACACACCCACTACTCCACCCCGATCTGCACACATCCACTACTCCATCCTGAACTGCACACATCCACTACTCCACTCTGATCTGTATACACCCACTACTCCACCCTGATCTGCACACATCCACTACTCCACTCTGATCTGTATACACCCACTACTCCACCCTGATCTGCACACATCCACTACTCCACTCTGATCTGCACACACCCACTACTCCACCCTGATCTGCACTTACCCTGTACTCCCCTCTGGTCTGTCCACTCTGCACACACCCACTACTTCACCCTGATCTGTACACATCCACTACTCCACTCTGATCTGTATACACCCACTACTCCACCCTAATATGCCCACATCCACTACTCCACCCTGATCTGCACACATCCACTACTCCATCCTGAACTGCACACATCCACTACTCCACTCTGATCTGTATACACCCACTACTCCACCCTGATCTGCACACATCCACTACTCCACTCTGATCTGCACACACCCACTACTCCACCCTGATCTGCACTTACCCTGTACTCCCCTCTGGTCTGTCCACTCTGCACACACCCACTACTCCACCCTGATCTGCACACACCCACTACTCCACCCTGATCTGCACACATCCACTACTCCACCCTGATCTGCACACATCCACTACTCCACCCTGATCTGCACACATCCACTACTCCACCCTGATCTGCACACATCCACTACTCCACTCTGATCTGCACACACCCACTACTTCACCCTGATCTGCACACACCGACTACTCCACCCTGATCTGCACACATCCACTACTCCACTCTGATCTGCACACACCCACTACTTCACCCTGATCTGCACACACCGACTACTCCACCCTGATCTGTACACATCCACTACTCCACTCTGATCTGCACACGCCCACTAGTCCACCCTGATCTGCACACACCCACTACTCCACCCTGATCTGCACACACCCACTACTCCACCCCGATCTGCATACACCCACTACTCCACCCTGATCTGTACTCGCCCACTACTCCACCCTGATCTGCCCACATCCACTACTCCACTCTGATCTGCACACATCCACTACTCCACCCTGATCTGTACTCGCCCACTACTCCACCCTGATCTGCACACATCCACTACTCCACCCTGATCTGTACTCGCCCACTACTCCACCCTGATCTGCACACATCCACTACTCCACTCTGATCTGCACACATCCACTACTCCACTCTGATCTGCACACACCCACTACTCCACCCTGGTCTGCACACACCCACTACTCCACCCCGATCTGTACACATCCACTACTCCACTCTGATCTGCACACATCCACTACTCCACTCTGACCTGCACACACCACCCACTACTCCACCCTGATCTGCACACACCCACTACTCCACCCTAATCTGTACACCTCTACTACTCCACTCTGATCTGCACACACCCACTACTCCACCCTGATCTGTACACACCCACTACTCCACTCTGATCTGAATACACCCACTACTCCACCCTGATCTGTACACACCCACTACTCCACTCTGATCTGCACACACCCATTACCCAACCCTGATCTGCACACACCCACTACTCCACCCTGATCTGCACACACCCACTACTCCACCCCGATCTGTACACACCCACTACTCCACCCTGGTCTGCACACACCCACTACTCCACCCTAATCTGTACACACCCACTACTCCACCCTGGTCTGCACACATCCACTACTCCACCCTGATCTGCACACACCCACTACTCCACCCTGATCTGCACACACCCCCTCCTCCACCCTTACCTTTACACACCTACTAGAGCCCCCTCATGTGTACACCCCCAATACTGCCCTGTGATCTGTGAACATCCACTACTCCCCCCTGGTCTGCATTCACACCTCACTCCCCCTGATCTGCATACACCCATCACTCCACCCTAATGTGTATGCTTTCTGATCCTTACATCTCCCGACCCTCCATGCTGACCTGTCCTCACCTCCTGAAATTTGTATCCACCTCTTTACCTGTCTCCTCCTTTTTATCCTGTCTCCTCTGACTTTACTTTTCTTCACCCTCTGAAACGATCTCCATTCCCTGCACTTTTCTCCAGTTCCTTTATGATGTGGCTGATTCTTTAGGGCAGGGGTGTTAAACTCCATCACCTAAGGGGCCAAAATCTAAAACCTAGTCTAAGCAGCGGACCAAATTGTTTATTGAACAGTCTCATACTAAGTGGCATAACTATAGTGACCATGGGGTGGTCTGCTCCTCCTCCTTCTGTAGAGCAGCGCAGTGGAGCAGTTTAATATTTACCTGGTTCAGGTCTTCTCCGATCTTCCTGGACAGTCGCACGCTCTATGCAGCCATCCTCTGGCTCCTGAGGCATGTCACGTTATTGGGAGAAGGAGGTATGCAGCTTAGCGTGTGTGACTTCCAGGAAGAACAGAAGAAATACAACACACCACTGGAGCAGGTAGATATTACATTGCAACACAACAGCGCTATTCTGCTGTGTGCAGGAGATGGTGTTTGGTAGAAGGTATGTATGTCTTTTACAAGCCACATAGGGGCTTAGAGGTATAGATCCCAGGAGGGAGGGGTCCTGTGGGCTGTTGCTGCACCCCGGCTCAAACTGACAATGTTTCAATCAGAAACACTATCACCGGTGTGCTCCACTGGATGGGAAGTATGCTGTTCTTTTACTGTTTACAATTATGTACATTTGAAGCTCTGGAGGGCCAAATAAAATGGCAAGGAGGGCCACTTCCGGCCTGCGGGCCTTGTGTTTGACACCTGTGCTTTAGAGTGTTACGTGGGCATTTATAAAAACAAATGATGTGATTGGCTGATGTAGACCTCTCTGTTGTTGCAGGTATGTCAGTATCAGCTCTCTAGCCTTCAGTATGGATTGCCAGTTCTTGTGTGTGTCCAGCAATACTGAGACCGTTCACATATTCCGCCTGGAGACTCTGCCGGAACGGTGAGTACTCTCCTCCAGGATAGTGTGTACTCCTAGCCTCCATATCCCTCTCACTTCCGCTGTCCTGTAAAGAGAACCCGAGGTGGCTTATAAGAATCCTATTAGCACACAGAGGCTGGGTCTGCATATAATGCCCAGCCTTTGTTGCTATACTGTTTCCCCTCCAGACCCCCCCTGCGCTCTGCTGTCCCCCATAAATCAAATGCAGTGCTAGCAACATCTCTAGCCGGCTGTTTACATCTGCACTGTCACTCTCGGGGAGCGGCGACATAGAGGAGGCGGAGGGAGCGGCGAGAGTGTCAGTGCAGATGTAAACAGCTGGCTAGCAATGTCGCTAGCACGGTGTTTGATTTATGGGGAGCAAGCAGAGCACAGGGGGGAGACTGGGGAAACAGTATAGCAACAGAGGCTGGGCATTATATGCAGACCCAGCCTCTGTGTGCTAATAGGATTCTTACAAGCCACCTTGTGTTACCACCTTGGGAACTCCAGCCTAAAGAAACATACTGTCATTAAGTTACATTAGTTATGTTAATTAAAATAGATAGGTAATATAATCTCTTACCCACCCTGTTTTATAAGAACAGGCAAATGTTTGATTTCATGATGGCAGCCATCTTTTTGGTTGAAAGGAGGTGACAGGGAGCATGAGGCACAGTTCCAACTGTCCTGTGTCCTGAGCACCTCTCCCAGTTGCTAGGCAACGTGAATAACAACATAGGAAATCCCAGCATGCTCTGCACAGCATCAGGGAAAAAAAGCCCGGGCTTTTTTTCTTTGATGGGTGGAGCTTAGCTAAAAATGCAGCTAAAAATGATGCTTTGGTAAGAAAAACAAAGTTCTGATGCTGTGAAACGGTTAAAGAAACACCAAGCCTTTTCAGTTCTGCTGAGTAGATTTTTAGTCCGGAGGTTCACTTTAAGCATGACAACCAAATTTGTAATATCTCGTGTTCCCGTAAAAAAAAAAAAAAAAAAAAAAAAATGAGTGGCACTGTATGGAGGAATCCACATTGAGCAATTCATTCCTATATAAAAAAAAATTTCCATTTACAATGCATTCATCTGCCCAGTTTAATGTGCAGTGTTTGTCAATTGTGCAGGTAACAAAGATCTACTTGTTCTAAAGAAGGTGTTCTATGGCGCCCTCTCCGTCTTCCAACCAGCAGTCCACCACCTCCTCTGGGTCAGGAAAGAAATGGGATTTATTACCACCCATAACATTTTAATTTTGCAGGGTTTCCTAGGGCCCATTTCTGCTGCTGCTCTTAGAACAATGTCTTCATCCAGTAATTTAATATTTTGGAAATTAAAGTTTGCATCAATTTTTTGGGCTGTGCTCAACTACAAATGCAATGGTTTTTCTCTGCTGAATAAATGAACAAGCAGCTTTTTGGTAGCTCTTTCAGGGAACTTACCTTCAGCCTGCCATCCTGCTATTGGCATGGTACTTGTTCTCATAATCTTCTTGTTTTGTAATTTGCTGATGGCTCGTGTCAGCAGGCATAGGATGGACAGTGTGGTCTGGGTTACTGATCCTTATTGCACACCCAGGGAGATTTTGTAAATATTTTTTTAAGAAAACAGATGTTAAGTCTTTTTCTGTTTTTGTTGTCCTACTCCTTGCAAGGCTTGATTGGCATGCTGCCATTGCTTCATTTACTTGCCCAAGATCTGCAGGAGTGAGGCCATGAGCTGGAGTACTCGGGAAAGGAGTTCTGGCCTTACCACCTGTATCCACAGAATTTCACCACCAGTCCTCTAGAGCATTGGAAAATTGCTGCTGGGCTTTGTCGGATGTTGGCAAGTTTATGGTGCAGTGATACCTATTTCTGAAGTCACTCGCCAGCCTCAGGAACAGGCTGAATGGAAACTCCATAGGTGAACATCTTGTACGTCTGCAGAAATAGGATAAGAACAAAGGCACCAAGAAGGATGTTTAAAATGGTAACTTTTATTCTCTTAGCGCTGGGCACCTCCTAGACAGAGTTAACCCAGCGCTAACAGACTACAATGTAGTTGCTCCATTATTGTCTGAAGAAGCGGGTTCTAACTGCAAAACGTGTCAAAAAGCGGAGTATTCTCCAACAAGGATGGTACCGTTTTTCTGGAACCAGACCATTTGTGTAAACTGTTTTAGAGTATTTAATACTCCTTGGTGCCTGTTTTTACCGTATTTCTGCACTACTGTTTGTCCACGCTTGGTGGAGGGGTGTCACCCCTTGCTTGCTTCCAGCTACTACAGAGAGTGACTTTTTATCCCAAGTGGGGTCGGTTTATTCTCCCCACCTGTCTACACATTGGTTACCTTTGTGGTAAGCCAGATTTGTATTACTCTATTGCTAAACACCTATCATTTTATCTGCCAAAACGACCCCATAGTGGGCTCTGGGTCAGAGCATCTAATATTAGTTGTTGTTGGTCAGTGATTTAATAAAGTATTAGAGGAACAGGATCAGCAGGGCAGCCAGGCAACTGTCAATGCTTAAAAGAAAATAAAAAATGTCAGGCTTTATACCTTTCACACTACGGGGTGATTTTTAATTAGGAAACGCTGAGTGCATTCACTACCTGGAGGGAATCACAGCTCCCCTTTTTCTCTTGTGGTTGGTTGGTGCACTGATCGTTCTGTTTTGTGACTGTGCCAGTCAGAGGAGGCAATGAAAAAGGATAACTGGGTCTCAACCTGTTGTTTTTTTTGTTTTTGCAATTATAGCATTTGTTTTATTCACACCATAGTAGCAAAAAAAACACAACGTTTCAGGCACAAGGCTGGCCTTTATTTGTTGGCCCTTTAATAGTTGGTCTCTCTTTACCTAATTAAGCATGTGTCCACCCTCCTTTGGGGGTGTGTTTTAACTTTTCATTTGATCTATATGTGAGCTCTGGCTTTGTTTGGTAACACTTGATAAAGGCCTTGTGGCCAAAACGTTGTCTGTTTTTTGCTACTAAGGTGTGGATAAAACAAATGCTATAATTGCAAAATATCCAGGTTGAGACCCAGTTATCCTTTTTCACTGATGTGCTTTCTCACACCCTTGGTGGATCCGGATGGTCACTGGTGGACTCCTTGGATTGTGAATTTTCAGCAGTTTGAGCCTGTGGACTTTTGCTTTTGTCTCAGGTCAGAGGAGGCATCTACTTGGAGTGGTTACATGGGGAAAATGTTCATGGCGGCATCAAACTACCTCCCTACTCAGGTGTCGGACATGATGAACCAGGACCGGGCCTTCGCCACCGTGCGCCTTCCCTTCTCTGGACACAAGAACGCCTGCGCTCTGGTGATGTGAGTACACATAACACATGCAAGACTTCTATGCTATGATTAGCCAATACATCGTAACTAGTTCTACTTGTATTCAGAATTCAGAAACTTCCTCGTCTGCTAGTGGCCTCATCCAATGCGCATCTGTACATCTATAACGTGGACCCGCAGGATGGCGGAGAGTGTGTCCTTATACGGAAACACAGGTAATGATGGCTGCTGTATGAATTAGTGTTACGTTATGTATTGTACACTAAAACCATTAATTGGCCCTTCTGGCACCTCCAGAACATGATTCCCCACTCTCTGGGGCAACCATGATGGGGCCGATGTCTGGAGCTGGTGACTGAGGCTGGGTTTGGTTGGTATGTGGGGATGGCGTCTGGAGCAGGTGGCAGTAGTTGATGCATGGGGCTCGTATCTGGGACTGGTACTTGGGGATGGCATTGGGTTGGTATACGAGGCTGAGTCTAGGGCAGGTGTGCTATCTGGAACAGGCGACTGCTGCCTATGACTGGGGTTGGTGTTAAGATGGTTGATGTCTGGGAAAGTGGTCTACAACTGGTGTATAGAAATGGTGTGCCGGGCAGGTGTCTGGTGTTGAGTATTGCTGGTGTCTGTGAGGTTAGTGTCTGGGCCAACTGTCTATGGCTTATGTCTGATGCTGTTGCTGGATTGGAATGCAGGGTTGATGTCAAGCTGGTGTCTGTTGCTGTTGTCGGGTACTAGCATCTGGGATAGATGTCTGGTGTCGGTATCCTCAGTTGGTGTCTGAGACAGGCATCTGCAGCAATTGTTTCAATCAGTATTCGGTTGGTATGCCAAAGTCTGGAGTCAGTATCTAGGGAAGGTGTCTGTGACTATGCCTCACACGAACTCCCATTACACTGGGCTTCACTCTACCTCTGTGACTTTAAGCCTCACACTACCTGTGTGGCACTATGTCTTACATGAGCTCTGTGAGTTTAGGCCTTACACTAACTCTGGGACACCAGGCCCCACAGTAACCTTCACAACAAGTCTGTGAAACTAACACTGGCTCACACTTCAGGTCCAACACCATCTCCTATACTCTCCTACAGTAACCCTTACATTATCTTACACTACCCCTAACACCCCTTACACTGCCTCTCACTTTGTATTCCCTGGAGTAAGTGCACATGCTTTATCATAATTGGAGACAGTTCAGGCTTCTAGGGCGGTGGACCTTACAAGATGAAATAAAGCCTCTGCCCATGTATTCTCTATGCATTTTGTATGACATTATGAAATTTAAGATGTCATATAACACACTTGTCAGAACAAACGTTCCTCTGCTTCCCCTCTGGCTTTTAAATCCAGTGTCACTTGTTACTTCATAGTTGTTCTACCCTTCCCATGCTGTTGACTGTTTTGATTTGGCAAATTGTTGGTTTCTTTAACAAAAAACAAGGACAAGGTTTTTATCCATATGGTTTTTATCCATATTTTTTTCCACTGCAAAGAGGACACATTTCATTTCTTCATGGCCTTTATTTATTTATCCATGAAGTCTACATGTGGCTTTTTTAGATAGTTCTTCACTCAAACATTGCGTCCATGAAGCAGAAGGAATTTGGGGTAATCATGGACAATGGGCAGTACTAGCTGTTGCTTCTACAGCCATAGAACACTCTCTCCGATTCACCATATATAATAATGGTTTGAAGTAGTAAAAAACAGATGGAGCAGCAACCTTGCTCTTAGGCCCCATTCACACTTGCGTTCTGTCACGAAAACGGACCGGATCCGCATCAGAGCCGGACCTGATACGCATGGGAGCCGTACGGCACCTATCCGCATGCGATGCGGATCCGGTCCGTTTGCATGCGTATTTCTTGCGGTGTGAACGCGGCTGCCATGCGGATCCGGGGGAAAAAAAAAATAACAAAAGTACCGAAACTTGTTGGGGTCTGCAGAAGGTGCACCTGGTGCACCTGTAGAATCAGGTCCTCCGCTGTAGGCCTCACCTCCACCTCCGACATACTGCCAAACAGCTCCAGCACGTAAGTCACTGCTGCTCCACTGCTGCCCATGTGTCCCCATCCGAAATGGCCGCTAGAATCCGCATAGGAAGTGGGGTAGAACGTCAGGTGTTTGCATCCTGTGTGTTCTGTGCTTTCCGTTCCCCATAGGTTTCCACATCCGCATGGTGCAGACAGGATCCGTTCCGGGTACGTGGGCCGGATGAGCCGGACCCAAAAAATAGCGCATGTTGGAAAAGCCTCCGGAGTCCGGATCCGATCCAGCTCCGGAGTGTACGGAACGTACGCGTGTGAACGTCTGCATAGCCTTTGCATTGCTATGCGGAACGTACGTTCCGTTTGTACAGTATAAGGTCTGGATCCGATCAGGCGGATCCGGACAGGGAACGCTAATGTGAACCAGGCCTTAGGATTTATTAATGGAAAGCAGATACAGGCATACCAGATAGGCAAAAGAGGTTACAATACCGGCCTTACAGCCGTTTCGCGGTAATACCGCTTCTTCAGAGATCAAGTTAGTATCTGCTTTCCATTAATAAATCCTAAGAGCAAGGTTGGTGCTCCGTCTGTTTTCTACTACTACAAATTGGATATGGTGTTAATGTGAGCACAGCCTGAAAGAATCGGTGAGCAGTTTACCTACATCAGCCATACATTGTGGTGTTGACTATCTTGTCTACATCTACGAACTTTAAATTAATTAATAATGGTATGGTAATGGATACCGCCCCCTTGCCATTAGTAGTGTGGTGGCTGGAAGGTGTAATGGTAAAGGGCTCTGCCTCTGACACAGGAGACCAGGGTTCGAATCTCGGCTCTGCCTGTTCAGTAAGCCAGCACCTATGCAGTAGGAGACCTTAGGCAAGTCTCCCTAACACTACTACTGCCTATAGAGCGCGCCCTAGTGGCTGCTGCTCTGGCGCTTTGAGTCCGCCAGGAGAAAAGCACGATATAAATGTTATTTGCAGAGGGCCCAACCGTCCCGATCTCGTCGGGACTGTCACGATTTGGGGAGGCTCTCCCGCTGTCACGGTATGAGCCCCCCAAGTCCCGGCGGCGCCAGCCGCGCCTAAGTGATATGCGGGATGCCGGCCATAGCATTACTACCTCCCTCCCTCCTTCCCTTGAGATCTGCCCCCCCTGTGTCCCCGTTAGCAGAGTGCGCAGCGAGCGGAGCGGGCTGTCATTACCTGCGTCCATGCACGCATACCGATGTCCGGCTTCACTCTGCTTCCTGTGACGTCACAGGAAGCAGGAGAAAGACATCGGTATGCGTGCATGGACGGAGGTAAGATGACAGCCCGCTCCGCTCGCTGCGCACTCTAACGGGGACACGGGGGCAGATCTCAAGGGAGGGAGGGAGGGAGGGAGGTAGTAATGATATGGCCGCATCCCGCATACCACGCGTGGCTGGCGCCTCGATCATTTTTTGGCACCCATCCTCACCCTCCTCCCCACCCACGGGCACCCTTACCCTCCTCCCCACCCACGGGCAGGGTGTATGAGGGTATATTTAATAAAAAAAAAAGAATAAGGGCATAAATATTAATAAAAAAAAATATTAAAAAAAACGATGGTAGGTGTGTCTTGGGGGTGTGGTTAGGGGTGTGGCCAGTGTCCCGGTTTCTTAGTTTAAAATGTTGGGAGGTATGTATTTGTTTTGTCTAGTACCAGTAGAATTGCCATGGCAATTTTAGCGCTGCTTTGTGCCTCAGGCCCTTGGTCTCTTAACTCTTTACAAGACCTGGCAGCCTTGTTATGTCCGTTTCCAGTGTCACAATCTGTATCTGGACCAGGCAGCTTATTCTAAGTACCTGATTCCTCAAACATCTAGTTTGACACCTATTAAATCCATGGGCTGTGTTTCTCTTGCCTTGTGTGGTGGTGTGTGCATTTGTTACCACTTTTCTGCCCAACAAGTTGTGTGGGAAGGTTCTGCAAGCATCCATGAGGCCACCTGTATTTTAGCTGGCTTCACTTTTTCATTCGTTCCAGTTTTCCTAGCTTGTGGGGTCTGCTCTGTAGCATCCTCAGTGATCACTCTGTGTTCACTACAAGAGTGATGAGGATCAACTATCCTATAATTTTCCATCTTCTTTTTAAAATGACTTTTCAGCATGTCACAATTAAAAAACTACCAGAAGTAGTAGAAAAGTACTATCACGATGGTTTTGTGTATTTTCTTGCCTGCTGGAGGTTTAAAAAACATTTTATTGATAAGATGTGAAAATATCAACTTGGAGAAAAAGTGAATTCCATATGGGCCAAATTGGCCAATGTCTCTAGCTGCTACTATCTGTTCTCTTTGCAGCTTGCTGGATTGCGGAAAGTCCGATGTGGAAAGAGAGGGACCAGCAGAGAATGTGGCACCCGCTTCTTATGCTGCCACAGTAGCCAGGCCTAGCAATGTGCCCTCCACCGTCACAGGTGAGAACGTCTCCTGGCAAAGCCTGCTCACGTTACGAGACATCCTATTAACCCGTTTTCTGTGTCTTCTCAGGTTATTCTGAAGATGGTGGATCCCTGCGTGGTGAGCTTCTTCCAGAACATGAGTTTGCAGTTGGACCAGTTCGGCTGGACGATGAGAAAGAATTTCCTCCTGTGAGCATTCAGGGTCCCTGAGAACATCCGGGGGGTGACAGTGCCATTTATTACTTTCCAAGACATGGAACCGTTGGCCTGGACCAAACCATGCACTTTATGCAAAGAAAACAGAAAGTATTGAGTGCCGCCTTATGCTGGAACTGAACCATGGATCCTTATGTGAGGGTCATTATTGGCCTGTCTCATTTAGAATTGTATTAGGAGGTGCCTTGAGACATTGTACAGAGATATGAACTCTGTGTAACATATATTGGTCGGCTGAAACTCTGACCTTTATTCTATTCCCTCTTCTTATAAGACTATGCTGTTATAGGTCAATTTCTACAGTTGAGTAGTATTCTTTTAATTATATCAGCGTTCACTTTTGCCAGATTCAGCAATCTTTAATGCTGGCTCAGCAGCGTGGTGCTGTTTGTAGGGAGCTGAAATTTAGGGGATGCATGGTGCGGGATTGTAGGCGGTGCAGGGTGTGTAATTCTAGCGGTTGCAGGGTGTGCAATTGTGCGGTGGTGGTTTTGTAGACAGTGCATAGACTGTGTAGCGTGAAAGGTGTCTATGGGGATGTGGTGGTAGAGAGTACCTATTATTTGGGAGTGGGCTGGTGTTACAGAGGTCTAGTGGGTAGACTGTTGTGTTTGCGAGGGGCGGGTGTTAGAGAGTGGTATTCATGGGGTAGGGGGGTTGGGAGTTTTGTTTTATGAGTGAGTTAATTTTTATAGGGGGTACGTATTGGGTGGTAGAGACTGGTGCCTTTTAGGGAGGTGTAAAAGAGACAGGTGGTTATGGAGGAGGGGGTAGAGAGGGATTTATATGGAGTAGGTTGGTAACGTGTTTGCAGGGGGTTGGGTCGTAGAGAGTGGTTTATGGGTGTGTGTGTGTGGGTTGGTAGTATGTTTGCAGTGGGTTTGTTTGTAGAAAATGGGGGGTGGGGTGTTGTGGATGGGGGTGTGTGGTTAAGAGGTAGAGAGGTTTTTCTGAGTGGTGTGGCAGCGTATTTGCAGGGAGTTGTGTTGCAGAGAATGGCGCGGGGGGAAGGGTGGTCTCTGTGAGTGAGTGGGCTGGTAGTTAGTGTGTTTATGGGGGTTGGGTGATAGAGAGTGGAGTTTTCTAGGGCAGGATACTAAGTGTGTTCTGCAAGAGTGTGTGTGTGTTGGGGGGGGGGGGGGGGATTGCGGAGACAGACAGGTAGAGAGTGTTTTTTAGGTGGTTATGGGTGTGTTGGTAGATAGTGTTTTTGAGTGGTGTTCTCAGGGGGTGAGATGGCAGAGCATGCAGGAGGAGAGTTGGAGGGTCCTGCTACTAAAGTAAAAGATGAGCTTCTGCCTCTCTTGTGTCACTGACCCAGAATCAGTATGCAGATCAGGTAGTCTCCCTCCAATGGCTGCATACTTCTTCCTGGTGTGACTCAGGCACAATCCTACAGAGAGATAGATAGCTGGGAAACGGGCATTTTTCAAAATGGTAGCCGTGTCTGCCCCCACCTTATTCCCACTTTAGGTAAAGCTTATAGATACAGAGCTTTCTTTCTTCTCCTCTGCCTTCGCATAAAGTAAATAGAGCTTATTTTAGGGATAAGAACATTCCAATTATTATTTTTTGGCTAAACGTGCTGTTATATGACCCCAGCAGAGCTTCTCCAGTGCACCAGAGCACCTCTTTCCTTCCCATTGATTGCTGCTTTTCAATCAGCCCGATAAGGTAGGTATGTAAGCACAGTGACAGGAGATAAGCACACAAAAAAAGTGTATATATAGAATATGTGCCTCTGACTTGCTCCATTCAGAGTCCTCGTCCAGGCAGCACAGGACATGCTATGGGTACAGTGGTTTGTGAACTAGGCTGCAGAATATAGTATTGATAGGCTAATGGATGTCAGCTGACAGCTACCCTGCCCTCTGTCTGTGACTGATGTTACCCTTTAAGGGCTGCTACTGTTTTTTGTTTCACTCTGTAGTTTAGTTTTCATCTACAGACCATCTGCTGGTCTCTAAATTACTCCCATCTCCTCAGAGCATCTAATATCTTCCTCCAGTAGAGACAGTCAATGACTTGCTGAATTGGACCAGTACCAAGCTGCACAAAATTAACATAAAGCTTAAAGGACAACTGAAGTGCGAGGGATATGGAGGCTGCCATATTTATCTCCTTTTAAACAATGCAGATCGCCTGGCTGTCCTACTTATCCTCTGCCTCTAATACTTTTAGCCATAGACCCTGAACAAGCATGCATGCATATCAGATGTTTGACTGGAGTCTGATTGGATTAGCTGTAGGCTTGTTTCAGGTGTGTGATTCAGACACTACCGATGCATGAAAGAACAGCAGGACAGCCAGGCAACTGCTATTTTTTAAAAGGAAATAAATATGGCAGCCTCCATATCCCTCTCAGTTTAGGTGTCTTTTACATCAACTCTATATTATTAGCATCTCAATGAGCGTCCCTACTCCCCAGTATTTCATTAGCTTGTTCTGCCTATTAGTTTTCTCTCCAGATCTCGTTGGCCAGTTGCTGCTCAACATGTTTCCAGCTGTTGCACCTGACTAGAGCCTGAAGGTGGTGCTGTAGCGACACCTACAGGCAGCATTTGTGTACTGTTCTGGGTGATGATTACAGGCAGATTTTATACCAGCCATGAAACCAGTGGCCCTAAACCTGGAGGATGAATTCTATCTCTCTCCACTGGGAAAATAGGCCACGAGATTCGCTCACTGCCAAAAAGTTTTCCCATTATTGTGACAAGCCGCTTGCTGCGCTTTTTACAGAATCTCTTTAACTGCTCACAGATCTTTCCCCTGTCCCTTCCTGCTCTTACTTGGAAGCTGAAGCTGGCATACGAGACTTCCTGCTGCCTGCTCCGCCTACCCAGAGAAACTGTTAAGGTAGCCATACGCTGGTCGATTTGCCATTAGATCGACCAACTGACAGATCCCTATCTGATCGAATCTGATCAGAGAGAGATCGTATGGCTACCTTTACTGCAAACAGATTGTGAATCGATTTCAGCCTGAAACCGATCACAATCTGTTGAGCTGCTCCTGCCACCTGTCTCAAACCCCCCCGTATACATTACCTGAAGCTGGCTCCCGGGTCCTCTTCTCCGCGCTGCACCGCATCCCAGCGTACACTGTGTCACTCCGAACGCCCTCTATTTGAACTTCCTAGTCACTGGAGTGACACAGGGAGTTAATGTATGCTGGGATGGAAGCAGGAACAGAGCGGTGCAGCGCGGAGAAGATGCCCGGGAGCCAGCGTCAGGTAATGTATACCTGATCGGATCGGCTAGCGACGCGCTCCCTACCCGCGGGCGATCGACGGTAATTTCCCGCACGGTGCGATCGACGGACCGATCCGATTTCGGGAGGAAATCGGATCGGCGGGTGCGTTTAGCGCGAACGATTGGCAGCAGATTCGATCCCGGTGATCGAATCTGCTGTCGAAACGGCGGCAAATCGAGCCAGTGTATGGCCAGCTTTAAACTTTCAGACATACAATTACACCACTATGGAGGTTTATTGTACTAGCACTAATGTAGAATCGCGACTGGAAACTTACACTATGGTACTATAGTGCCCAGAAACATTCAGTGCTGGTCTGTGCTGCAATCCTATTGGGTCCTAGTACTGGGTTCAGGCACCAGGTGATGCTGGCTGATGCACACTACAGGACCACTGTCCCCTACTAATGTACTGTAGGATGTGGAATCATGCAGTGCTGGTCTGTGCTGCAATCCTATTGGGTCCTAGTACTGGGTTCAGGCACCAGGTGATGCTGGCTGATGCACACTACAGGACCACTGTTCCCTACTAATGTACTGTAGGATATGGAATCATGCAGTGCTGGTCTGTGCAGCAATATTGTTGAGTCATGGTATCTTCAGGCACTAGATGATGCTGGCTGATGCACACTACAGGACCACTGTCCCCTACTAATGTACTGTGGGATGTGGAATCATGCAGTGCTGGTCTGTGCTGCAATCCTATTGGGTCCTAGTACTGGGTTCCGGCACCAGGTGATGCTGGCTCATGCACACTACAGGACCACTGTCCCCTACTAATGTACTGTAGGATATGGAATCATGCAGTGCTGGTCTGTGCAGCAATATTGTTGAGTCATGGGGCCTGATTCACAAAGTGGTGCAAACACTTTGCGCGCCTGTGAAAAGCCCTTTATCACGCCTAAACTTAGTTCAGGCGTGATCTCTAGTAACTCGCGTGAAGCTCTATGGGGCTTTGCGCGCAGGAGCTTCGCGCGATCAGCAGCACAAAGCGGTGATAACTCTGCTAGTGCAAAGGTTATCACGCCTAAAGTCTTTTAGGCCTGATAACTGAGTTATCACCGCTTTGTGAATCAGGTCCATGGTATCTTCAGGCACTAGATGATGCTGGCTGATGCGCACTACAGGACCACTGTTCCCATACTCTAATGTTCACAGTGCTGGTCTGTGCTGCAATAGTATTGGGAACTGGTATGTTCAGGTAACGGATGCTAGAAATAACAGAGAATCCATGCTCTTCACCTTGAGCTTGGACATTTAAATGTGTAAGAAAACAGCAAAATCAATAAACCCTCTGCACACTCACATGCAAATGAAAATCAATACAGCTAAGTCAGGGTTTTATTTCTCCTAGGAGATAATTTTTCATTTTCAATTTAAAATAACTGTCCAGCACTTTTCAACGAAAAAAGTAGTTGAAAAAGTAATATCAAAATAATTTTGAGTATTTTCTTGCTTGCTGGTGGCTTAAAAGGCATTTTATTGTCAAGTTTAAAAATAACTTGGAGAAAACTAAGCAGTTAAAGTAAATTGCATACGGGCCGGGTCTTTGTTACATTCTCTTGTGTAGTCACACTGTACAGAGGTTGCCGAGGTTTGTATGTGTCTTAATTCTAGCCCTATAACACAGTTATTGCAAACTGTGAATACGCAAGAGAATGTATTCTTTTCTAACAAAGACTTTTAACTTAGCTGCAGGGATAGCATTGTCCCTGCATGAATGATTTGCATGTGAGTGTGCAGAGGGTTCATTGATTTGAATGGATAATGCTAACTGGTACAAATATGCCACTGTAATGTCTGTGGCCCTGATGAGGTTGGGATGTTAGTGTGGGTGTGGGGTTAATCTTGGGGATAGTTACTACAGTATTTGGATAGAGGTGACTGTTGAGAATATGGTAAAGATTAATGTTAGTGTTAGGCAGTGGCAATATTTCATACTGCACAAGTGCCCGACTTAGGGCCCAAACAAGGCCAGCAAATATACTCCCCTTCTGATGATTCCCCCGCCAATCAGGGCCAGGCAATACTGCCTAATGCTAAACCGTGATACCTCAAAGCTGGATGCTTAAGTTTCCAGTTTTTATCTAAAAAGCCAGTTCTGAAGCAGAATCAGGTTTGAGAGGAACTCCAACTCAACCCCACAGTACAGATTTCCCTGTCCACCATGTTGGCACTGGGACACCACACCATAACCATAGTGTGACAGCTGGTCTATGGGTTTCACTCGCTGCTTGTCTCCAAGCAGGTCTTCTGACACCTGGAGACCATCAAGTCTACCAGGAAAGAGAACCCTATTTCTTGCTTTTACCTAGATGAGCACAGTGTTTTTAATGGGTAGGGATTTCTCAGTGAATAGAGCACACTGGCAGGTTATCCTGTGCTATACTTACGGTACACTCAGCTCTAGGACTTCTCTGTTCAACTCATTCCATTCTTTTACCTGTCTTGACTTCCAGACCACATGGGGGCGCTGCTCAGTGTTACATGTATGTGAACTCTTGTTCTGTCTTACAGAGCAAGCGGTGCTGCATTCTCGCTGCCATGTTGTCTTTTTTTTTTTGTATGTTTGAGTTTACAGCTTTATTTATAACACACCCTGCATACCAGAGAATAAGGTGGTTTTGTCTTGATTTTGGTAGATAAGTTTGTGCCGCGGAGGTCAGAGAGATGACATGCCATGACCAGACGCCATGGAACAGAATCACAGGTGTAGAAAGGACACTAAAATGGAGCACGGGTAACCGTATTGTATTCACAAGCGAGAGGGTGTGTTATAGATACACTGTATAGTTGCCATATTTATCGTTTTATAAAAATGCTTCTTCCTAATTTATGCCATTTACATGTATAAATGTTCATACATAAGCTTATCATAAATGTTTAAATAATATAAGTATTACTTTACTAATATTTACAAAATGTAGTGTACAAACAAAATGCAATATAAAAAAAAAAATATATGCAATTAATAAAAACTCTACATCATGTTGTCTGTGTGCTTATAATATACAGTGCTAGACCCCATGACAGCCTGGTCCCTCCTCCTTCAGAGGTGAGTATGTACAGCTTGTGTCTCCACCTCCCACACTGGGCAGATTTCCCTAGGTCCCTCCTCCTTCAGAGGTGAGTATGTACAGCTTGTGTCTCCGCCTCCCACACTGGGCAGATTTCCCTAGGTCCCTCCTCCTTCAGAGGTGAGTATGTACAGCTTGTGTCTCCGCCTCCCACACTGGGCAGATTTCCCTAGGTCCCTCCTCCTTCAGAGGTGAGTATGTACAGCTTGTGTCTCCGCCTCCCACACTGGGCAGATTTCCCTAGGTCCCTCCTCCTTCAGAGGTGAGTATGTACAGCTTGTGTCTCCGCCTCCCACACTGGGCAGATTTTCCTCGGTTCCTCCTCCTTCAGAGGTGAGAATGTACAGCTTGTGTCTCTGCCTCCCACACTGGGCAGATTTCCCTAGTCATGCAAAAACAAATTTACTCCGGGCCTCTACACGTGCATATACAAAACTTTATTGGTGGCATACAAAATTGGCAATAATATTAAAGTGGATCCGAGATAAACTTTTACTCATTGCATAATTATGTTCCTTTCATATAGTTTATAGGGCATTCCTCAAGCCAAATACTTATAAACTAAAAAGTTTCGCCCACAACTCCTTTTGTGCCTTGGCACTGTAGCAAGGGCTTATGGGAGCTCAGTCTGGGCAGGAGGAGGAGGTTACTAGCCATAGATTTCAGAGGCAGAGGAGAGGAGGAGAGGGGACTGAATTTACACACAGGCAAGCTGATAGCCTCTCCAGCCCTCAGCCTGTGACAATGTGACAAACAGAACATGGCTGCCCTCATTGTATCACAGGAATAAATAATCATAAACTGTTGATGCTGTCTGCAGCTGGATATGCTGTGTAAACGATCTAAACTTTAGATAAGATATATAGACAAGTTACTTGTTATAGTTAGTTTTTCATCTCCGATCCGCTTTAAGCAACCCCCTAAAAAACTACCCCTATAAAAACAATGATCAGAACAATCAGAGCGCTATTCCTCCTTCACCCACCGTCACTGTGATGATTCTGACATCAACGATCACCTAGCTCTCACCTGTGCCAATCGGATGTTCCATCAATCACAAACTGATTTCTGTGGGCCCACCACCGACGCAAAGACGTCTTTGGGCCCACAGACGTCAGTTTGTGATTGATGGAACATCCGATTGGCATAGGCGAGAGCTGGGTGATCGTTGATGTCAGAATCATCACAGTGACGGTGAGTAAAGGAGGAATAGCGCTCTGATTGTTCTGATCATTGTTTTTATAGGGGTAGTTTTTTAGGGGGTTGCTTAATATTATTGGTAATTTTGTATGCCACCAATAAAGTTTTGTATATGCAGGTGTAGAGGCCCAGAGTAAATTTGTTTTTGCATGTATCACTGAGTAACCTAGGTCTCTCCTCCAATATGGAGTAGTGTAATTATTCACACGTTGGCCACCCAATTTTGTAATTGTTGTTGAGATTTGTCTCTGTCCCACTTCCCATACTGGGCAGATTTCTGTAGGTCCCTCCTCATTCAGTGGTGAGAATGTACAGCTTGTGTCTCCGCCTCCCACACTGGGCAGATTTCCCTAGTCCCTCCTCATTCAGTGGTGAGAATGTACAGCTTGTGTCTCCGCCTCCCGCACTGGGCAGATTTCCCTAGTCCCTCCTCATTCAGTGGTGAGAATGTACAGCTTGTGTCTCCGCCTCCCGCACTGGGCAGATTTCCCTAGTCCCTCCTCATTCAGTGGTGAGAATGTACAGCTTGTGTCTCCGCCTCCCGCACTGGGCAGATTTCCCTAGTCCCTCCTCATTCAGTGGTGAGAATGTACAGCTTGTGTCTCCGCCTCCCGCACTGGGCAGATTTCCCTAGTCCCTCCTCATTCAGTGGTGAGAATGTACAGCTTGTGTCTCCACCTCCCACACTGGGCAGATTTCCTTAGTCCCTCCTCATTCAGTGGTGAGAATGTACAGCTTGTGTCTTTGCCTCCCGCACTGGGCAGATTTCCCTAGTCCCTCCTCATTCAGTGGTGAGAATGTACAGCTTGTGTCTCCACCTCCCACACTGGGCAGATTTCCCTAGTCCCTCCTCATTCAGTGGCTAGAATGTACAGCTTGTGTCTCCTCCCGCCTTCTGCACACAGCAGATTTTCCTAGGTCCCTCCTCATTCAGTGGCTAGAATGTACAGCTCGTGTTTCTGCTTTGCCTCCTGGATTATAACTGTCTAAACTAGAGAGTGAGTTCAAACACTGAAGGCTGGATGTGGAAGAAGGCATGGTGGAGTTATGTGCAGCGTGTCTGGCCCTGGATCTGGTTGAGATGCTCTTATGCCTGGCATAGACGGTACGTTTTTTTCTTATCAATCGAGCCGCTGATGGCTCGATTGATAATTTCCGACCTGTCCGATCACCGCGTGGATCGATTCCTGGCTTGATCCCCGCGGGCGGACAATGGCCAAAAACGAAGCACTCATAAGGAAATGCCCACGGGGACGAGCGGGAATCTATCCGCGCGGACGAGCGGTGACGCGCCGGCATTGAGCCGCTGGCTCGATTCCGGCGCATAAACTTACCGTCTATGCCCAGCATTACACTGCCTCTGCTGCTTGTACTCTGCAATTAGTGGACATTGGGAGGAAGGGTGGCCATTAGACACCAGGGAACACTGTGGGGGGGTTTAGAAGCAAAGATTCTGTGTATATGGTATTTCCCTCTTTTCTATAATGTGATATTTGTGTATTCTAAACTACACCCCTAAAGTATGTCTGTGCAGCTGGCCAGTGTCTTGTACAACACCCTCTAGTAGTGGATTCATAATAATATAGAGGGACTCATCCTACTGTAAGAGTCAGGTCAGGCGCCTACTCAGCACCTGATTCCGCCATAGGCCAGAATGTTAATTACATCTATAGCGACGCAGGTGGAATTTCTGTAAAATCTCTAATTCAGGTGCTGGCAATAGCCGTACCTTGAATTATGTGTTAAAATTAGGTAATCAGGGTATTGTATTCCTTGTAATACCCTAGATTACCCAGCACAGCTAGAGCAATCTTTCGGCTTCTCCCTGCACCCAAATAAACCCCGCCGGAAACATGTGCATGCCTCCTGTACACATGCCAGACTGCTGGCAGTAATGGAGGAATCTGCTGGACGGTAAAGGAACTTCTTTTGCCATTGTTCTATAAAGGAGATCTTAGTACAGTGACCATTCTGCACCAATTATGATGGCTAACTATAATATTATATGGGGCTGATTAGGTTGAACAAGAATGAATTGGTTGAGATTGGTCCTTCAACAGCAGGGGAATAGATCTGGGCTTGTAAACATGGAGGCACGTCATTGTTCGGCACAACGGCACACAGTATGTTTGGGGTTGCAGCAGATCATGGCAGAAGGATTCTGGGAATAGTCTGCAATGGATACATTATCTGAGCGGAGGTCTTCATGAAGATGAAACATGGCAGCCTCGATTTGTGGCAACACTTGCTGGAACTCGACAGATTGCTTGTCCAGGGGAGTGCCTTCCTGTGGGTCTTGCTCAATGTTGAACACAAGAGGTGGGTCATGCTGTTGTTCGGGTCCCGTTTGCCCATCACAGCTCATTGCGCCACCTAGAAAAGTTCAGAGGGATCATCACAAGCAGCTTGCCCCTGAGAGCCAGCAATGGGCCTGACTTTATTTTCCTCTAGAAAAGATAAAATGTCTCTTGTCTTACATATAATTAAGTGTACCTGTGGTGTAGTAAGCCTTGTATTGACCCAGCCGGAGGGCCTCTATATTACCAATCTTCCCAGCCGCTCCACTGTTTGGGTGATAAATGATCTAAAGGTAAAAAGAAAACGAAAAGTCTTTAATTTTTATCCACTGGGGTGTGTATTTCAGCACCAGGACCTGACCTATCCACTGTGGGTGTGTATTTCAGCACCTGACCTCTTCACTGTGGGTGTGTACCCCTGCACCAGGACCTTGCTTTTCCACTGTGTGTGTGTACCCCTGCAACAGACCCTTGCTTTTCCATTGTGGGTGTGTACCCCGCGACAGGTTTTTCACTGTCTGTGGCTGTGTACGCCTGCACCAGACCCTTGCTTTTCCACAGTGGGTGTGTTCCCCTGCACCTTTCCACAGTGGGTGTGTACCCCTGCACCTTTCCACTGTGGGTGTGTACCCCTGCACCAGACTCTTGCTTTTCCACTGTGGGTGTGTACCCCTGCACCTTTCCACTGTGGGTGTGTACCCCTGCAACAGACCTTTGCTTTTCCATTGTGTGTGTGTACGCCTGCACCAGACCCTTGCTTTTCCACAGTGGGTGTGTACCCCTGCACCTTTCCACAGTGGGTGTGTACCCCTGCACCTTTCCACAGTGGGTGTGTACCCCTGCACCTTTCCACTGTGAGTGTGTATCCCTGCAACAGACCCTTGCTTTTCCATTGTGTGTGTGTACCCCTGCACCTTTCCACAGTGGGTGTGTACCCCTGCACCTTTCCACAGTGGGTGTGTACCCCTGCACCTTTCCACTGTGAGTGTGTACCCCTGCACCTTTCCACTGTGGGTGTGTATCCCTGCAACAGACCCTTGCTTTTCCATTGTGTGTGTGTACCCCTGCAACAGGTTTTTCACTGTCTGTGGCTGTGTACGCCTGCACCACACCCTTGCTTTTTCACTGTGGGTGTGTACCCCTGCACCTTTCCACAGTGGGTGTGTACCCCTGCACCAGACCCTTGCTTTTCACTGTGGGTGTATACCCCTGCAACTTTCAACTGTGGGTGTGTACCCCTGCACCTTTCCACTGTGAGTGTGTAACCCTGCACCAGACTCTTGCTTTTCCACTGTGGGTGTGTATCCCTGCAACAGACCCTTGCTTTTTCACTGTGGGTGTGTACCCCTGCACCTTTCCACAGTGGGTGTGTACCCCTGCACCTTTCCACAGTGGGTGTGTACCCCTGCACCTTTCCACAGTGGGTGTGTACCCCTGCACCTTTCCACAGTGGGTGTGTACCCCTGCACCTTTCCACTGTGGGTGTGAACCCCTGTACCAGACCCTTGCTTTCCACTGTGGGTGTGTACCCCTGCACCTTTCCACAGTGGGTGTGTACCCCTGCACCTTTCCACAGTGGGTGTGTACCCCTGCACCTTTCCACTGTGGGTGTGTACCCCTGCACCTTTCCACAGTGGGTGTGTACCCCTGCACCTTTCCACTGTGGGTGTGAACCCCTGCACCAGACCCTTGCTTTCCACAGTGGGTGTGTACCCCTGCACCTTTCCACAGTGGGTGTGTACCCCTGCACCTTTCCACTGTGGGTGTGTACCCCTGTACCTTTCCTATGCCAATCGATGTCTGTGGGCCCACCACCGACGCACAGACGTCTTTGTGCCCACAGACGTCAGTTTGTGATTGATGGAACAACCGATTGGCATAGGCAAGAGCTGGGTGATCATTGATGTCAGAATCATCACAGTGACGGTGAGTAAAGGAGGAATAGCGCTCTGATTGTTCTGATCATTGTTTTTATAGGGGTAGTTTTTTAGGGGGTTGCTTAATATTATTGGCAATTTTGTATGCCACCAATAAAGTTTTGTATATGCACGTGTAGAGGCCCAGAGTAAATTTGTTTTTGCATATATCACTGAGTAACCTAGGTCTCTCCTCCAATATGGAGTAGTGCAATTATTCACACGTTGGCCACCCAATTTTGTAATTGTAGTTGAGATTTCCCTAGTCCCTCCTCCTGCAGAGGTGAGAATGTACAGCTTGTGTCTCTGCCCCACTTCCTATAGTGGACCCCTGGCTACTCCTTATATACAAGTCTCCATCCTTATGGAATCTCCACTTTTTGCTTCATTTCTTTAGGGAACCTAAACTGAGAGGGATATGGATGTTTCATTTTAAACAATACCAGTTGCCTGGCAGTAGTGGTTGAATCACACACCTGAAACAATCTGCAGGCTTGTTGGTCGGCTGTGGCTAAAAGTATTAGAGACACAGGATCAACAGGAGAGTCGGGCAACTGGTATTATTTTAAAAGGAAAAATCCATATCCTTCTCAGTTTAGGTTCCCTTTCAGTGGTGAACTCAAGTCTACATCTCTATTCCCCCCTTTAATATTTTGGTGAGCAGAATAAAGTTTCTGTACTTTTGATAGCTAGTTTACAGCAAGCCGAAATAGGCTTCCAACATCTGATGTTTGTTATGAGTTATATGGCCACAGTCCTGTTCCATCAGTGATGTGCCTGTGACTGTGAATTGCTTCATCCAGCTGTTAGCAGGCGACTAAGGTCATCAAGAGGGTCTAGATTCTTCAGCAGGTGTTGGAAAAGGGGACCAAGGCAGAAAGACCCAACCCTGCAGCCACTCTGCTGGAAACCTCTTCAAACACAACTAAGTTCCAGCAGATGTAGAAGGCTGCTGACCTCTCTAAGTCTGAACAGCTGGAGAGGCAAGCCAGCCAAGTCACATTCCAGGAAAGCCTCAGTACTGAGCATCAGGCTTGGCTGCAACTCCCCTCCAGCTGTAACCGAGTTTCCTAGGACAAATTGTAACAAGCAAGACTCTCCCCTCCTTCCAGAGGCTTCACTTCTCATGATGACGTTCACTTACCCTTTCTCCATGCTGTGACTCTCCATGCAGGACTGCGGAAATGTCTTTTCCGTCATACCGGCGGTTTGTTGGTAGCGTGGCGTTTGCCAGGGTCACTATGGTTGGAAAGATATCCAGCATGCTGCAAGTGAAACAAACCAGTACATTACAGTGTGGTGCATCCCAACATTAAGCCTTAAAACAACCATACCTAATGGGGTGTCCATCACAGGAGCTTCCAAAGAAGTGGCTTTTGATTTCTTCATTGCGGTCAGCAACTAGAGATGAGCGTAATGACTTAATTACGATTTTGCGAAATTTCACGTAATTAGTGTAAGTACGATTATGGCCGTAAGTACATAATCGTAATGAAGAAGGATTTCGCGAAATTCCGCGTAAGCGTAATTTTCGCATTACAGTGGGTATCGCGAAATTACGTTTGCCTTGCATGCAACCGTTTGTAAGCGTAGTTACATAACGTAATTTCGCGATAGTTCATATTTCTGTAAGCATTAATTTTCGCGTAGTTTTCGCGTTACGGAATGCTGAGTTGTTTTTCGAGACAAGTTGTACTGTCTACATGTGCTATTTCGCATATAAAATTCACCATGTAGTGATAATTCGCATCAAAATTCGCCATGCAGACGAAAACGTGAAAAAAATAAGCTAAATTTCGCGAAAATTAAGCGAACCCTTTGGCGAAAATTTGCGAGCAACCCTGCTAACAAGTAATTACGAAATTCGCAAAATTACGAAGAAATGCGAAATTACGTTATGGTTTAACGCGAAATTACGTGTTGAAAATTACGCTTACGGTATTTTCATTTACGATTTTAATGGCAATTACGCTACCATAATTTCGCATCGTAATAGCAAATTTCGCATGCGTAATTATAGTAGCGCGAAATTTCGAAAATTTCAGCTCAACTCTATCAGCAACTCTTCTGCTGTCAATCGTATAAGTTCCCTGGACAATCTTTGGGATGTACAGTACATCAAGGACCCAAGATTGCCCTGGATCAGAACCAAACATCACACTCCTCCCTTCTGGCTTTTCTACATCACAAAGGACAGGGAAAGGGAGTCCCAGGGGACCTTAAAGGACACCTGAAGAGAGAGTGATATGGGGGCTGCCATATTTATTTCCTTTTAAACAATGCAAATTACCTGGCTGTCCGATCAATCCTCTGCCTCTAATACTTTGTTTAAAGCCCCTGAACGAGCATGCATATCAGATGTTTAACTGAAATCTGTTTAGATTAGCAGCATGCTTGTTTCAGGTCTGTGATTCAGACACTACTTGGAGGATCAGCAGGATGCCAGGCAACTGGTATAGTTTAAAAGGAAATAGATATGGCAGCCTCCATATTGGCATGAAGTGAGTTCAAGAGGTTCATAGTAGAGGGGAAAAATGTGTTCCTATGCAAGGAGGTCCTGTTGGGTTCCTCCCTGGATGCAAACTGGGGACTCTGCGTTTCTGCCTCGGTGTGCTTTGCTGATTAAGCCATAGACATTACTGAAGCACTTGCTGCCATCCAGCAGTGCTGTTTCTGGACTTGATGTCTCTGAAAAGACTTCATTTGCATTAATGAGTGGCCACAGCTGCTGTGCATCTCAGAGAGTCAGAACATATTTAAGCACTTCCTGGTCAGCAAACCACACCCAGTTCATCAAGGTTATTTCCTGTGGTTCCTGTATCCTTGTCCTGGCTATCCTGTTTCCTGCTCCGTGTCCTGACTCTGTTCCTACCTGCAATGTAATACCCTGCTCCCTTGAATTCCTGTTGTGACCCGGCTTGTATTCTGACTTTGCTAGTAACCTGGATATGCTGATCTCAGCTTGTTTTGGACTATCGTTTGATCATCACTGCCTGCTCCTTGACCTTGGCTAGTTTGACCATGTCTCCAGTTACCAGCTTGCTTTGTGCCTGCACTATCTTAGTGGAATCTCCTGTTCTCTCCGTCACTGGTGGGGCAATCCCAGAGGTCATGACCAGGTGGCTACCAGGCAGCAAAGTAGTCCGTTTCTCACTAGGGGTGCTCTGGTGAAGACCTGTAGCCGCTTAGATTCCACACCCTGGGATGGCCAACGCCTACCGACAGTGCAGGGGTCGACATGCTACCTGAAAATCCTTGCACCTTTACTGCCTGCAGATCATCCTCTGGTGAGTCAACATCGTGTTTTCTGTCATTGTAAATGGAGAACCATACAGACCACATTGCACCTAACCAGCATTTGAGGGAAACTCAGCACATGAGCACAATACTAATCAGACTTGCCAAAACGGTTACAACCGTAACAGGTGGAGATAGCCCGAAACCTCTGGCCTGATTATTATTATTATTATTTATAAAGTGCGTACCTATTACGCAGCGCTGGACATTCATTTAGGTTACAGACAATATTTAGGGGTGACAAACAGAAATATGACAATACAGGAATACAAGAAAACCAGATCACACAGCACAGTATGAGTACAAGGTAATGCTTAGTCAGTCACTGGATGGAGCATGGAGATTAGAAGAGTTAGGTTCACTCAAATGCATAGCATGGGTGCACAGTAATGGAGGTGCATGATCAGGTAGGACACAAAAGGAGGAGGACCCTGCCCAAAGGCAAACAATCTAGAGGGAGAGGTAGGGACACGAGAGGTAGGGGACCAGAGTTCAGCTGTGGGTTTAGAGCAATTGTGAGGGGTGGTAGGCCAGAGTGAAAAGGTGAGTTTTGAGGGCCTTCTTGAAGGTGTTGAAGGAAGGGGCTGTCCTAATGGGTGGAGGTAGGGAGTTCCATAGTGTTGGAGCGGCTCTTGAGAAGTCTTGGAGGTGTGCATGGGACTGGGTGATGCGGGGGACGTTCAGGCGAAGTTCATTGGAGGAGCGGAGTGAGCGGCTTGGTGTGTATCTCTGAGTAAGATCAGAAATGTAGGTTGGACAGGTTTTGTGGACGGATTTGTAGGTCAGGAGGCTGAAGAAAGAGTAGCCTGGGTGGGAGGGGTCACTGGCTATTCTCATTGCTCGTAATGTATGGTTACCGTATGGTCTACAACAAGGCCCCAGAGATATCAGTAACAGACTACAGTAAAAAAGAACACATATAGTCATTGGGCTCTATTCACAATACAGGTGCAGTAAAGACATTTTTTCAGGAACATTAACCGACAGCGGTGATTACCATTTTTGTCCACATTCACAATTTTTTTTTCCAAGTGAGAGTAAAGGTTGGCAAAAAGTGCGATAAAACGGTGGTAATCGTGAAAAAAGTCATTAAACATTCAGTAAAAATGCGGAATAAGTGCGGAAAAATAGTTTTCAGAGAAAAAGTCCAGCAAACACAGCTCAAAGGTCTCTAGACTACATGCAATTTGATGTGAAGTGAAAGATATCACCATGTACTTACAGGTTTTGATAAAATTGGTAATTAACCACTTTCTCCTCCTGGACGTAGAGCTATGTCCAGGAGGCCATGTGCGCTCCTGCGGCCGATGGCGCACCTGTACGCGCGCTCCCGGAAGCGGATTGTTAGCCCAGGAATCAATGAATCGGGCCATGGTGCCGATCACTGATTCCTCTCCCCCGCAGAAAAAAAGACAGCTTCTCTCGGAAGCCTTGCTTATTCTGCCTCCTACGTCCCCCTACGTCCCTCTAAGCATACATGTTACGCTTAGAGTGACGTCATGTAAACAAACCTAATTGTATAGAAACTGTCTCAGGCAAGGGAAACAACATCAAATGGGAAATTAAATAAATCCAATAATATAACTATTTTGGTTGAAGTAAAATAATATCTATTCCATGCACATGCCAACAAAATTAATAGTAGAAAAGCAAAAGAAATGAGGATTGGCTCTCTGGTGCATGGAAAAGAGTAAAAAATTGCTTTATTATATAAATCACATATATCAAAACACTATATACAAATCCCCCTAAGACACATTCAATCCCATAGAAATAAAAATGTTTGCTCCTCCTCAACACTTATTCCACCTAAGGGGGCTGCAGTCCCCCCCAAAAAAAATTTTTGTAATGAATGCGGAGTCCAATTCCACGGTACAAAAATAATGATCGTCACAAGAGTCCCAACTGTGGGGTCCCCAATGGCATGACTGGCTTACTGCTGATTGATGATCAAGTGGCAGTTATAAAGGATGTGTATCCATGTGCAGAAAATTCATAAAGCAGCAGGTAGCATGTAGCTTTAGCCCGACCATAAGGCAATGGATGTAAGCATAGTCCACAGAGCCTCCAGACACAATGCAGAGTGGCTTATTAGTGGATGCAAGCAGGGAAAGCAGAACATGATATGCACTATAGTTCACATCCCTTAGTCGCAAGGCAGTCAGGCATATATAGGCAATAGCAAAAGCAGCATGCACTACAGTTCTTGTCCCTCAATCGCAGGGCAAAAGGCATCTATCAGCATGCTCTTGGTGCACAATCAGCAAGTATAGCGAAGTTGGACATGCAGTAATCACAAGATGTACATCCCTCCATCCAAGAGGAATGAGGCAATGTAGTCAGCAGGTGAGACAATAGATGATGTCAAGCGTGCCACATAGTTACCAGTCCCATGCCAGTGTGTCAGATGAACGTGGGAAGGCTCCTGATGTCCTGATGTTGTTAAATTGAGTCAGGTGGAGAAAGCGGAGGAGGAAACCTGCTGCCAGGAGAGCCTGACATGTTTCGCCGCAACTAGCGGCCTTTTCAAAGGCAGGCAGCGTGAATGACATCCAGACGCCATTACAGCGTCTATAAGTACGTGCATAAGCCGCGCCGCTCCGCCCGCCCGCCCAACGCCCCGCAAACCTAATGTTGCCATCTTGTGGCCAAAAAGTAAAACTACATGTACATTAAAAAAAATAAACATATTTACATTAAAAAAATTACTATTTACATCCCACCCTCCCAAAAATACCCAAATAAAATGTTTGATAATAATAAAAAAAAAACCATTACAATAAAAAAAACAAATATTTACCTAAAGGTCTAAACTTTTTAAATATCTATGTAAAGATAAAATATTTCTATTTTTTTTTTTTTTTTATTATTATAAGCTTGTAAGAGAATAGTGATGGATGCAAAGTGGAAAACATACACTTTTTAAAACTGAGAAATAATGAATTTTTTCAGTTGTTTTCTTATTCTTACTGTTAAAATGCATTTACAGTAAGGTAGCTCTTAGCAAAATGTACCACCCAAAGAAAGGCTAATTGGTGGCGGAAAAAACAAGATGTAGATCAGTTCATTGTGATAAGTAGTGATAAAGTTATAGGCTAATGAATGGGAGGTGAACATTGCTTGGATGCATTAAGTGAAAACGACTGAGGGCTGAAGTGGTTAAGGATTAAATAATGCATTCTTTTTTTCATTGTGAATTTCATTTACTGTGGAATTTAAGTCTACAAAAAGGATGTTTTACCGACTTGTTACCGTAAACAGTAACTTCAGTCAGAAACCATTGTGAATGTGAACATGGGCTTAATTCAGTCGGTAATTTTCTAACATTTGGTTACCGCATGTGATAGTAGCAAAAAAAGTTTCTGTACCTGTAGAGTTACAGTGGCTTGCAAAAATATTCGGCCGCCTTGAAGTTTTCCACATTTTGTCATATTAGTGCCACAAACATGAATCAATTTTATTGGAATTCCACATGAAAGACCAATACAAAGTGGTGTACACGTGAGAAGTGGAACGAAAATCATACACAATTCCAAACATTTTTTACAAATCAATCACTGCAAAGTAGGGTGTGCGTAATTTGGTCTGAGAGCAGTCAGTTGCCCATAGACATTGCCTGATGAGTGCTAATGACTAAATAGAGTGCACCTGTGTGTAATCTAATGTCAGTACAAATACAGCTGCTCTGTGACGGCCTCAGAGGTTGTCTAAGACAATATTGGGAGCAACAACACCATGAAGCCCAAAGAACACACCAGACAGGTCAGGGATACAGTTATTGAGAAATTTAAAGCAAGCTTAGGCTACAAAAAGATTTCCAAAGCCTTGAACATCCCACGGAGCACTGTTCAAGCGATCATTCAGAAATGGAAGTATGGCACAACTGTAAACCTACCAAGACAAGGCCGTCCACCTCACAGGCCGAACAAGGAGAGCGCTGATCAGAAATGCAGTCAAGAGGCCCATGGTGACTCTGGACGAGCTGCAGAGATCTACAGCTCAGGTGGGGAAATCTGTCCATAGGACAACTATTCGTCATGCACTGCACAAAGTTAGCCTTTATGGAAGAGTGGCAAGAAGAAAGGCATTGTTAACAGAAAAGCATAAGAAGTCCAGTTTGCAGTTTGCCACAAGCCATGTGGGGGACACAGCAAACATGTGGAAGAAGGTGCTCTGGTCAGATGAGACCAAAATGGAACTTTTTGGCCAAAATGCAAAACGCTATGTGTGGCGGAAAACTAACACTGCACATCACTCAGAACACACTATCCCCACTGTCAAATATGGTGGTGGCAGCATCATGCTCTGGGGGTGCTTCTCTTCAGTAGTGACAGGGAAGCTGGTCAGAGTTGCTGGGAAGATGGATGGAGCCAAATACAGGGCAAACTTGGAAGAAAACTTCTTGGAGTCTGAAAAAGAGTTGAGACTGGGGCGGAGGTTCACCTTCCAGCAGGAAAATGACCCTAAACATAAAGCCAGGGCAACATTGGAATGGTTTAAAACAAAACATATTCATGTGTTAGAATGGCCCAGTCAAAGTCCAGATCTAAATCCAATCGAGAATCTTTGGCAAGATCTGAAAACTGCTGTTCACAAACGCTGTCCATCTAATCTGACTGAGCTGGAGCTGTTTTGCAAAGAAGAATGGGCAATGATTTCAGTCTCTAGATGTGCAAAGCTGGTAGAGACATACCCTAAAAAACTGGCAGCTGTAATTGCAGCAAAAGGTGGTTCTACAAAGTGTTGACTCAGGGGGCTGAATAATTACGCACACCCCACTTTGCAGTTATTGATTTGTAAAAAATGTTTGGAATCATGTATGATTTTTGTTCCACTTCTCACGTGTACACCATTTTGTATTGGTCTTTCACATGGAATTCTAATAAAATTGATTCATGTTTGTGGCAGTAATGTGACAAAATGTGGAAAACTTCAAGGGGGCCGAATACTTTTTCAAGCCACTGTAAATGATGCAAGCTTTCTGGGATCTAGTCCCCTTCTTCAGGCATATTTCCAGATGTTAGCTGTAGTAAAACACTGATGCAGGTAAATAGTAACTTATGTGGTAACTCATTGTGAATAGAACCCCTTGTGGTCACTTATCGGAAGAAAACGGCTGCAAATGTTCAATTTCTTAGCTTGGAGCTAATGAAGGGGTCTATTCACAATAAAAAGTTAACATGTTTATGGATGTTACGCAAACTACATAACTCATATAGGGCCCGATTCACTTTTTCTCTGATGTTTTCTCCTCTGAGATATTCGTGTTCTGTTTAAAAAAAAACGTTTCTGCATTTGAAAAAAAATTACCCAAGAGTAGGTGGCCAGATTATTCTCCTCCCTCCCTCCCTGCAGAGTTGCGAGCGGGCGATAAGGAGAAGCAATCTTGGAAGAAAACCTCTTGGAGTCTGAAAAAGAGTTGAGACTGGGGCGGAGGGTCACCTTCCAGCAGGACAATGACCCTAAACATAAAGCCAGGGCAACATTGGAATGGTTTAAAACAAAACCTATTGATGTGTTAGAATGGCCCAGCCAAAGTCCAGATCTAAATCCAATCGAGAATCTGTGGCAAGATCTGAAAACTGCTGTTCACAAACGCTGTCCATCTAATCTAATGGTCTGTCACGTGAAGCCACTGTAGCCATGGAGACCAGACTCTGTAAGCACCGATGAGGTGTGTTAACCCTCTCCTTGTTGGCCACTTTCAACTCTGCAGGGAGTGAGGAAGGAAAGGAAGAGGGGAATGCAGCCTGCGGCCGGGGTCACTTAAAGGGGTTCTGTATGTGTCACTTAAAGGGACACTTAAGTCAAACAAAAAAAATGAGTTTTACTCACCTAGGGCTTCCAATAGCCCCCTGCAGCTGTCCGGTGCCCTCGCCGTCTCCCTCCGATCCTCCTGGCCCCGCCGGCAGCCACTTCCTGTTTCGGTGACAGGAGCTGACAGGCTGGGGATGCGAGTGATTCTTTGCGTTCCTGGCCACAATAGCGCCATCTATGCTACTATAGCATATATCATATACCATATAGCAGCATAGAGGGTGCTAATGTGTCTGGAACGCGAAGAATCACTCGCGTCCCCAGCCTGTCAGCTCCTGTCACCGAAACAGGAAGTGGCTGCCGGCGGGGCCAGGAGTATCGGAGGGAGATGGCGAGGGCACCGGACAGCTGCAGGGGGCTATTGGAAGCCCTAGGTGAGTAAAACTCATTTTTTTTGTTTGACTTAAGTGTCCCTTTAAGCGTCACTTACCTGGGGTTTCTACCGGCCCCTGCAGACAGCAGGGCAGGAGTTCCTGTGCCGTGGGGCACTTCCCAATTATTCGTCTAACTAGACGAATGCCACTGCGTCTGCGCAGCTGCGCGCGTCCTCGCTCCCGCTCGCATCTCCGGGAGTTTCCTGCACAGTACAAGAAAACTTTGTACTGCGCCTACGCAGGAAGCTCCCAAAGACATGAGCGGGGACAATCAGTGGCATTCATCTAGTTAGATGAATAATTGGGAAGTGACCTGCGGCACGGAAACCGAAAGATCGTTGAGGCCGGCACGGGACAAGATGTCTGCAGGGGGCCGGGAGAAGCCCCAGGTAAGTGACACTTTTTGTCCTGAACTCAGAACTTCTTCTGTGCTGTAAACGATACATAACAGCATAATTTCAGCCAAATTCCCTAAAATGAGCTTTACTCACCTGGGGCTCTCTCCAGCCCCTTGCAGCCGACCGCTCTGCTCCCTGCCGCTGTCCTGGTCTCGTTATTCAAGCTGACCGCTGGGTCGGCCTTACTGTGTCTGCATGAATCGCCGGTGTCAATCACGGCCACATGGACCGCGGCGAACTGCGCAAGCGCAGAACTACTTTGCCTGAGCAGTTCGCTGCGGCCCACGTGGCCATGATTGACAGCGCCGATTTGCGCAGCATGCGGGTGCGAATTTTGCATGCAGTTGTATGTGAATTTTCATGCGAATTTGCATACGATTTCACATGGATGACTATGTATGCGAATTTAACAATGGCCGTGCCTGTGTGCTTTTCCACTGTTTCTATGTGAAATCGTATGCCAATTCGCATGAAAATTTGCATACCAAAACCGCATGCAAATTTCCTATTAAATACATTGTATGCGAATCGCATAGCGGTATGCGAATTCTGATGGCTCTGCCGTGCAGATTTTTTCTGCACAGAAAAACGCTCAGAAATCCTGACAAGTGGAAACAGTCCCATCCACTTGTATTGTCTATGCAAATCTGCATGCAGGAAAGTTTCCAGACAGATCTGTATGTTAAAGAGAACCCGAGGTGTGTTTAAAGAATGTTATCTGCATACAGAGGCTGGATCTGCCTATACAGCCCAGCCTCTGTTGCTATCCCAAACCCCACTAAGGTCCCCCTGCACTCTGCAATCCCTCATAAATCACAGCCGTGCTGTGAGGCTGTGTTTACATCTGTAGTGTCAGTCTCAGCTGCTCCCCCGCCTCCTGCATGGCTCCGGTCCCTGCCCCCGTCCCTTCCCTCCAATCAGCAGGGAGGGAAGGGATGCAGGCGGGGACTGGAGTTCTGCAGGAGGCGGGGAGAGCAGCAGACTGACACTATAGAGATAAACACAGCCCACTCTGACAAGCTGTTTGTCAGCAGCATGGCTGTGATTTATGAGGGATTGCAGAGTGCAGGGGGACCTTAGGGGGGTTTGGCATAGCAACAGAGGCTGGGCTGTATAGGCAGATCCAGCCTCTGTATGCAGATCACATTCTTCAAACCCACCTCGGGTTCTCTTTAAACCAACAGATAGAAACTGTGTTTTGGAATTCTCTAGCCTCCACCCCAGGTCAACTAGGGAACATATTCCTGGTGGACAGTTGCAGAGAGTCTCCAGGATTGTATCGGATTCTAACCAGTGCGAGATTCGGCTCAATGAAATGAGGGACAGATTTAGGTCAAGGAGGTACCCCGAACATACCCTGGTATCCAATAGACCCACCAGAAGACGCCATGGAGGAGTGAGACTCCCTTTTGTTTACAGATAGAATGCCTGCAGCTATAAGCTGGGGTCCATTGTACGGCAGCATTGGGGCCTCTTACAAAGTGCCTTTCCCCAGGTTCCTGAGTTTAAATTTCCACATTTGTTATCCTTTAAACGAGCCCCTACAGTTAGGGACAAGATTCGAGCCCGCACTCCTCGAGCTGTGGTACGGAGTGGCCGAAATGGCACTTTCCCATGTTTAGGCTGTCATGTGTGGCTTGATTTTTAAGTGAGATAAGTTTAGGCATCCGTCCAAAGGTACTGAGTTCAGCATACATGGTCTCTATACATGTGATTCCTCATATGTAGTTTATTTACTTAAATGCCCATGTGGGCTACTTTACGTGGGAGAAACCACCCAGCGACTGCGTGAACGTATCTCCTCACATAAATCGGCCATTAGGACCAAGAATATGTCTCAATCTGTCTCGGCCCACTTCACCCAGTTCCGCCACTCTATACCACAGCTCCATGTGCAGGTCATTGATGGGGTTCCTGTCCACTTCAGAGGAAACAGGGAAAGATAATTACTTAGGCGGGAGGAGGGTTGGATCAGGAGGTTGGGTACCCTGGGAGGGGGCGGTCTCAACCAGGATTATGACCTATCTTTTTGTATTTAAACTTTTGTATTTAAACAGAGTGCAAGATTAATTTACATATTGGGCTTGATTCACAAAGCGGTGATAACTCAGTTATCACGCCTAAAAGACTTTAGGCGTGATAAGCGGTGCAAAGCTGAGTTATCACCGATTTGTGCTGCTCTTCGCGCGAAGCTCCCGCGCGCAAAGTTTTGCGCGCGTAGCGCACCGCGCTGCGCGCGCAAAGTCCCATAGGGCTCAATGGACGCTGCGCGCGAAGCAGGGCACACTGCGCGCGCAGCGCGGTGCGCTACGCGCGCAAAACTTTGCGCGCGGGACATCGCGCGAGTTTCTTCTTATCACTCCTAAACTGAGTTTAGGCGTGATAAAGGGCTTTTCACAGGCGTGCAAACACTTTGCACCGCTTTGTGAATCAAGCCCATAGTGCCCTTATATGTTTTTGTGCGGTCTGTTATGCCGCGTTGGTGGTGTGCTGACTGCCGAGTCCAGCTATGTGTGTTTCCCTTGTGGGTTACACTTTGAGTATACTGGGAGTTGCTGTTTTTTGATGTGTGGGTCTCTTTATTGTTATTGTATTTATTACATCTAATACAATGATTAACTTGTAAGGGTGGTCATATATTATGGACACTCAGCCTTACCTTACCACAGCATTAGCATTTTTACTTTTGGTCATCATTTGATGATTTACAGTGCTGACTTTGTCAGTATGTTCTGTATGGCATGCGTTTTACGCGTCGGTTTGCGGATTTCTGCGTTTGGTATAGCGGCTATTTGTACGGTTCTGCATTGATTTTATGCGTACGGTTTTACGCATCGCTAGGACGCTTTTACGCATGGATGCGGTTCCGTTTTTTCGGCAGTACGCTTCTCGCATTGCCCTCTGGGAGATTGGGAGGAGCGTTATGACAGTGCTGTGGTTTCCTATCAGGTTCTCCTGACTTGGTAAGTGCTGATTGGCCATTAAGGATATGACGCTTTTCAAATCATGCTGTGGTAACGGCTGCTGATTTACATATCTGTTCCCCATCAGGTCCTCTCATTATGCTTTGCCCTGTGATTGGACACATGTTTTTTTGTATTATGGTGTTATCTGATTGGTCCATGTGACCTTATTGAAGCTGTATATAAATGCCATTGTGGTTGTTATCTCTTTTGAGTGAGCCTATACAGCTCTAGTGGAAACGGGCCCTTAAGGTTACAGACAATATTTAGGGGTGACATACAGCAATAAGACAATACAGGAATACATGCAAACCAGATCACACAGCACAGTAGGAGTACAAGGTAATGCTTAGTCAGTCACCGGATGGAAGCATGGAGATTAGGCAAGTCGAGTTCACTCAGATCCATAGGATGGGTGTACAGTAATGGAGGTGCATGAACAGGGGCGGACTGACCATTCGGGCTCTCGGGCACGGACCGAGGGCCTGTGGTCGGGGGGGGGGGGGGGGGCGCAGCCCGCCAGAGAACCCTGAGCCGGAGGAGAGGCAGCCAGTGAAAGAGGGCGATGGGCAGTGGTGGAGAAGGGAGGGAAGTCTCTCTTGAGTAGACCTGACTTGCGGCACACAGATCAGCGCTCCCTCTGGTGGCTACAGCGGTAAGTCCCCGCCTGCTGTCAGCGCTGTGCGACACTTTGATATTCCGGAGGGGAGAGCCAGGAAGGGGGGCCCCAAGGTGAGGTAATGGGGGGGAGACCCCCCCCCCCCCCTTCTCTGCCTCTGCCCATCGCCCTCTTTCACTGGCTGCCTCCCCTCCTTGGGACACCTATAGACCTAGCTACATATACTGGGGGCACTTATAGAACTAGCTACATATACTGAGGGCACTTATAGACCTAGCTACATATACTGGGGACACCTATACACCTGGCTACATATACTGAGGGCACCTATAGACCTAGCTACATATACTGGGGACACCTATACACCTGGCTACATATACTGAGGGCACCTATAGACCTGGCTATACTGGGGACACCTATACACCGGGCTGCATATACTGGGAACACCTATCCACCTAGCTACATATATTGGGGACACCTATCTACCTGGCTACATGTATTGGGGACACCTATCCACCTGGCTACATATATTGGGGACACCTATAGACCTGGCTACATATACTGGGCACACCTATAGACCTGGCTACATATACTGGGGGCACTTATAAACCTAGCTACATATACTGAGGGCACCTATAGACCTGGCTATACTGGGGACACCTATACACCTGGCTGCATATACTGGGAACACCTATACAGCTGCCTACATATACTGAGGACACCTATAGACCTGGCTACATATACTGAGGACACCTATAGACCTGGCTACATATACTGAGGACACCTATAGACCTGGCTACATATATTGGGGACACCTATCCACCTGGCTACATATACTGGGGACACCTATAGACCTGGCTATACTGGGAACACCTATACACCTGGCTATCTATACAGGAGACACCTAAAGACCTGGCTATCTGTACTGGGGACACCTGTAGGCCTGGCTACCTATTCTGGAGACACCTGTAGACCTGGCTACCTATACTGGGGACACCCATAGACCTGGCAACCTATTCTGGGGACACCTATAGACCTAGCTATCTTAACTGGGGACATCTATACACCTGGTTATTTATTCTGGGGACACCTATAGACCTGGATATCTGCACTGGGAAAACCTATAGACCTGGCTACTTCCACTGGGGATACCTTTTGACCTGGTTACCTATACTGGGGGCACCTATTTTGGGGGAACTGCTGCCAGATTAACTATTTTTGGGGAACTGCTGCTGCCAGATTAAGTGTATTTTGGGAAACTGCTGTCAGATTATGTGTATTTTTGGGGAACTGCTGCCAGATTATGTGTATTTTGGGGAACTGCTGCCAGATTATGTGTATTTTTGGGGAACTGCTGCCAGATTATGTGTATTTTTGGGGAACCGCTGCCAGATTGTGTATAATGGGGGAACCGCTGCTTCCAGATTCTGTGTATTTTGGGGGAACCACTGCTGCTACATGTATTTTTGGTGATCCGCTGCCAGATTACGCATATTTTGGGGAGCCGATGCCAAATTATGTGTATTTGGGAGAACCGCTGCTGCCAGATAACGTCTATTTTGGGGGAACGACTGCCATATTATCTGTATTTTGGAGGAACCTCTGCCAAATTGCATGGATTTTTGGTGAAATGCTGTCAGATTACATTTATTTTGGGGGGAAACACTAAGGCAGAGTTCAAACTTCCCCGGCAGACCTTTTACACCACTGCTAAGGTCATGTATATTTTGCCCCAACCATGACCACGCCCACATTCTGTTCTGTGACCACACACTTCTTTCAGTGCGTCACGCTGGGATTTTTATCAGTATAAAATCACAATATAAAATATTTACTGTTGTCAGTAAATTATTATTTCTTCGTCTGTAAAAATATAATGTGAAAGGTGGGAAACACTGGTATAGGGGCCCCATAATCTCCTATTGCCCAGGGGCCCCATGAGTTGTCAGTCCGCCCCTGTGCATGAACATGTAGGAGACATAAGGAGGAGGACCCTGCCCAAAGGCTTACAATCTAGAGGGAGAGAGGTAGGGACAGGAAAGGTAGGGGACCAGAGTTCAGCTGTGGGTTTAGAGCACTAGTGAGGAAGGGGGGGCAGGCCAGAGTGAAAAGGTGGGTGTAGCCCTAATGGGTGGATGTAGGGAGTTCCATAGTGTTAGAGCAGCTCTTGAGAAGTCCTGGAGGCGTGTATGGGATTGGGTGATGCGGGGGGCAGTCAGGCAAAGTTCATTGGAGGAGCGGAGTGAGCGGCTAGGTTTGTACCTCTTAGTAAGATCGCAAGTGTAGGTTGGACCGGTTTTGTGGACAGATTTGTAGGTCAGACACAATATCTTGAATCTGATTTTTGACTGGATAGGAAGCCAGTGGAGGGATTCACGGAGGGGAGCCGCTGTGGTGGAGCGATGGGAGGAATGGATAATTCTGGCTACCGCATTCATGACAGACTGCAGCGTGGAAATTCTGGTCATAGGGAGACCAGACAGAAGGGCGTTGCAGTAGTCAAGGCGGGAAATGATGAGGGCATGGATGAGGAGTTTGATGGTGACAGAGGTCAGGAAATGGCGGATCTTGGAGATGTTGCAAAGGTGGGAGTTGCAGGACTTTGTGAGGTTTTGGATGGGGGGGGGGGGGGGGAAGGGGAAAGGAGAGTGTTGAGTCCAGGGTGACACCCAGACAGCAGGCCTGAGAGGTAGGGTGAATGGTAGTGTGGTTAACAGTGGCATTCACATCTTGAAGGGTCAGGGATGGCCGGGATGGGAAGTTAAGTAGATATTACACTATTATTGGCTAAAGTAAAAGATTGTCAATACTCATATCTCTCAACTGTCCCTCTTTAGGAGGAAAAGTCCCTCTTCTGTGTACATACAGTGTATATGTATTTTTCTTCTGAAAATGTGACTCTAAACTTTATTCCCATCCTTTAAATTTATATAATTTCTTATTTTCCAATGTTAATATGAAAGAAAATGAACCAGGGTAGAAAGTACCAGTGTGGTTTGAATTATAAAACATATTTTTCTTATGAAATCTTTATGGTATGTGTGACTAAGGGGTGTGCCGGGGTGTAGCTTAACCAGTTAATGGCATCCTGACTTATTAAAACGTCCTGTTTGAGCCTGTTAATGGCAACTGGATGTTTTAATAAGTCGCTCGTTTCCGCCGCCGCTCCGCACGTGTGCGCGCCTCTCCCACCGCAGTTTCCATTGGGATTCCGTGTTCAGTGGTTGGGGAAGAGGACCGAGCTGTCCTCTACCCAATCGCAATGCCTGGAATGAATGGACGTGACCGCGATCAGCGGCAACGTTCATTCATAAAACAGGAAGCCGTCACAGTGTAGTTAAATATAAAAAAAAAAGTGAACACTTCCTATCAAACGGAAAGTGTTCACTAGTGCCATCTTGTGGCCTAAAAGTATAAATACACATACAGGCACATACATACACACACAATATTAATAAAATTAATAAAGTACACTTTCAAAGCTCCCTCCCTCCTCCCCCCCCAAAAAAAAAAAAAATTTGTAAAAACAATCAGTTTAGAAAAAAAAATACATAAATAGTTGCCCTAGGGATTTAGCTTTTTTAATCTATATTTTATGAGGGAAAATTATTTTTACTTTTTTATATAGGGGCTTGTAATTATGGACCGGACAAAAAAAAAAAAAAAAAAACACAGAAAAAGAACACCTATATTTCCAAAGAATATATTGTCGCCATACATTGTGATAGGGACATAATTTAAACAGTTTAATAATCGGAACTGGGCAAATAAAATGTGTCGGTTTTATCCACAGAAAAACATTTAATTTTAAAACTATAATAGCCGAAAACTGAGAAATAATTAATTTTTGCCGTTATTTTCTTATTTTTCCTTTTAAAACGCTTTTAGAATAAAAAAAATTCTTAGCAAAATGTACTACCCACATAAAGCCTGATTGGTGGCAAAAAAAACGAGGTATAGATAATTTTGTTGTGATAAGTAGTAATAAAGTTATTAGTGAATAAAAGGGAGGAGCACTGACAGGTGAAAATTGCTCTGGTCCGTTAGGGTAAAAACCCGTGGGGGTGAACTGGTTAAGTGTCCCTCTTTTTATCATCCTTTTTTATCTAACAAAGGATGATATGGCAATACTGTCTTCTTTTCAGTGAGGGAATCCAGCTAATTTATACTTTTCCTCATCAGCCATAGCAGATCCATAATTGAAATGCACCAATTCATATGCGAGCCACTGCAAGACACACAAAGGCTATGCAACATAAACACATTTGTGTCACCCAAATCATTTTATAGTCATTTCTGGTGAAATCTAGTATGAGTACCGACAGGGGCGTAACTGTAGCTGGCACATCGGGTGGGGTGTGCCAGGGGCTAGGGGCTCCAGGCTTGTGCCTAGAGTAACAATGCAGAAATCGCAGCGGAAGCCTTACATATTACCTGCTCTGGTGATCGCTCAGTGCAGCCAGCCAATCACCATGTGGGGACTGAAGCCGCATGGTGATTGGCTGGCTGCACAGCACTTGCTACCTAACCAGGAAGTGGAGGGGATGCAATCGCCAGAGCAGGAAATGTATAAGGCTCCTGGCTTCTGCTCTTTCTGCATTGTTATATTAACGTACGAGACTGACCCCCAACACAATCTATGGTCTAGATCATATATTATACAGAGTACATATAGCCAGTCACACCACTAGTAGTCACTCAGAGGGTGATAGCTAATGTCCATGTCTGTTATCTATATTAAATGTACCTTGTACATAGAGCCTGGCTGTCACAGCATTAGCTGACCCTCAATGAGGTCACATCTAATGTCCGTGCCAAAGTCTATGGTCCATATTCTACATTACACATTATACATACAGCTCTGTGCAGAGTACATAGAGCAAGCCACAGCACTAGGGTGACATCTAATGTCCCACCACAGTCCATGGTCTACATTATAGATTACACGTCATACAGCTCTGTGCAGAGTACGGGTATCTTAGCCCATTCTTCATGGGCAAAAGCCTCCAGTTCAGTCACATTCTTAGGCTTGCACGCTGCAACTGCTTTTTTTAAGTCCCACCAGAGGTTCTCAATCGGATTTAAGTCTGGTGACTGCGATGGCCACTCCAAAATGTTCCAGCCTTTAATCTGCAACCATGCTCTAGTGGACTTGGAGGTATGCTTGGGATCATTGTCCTGTTGAAAGGTCCAACGTCTCCCAAGCCTCAGGTTTGTGACGGACTGCATCACATTTTCATCCAATATCTCCTAGTACTGAAGAGAATTCATGGTACCTTGCACACCCTGAAGCTTCCCTGTACCTGCAGAAGCAAAACAGCCTCAAAGCATGATTGACCCCCGCCATGCTTCACAGTAGGCAAAGTGTTCTTTTCTTCATAGCATGGGTGTAACAATAGGCCCTGCAGCCCCCTGGGGCCCGCTCTGGGCCGTTTTGTGGGGGCAGGAGGGGTGGCAGCATGAGGGGAAAGCCTTGGCCACAGTCGGTGGGGAGAGAGGAAGTTCCCCCCCCCCCCCCCCTCTCCCTCACCTCGGGGCTCTCCCCTCTGCTCTCTCCTCCAGCTAGTTACAGTTTGGGCAGTTTCGGAAGTGACGTCAGCCGCTAGAGTGAGGAGTAAGCGGTGGAACGCAAGGAAGAAGGTATGTATCTTGCCCCCGCTGCCCAAACTGTAACTAGCTGGAGGGAAGCGCAGAGGGGAGAGCCCCGAGGTGAGGGAGAGGGGTGAAACTTCCCCTCTCCCCGCCGACTGTGGACAAGGCTTTCCCCTCATGCTGCCACCCCTCCAGCCCCCACAAAACGGCCCCGAGCGGGCCCCAGGGAGGGGCCCGCAATTAAATTCTGCAAGGGGGCCTGGTGGGGCCTAGTTACGCCCCTGCTTCAAAGGCCTTGTTCTTCCTCCTCCAAACATAGCGTTGATCCATGGGCCCAAACCGTTCTAGTTTTATTTCATCAGTCCACAGAACACTATCCCGAAACTTTTGTGGTTTGCCCAGGGGCGCCTTTAGGCATAGGCAATACAGGCCATTGCCCGGAGTGCCATTGGTCCTGGGTGCGCCATGTTGCTGGATTAAGCCACGCCCTCTGAATGAAGCCCCACCCATGGGTGTTCTATTACTTGCTTCTGCTGCATCTGCTTAGCGTAGGTTGCAGGCAGCTGCCACTGTGTCCCTCTGTGTCTCCTTTTTTTCCTCCTTTGTGCCTCCTATCTCCTTCAGTCCCTTGTGCAATGTCTGACACCCTGTGTGTCCTTCTGTCTCCCTTTATGCCTCCTGTCTTCCTTTGTGCCTCCTTCTGTCCCCCTGTGTCTCCTTATGTCCCCTTAAAACCACAGGTTTTCTCGCCTGGAGTGACAAAATGGCTAGAGGCGCCCCTGGTTTGTCCACATGACTTTTGGCATACTGCAGTCGACTCTTCTTATTCTTTGGAGACAGCAAGGGGGTGCACCTGGGAGTTCTGGCATGGAAGTCTTCATTACGCAGTGTGCGCCTTATTGTCTGAGCTGAAACTTCAGTACCCGCATCTGACAAATCCTTTTTCAGTTCCTCAGCAGTCACACGGGGACTTTTCTCCACTTTGCGCTTCAGGTAGCACACAGCAGTCGAACTCAGCATCTTCTTTCTGCCACGACCAGGTAGCGTTTCAACAGTGCCCTTTGCCTTGAATTTGCGAATTAAGCTTCCTATGGTGTCTCTTGGTATGTTTAACATCTTTGCAATCTTCTTCTAGCCATTGCCCTTCCTGTGAAGAGAAATCACCTCTTCTCTTGTCTTCCTGGACCATTCTCTTGACTTCACCATGTTTGTAAACACACCAGTTAGGGCCCTTTTCCACCAGCGCGTTTGCGCTGGCTGAATCGCAAAAACGCAAACCGCTAGCGATTTTACAATCGCTACGGTTTGCTTTTTAACATAGGAATCGCGGTAGGTAATTTCCACTACCGCGATTCGTTTTTTACTTGATCGCGATCGCGCCGCGGAGCGACTTTTGCCGCGATTTTGCTATGCAGTGCATAGCATAGCAAAATCGCGGCCGCGAACGTCGGGGAATCGGCGGTAATTGCGATTCAGCAATCGCTAGCGTTCAGCGTGAATGCTAGCGATTGCTAGTGGAAAAGGGCCCTAAATGTCTAGAAGGAGCTGAGTATCACAGTCATTTTAAATCTGCCTAATTGGTGCTTATTATGCTTGATTGCTGCTCGTTAACATCCACAGGTGCTTTCAAAACCTGATCGAAAACACTTGAATTAACCTCTGTTCTTAAGGCCTCCTTTCCACGGACTGCTGAGCTGTGTGCTCAACAAGCAGTTACTAGGCAGAAGTGAGCAGTTATCTGGCAGCAACAAGCAGTTACCAGGCAGCAGTGAGAGTTTGAGTGGCATTTCGCTGCCTATCAACAGTCTGTGGAAAAGAGGCCTAAGAGTGGTAGTCTTTAAGGGGTTGAATAATTGTGTCAATGAAGAAATCACAAAAAAAAACTACTGAAATACTGTGTTACAAAAACAATTGATGTCATTTTAGTTGCATTTGGTTCTTTAAAAAGTCTTTGTAAGATTTCATTCTGAACACATTTACAAATGTACACTAAATTCCCTAAAACCCTTTACATCATTGGGGGTTGAATCATTTTGAACACAACTGTATTTTCTAACTTCTCACTTTGCAATGCAATGATTTATTTTTCCCCTTTTTGATAAAGTTCCTCTTTGAATTTGCCAAGAGTCTTTTTGTGCAACCATTACTGTATAAGTGAGGTGCTGCTCAGTAATGAGCACATACCATGCAAATTCTTTGTGACATTCCTCATAATGGCCAGGTTATCACCCACAATCTAAAGGTCGCATGGAAGAACAAATCAGACTCTAAAACTGTACATATGATGTTTCCCTTCCACTTACTAGTATGATCTGGCTTCTCTGTTAAGGTGGGTACACACGTACTATTGTAACAAACGACGGGTCCGGCAGACCCTCTCGCTGCGTGGTCGTGCTGCCGACAATAGTACTATCCGCCCAGCGAATCAGTCAAAAACAGTCTTTATCAGTCTGCCGACAGCCTGTACTCATGTACTACTGTCAGCAGAACGTCCACACCGTGGGAGGGTCTGACGGACCCGTCGTTTGTTACAATAGTGCATGTGTACGCACTTTTACCCACCGCTGAATTTGCATACAATAATCCCAGTCATTCTTTCACTAACCAGACTCCTTTCTTTGCCAATACCTGGCAAACCTGGCCGGGCAATACCTTATTTGCCAATACCTGGCCGGGCAATACCTTGCCCGGCGGATCGCTCAGAAGCAGCCGTATCAGTCCGCCGACAGTGCGTACACACGCCGGACTGTCGTTGGCACGCCCACCCAGCGGGAGGTAACGACGGACCCGTCGTTGCCTCCACTCCGGCGTGTGTACGCACCTTAAGGGATATTTATCAAGAGTGTCTGAGACAAAATGTTGGTAGGTTTTTAGAAATCCATGCAGAACTGTCTCAGACATCTTAAAATATAACTAGATAGTGCAGTTTCCTTCTAATGCTGGGCGTACACGGCTCGTGGTTTTTTATCAATCGAGCCGCTGATGGCTCGATTGATAATATCCGATCTGTCCGATCACCGCGCCAGATCGATAACGTGCTCGATCCCCGCGGGCGGACAATGGAAGAAACTAAGCGGAGATAAGGAAGTGCCCGCGGGGACGAGCGGGAATCGATCCGCGCGGACGAGCCGGCATCGAGCCAGCGGCTCGATTCCGGTGCACCTTTGCACTGTGTATGCCCAGCATAATGCTGGGAATACACCATACAGTTTTCTATTAGATTTTCTGTTAGAATGCATAATTAGATTATTTTCTGTAGAGAATGGTCATTATCTCTTGCGCATTGTCTTCTGTTTATCTCCTGCTGAGTAGAACAATGCCTAATTGCTCGCAGAGGCGTATCTAGAGGGGTGCTGGGCTCCCATGCCTGCTCCTGTGCTGGGCCCCCATGCCCGCTACTCTGTTGTGCCGCTATGCCTGCTCCTGTGTTGCGCTGCTATGCCTGCCCATGTGCTTCGCCGTCATGCCTGCCCCTGCGCTTCGCCGCCATGCCTGCCCCTAGGCCCCATTGTCACTCAGACCTCAAATCCGATTAGTTATGTTATGTGGAGAACATGGTTACTTAATTTTTGTATGTAGGGCGCACTTGGCTTAATGTTAGAATAGAGTACAGAGAGTAAATAAGAAGAGATATTTCCAAAAAAGTAACTTTAGCAATATGCCAAGCCAAAAAACACAGCACATGCAGGTGATAAGCATTGTTGTTTTTAGGGGGGCTCTGAACAGGGGAGGGGCGTAATTTCAGTGTTTGCCATAGGCTCTATATTACCCAAATAAACCCCTGATTGCTCAGCAGATAGATGGTAAGTTAGATACATTTCCAACATGTTGAACTTTATCTATCTGGCAGGGAAATTTAACAGAACATTGTATGGTGTATTCCCAGCATTAGATTTGAGACCGTGCCTTTCCTCCTCAGCCTGTATTGCATTTGCGTCATACAACTGTGCCAGGTTCACATCTGAGCACTTCCTACATAAGGGGCTCCTCATAGACTTCACTGGATGCCTGATGTGCGATATCCTGCCCCTCCTGTGAAGCCTGTTCCTTGCATACACTTGGGTGAAGGACTTTCTTCCTCACTGTAAAATAGTGTTGTCCGGATCATGAACGATTCGGATCTTTGATCCGAATCTATTTTATGAGTCGATCATCCGAATCATCAAAATGAACGATTCGGATCGCAAAAGGGGCGGGGCCAGGAGCGACACGCCCCCTCTCAGCGGGCAGCGGGGTCCTGGAAGCAGGGATCGCTCTGTTGGATGGGAGCCAGCCTTGCAGGGAGACAGGTAGATGAGAGAGGGGACATGGGTGCCACTGCCAGATATGTGTAGAGCACACATACTGGCTGCAATGCGCTGCACATTACAGGCTGGCTGTTCCGTGGTGCTGCACAGTGAACACATTGGAAGCTTTTGGCTCAGCACAGCTCAGTAACTTTGCAGATACTGTGATTGAAAGGCAATATAATCCTCCTGCACTCCGCACTAAACAGCTGCACTTATCTTCTGGGAATGCTTTCTTTCACTGTGCGACCTTTTCTTTCAAAGTGTACAGATGAACATATAGGTGACATATATGTAAAGCATAAATGTGGGTATTACGTGCAAACATTTCTGCTCTCTGCTCGTCCCTCCTCCCTTCTCTGTCCACTCCCTGCCCTCTGTCCATCTTCTCCCCTTCTCTGTGTGTCCACCCCCCTCTCCTTCTCCTGTCCACAGACCTGTCCTGCTGTTCATTTCACCCCCGAATGCTTCCTGTAGTAAAATGATCCGAGATTCGGATCAAAGATCCGGATCTCTTCAATGATCCGATTCGAATCATCCGGATCATTGAAAAGATCCGAACTTCCCATCTCTACTGTAAAATCCTGACTTCAGACCTTGAACTATGGTATGGTTGTCTACGACTAATCTGAAGCTGTGAAGTCTTTCAAATAAATTCTGTCCTGCGTACACTACGACGTTTCCTATCACAAATATATAACCAAGCTGCTTCAAGATTAAAACTCCTGATTCTCTTTACATAATCTGTTTATTTCATCCCTCGTGTTTTAAAACATTTGTTCCTAACCCGCTTCCCTTGCAGTTCCTCTAAAAGTCCTCCTATTCTAATTGATGGCAATGGCATGGGGCATTTGAATCACACATATGATCCTCTTCCCAGCCTGCCTGCACCCACCCACCCAGCACATATCCTCTTCCCAGCCTGTACCCACCTAGCACATATCCTCTTCCCCACCTGCCTTCATCCACCTATCAAGCACATATCCTCTTCCCTGCCTGTACCCACCTAGCACATATCTTCCATGCCTGCACCCACCCACCCACCTAGCACATACCCTCTTCCCTGCCTGCAACCACCCACCTAGCACATATCCTCTTCCCTGCCTGCACCCACCCACCTAGCACATATCCTCTTCCCAGCCTGTACCCACCTAGCACATATCCTCTTCCCTGCCTGTACCCACCTAGCACATATCCTCTTCCCCACCTGCCTTCATCCACCTATCAAGCACATATCCTCTTCCCTGCCTGTACCCACCTAGCACATATCCTCTTCCCAGCCAGTACCCACCTAGCACATATCCTCTTCCCAGCCTGTACCCACCTAGCACATATCCTCTTCCCAGCCTGTACCCACCTAGCACATATCCTCTTCCCTGCCTGTACCCACCTAGCACATATCCTCTTCCCCACCTGCCTTCATTCACCTATCAAGCACATATCCTCTTCCCAGCCTGTACCCACCTAGCACATATCTTCCATGCCTGCACCCACCCACCCACCTAGCACATATCCTCTTCCCTGCCTGCAACCACCCACCTAGCACATACCCTCTTCCCTGCCTGCAACCACCCACCTAGCACATATCCTCTTCCCTGCCTGCAACCACCCACCTAGCACATATCCTCTTCCCTGCCTGCCTTCATCCACCCACCTAGCACATATCCTCTTCCCCACCTGCCTTCATCCACCCACCTAGCACATATCCTCTTCCCTGCCTGCACCCACCCACCTAGCACATATCCTCTTCCCTGCCTGCAACCACCCACCTAGCACATACCCTCTTCCCTGCCTGCAACCACCCACCTAGCACATATCCTCTTCCCTGCCTGCAACCACCCACCTAGCACATATCCTCTTCCCTGCCTGCCTTCATCCACCCACCTAGCACATATCCTCTTCCCTGCCTGCACCCACCCACCTAGCACATATCCTCTTCCCTGCCTGCACCCACCCACCTAGCACATATCCTCTTCCCTGCCTGCAACCACCCACCTAGCACATATCCTCTTCCCCACCTGCCTTCATCCACCCACCTAGCACATATCCTCTTCCCTGCCTGCACCCACCCACCTAGCACATATCCTCTTCCCAGCCTGCACCCCACCCACCTAGCACATATCCTCTTCCCTGCCTGCACCCACCCACCTAGCACATATCCTCTTCCCTGCCTGCACCCACCCACCTAGCACATATCCTCTTCCCTGCCTGCAACCACCCACCTAGCACATATCCTCTTCCCTGCCTGCACCCACCCACCTAGCACATATCCTCTTCCCTGCCTGCACCCCACCCACCTAGCACATATCCTCTTCCCTGCCTGTATCCACCTAGCACATATCTTCTGTGCCTGCACCCACCTAGCACATATCCTCTTCCCAGCCTGCACCCACCTAGCACATATCCTCTTCCCTGCCTGCACCCACCCACCTAGCACATATCCTCTTCCCTGCCTGCACCCACCCAACTAGCACATATCCTCTTCCCTGCCTGCACCCACCTAGCACATATCCTCTTCCCTGCCTGCACCCACCCACCTAGAACATATCCTCTTCCCTGCCTGCACCCCACCCACCTAGCACATATCCTCTTCCCCACCTGCCTTCATCCACCCACCTAGCACATATCCTCTTCCCAGCCTGCACCCACCCACCTAGCACATATCCTCTTCCCTGCCTGCACCCCACCCACCTAGCACATATCCTCTTCCCTGCCTGTACCCACCTAGCACATATCTTCCGTGCCTGTACCCACCCACCCACCTAGCACATATCCTCTTCCCAGCCTGCACCCACCTAGCACATATCCTCTTCCCTGCCTGCACCCACCCACCTAGCACATATCCTCTTCCCTGCCTGCACCCACCCAACTAGCACATATCCTCTTCCCTGCCTGCACCCACCTAGCACATATCCTCTTCCCTGCCTGCACCCACCCACCTAGAACATATCCTCTTCCCAGCCTGCACCCACCTAGCACGTATCATCTTCACTGCCTGCACCCCACCCACCCACCCAATTAGCACATATCCCTATCCCGGCCTGCAGCCACCCACCCAGCACATATCATCTTCACTGCCTGCACCCACCCACTACACAATCTTTCCCTGCGGCACCCACCTACCACATATGCTCTTACCTGCCTGCACCCACCCACCTCAAATCCTCTTCCCTGACTGCACCCACCTAGCACATATCTTTTTCCCTACCTGCCTGCACCCACCTAACACATATTCTCTTTCCTGCCTGCACCCACCTAGCACATATCTTCTTCCCTGCCTGCCTGCACCCACCTAACACATATTCTCTTTCCTGTCTGCACCCACCTAGCACATATCTTCTTCCCTGCCTGCCTGCACCCACCTAACACATATTCTCTTTCCTGCCTGCACCCACCTAGCACATATCTTCTTCCCTGCCTGCCTGCACCCACCTAACACATATTATCTTTCCTGCCTGCACCCACCTAACACATATTCTCTTTCCTGCCTGCACCCACCTAGCACATCGCCTCTTCCCTGCCTGCCTCCACCCACCCACTTCAAATTCTCTTCCCTGCCTGCACACACCTAGCACCATATCCTCTTCCCTGCCTGCACCCACCCACCTAGTACATGCAGTATAGTACATAAGGTGTAACTGGAGGTGTGATAAAGGTATGTCCTGTATGATCCTAGCACATATCCTGGTTCTTGCTACACAGCCATTCAGCACTTGACTCATTTGCCTGCACAGCCACCATACTTTCTCCTACTACTCATACCCAGCCTGCCTTTGTTGTGAACGTTAAGCACAACTTTCCTGGTGTCTGGTGAGCTTTATGTGGCGCTCAAAACCAGTGGCGTAGCTATGTAGCTGTGGGCCACGATGCAAGATTTACATTGGGGCCCCCCAAGCACTCTATACATAACAATTGATACGGCGCACCAAAACCTGCCAATGGCAACTACAGTGTCAGAGGTATAAGAAGGGGATGGGGAGCAGTTGGTTACTGATTACTACTATTCAAAGTATCTATAGAAGTGATTATTATGAGCACAGGACCAATAGAGAGCTAATACTGTAGTTGAGGGAGGGCCCCTCTGGCCCAAGGGCCCCGTTGCGGTCGCCTCCTCTGCAACTGGAGTGTTGCCAAGCATCCTCCAGGGGGTGGTCCCATTTCATAGTGCAGTAAGGGACGTGATTCTGGAACTATGTGCAGCCCTAGTTGGGCTCCAGCTGGACATTCAGCTCTTACAGGGACAGCTGTCCATCTGCAGCTAAGCAAATATTTCTCCTGAGTTCATTATGGAGGCACTTCACAGCTTCCTTGTCTTCCTGCTGCACAGCTAATGAACAGTCTCCTCATGCTGCACGCACATGTCCTCCACTGCTGCTTAGTGAACATACAGGTCTCCTCATGCTGCACGCACAGGTCCTCCACTGCTGCTTAGTGAACATACAGGTCTCCTCATGCTGCACGCACATGTCCTCCACTGCTGCTTAGTGAACATCCAGGTCTCCTCATGCTGCATGCACATGTCCTCCACTGCTGCTTAGTGAACATACAGGTCTCCTCATGCTGCACGCACATGTCCTCCACTGCTGCTTAGTGAACATACAGGTCTCCTCATGCTGCACGCACATGTCCTCCACTGCTGCTTAGTGAACATACAGGTCTCCTCATGCTGCACGCACATGTCCTCCACTGCTGCTTAGTGAACATACAGGTCTCCTCATGCTGCACGCACATGTCCTCCACTGCTGCTTAGTGAACATACAGGTTTCCTCATGCTGCATGCATGTCCTCCACTGCTGCTTAGTGAACATACAGGTCTCCTCATGCTGCATGCACAGGTCCTCCACTGCTGCTTAGTGAACATACAGGTCTCCTCATGCTGCACGCACGTCCTCCACTGCTGCTTAGTGAACATACAGGTCTCCTCATGCTGCATGCATGTCCTCCACTGCTGCTTAGTGAACATACAGGTCTCCTTAATGCTGCATGCATGTCCTCCACTGCTGCTTAGTGAACATACAGGTCTCCTCATGCTGCATGCACAGGTCCTCCACTGCTGCTTAGTGAACATACAGGTCTCCTCATGCTGCATGCACATGTCCTCCACTGCTGCTTAGTGAACATACAGGTCTCCTCATGCTGCACGCACATGTCCTCCACTGCTGCTTAGTGAACATACAGGTCTCCTCATGCTGCATGCATGTCCTCCACTGCTGCTTAGTGAACATACAGGTCTCCTCATGCTGCATGCACAGGTCCTCCACTGCTGCTTAGTGAACATACAGGTCTCCTCATGCTGCACGCACATGTCCTCCACTGCTGCTTAGTGAACATACAGGTCTCCTCATGCTGCATGCATGTCCTCCACTGCTGCTTAGTGAACATACAAGTCTCCTTAATGCTGCATGCATGTCCTCCACTGCTGCTTAGTGAACATACAGGTCTCCTCATGCTGCATGCACAGGTCCTCCACTGCTGCTTAGTGAACATACAGGTCTCCTAATGCTGCATGCATGTCCTCCACTGCTGCTTAGTGAACATACAGGTCTCCTCATGCTGCATGCACAGGTCCTCCACTGCTGCTTAGTGAACATACAGGTCTCCTCATGCTGCATGCACATGTCCTCCACTGCTGCTTAGTGAACATACAGGTCTCCTCATGCTGCACGCACATGTCCTCCACTGCTGCTTAGTGAACATACAGGTCTCCTCATGCTGCATGCACATGTCCTCCACTGATGCTTAGTGAACATACAGGTCTCCTCATGCTGCACGCACATGTCCTCCACTGCTGCTTAGTGAACATACAGGTCTCCTCATGCTGCATGCATGTCCTCCACTGCTGCTTAGTGAACATACAGGTCTCCTCATGCTGCATACATGTCCTCCACTGCTGCTTAGTGAACATACAGGTCTCCTCATGCTGCATGCATGTCCTCCACTGCTGCTTAGTGAACATACAGGTCTCCTCATGCTGCATGCACAGGTCCTCCACTGCTGCTTAGTGAACATACAGGTCTCCTCATGCTGCATGCACAGGTCCTCCACTGCTGCTTAGTGAACATACAGGTCTCCTCATGCTGCACGCACATGTCCTCCACTGATGCTTAGTGAACATACAGGTCTCCTCATGCTGCATGCACACGTCCTCCACTGATGCTTAGTGAACATACAGGTCTCCTCATGCTGCATGCACATGTCCTCCACTGATGCTTAGTGAACATACAGGTCTCCTCATGCTGCATGCACATGTCCTACACTGATGCTTAGTGAACATACAGGTCTCCTCATGCTGCACGCACATGTCCTCCACTGCTGCTTAGTGAACATACAGGTCTCCTCATGCTGCACGCACAGGTCCTCCACTGCTGCTTAGTGAACATACAGGTCTCCTCATGCTGCACGCACAGGTCCTCCACTGCTGCTTAGTGAACATACAGGTCTCCTCATGCTACACGCACAGGTCCTCCACTGCTGCTTAGTGAACATACAGGTCTCCTCATGCTGCACGCACATGTCCTCCACTGCTGCTTAGTGAACATACAGGTCTCCTCATGCTGCACGCACAGGTCCTCCACTGCTGCTTAGTGAACATACAGGTCTCCTCATGCTGCACGCACAGGTCCTCCACTGCTGCTTAGTGAACATAAAGGGCCCTTCATGCTGCACGCACATGTCCTCCACTGCTGCTTAGTGAACATACAGGTCTCCTCATGCTGCATGCACATGTCCTCCACTGCTGCTTAGTGAACATACAGGTCTCCTCATGCTGCATGCACAGGTCCTCCACTGCTGCTTAGTGAACATAAAGGGCCCTTCATGCTGCATGCACATGTCCTCCACTGCTGCTTAGTGAACATACAGGTCTCCTCATGCTGCATGCACATGTCCTCCACTGATGCTTAGTGAACATACAGGTCTCCTCATGCTGCACGCACAGGTCCTCCACTGCTGCTTAGTGAACATACAGCAAGTCTCACAGTCGTGTGTTCAGGTCTGGTCACAGTTCCTTTATTCTGTTTGATTATCTCCATATAGCGGTTAGATTGTGAGCTCTTGTGAGGGACAGGTGGCACAAACCATAAATAAGCTTATTTCCAGATACCATCCTACACGCATTCTCGTCTCTACTTACAATATTCTCCTGTCTGCTTCTCTGGTCACCTCTCCTCACTCCCACTTACAAGACTTCTCTCGATCCTCTCCCCTTCTCTGTAACTCCCTTCCTTATCTTATCTGACACACACCCACATGTACCCTTTTCAGGCAAAACCTAAAAACTCACCTTTTCAGGCAAGCATACTCTCTCATTTAGGACACTTTGGCCGCTGACCACCACTTTATCATCTCATACACAGCTTCCCTTCACCTGTTGTCCTATCCATTAAACCATTAGACAGTAAAGGTGCATACATACCTCTTGACTTGACCCATCAGGGCACCCTCCCTGGTTAGCCTGTACAGATGCTGTCAGCTATGTTGCTATGCGGAGGTCTTGTGGGGGGCGGGGGAGCCGCACACACAATGAGATAAGGGGGGGGGGGGGGGGGGGGTTGATCCACGGGGCAGATCGCTCGCAGGTTGGCAGTCAGTGGCCACTGTACATACGCCTGGGCAACGGCTCAGGTGGTTATTATCAGCCGCCTTAGTCAGGTGTGTATACGGGCCTTAACCTCTTGCCGACCGCGTCACGCCAGTAGGCGTGGCCGCGGCGGCAGCCCCAGGACCGCCTAACACCAATTGGCGTAAAGTCCTGGGGCTCTGTTTTGCAGGAGATCGCGCGCAGGCTGCGCGCGCATCTCCTGCTTGGGGGGCGGAGCTCCGCCCCGCCTTCAGTCTCCGAGCGGCTATTGCCGCTCGGGAGACTGTTAGACGGCGTGATCGCCGTCTATTTACTCTGTGCAGCGCTGCGATCAGCAGCAGCGCTGCACTGGGGACAGCCGTGTGACACGGCTGTCCCCCTGGGGGACAAGAGAGCGATCGGCTCTCATAGGCAGAAGCCTATGACAGCCGATCGCCGTAATTGGCCGGCTGTGGGGAGGGAGGGAGCGAGGGAGGGAAGGGGGTTAAAGGAAGAGGGTTTTTTTTAAAAAAAAAGGCAACACAAATATTTATTTTAAAAAAAATAAACATGGGGGGAGCGATCAGACCCCACCAACAGAGAGCTCTGTTGGTGGGGAGAAAAGGGGGGGGGAATCACTCGTGTGCTATGTTGTGCGGCCCTGCAGCTTGGCCTTAAAGCTGCAGTGGCCTTTTAAACTAAAAATTGCCTGGTCACTAGGGGGGTTTAGCCCTGCAGTCCTCAAGAGGTTAAAGAGATCTAAGCAGCTTTTTGTTTTTGCAGTTTGTCCTGGTTTCTAATTGCTGTAGGAGCTGCCATTCCCCCCCCCCCCCCCCTTCCTTCCGTTCTTAATTATATTCACACCTTCCCCTTCCCTCTGGATAAATAAGTGTGACTCTCTAAACTGTTTAAAGTACAGTGTCCAATCACCCTCCCTTGATGGAAACTTTTATTTGCTCATTGCTACTGCTAATTACAGCAAACCTTATCTGCCTGCTATTTTTGTGGATGGCAGGCCACACTGTTAGTATGCATTTTTAATGTGCTATTGAGATGCCCTGGGGGCTAAAAATGGTGCTCGGTTCGCATTAAGGCCGTTTGGCCAGGGCTCTCTTTTCCCTTTGTATCCTAATGGATGGATAGAGTACTGGTTAAGGGCACTGCCTTTGACATGGGAGACCAGGGTTCGAATCCTGTGCTATGGTCAGTACCTATTCAGTAAGGAGTTCAAGGCAAGACTCCCTAACACTGCAGGGTGACCTTTTGAGCGCATCCCAGTGGAGCTCTTAAGTGCTTTGAGTCCGTGAGGAGAAAAGCGCTATACAGATGTTGAGATGATCATTAATGGTTAAGGGCTCTGCCTCTGACGTAGGAGAACTGGTTTCAAACCTCGGCTCTTCCTATTCAGTAAGCCAGCACCTATTCAGTAAGGAGTTCTTTGGGCGAGACCCCCTAACACTGCTACTGTCTATGGAGCGCGTCCTAGTGGCTGCCTCACAAGCACTTTGAGTCTGACAGGAGAAAAGCGGTATACAAAAAAGGCATTATTAATGCTGTGTAATATCATGCACCCCACTTAAAATTCTGTCGTTGATTTATTCATTGCAACAGATGTAATCCTCCGTTGTCTTGTATCGTAATTGTTTATATTGTGGTGTTACACTTTGTATTCTGTTATACAGCACAATGGAAGATACTAGCGCTATATAACGCAATAACAGCAATACACAGGGCTATGGAAGGGGAAGAAAACACAGAAGACAAAAGTATAGATGAGAAGACACATCTGTACAAATCAGAAGACAGAAACAGACGTGAAAAAATAAATGTACACAAGAATACGGATTAGGTGGCTGGATGGTGTAATGGTTAAGGGCTCTGCCTCTGACACAGGAGACCTGGGTTTGAATCTCGGCTCTGCCTGTTCAGTAAGCCAGCACTAATTCAGTAGGAGACCTTGGGCAAGACTCCCTAACACTGCTACTGCCTATGGAGCGCGTCCTAGTGGCTGCTGCTCTGGCGCTTTGAGTCCGCCAGGAGAAAAGCGCGATATAAGTGTTCTGTGTTACTACAGATGTTTTTTAATGACTATGTTAGAATAACTTTTTTTTTCATTAGTGTTGGTGTTTTTTATCCACTGAGTACATAGTTAAGGGGTCATACATGATCTGGAAGAGGGTAGCTATTCAGGGGTCCACATATTAAAGGGAACCTTAGCTGAGAGGGATATGGACGTTTCCTTTTGAACAATACCAGTTGCCTGGCAGTCCAGCTGATCTTTGTGACTGCAATAGTGGCTGAATCACACACCAGAAACAAGCATGCAGCTAATCCAGTGCGACTTCAGTCAGAGCACCTGATCTGCATGCTTGTTGGTGGGCTGTGGCTGAAAGTATTAGAGACACAGGATCAGCAGGAGAGTCGGGCTACTGGTATCATTTTGAAAGGAAAAATCCACATCCTTCTCAGTTTAGGTTCCCTTTAAAGAATGCAGCTTTGTTGGGTAATGAGAGAATAATAAGGCTTGCATGGGGGAATCAAATTCTATTTAAAAACACACACATTTTTTCACATACATCCACTGACAATTGGATTGCTGGCCGCCACACATTTAGTTGATAAATGAGAAACATGGAGATGTGCAGAGCCTTAGCAGTCAGGCACATCTGTTCGCGGCTCACTGTGTGTGTATCGCTGTCTGTGTGTATCAGAGTCCCTCGCCTGTTGCTTCGCTGGGTGTGTGTATTGCTGTCTGTGTGTATCAGTGTCACTTGCCTGTTGCGTTGTTGTGTGTGTGTGTGTGTGTATTGCTGTCTGTGTGTATCAGAGTCCCTCGCCTGTTGCTTCGCTGGGTGTGTGTATTGCTGTCTGTGTGTATCAGTGTCCCTCGCCTGTTGCTTCGCTGGGTGTGTGTATTGCTGTCTGTGTGTTCCTCGCCTGTTGCTTCGCTGGGTGTGTGTATTGCTGTCTGTGTGTATCAGTGTCCCTTGCCTGTTGCGTTGTTGTGTGTGTGTGTGTGTATCGCTGTCTGTGTGTATCAGTGCCCCTCGCCTGTTGCTTCGCTGGGTGTGTGTATTGCTGTCTGTGTGTATCAGTGTCCCTTGCCTGTTGCGTTGTTGTGTGTGTGTGTATTGCTGTCTGTGTATATCAGTGTCCCTCGCCTGTTGCTTCGCTGGGTGTGTGTGTATTGCTGTCTGTGTGTATCCGTGTCCCTTGCCTGTTCCGTTGTGGTGTGTGTGTGTGTGTATTGCTGTCTGTGCATATCCGTGTCCTTCACCTGTTGCTTTGCTCAGTGTGTGTATCGCTGTCTGTGTATATCAGTGCCCCTCACCTGTTGCTAAGCTGGGTGTGTGTATTGCTGTCTGTGTGTATCAGTGTCCCTTGCCTGTTGCGTTGTTGTGTGTGTATGTATTGCTGTCTGTGTATATCAGTGTCCCTCGCCTGTTGCTTCGCTGGGTGTGTGTATCGCTGTCTACGTGTATCAGTGTACTTCGCCTGTTGCTTCACTCAGTGTATGTATCGCTGTCTGTGTATATCAGTGCCCCTCACCTGTTGCTAAGCTGGGTGTGTGTATTGCTGTCTGTGTGTATCAGTGCCCCTCGCCTGTTGCTTCGCTGGGTGTGTGTATCGTTGTCTATGTGTATATCACTGCCCCTCGCCTGTTGCTTCACTGGGTGTGTGTATCGCTGTCTGTGTCCCTCGCCTGTTGCTTCGCTGGGTGTGTATATCAGTGTCTCTCGCCTGTTCCTTCACTGGGTGTGTGTATCGCTGTCTGTGTGTCCCTCGCCTGTTGCTTCGCTGGGTGTGTGTATTGCTGTCTGTGTATATCAGTGCCCCTCGCCTGTTGCTTTGCTGGGAGTGTGTCCCGCTGTCTGTGTATATCAGTGTCCCTCGCCTGTTGCTTTGCTGGGAGTGTGTCCCGATGTCTGTGTGTATCAGTGTCCCTCTCCCTCTATCTATGTATATTAGTGTCCCTCGTCTATTGCTTCGCTGGGTGTGTGTATCGCTGTCTACATGTATATCAGTGTCCCTCGCCTGTAGCTTCGTTGGGTGTGTGTGTATCGCTGTCTGTGTATATCAGTGCCCCTCGTCTGTTGCTTCGCTGGGTGTGTGTCTCGCTGTCTGTGTGTCCCTCGCCTGTTGCTTCGCTGGGTGTGTGTATCGCTGTCTGTGTGTTCCTCGCCTGTTGCTTCGCTGGGTGTGTGTATCGCTGTCTGTGTGTTCCTCGCCTGTTGCTTCACTGGGTGTGTGTATCGCTGTCTGTGTCCCTCGCCTGTTGCTTCGCTGGGTGTGTGTATCGCTGTCTGTGTGTCCCTCGCCTGTTGCTTCGCTGGGTGTGTGTATCGCTGTCTGTGTGTCCCTCGCCTGTTGCTTCGCTAGGTGTGTGTATCGCTGTCTGTGTGTCCCTCGCCTGTTGCTTCGATGGGTGTGTATCGCTGTCTGTGTATATCGGTGCCCCTCGCCTGTTGCTTCGCTGGGTGTGTAATTCAGTGTCCCTCGCCTATTTTATATACACAAACAGCGATACACACACCCACTAAAAGAATCAGAATCAGAATCAGAATCAGAAACTTTATTTCGCCAAGCACGACTGGGTCGTGCTCGGAATTGGGCTTGGCACGTACAGGGTACTGATACACAATATAGTTACAGATACAGGACAGGACATGCAGTAGGAACAGAACTTACAGAATACAGAACATTATATAACCTTTATGCAGAGGGAGACAATGTGGCATAAGTTACAATACAAAAAAACAACCGAATGGTATGCTTGAGCTGGAGCGCCGTCTATGTGCAGAGTGCTACAGTGCGTCATGGTATTGTGGGGTGGGGATGGGCATTCCCATGGAGAGAGTTCAGGAGGTTGACAGCCGAGGGAAAGAAGCTGTTCTTGTGTCTTGTGGTCCTGGTGCAGATGGATCGGAACCGAAAGCATCCGGCTCGAGGGGAGCTGATTAAAGAAGCGGTAGCCTGGGTGCGAGGGGTCGTTTGCGATCTTTAATGCTCTGGTGTTCAGCCTGGAGTGGTAGAGGAGGTCCAGAGTGGGAAGTGATCTCCCGATGATCCTCTCCGCAGATCTGATGACCCTCTGCAGTTTGAGCCTGTCGCTGGCGGAGGAGCTGGCGTACCAGACCAGGATGGAAGAGCATAGGACGGATTCGATTGTGGCTGAGTAGAAGTTTGTCAGAAGTTTTTGGGCCACACCGAACTTTTTCAGTTGCCGGAGAAAGAAAAGTCTCTGTTGGGCTTTCCTCTGTGTTGAGGCAGTGTTGGCATTCCACCTCAGGTTGTTGGAGATAGTTGTGCCCAATAGGCGGACACTGGGGACTCTTTCTACTTCCTTGCCGTCAATGTGGATTGGAGGTGGGGTAGAGGCGCGCCTCCTGAAATCAACGATCATCTCCACCGTTTTCGCTGTGTTTAGGACCAAACCGTTCTCTCTGCACCAGCGGCATATGTTATCGACCTGGTGGCGGTACGCCTTCTCATCGTTTTTGGTGATGAGACCTACAATGGTCGTGTCGTCGGCAAATTTGATTACTTTTACTGAGTCTGACGTGGACTTGCAATTGTTCGTATACAGAGAGAACAAAAACGGCGACAGGACGCAGCCTTGTGGGGCCCCTGTGTTTGTGATTCTGGGTTGTGAGGAGATGGTGCCTAACCTGACGACCTGGGACCTGTTGGTGAGGAAGTCCGTGATCCACAGGCGTAGGGTGGGGTGGACTCCTAGCGCAGCAAGATTTTCTTGAAGTATCTTAGGGCTGATGGTATTGAATGCTGAGCTGAAGTCCAGTAGGAGGATCCTGGCGTAGGAGTCTGGTCTATCCAGGTGATCATAGACGAGCTCCAAGCAGATGTTGATGGCATCATCGGTGGACCTGTTCGATCTGTACGCGAACTGGTGCGGATCCAGCAGTCCCTCTGTGGAGTGCTTGAGGAGGGGTAGCACCATGCTTTCAAAAGCTTTCATGATCACAGATGTAAGTGCCACGGGCCTGAAGTTGTTGAGGTCGAGGATGCCCTGCTTTTTGGGGACAGGGATAATGGCAGACCTCTTGAAGCATGCGGGAACTTTGCCTTCCTGGAGAGACCTCGTGAAGATGGAAGAGAGGGTGGAAGTGAGCTGACGAGCACAGGTTTTCAGGCAGGCTGGTGACACTCCGTCCGGACCCGAGGCTTTCCTAGCATTTAACCTTAGCAAGTGTTTCAGTACATCTGCCTCCCTCACTGTCGGTGGGGGTGAGTGCGGGCCCAGGGCTACAGTGGCAGATTGAGGTGGTGGTTGTGGGAGTCCTGCAGGTGCTGGCTGGTTCTCGAATCTGCAGTAGAATTCACTGAGACTCTCTGCAAGCTCAGTGCTCGGTGTGGCATGCTGAGGGGGGGGCTTGTAGTTGGTGGCAGCCTTCAGCCCTTTCCACACAGCTCGTGAGTCATTTGAGGAGAGGTTCTGTTCCATCTTTTCCGTGTAACACTTTTTTGCGCACCTCAGCTCTCTGTTTAGGTCGTTTCTTGCCTTCCTGTATTCATCCTGGTTACCGGACTTATGTGCGACTTCCTTTCTGCGCCGTAGTTGTCGTAGTTTTTTTGAGAACCACGGTTTATCGTTTGGATACAGTTTGAAGGTTTTTGTTGGTATACAGGAGTTCTCGCAGAAGCTGATGTACGAGGATACATTTTCTGCCCACTCGTCCAGGTTAGGCGATTCCAGAGCCTTCCAGTCTGTGCAGTCAAAGCAGGCCTGAAGTTGTAGTTTGGCCTCACTTGACCACACTTTGGAGGACTTAGTGACAGGTTTTGAGGTTTCCAGGCGCCTTTTGTAAGTAGGTACCAGGTGGATGATGCAGTGGTCAGATGAGCCTAGGGCTGCCCACGGTGTCGCTTTGTATGCATCTTTCAGGGCCGTGTAGCAGTGGTCGAGGGTGTTGGCACTCCTGGTGGGGCAGGTGATGTGCTGATGGAAACGAGGCAGCTCTTTGCGGAGGTTGGCCTTGTTGAAATCCCCCAAGATGATGAACATCAAGTCCGGGAGGGCCGTCTCCCACTGCGTGATGTCACTGAGGTCACGCAGGGCAGCATTTACCTCTGCATCAGGAGGGATATACACACCCACAAGGACGTAGGAGGAGAACTCCCTGGGCGAGTAGATTGGCCTGCAGTTGATGAGGCGAGGGACACTGATATACACACCCAGCAAAGCAACAGGCAAGGGACGCTGATACACACAGACAGCGATACACACACCCAATAAGTGTCTTTATCCTGTTGCTTCGCTGGGTGTGTGTATTGCTGTGTGTGTGTATTGCTGTGTGTGTATCAGTGTCCCTCGCCTGTTGCTTTGCTGGGAGTGTGTCCCGCTGTCTGTGTATATCAGTGTCCCTCGCCTGTTGCTTTGCTGGGAGTGTGTCCCGCTGTCTGTGTGTATCAGTGTCCCTCTCCCTCTATCTATGTATATTAGTGTCCCTCGCCTATTGCTTCGCTGGGTGTGTGTATCGCTGTCTACATGTATATCAGTGTCCCTCGCCTGTAGCTTCGTTGGGTGTGTGTGTATCGCTGTCTGTGTATATCAGTGCCCCTCGCCTGTTGCTTCGCTGGGTGTGTGTCTCGCTGTCTGTGTGTCCCTCGCCTGTTGCTTTGCTGGGTGTGTCTCGCTGTCTGTGTGTTCCTTGCCTGTTGCTTCACTGGGTGTGTGTACCGCTGTCTGTGTCTCTCGCCTGTTGCTTCGCTGGGTGTGTGTATCGCTGTCTGTGTGTCCCTCGCCTGTTGCTTCACTGGGTGTGTGTATCGCTGTCTGTGTCCCTCGCCTGTTGCTTCGCTGGGTGTGTGTATAGCTGTCTGTGTCCCTCGCCTGTTGCTTCGCTGGGTGTGTGTATCGCTGTCTGTGTGTCCCTCGCCTGTTGCTTCGCTGGGTGTGTGTATCGCTGTCTGTGTGTCCCTCGCCTGTTGCTTCGCTAGGTGTGTGTATCGCTGTCTGTGTGTCCCTCGCCTGTTGCTTCGATGGGTGTGTATCGCTGTCTGTGTATATCGGTGCCCCTCGCCTGTTGCTTCGCTGGGTGTGTAATTCAGTGTCCCTCGCCTGTTTTATATACACAGACAACGATACACACACCCACTAAAACAGGCGAGGGACACTGATATACACACCCAGCAAAGCAACAGGCAAGGGACGCTGATACACACAGACAGCGATACACACACCCAATAAGTGTCTTTATCCTGTTGCTTCGCTGGGTGTGTGTATTGCTGTGTGTGTGTGTATCGCTGTCTGTGTATATCAGTGTCCCTCCGCCTGTCGCTCTGCTGGGTGTGTGTATCGCTGTCTGTGTGTATCAGTGTCCCTCGCCTGTAGCTTTGCTGGGTATGTATATCGCTGTCTACAGTGGTTTGCAAAAGTATTTGGCCCCCTTGAAGTTTTCCACATTTTGTCATATTACTGCCACAAACATGAATCAATTTTATTGGAATTCCACGTGAAAGACCAATACAAAGTGGTGTACACGTGAGAAGTGGAACGAAAACCATACAGGATTCCAAACATTTTTTACTAATAAATAACTGCAAAGTGGGGTGTGCGTAATTATTCAGCCCCCTTTGGTCTGAGTGCAGTCAGTTGCCCACAGACATTGCCTGATGAGTGCTACTGACTAAATAGAGTGCACCTGTGTGTAATCTAATGTCAGTACAAATACAGCTGCTCTGTGACGGCCTCAGAGGTTGTCTAAGAGAATATTGGGAGCAACAGCACCGTGAACTCCAAAGAACACACCACACAGGTCAGGGATAAAGTTATTGAGAAGCAGGCTTAGGCTACAAAAAGATTTCCAAAGCCTTGAACATCCCACGGAGCACTGTTCAAGCAATCATTCAGAAATGGAAGAAGTATGGCACTACTGTAAACCTACCAAGACAAGGCCATCCACCTAAACTCACAGGCCGAACAAGGAGAAATGCAGTCAAGAGGCCCATGGTGACTGCAGAGATCTACAGCTCAGGTGGAGGAATCTGTCCATAGGACAACTATTAGTCGTGCACTACACAAAGTTGGCCTTTATGGAAGAGTGGCAAGAAGAAATGCATTGTTAACAGAAAAGCATAAGAAGTCCCGTTTGCAGTTTGCCACAAGCCATGTGGGGGACACAGCAAACATGTGGAAGAAGGTGCTCTGGTCAGATGAGACCAAAATGGAACTTTATGCCAAAATGCAAAACGCTATGTGTGGCAGAAAACTAACACTGCACATCACTCTGAACACACCATCCCCACTGTCAAATATGGTGGTGGCAGCATCATGCTCGGGGGGTGCATCTCTTCAGCAGGGACAGGGAAGCTGGTCAGAGTTGATGGGAAGATGGATGGAGCCAAATACAGGGTAAACTTGGAAGAAAACCTCTTGGAGACTGCAAAAGACTTGAGACTGGGGCGGAGGTTCACCTTCCAGCAGGACAATGACCCTCCCTAAACATAAAGCCAGGGCAACAATGGAATGGTTTAAAACAAAACATATTCATGTGTTAGAATGGCCCAGTCAAAGTCCAGATCTAAATCCAATCAAGAATCTGTGGCAAGATCTGAAAACTGCTGTTCACAAACGCTGTCCATCTAATCTGACTGAGCTGGAGCTGTTTTACAAAGAAGAATGGGCAAGGATTTCAGTCTCTAGATGTGCAAAGCTGGTAGAGACATACCCTAAAAGACTGGCAGCTGTAATTGCAGCAAAAGGTGGTTCTACAAAGTATTGACTCAGGGGGCCGAATAATTACACACCCCACTTTGCAGTTATTTTTTTTTTTTGTTTTTAATATTTGGAATCCTGTATGATTTTCTCTAAACTTCTCACGTGTACGCCACTTTGTATTGGTCTTTCACATGGAATTCCAATAAAATTGATTCATGTTTGTGGCAGTAATGTGACAAAATGTGGAAAACTTCAAGAGGGCCGAATACTTTCGCAAACCACTGTATGTGTATCTCTGTCCCTTGCCTCTTTCTTTGCTAGGTGTGTAGATTGCTGTCAGTGTGTATCAGTGTCCCTGGCCTGTTGCTTCGCTGTGTGTGTGTATTGCTGTCTGTGTATATCAGTGTCCCTGGCCTGTTGCTTCGCTGTGTGTGTGTATTGCTGTCAGTGTGTATCAGTGTCCCTGGCCTGTTGCTTCGCTGTGTGTGTGTATTGCTGTCTGTGTATATCAGTGTCCCTGGCCTGTTGCTTCGCTGTGTGTGTGTATTGCTGTCAGTGTGTATCAGTGTCCCTGGCCTGTTGCTTCGCTGTGTGTGTGTATTGCTGTCTGTGTATATCAGTGTCGCTCATCTGTTGCTTAGGCCATCACAGTCACACTAAGCTGAGGTACGGCAATGTGCAATCCCCTGGCTTTCATAAATTAGCCACACAGTGAAGGGATGATGCAACAATGAGTGGTAAACAGGCCTCTGGCTCAACTTTACTGACACGTGTTCCTGGCATCACATTCACAAGGATAGATTTTCCAAAAAACAAGGTTTCTCAATATTTCAATATTTAAAATGCTGTTATGACCTGATTTGTGACAAAGTATGAAATGTAAATAAACAGAATATGATCTGCAATGATTTGGAAAGCCTTTATCATGTGCAAGCATTCTGTACACTGATTTACTGGCATATATAGTTCCATAGACATACTGTATGTATCCAAAGTATTTGCTAGGATCTGTAGTTCCGTAGAAATCTCTGTGGACAGTGTATGCTGGGATCTGTAGTTCTATAGGTCTGTGTGTGTACAGTGTATGCTGGGATCTGCAGTTCTATAGGTCTGTGTACGCTGGGATCTGTAGTTCTATAGATCTGCGTATGCTGGGATCTGTAGTTCTATAGGTCCGTGTGTGTACAGAGCATGCTGGGATCTGTACTTCTATAGGTCCATGTATGTACAGTGTATGCTGGGATCTTTAATTCTGTAGGTCCGTGTGTGTACATTGCATGCTGGGATCTGTAGTTCTATAGGTCCATGTATGTACAGTGCATGCTGGGATCTGTAGTTTTATAGGTCTGTGTATGTACAGTGCATGCTGGGATCTGTAATTCTATAGGTCCGTGTGTGTACACTGCATGCTGGGATCTGTAGTTCTATAGGTCTGTGTGTGTACAGAGCATGCTGGGATCTGTAGTTCTATAGGTCCGTGTGTGTACAGTGCATGCTGGGATCTGTACTTCTATAGGCCTGTGTATGGACAGTGTATGCTAGGATCTGTAGTTCTATAGGTCTGTGTATGTACAAAGCATGCTTTGATCTGTAGTTTTATAGGTCCATGTGTGTACAGTGTATGCTGAGATCTGTAGTTCTATAGGCCTGTGTGTGTACAGAGCATGCTGGGATCTGTAGCTCTATAGGTCCGTGTGTGTACAGTGCATGCTGGGATCTGTACTTCTATAGGCCTGTGTATGGACAGTGTATGCTAGGATCTGTAGTTCTATAGGTCTGTGTATGTACAGTGCATGCTTTGATCTGTAGTTTTATAGGTCCATGTGTGTACAGTGTATGCTGGGATCTGTAGTTCTATAGGTCTGTGTGTGTACAGTGCATGCTGGGATCTGTAGTTTTATAGGTCTGTGTATGTACAGTGCATGCTGGGATCTGTAGTTCTATAGGTCCATGTGTGTACAGTGCATGCTGGGATCTGTAGTTTTATAGGTCTGTGTATGTACAGTGTATGCTGGGATCTGTAGTTCTATAGGTCCGTGTGTGTACAGTGCATGCTGAGATCTGTAATTCTATAGGTCCGTGTGTGTACAGTGCATGCTGAGATCTGTAATTCTATAGGCCCGTGTGTGTACACTGCATGCTGGGATCTGTAGTTCTATAGGTCCGTGTGTGTACAGTGCATGCTGGGATCTGTAGTTCTATAGGTCCGTGTGTGTACAGTGCATGCTGGGATCTGTACTTCTATAGGCCTGTGTCTGTACAGTGTATGCTGGGATCTGTAATTCTATAGGTCCGTGTGTGTACACTGCATGCTGGGATCTGTAGTTCTATAGGTCCGTGTGTGTACAGTGCATGCTGGGATCTGTAGTTCTATAGGTCCGTGTGTGTACAGTGCATGCTGGGATCTGTAGTTCTATAGGTCCGTGTGTGTACAGTGCATGCTGGGATCTGTACTTCTATAGGCCTGTGTCTGTACAGTGTATGCTGGGATCTGTAATTCTATAGGTCCGTGTGTGTACACTGCATGCTGGGATCTGTAGTTCTATAGGTCTGTGTGTGTACAGAGCATGCTGGGATCTGTAGTTCTATAGGTCCGTGTGTGTACAGTGCATGCTGGGATCTGTACTTCTATAGGCCTGTGTATGGACAGTGTATGCTAGGATCTGTAGTTCTATAGGTCTGTGTATGTACAAAGCATGCTTTGATCTGTAGTTTTATAGGTCCATGTGTGTACAGTGTATGCTGAGATCTGTAGTTCTATAGGCCTGTGTGTGTACAGAGCATGCTGGGATCTGTAGCTCTATAGGTCCGTGTGTGTACAGTGCATGCTGGGATCTGTACTTCTATAGGCCTGTGTATGGACAGTGTATGCTAGGATCTGTAGTTCTATAGGTCTGTGTATGTACAGTGCATGCTTTGATCTGTAGTTTTATAGGTCCATGTGTGTACAGTGTATGCTGGGATCTGTAGTTCTATAGGTCTGTGTGTGTACAGTGCATGCTGGGATCTGTAGTTTTATAGGTCTGTGTATGTACAGTGCATGCTGGGATCTGTAGTTCTATAGGTCCATGTGTGTACAGTGCATGCTGGGATCTGTAGTTTTATAGGTCTGTGTATGTACAGTGTATGCTGGGATCTGTAGTTCTATAGGTCCGTGTGTGTACAGTGCATGCTGAGATCTGTAATTCTATAGGTCCGTGTGTGTACAGTGCATGCTGAGATCTGTAATTCTATAGGCCCGTGTGTGTACACTGCATGCTGGGATCTGTAGTTCTATAGGTCCGTGTGTGTACAGTGCATGCTGGGATCTGTAGTTCTATAGGTCCGTGTGTGTACAGTGCATGCTGGGATCTGTACTTCTATAGGCCTGTGTCTGTACAGTGTATGCTGGGATCTGTAATTCTATAGGTCCGTGTGTGTACACTGCATGCTGGGATCTGTAGTTCTATAGGTCCGTGTGTGTACAGTGCATGCTGGGATCTGTAGTTCTATAGGTCCGTGTGTGTACAGTGCATGCTGGGATCTGTAGTTCTATAGGTCCGTGTGTGTACAGTGCATGCTGGGATCTGTACTTCTATAGGCCTGTGTCTGTACAGTGTATGCTGGGATCTGTAATTCTATAGGTCCGTGTGTGTACACTGCATGCTGCGATCTGTAGTTCTATAGGTCCGTGTGTGTACACTGCATGCTGGGATCTGTAGTTCTATAGGTCCGTGTGTGTACAGTGCATGCTGGGATCTGTAGTTCTATAGGTCCGTGTGTGTACAGTGCATGCTGGGATCTGTACTTCTATAGGCCTGTGTATGTACAGTGTATGCTGGGATCTGTAATTCTATAGGTCCGTGTGTATGTACAGTGTATGCTGGGATCTGTAGTTCTATAGGTCCGTGTGTGTACAGAGCTTGCTGGGATCTGTAGTTCTATAGGTCTGTGTCTACAGTGCATGCTTGGATCTGTAGTTCTATAGGTCTGGGTGTGTACAATGCATGCTGGGATCTGTACTTCTATAGGCCTGTGTATGTAGTGTATGCTGGGATCTGTAGTTCTATAGGTCCGTGTGTGTACAGAGCATGCTGGGATCTGTACATTTATAGGTCCATGTATGTACAGTGTATGCTGGGATCTGTAATTCTATAGGTCCATGTGTGTACAGTGCATGCTGGGATCTGTAGTTTTATAGGTCTGTGTGTCTACAGTGCATGCTGGGATCTGTAGTTCTATAGGTCTGGGTGTGTACAATGCATGCTGGGATCTGTAGTTCTATAGGTCCGTGTGTGTACAGTGTATGCTGGGATCTGTAGTTTTATAGGTCTGTGTATGTACAGTGTATGCTGGGATCTGTAGTTCTATAGGTCTGTGTGTCTACAGTGTATGCTGGGATCTGTAGTTCTATAGGTCCGTGTGTGTACAGTGCATGCTGGGATGTGTAGTTCTATAGGTCTGTGTGTCTACATTGTATGCTGGGATCATCTGTGGCGCTGACTATTGGACTTTGGAACTACTCTGCACTAGCTTGTCAGCCATCACATGCACATTAATAATCTCCCTGCCATATCTGCCATCAGACGAGCGATACAAATTGCTCCATAAATGAAGACATGAGTGCAATGATGTGGTATAGAGCACACAGTACATATACAGCAATACAGAGATAAATAAGCATGTCACAGTTCATAGGGGTCTAATAGTACATGACCTCCAGTGCCTGGATTGGCTCTCCCAAACCTGGGTATAGCTACATAGCTGTGGGCCCCTGAGTGAGTTTCAGCATGTGCAGTATGGAGCTGTCCATCTTTGGGAGCCCCCGGGGATACAAGTATGCCCGAAGGCGGTGCACCGTCACTGGGGGACAGTGCTGGAATATAACAGGATCCAGAGCCTTCCCTCTCCATAGGCAAGTATCTGACCCAGGGGGCCCCCAGTGTAGCTGCACCCTCTGCATTCCCTGTGGCTATGTCACTGGATGTGTCCCCCATGCAGAACTCACCTCAGTAATGCCGAACTTGTTCTATTTGCAGCAACCACCCCTGGCCAGTACACAATGGTGGCCACGCGATGCCCGCCTTCCCATGTTGTCTGCTTTGCAGCGCTGCCACCTACAAAAAGGAAGAAAGGTTCTTGCATAAGTGACAGAGAACTGAAGACACACCCCCATAAGGCCCCATTCACATTGCAGGTGTTTGCGTCCGTGTTTCAGCAACGCGTGCGGGAGGCAGAAACGCGCAACATCAGAAGTGCATAGAGTGCACTGTCTGATGTTCACACTGCATGTGTTCTGGACCAGTGCTGTCCGCGAACGCATGCTGCACGCATTTTTTAACAAAACGCGTGGCTGACCCATTCAGTATAGTGATTGGGATCAGCCACGCAACGCAGATGGCGGGCATTCGTAAACGTTGTGTTCCGATCGCACGGCCATCCGCGTTTGATAATGTGAACGTGGCCTTACAAAATGTCTTATGCTTTTTATACATATAACTGAACATTTATACAATTTTGCGTGCGCATTGCACAACTGTATGGGCTTGCCTGCACATGCAGGATTTATTTATGAGGTTTACTGTTTATAACCGACACCCCAAAACATTGAAAGCACTGGGCCACTTTCATTTAGATTTCATTTTGGAGAACCCATTGATCCTCCCCTTCAGATTCCTCTCTCTGCGATGTATTGAATCACACTAGTCACAATGAGTTCAGCTACATCCAACACTTTTGATCGCTTACAATTCTGTGTGTAGCACTGACTCCCACAGGAGCTGCTGTAAGAGTTGGGTTCTCCTACTGTCCCCAGTGATGACCCGTCCTGTGAAAGGACCCTCTAATACTCCGACACACCAACAACTATAAGGGGTTTTATTAGGGGCAGACAAGATGCCCTGTGAGAAGGGTGTGGGCAAACAGGGTTCACAATGGTATAGGGGTACAATGGCATCAGATAAAAGCAACAGCTTAGTGACAATGGGTTAGTGAAGCAGAAATAGCAGTTCAATAGTGCAACAGTCATAAATAGAGTTTGTTCCCCTGTCCACCCGTGAAGAGACTCTGCCCCTTAATGCACTGGGTGAGAGAGAGACAAAAACTGCTGTACAATTCTTAACAATCAAACAGGCAAACAGTTATATGCAATTCACACAAATAGCAGAGGAGGTGCAACTAGCTACGGCACTTAGCTAAAACATTTCAAACCCTGACTAACCACTGGCCAGTGGTGAAACTGCTATAAAGTCTGCTAGCGGTGGGGCCCATTCAAGTTACAGTTGGAGCGCTCAGACCTTCAAGAGAAGGTATTTGTAATCCACATGGCACGACCAGCTCTCCAAAAGACTCTGAGCTGAGAGGGGCAGTGGTCCCTTCTCGCTCGCCAGGCGAAGGCACAATTAAACGCAAAGTACTGTGGCCACAGGCCCCTCACCCATCTAGTCGCTGCAGCAAGAAACCTTCAGGAATGGCTTGTCCTCTGGGCTGGGTGAGATGATTCCTCCTGTCTGGTCGCTGGTGGCTTGATGATTCCTCCTGTCTGGTCGCTGGTGGCTTGTTTCGCGTCCAACTCCTTGCTATCCTGGCTTCAAAGCATCAATTGGAGCCTGATTGTACTCCTCTTTCTGCCCTGGTCCGTTCCTCTGAACCACACGAAGATCGCTTACGCAGAGGCTGGGACAGAGAGATCCACACGTCTCTCCAGCCTCTCTCCTTTGTCCTTTTTTCCTTTGTTCTCCCCCTCTCTCTTGCCCTTCCCCCATCACCCCCCTTTGTCCACTTCCTTTAGCTCTGAAAGAGGGGTCAGGTTTCCATCGTGTGGTGGGTATAAATATTGCAGTCTCAATCCACTGATGTTACACTCTCCCCCCACTGAAAGTCTTTGGTCCCCAAAGAACAAAGTTTTAACTACAAATTAACTTAATACCTACATGTAACTAGGTAACTGAAGCTATCCTGAGTTGTGGGCAGTGGGACTTCCCACCATGGTGTGTCGGGTACAGGGCAGGAGGTATCACACACTGGTACAGTGGTCTGATGGACTTGTGTCTCAGTAGATCTGCAGACGGTGGTGATGGCTTCTTCAGAACTGTTTCCTCTGGAGTCATATGTCAACCTCAGGGGAGGTTTGATTTGTCGCTTGGTTCTCTGCTCCATAGGCTCTAGGGGTTCTCTGGCAGGGAATTCAGTTACAACCTCTCTCGCGGGGGATTCTGTTACAATCTCCCGAGGTGGCATTGATGGGGCCTCAGCAATAGTTTGGGTCTCTCCTTCCTCTTCAAGCTCAGTGGGTACCTGTTCTGGCCCCTCCTCAACCTGGGCCTGTGGTATGAATTCTTGTGCATCAGCTCTTAATGGCCTAGAGTAGGTGTCCTCTATAGGCGGTGTGGAAACAATGGGGTCAAACCGCCACAGCCATTCCATCTCCAGGTCCTCTTCCTCGTCATCCTCTTCTTCCTCTGCAGTAGAAGGCAATTGTGACCGAGTTACTGGGGTTCGTTTAGGCAGGGATGGTTCACGTGGAGGGGGCACCCGCACTGTTTCATTCAGTGGTAGAAGGTGATTGCGGTGCCAAGTCTTCAAGGGCCCTGTCTTCCCCTCTGGACGGAGCTGATACACTGGAAGGCCGGGCAACCGTGCACAAACAATGTATGGCTGTGAGCTCCACCGGTCAGCTAACTTCTGCTTCCCATGAAGGCCCAGGTTCCTCAATAACACCCGGTCACCCGGTTGTAAGTCATGGACCCGAACCCTCAGATCATATCTTCTCTTGTTTTGCTGTTCCCGAATATTGGAAGCACTTTGGGCCTTTTCATAGGCAGTTTTCAGGTTCCTCCGAAGTCGGTCAACATAGCCTTTATGAGATGCAGCTGAAGTCCCATCAGTGGAGGTGCCAAAGGCAAGATCTACTGGTAGTCGAGCTTCTCTCCCAAACATTAGCATGTAAGGTGAATATCCTGTCGTATCGTGCTTTGTGCTGTTGTACGCATGGACCACTGCTGAGACATATTTACTCCAGTGCTGCTTCTTTTCAGAGGTAAGTGTCCCTAACATATTCAAAAGTGTGCGATTGAACCGCTCGGGTTGCGGATCGCCCTGGGGGTGGTAAGGAGTAGTCCGTGACTTTTGCACCCCCAGCACTTGCAATAACTCTTTGATGAGTTTACTCTCAAAGTCTCGACCTTGGTCTGAATGAAGCTGCTGCGGTAGACCATAATGGACAAAGAACTTCTCTACTAGGACTTTGGCTACTGTGGAAGCTTTTTGGTCCCTTGTGGGGAAAGCTTGGGCGTATCGGGTAAAGTGATCAGTCACCACTAAGATACTTCCTTGTCCGCTCATATCTGGTTCCAGGCACAGGAAATCCATGCATACCAACTCCATGGGGCCTTGGCTCTGTAGGTGACCCATTGGGGCAGATCTAGTGGGCAAGGTCTTTCGTTGTATACACCGCAGACATGAGTGGCAGTAGCTTTCTATTTCAGCCCTCATACAGGGCCAGTAGAATCTATCTTTGACTAGGCCGAGAGTCCTCTCTGCTCCCAAATGACCATGGTCATCATGCAAGGCCACTAGTATTGTCTCTCTGTGTTTTTCAGGAAGGAATAACTGCCACTTTTCTTCCAGATCATCAACAGGAGCTCTACGGTAGACCAGTCCGTCTCGGAGCTGTAGCCGATTCCATTCTCTGTAAACCATCTTGGCCTTCTCAACAGATTCAGTTTGCAGGAGCTCTGGTCGTTGGCTTTCTAGGGCCTCCAGGGTCAGTCGGCAGAGGGGATCTTCTGACTGGTCCTGCTTCAGATCCTTTTTTCTAAGGATGGGCAAGCTCCCATCCTTCAATTGGGTCAGGTTGCAGTAGAGTTTGGGGACCCCTTTTGTACTGACTCCAACAACTTCAGCTCCTGTCACTCCTCTGACCCAATGTTCTGCCCCCTGGCACAAGGCTTGTATCCCTTCTGGGGTCAGCTGAGTCCAGTCTCTTTCCGAAGCTCCAGTGTTATGAGGCCTTCTGGACAGGGCATCAGCATCTCTGTTCCCCACTCCTGGTCGATACTTCAAGCTGAAGCGGAACTCAGCCAGTGCAGCTAGCCATCTGTGTCCTGTAGCATCTAACTTAGCAGTAGTGAGGATGTAGGTGAGTGGGTTGTTGTCTGTCTTGACTACAAATTCAGCCCCATACAGGTAGTCCCTAAGCTTGTCTACTACTGCCCATTTAAGAGCCAAGAACTCCAGCTTGTGGGTAGGATAGTTCTTCTCAGATGGGGAGAGACTTCGACTCACATAAGCAACAGGTCTTAGATGCCGTTCATGCTCTTGGTACAGCACTCCACCGAGCCCTTCTCTACTAGCATCCACATGCAGTTCATAAGGAAGAGTAGGATCAGCATAGGCTAGGACTGGGGCATGGGTTAGACTCCACTTCAGCTGCTGAAATGCTTCCTCACAACGATCGGACCACTCTTCCTGTATTGACTCCCGAGGTCTTCTGGGCCCTTTGGCTGATTGAGCCTCGTCTGAAAGTTTCGAGTCACTTTCCTCACCTTCATTCTTTAAGAGCTCAGTAAGGGGTTGGGCCATCTTGGCAAAACCCTCCACAAATCTTCGGTAATAGGAGCAAAACCCCAGGAATGATCTCAATCCCGCTACATCTTGCGGTCTAGGCCAATTGACCACAGCTTCCAGCTTCTTGGGGTCTGTGGCCACGCCTTCAGCTGAGACTACATGCCCCAGATAGGTGACAGACGGTTGGCAAAACTGGCACTTCTCAAGGGACAGTTTCAGTCCTTCTTCCTGAAGTCGACTCAGTACTTTCTCCAGCCTTTGCTCATGCTCCTCCAGTGTTCTTCCAAAGACAATCACGTCATCCAGATACACCAAGACTTCTAGCAGATGCATGTCTCCCACTGTGCGCTCCATCAGCCTCTGGAAGGTTGCAGGCGCTCCTGAAAGACCTTGAGGCATTCTTTCAAATTCGTAGAACCCCAAAGGGCAGATAAAAGCGGTCTTCTCTTTGTCATCGGGGTGCATGGGAATTTGGTAATACCCACTGCGCAAATCCAGTACACTGAACCACTTAGCTCCTGTTAGGCAATGTAGGGCATCTTCTATTCGTGGGGTTGTGTACTGATCTGGGGTGGTACGACGGTTAAGAGTGCGATAGTCTATGCACATTCGGATGGAACCATCCTTCTTCCGAACCACCACTATGGGAGAGGCATAGGGACTTCGGGATTCACGGATCACTCCAGCTCTCTTCAACTCTGCAATCTGTTCCCTCAAATCTTCCAAATCCCCAAATGGAATCCGACGAGATCTCTCTCTGAAAGGCTTGTCTTCCTGTAGGCGTATGCGATGTTGAGTACTTTTCGCACACCCAACATCAAATTCACTCTTGGAGAATAACTCTCGCCGTTTCAGAAGCAGGGCTTGAATCCTGCTCTTCCATTCTGGAGATATCGGGGAGTCTGCTGGGTAGAAGCAGTCTACAGGGATTCCATCTTCAGTTCCCCCCACTGAAAGGGATGGCGAAATTGGGGTGACTGAGCCTACCTGTCCAAGAAGCATCCGGGCTTTGATCCTCACTGGGGAGTCAGTGGTGTTACAAACACTGACGGAGATCTTTCCTTGAGCCTTCTGTAGTGCCTTTGTTGGGATCACTTCAGGGATCAACTCTATCCCGGGGGCTGTCTTCTCTCCAGGGATGGTTTCTAGCAGGACATGCGGTCCCGGCAGATCCCAGCTCAGTCTTACTGATGCCTGAAGGCATGCCACTTCCCCTGGTTGCAACAGTTTCTCCTTCTTCCCCAATCGCCACAATCTTCCTACTCCCTCGGCTGGAGCCCTCTGTTCTTGGACTAAACGTTGGTAGACTGGATGAAGCATGGGGTGCACACCTTCTGGTGGTAGATCATAGCAGGAGGCTATGGGGGACAAGATTCGTCTTATCAGGTCTGTATTAGTCCCCACAATTAAAGAACTTCTCACTGAACCTGGGGGTCGAGAACATACAATGGCCAAGGTGTCAAAGGTTCCCGGTTGCCCAACAACCAGTGGGTCAAAGGTCAACTTGATCTGCAGATACCCATCATAGGGGAGCTGCTCGGTTCCAATTCCCCAGATCTCTAGGTCTTTTAATTCTCGCAGGGGCAGGTGCTGCAGATACTTATCATAGAAGTCCCGATATAATAAAGTCACTTGTGCACCCGAGTCAAGTAACGCTCTTGTGAAGATGCCCTCTATTTGAACAGGCACCACTGGAGAGGGGCCCACTAAGTTAGCAGGGATTTGCCCAGAAGGAGGTGTACTTGTAGGCCTGGCTGGTTGAGCTTGTACTCCTTTTGGCCTCCTGTTACGCTCTAAGCGATGCTCCTGGTGGCCTTTCTCACATTGATGTGTATTTCTTCCCTGTACACTGGGGCCCATTGCTGAGGGAGGCGTATTTGATTGTCTCTTAGGAATCCTACTCAAGGGTTCCTGTACGATTGCCCAGTCAGCCTTTTGATGCGGGCTGGAGCTGTCTGAAGCAAGTGGGCTCCCGGCTTGCTCCTTCACCGGGGCCCTCTGAAGTTTTCCGCCGGCTTGGCAGGTAAAAGATCCTGTAGGGCCTGGCGCACTTCCTCTGTTAAGGTCCGAGAGTGTCGGGGTTTAGGGCATTGGGCTCGGTAATGTCCAGTTTGCCCACAATTAAAGCACTCTACTCCGGCTGAATATCTTCTACTCTTCATTCCTCTGGATAGCTGTGAGCCCTCTGGGGTAGGGTGTGCAATAGCTCTCTGCAGATCAGCCATGGACTGTTGCATCCCTGCCTGAGTCTCTATCACTTGCATCATTGACCTCTGAATCTCAGTAAAAGCTTGTTGTAAAGTGGAATTTGACTGCACCATCTGGGTTATCGCCTGAGTGAGGGCCTCAGCAGTAGAAGGGGTCTTACTGTCCATCTCTCCCGGAGCTTCCAAGGGGGTTCGTGCTAAGTACACAGATGCACTACCACTACTTCGCCCAGAACCAGCAGAGGTGGTCATCTTCTGGGACTTAGCGGACAACAGTGTCTCTTCCTCTCGAATGGCCTTAATCAGTTTTGAGTAGGTGAAAAGGTCACTTCGGTCTCTCATTTGAATTTTCAGCATGATAGGGTCTAAAGGTTGTGCACCTTTTAGGATCTGAGTCAATAAAGCCTCACTTGCATTGTCTTGTGCCATTCCCTTTTTTAGGATTGCTTGGTGTAGGATCTTGTCCAGGCGAGTGACAAAGGTGGATAGGCGTTCCCCTTCCTCTTGGTAGGTATGTCCAAACCGATGTATCAAGTCAGCACAACTTTCTATTTGCCCAAAAACTTCACGAAGGGCATCCAGACACTCTGTGGCAGTGCAACCTGGCTGGTCTCTTTTAAGATTCCGGACAACATCTGAAGCAGGGGCACGTAGACTCTCTACAATCCTCTGTCGCTTGACTGTATCTGAGACCTCCCACTCATCTAAGGCCTGTGCAGCCTGGTCTATCCAGGTCTCAAAGTCATCTTCCCCGGATGGGACAGGTATCTGCCCAGAACAAACCCTCAGTTTTCTGTACCCATAACTGATAGGTTGGAATGAATTTGTCACTAAATTTTCCATCAGTTTTCCCATATCAGTGTAGAAGGAAGCGGGTGGATATCCTGGGGTGGTGGACATGGAGTCAACAGAGGCTGAGCAGACCTCTCTTTTACTTGGTGGCCTTTCACTGGAACTGTCTGAGTGGTTGGTTGAGGGACTTGGTCGGATCAACTGAACTTTGATGTCATCCGTTAGCTGTAAGATTGTGTTCTTGAAGCAAGTGGGAAGGCCTTTTTTCACTTCTAGCAGGGCATATGTGTGAGAGATCTCCGGATCAGTCCGTGTGTCTAAGACGAACACCCGACGATCAAGTGCTAGGGCTGTGATAGCTTTATCTATTTGATTCTCTGTCCATCCATCAGCAGGTATATCCATCACCACACTGAACTGTAGTCTACCATTTTCTTCTTCACACCAGCGGGCAGCAGTGACTGGGTCCATTTTGCTGGCCTGGCTCGTTGTTCCTAGGGCAGTCATCACTCTAAGGGGCTAGGTTAGAATCCCAGAAGACGAGCCCCCACGTGTAGCACTGACTCCCACAGGAGCTGCTGTAAGAGTTGGGTTCTCCTACTGTCCCCAGTGATGACCCGTCCTGTGAAAGGACCCTCTAATACTCCGACACACCAACAACTATAGGGGTTTTATTAGGGGCAGACAAGATGCCCTGTGAGAAGGGTGTGGGCAAACAGGGTTCACAATGGTATAGGGGTACAATGGCATCAGATAAAAGCAACAGCTTAGTGACAATGGGTTAGTGAAGCAGAAATAGCAGTTCAATAGTGCAACAGTCATAAATAGAGTTTGTTCCCCTGTCCACCCGTGAAGAGACTCTGCCCCTTAATGCACTGGGTGAGAGAGAGACAAAAACTGCTGTACAATTCTTAACAATCAAACAGGCAAACAGTTATATGCAATTCACACAAATAGCAGAGGAGGTGCAACTAGCTACGGCACTTAGCTAAAACATTTCAAACCCTGACTAACCACTGGCCAGTGGTGAAACTGCTATAAAGTCTGCTAGCGGTGGGGCCCATTCAAGTTACAGTTGGAGCGCTCAGACCTTCAAGAGAAGGTATTTGTAATCCACATGGCACGACCAGCTCTCCAAAAGACTCTGAGCTGAGAGGGGCAGTGGTCCCTTCTCGCTCGCCAGGCGAAGGCACAATTAAACGCAAAGTACTGTGGCCACAGGCCCCTCACCCATCTAGTCGCTGCAGCAAGAAACCTTCAGGAATGGCTTGTCCTCTGGGCTGGGTGAGATGATTCCTCCTGTCTGGTCGCTGGTGGCTTGATGATTCCTCCTGTCTGGTCGCTGGTGGCTTGTTTCGCGTCCAACTCCTTGCTATCCTGGCTTCAAAGCATCAATTGGAGCCTGATTGTACTCCTCTTTCTGCCCTGGTCCGTTCCTCTGAACCACACGAAGATCGCTTACGCAGAGGCTGGGACAGAGAGATCCACACGTCTCTCCAGCCTCTCTCCTTTGTCCTTTTTTCCTTTGTTCTCCCCCTCTCTCTTGCCCTTCCCCCATCACCCCCCTTTGTCCACTTCCTTTAGCTCTGAAAGAGGGGTCAGGTTTCCATCGTGTGGTGGGTATAAATATTGCAGTCTCAATCCACTGATGTTACATGTGCATATATCATTAATCATTGATAATTCATACCTGTCGAGTCATTTGAACATACACCCAGAAGAAGCGAGGTGGATCCTAGCGAAACGTGTTTTTACATGTTTTTGTTATCTACAATAAAAAACCTTCTACTTACCTAGTGATATGCCAGAGGTCCTTTCTTAACTACACTTCTGATGGTATCCCACACCTGAGATCCTGGAGATAGCGTGATTCCCACCATTTAAAAGTGCTTCTGCTAATTTATGCCATACGGTATCAACCACCCTGCAAGGTGATCGACTCTATAACATTGAGCACAAACTTTACGCACAGGAAGCACCTCTTCCCGTTTCTATCTGTGTTTTTATCCTGTCACTGAGGCTTCACAACCATAGATGGTATTTGGATTCTGAACCGTCAGTTTTATTCAACGCTACAGAGAGCAGAAACTCCCCTCGGTTGAGGGGGATCTTTGCAATGGGCTAATCAGTTATGAAAGGTTAATGATTGATGGCTGACAGGAGATTAATTAGTCAGCTACCATCGGTTTCCAAATCTGATAAGCCTCATACAAAGTTCTGGTTATGCCCAGAGGAATTCCTCTTCCTGCACCAAAGTCAGAATTCCCTCATCTCTGCTCAGGACAGGTTTGAGAATGACGTTTTTCATGTTAAATGTGATGTATCATGTGTTACGTCATGTGATCTATGTTTTATGCAGAGTACCATGTGCTGCATCTTATAGTAGTTTATATGTTATGTGCACGGTGTCTGGTGCTCAGTCATACTAGGTTTCTCCGTTGTATATAAGATGTATAATGTGCTCTGTCACATGCGTCAGACTCGGGTGCATAATGTAGAAATGGGTTGGCACCACTCTGGTCAAATTTTAAAGTGGACCTGAACTTTTGCATAGGACAGAAGGAAAACATTGAGAAATGCAACTTGTATGTATTTAGAGAGTTTAGGGTTTGTTTCCATATAGCGCGCTTTCAGTCGCACTTATGGAATCGCAAGCGAAGGGACATTAGACAGTGCATAGACTGCACTGGCTGCTGTTTCCATACATGCGCTGTGATTCACTACTGAATATCAGCACATGGTTGCCTACATTTCGGGGTGATTGTGCACATGATCCCATTCAGTATAATGAGTGGCATCACAAGCTCCGCCCCCAGGAGTGACTCGCAACGCAGAGCCGCGTGGCTCTGCGTTGCAATGGCAACGAGCCCTTAGCCTGTCTAATTCTGCCTCATCGGTGTCTAATCACAAGTGTACTTTGATCTCTCCCCTGTGTCAGCTGACGCGACTGCCACGGCAGATAAGCTTGAAAGCACAGGATGTAAACAATATATTTGCTTCCATGAAAGCATGACGTAGACAAACTGCTGATTTATTGCAGGATTTGTATCAGCTCTAACAAAGAAATGTTTTTCGTTAAAGGTTATTATGCTGTTGTTTATCTGTTTGCGCAGAGAAGAAGTTCTAAGTTCAGGTCTGCTTTAAGCTCTTTTATTCCATATGGATAAAGGCAGCAATGACAGACGCTGTTTTGGGCTATAGAGCCCTTTTTACATTTGCATATGCCATAAAACAATGGGGTAGGGGTCGTGGTGCACAGACAATCCCGTTTTGTGTTGCTATGTCACATGCATCAGATACATCATGGGGTTGATTCACTAAACCGTGCTATGACAAATAGAATGCCTTATCAAAGATAACACGCCTTATCAACATTTACATGCCTTATCAGAGTAGCATAGCGAGCGCTACGAACTTATGCCTGCTGATTGGCAATGGCACTCGTCCTGCCCTGAGCCCCTGCGGGTTTGTAGCGCTCACTATACTACTCTGATAAGGTGTGTTATCTTTGATAGGGCGTGCTATCTCTGATAAGGCATGCTATTTGTCATAGCATGGTTTAGTGATTCAACCCCCATTTGTGCAATATTGTCCTATTTTACCTGCGCTGTTAGAACACATTCTGTACATGAGATCTCTTACACGCTATGTGGAATGTAACACGTGCTGCAGTGTTTTTCATCAAAGTCCTTTTCGCATCAAAAATGCTATTTTCGATTTCGTGAAAATATTCACGAAAAATATATTATTGTATTTTGGCAATATAATCAAAGAAAACGTAATTTTCTTCCTGATACGAAAATTATCCAAAAGCGCTGACAAAAGCGATGGCATTTTCGCTCAAAAGTAGAATTTGACATTATGTTCGCAAAAATTAATGCGAAAAGAATATCAGCATTTTTGTTCATTACTAACATGTGACATGCTGCATCACATGGGCCCATATGCAATTCACTTTTTCACCTGAGTTTTCTCGTTTTCACACCTTGACATAAAATGCCCTTTAACCTCCCTGGCGGTTTAAATCCCCGCGGCCGAGTGGAGGTGTTTTTTTTTTTTTTTCACCTAATTTTTTTTTTTTTTTATCATGTAGCTAGCCTAGCACTAGCTACATGATTCCCCCATCCCTCCCTCCCACCCTTCCGATCGCCGCCGGCGATCAAACCCATCAGGAAATCCTGTTCTGAACAGGATTTCCTGTAGGGCTTCCCCCGTCGCTATGTCGACGAACAGAATTACATCATCAACATCGTGACATCAGGGGGAGTCCCGATCCACCTCATAGCGCCTGGCGGTGATTGGCCAGGCCCCCTCATTTTGGTATGCCTTGTGTGCTGAAATTACAATAAATCTTCTAATTGTATGGATTGGAAGCCTCGCCTGTCCTCTACCTTCTACAATGATTAATCTATTGCGAGAGCGCATCCAGAGGTGTATTCAGCTAGGTGGCTGCCGGCTGCTGTCTAGCGCTGACCCCATCCCTCTACACACATAACACCCCACATTTTCAGGGTATAGAGGGGACCCCCCAAACTACCTCTGTGCCAAATTGCAACCCCCGAGCCCCGCTGGTTCACAAGATAGGTTTAAGTAAACTATCTCTGGAACCAGCTGGATTCGGGGCTGCAATTTGGCACAGAGATAGTTCGAGGGTTCCCCTCTATACCCTGTAAATCAAAGGAGTGTAGCAGGTGTGGCTACGGAGACATTTTGGGGGAATTATATTAAAGTTCCCATTGAGCATGCATGTTACTCAGTGAGGAAGGCAGCACGAACAGACATTACACCGTTCATCTGCAAGTTGCTGCTTCCATGCTATCAGTGAACTAAAGTAGAGAGCATCCTCGACATCCCTTCAGTCTGCATGCATGCCACTAGAGGTCTCTCTCTTTGTATCAGCCTTTCCCCTGCACCTCTAAAGGGCTACAGGAGAAACCTCTATAAATGTGCCCTGCTCCTGGATCTCTTGTTTTGTTTACTTTCTGATGTCCCGCCTGGCAGTATATCGGTACCAATGGAGTGAGTGGTAGGGCAGGGTCGCTCCCCCTATTGGCTGGCTCCTTTGTCTGTCCATTTTACAGATTGGCTGTTGGTTAGTTATTGACAGCTCCAAGCTCGAGGTAAAATACCTTCTCACTTGTTTTACCGAATGCTCTAATCTTGGTGAATTGACATTTATTGAGGAATTACTGCACAAGTCTGTAATTTACCTCACTAGTCAGTAATTTTACCTTTCCAATATCCTTAGTGAATTGACATTTAACCAGATGTTTGGTAAAATCAGCTTGTTTTCTGCAATACCGAATGTGGTAATTCTTAGTCAATTAAACCCATATGTGGTATGCTGTTCCTAGTCTTATAACCTCTTTCTTGATATATGGTGAAATTGTGTTTTCATATGATCTTTGACTACACGTTATGAAGTGTACTATACGCACTCTTATGATTTTCTATGTGGGAATAAGTTGTGTTTTGTCTTATGAACTAGTACATGCTATAAGGTGCAGCTATGTCATACAATGAAGATCTTAGAATTGGGATTGTTGATCGGAATGGGCTGACCATCCCATGTGTAGTGTTAAAGGACAACCGAGGTGACATGTGACATGAGATAGACATGTGAATGTACAGTGCCTAGCACACAAATAACTAAGCTGTGTTCCTTTTTTCTCTCGATCTGCCTGAAAGAGTTAAACATCAGGTATGCAAGTGACAGTTTCTATCCGGGTCGGACTGGGTCAGACTATAGCACAACCCTCACTGATAAGTAATCACAGCCATAAAATACTTTCCTGTCAGTAAATGGCTTCTGAGAGCAGGAAAGAGATAAAATTGTCAATAATTCATAGATTTGAGCTCTAGCATACTTCAATGAAGAGGTCATTGAGCAGAGAACATGAAACAGTAAAAACTTAAAAACTAGATTTAAATATAAAATAAAGCTGGGGGATATCTAAAAGTAATTTTTAGGAGAAGGAGGATAGATACAATTGTTTTTCTCATCAGTTTAATTTCACCTTGAATGTACTTTTAAAGTGTACCAGAGCTGAAAAAATAAAAAGATTTTATACATACCTGCAGTTTCCTCCAGTCCCATCCGCTCGGATCACACCAACGCCGATCTCTGATGTCTGCAACTACGAGAACCGGGTCCCGTTACTTCCGTCAGTTGGAGCCAGTCTAAGCGTAAGAGAAGTGCACTGTTTGCGTATCTCTCCAGCAGCCGCTGGAGAGATACGTAGAGGGCACACTTCTCCTGCATAGCTGGCAGCGACTGACAGAAGTGTGACGCACACGGTTCCCGAGAAAACCGCACGTGCGCCATTCAAGTCACAAACGCACTTGCAAGTTTCATTGCAAGTGACCAAAATGACATTTCGGTTTAAATGCACTAGTTTTTTCCCTCTCTCCTTCCTGCCTGCTAGCACACAATGGCTCTAATTACAGCTCTTCTCACCTATGTGTGAAAGCGGTTCCCAAGCATCCCTGGAAAGGTTATAGCTCATCCATCAGAAATTAGGTGGACAGAAGCTAATAAAAATCATCCTTCTCCAGACTGGTAGGAACCGATCACAGCAGGGGGTTCTCTCAGGATTACCTCAGCTGAGAGATCAGAAAGAATCCATCTCCCAGCTGACCCCCATGCGGCCCTGAGATGCCCAATATTCATATGTTCTCCATATTTTCCTCATAATTCAGGGCATAGGAAGTTCCTAGGCCGCTGAAAAGTGCACAAGTTCTGAGGTTCAACTTGGTGCAGGTGCTGAGAGAGTTTGGACAAGCTAGATACTTCCAAACCCAGGCTGCAAGGGTGTGAAGTAGAAAATGGGTTATGAGTAATATCTGTGCCTCGTGTTTGGTATTAGCAGATTCACACACTTACGCTGATTATGAATATTCATTCGGGTTCTTGATATTACCTACGGGCATGCCGAGAGCGGGCAAAATATGAATTGGCCCAAAACCTCTCCCTGCCTAAGAGGGCACTGCCTTATTCAAATTGCACAAGGCTGGACTTGTACGTGTCATAACTCCCCCCCACCTACAGTGAGGAACAAAACTCACATGACTCAAAGGTCCAGCGTCCTTTACCTTTAATCTGACGTCGAAGTAACATCAATCGACCAGTCAGCTGGACACTGGCGCAAAATCTCCATTTGGGATTTCTCACTAGAGTTGGGCCGAACCTCCGATTTTAGGTTCGCGAACTTCCGCGGAAGGTTCGGTTCGCGTTAAAGTTCGCGAACCGCAATAGACTTCAATGGGGATGCGAACTTTGAAAAAAAAAAATAATTATGCTGGCCACAAAAGTGATGGAAAAGATGTTTCAAGGGGTCTAACACCTGGAGGGGGGCATGGCGGAGTGGGATACACGCCAAAAGTCCCCGGGAAAAATCTGGATTTGACGAAAAGCAGCGTTTTAAGGGCAGAAATCACATTGAATGCTAAATGACAGGCCTAAAGTGCTTTAAAACATCTTGCATGTGTATACATCAATCAGGTAGTGTAATTAAGGTACTGCTTCACACTGACACACCAAACTCCACTGAACAGAACAGGTATGCAGTGGCGGGTTCACTAAACAGGTATACAGTGGCGGGTCCACTGAACAGAACAGGTATGCAGTGGTGGGTTCACAGAACAGGTATGCAGTGGCAGCAGGATCACTGAACAGGTATGCAGTGGTGGGTGGGTTCACAGAACAGGTATGCAGTGGTGGGTTCACAGAACAGGTATGCAGTGGCAGGATCACTAAACAGGTATGCAGTGGTGGTGGGTGGGTTCACAGAACAAGTATGCAGTGGCAGGATCACTGAACAGGTATGCAGTGGTGGGTGGGTTCACAGAACAGGTATGCAGTGGCAGCAGGATCACTGAACAGGTATGCAGTGGTGGGTGGGTTCACAGAACAGGTATGCAGTGGTGGGTTCACAGAACAGGTATGCAGTGGCAGCAGGATCACTGAACAGGTATGCAGTGGTGGGTGGGTTCACAGAACAGGTATGCAGTGGTGGGTTCACAGAACAGGTATGCAGTGGCAGGATCACTGAACAGGTATGCAGTGGTGGTGGGTGGGTTCACAGAACAAGTATGCAGTGGCAGGATCACTGAACAGGTGTGCAGTGGTGGGTGGGTTCACAGAACAGGTATGCAGTGGCAGCAGGATCACTGAACAGGTATGCAGTGGTGGGTGGGTTCACAGAACAGGTATGCAGTGGCAGGATCACTGAACAGGTATGCAGTGGTGGTGGGTGGGTTCACAGAACAGGTATGCAGTGGCAGGATCACTGAACAGGTATGCAGTGGCAGGATCACAGTACAGGTATGCAGTGGGCTGAGGGCTCACTGAACAGAACAGGTATGCAGCCAGGAAGAAGTTAAGCCTAACTAATCTTTCCCTATATGAGAGACTGCAGCAGCTCGCCCTACTCTCACTAATGCAGGCACACGAGTGGCCGTAATGGCCGCCGCTGCCTGCCTTATATAAGGGGGGTGGGGCTCCAGGGGCTAGTGTAGCCTAATTGGCTACACTGGGCCTGCTGACTGTGATGTAGAGGGTCAAAGTTGACCCTCAGGTGCATTATGGGGCGAACCGAACTTCTTCCGCAAAACGTTCGCGTGCGGTACCCGCAAGCGAACCACCTAAGTTCGCGCGAACCACGTTCGCCGGCGAACCGTTCGGCCCAACTCTATTTCTCACAAGGACTCTGGGCGCATGGACTTTCCTCCAAAGACTTTGCGATTGCCGCATGGGCTACCAATAACGGTGTTTGAACTGTATATTAACCTCCCTGGCGGTAAGCCCGAACTGAGTTCGGGCTATGCCGCCGGGAGGCACCGCTCAGGCCCCGCTGGGCCGATTTGCATAATTTTTTTTTTGTTACACGCAGCTAGCACTTTGCTAGCTGCGTGTAACCTCCGATCGCCGCTGCTACCCGCCGATCCGCCGCTATACGCGTCGCCGCAGCCGCCCCCCCCCCAGACCCCGTGCGCTGCCTGGCCAATCAGTGCCAGGCAGCGCCGTGGGGTGGATCGGATTCCCCTTTGACGTCACGACGTCGATGACGTCATCCCGCCCCATCGCCATGGCGACGGGGGAAGCCCTCCAAGAGATCCCGTTCTTTGAACGGGATCTCTTGATCTCCGATCGCCGAAGGCGATCGGAGGGGCTGGGGGGATGCTGCTCGGCAGCGTCTATCATGTAGCGAGACATTGTCTCGCTACATGAAAAAGAATTTTTTTTTTTTAAAAAAACGTATTTGCTGCCCCCTGGCGGATTTTAATAAACCGCCAGGGAGGTTAAGACATTCTGTTTCTTTTCATCTCTACTCTCTTTCTATCAAATCAATCTGTTCTAAAGTAAGCTGTGTGTGTATGTAGTTTTAGAATAAAACTAACGATTTTTATCGTTCAGTCTTGTGCCTGTTCTGGTCATCTGATTGCTGCTATAACGAATCTACCCTCTGAAGAGTCAGTCATACTACTGTATTGTTTTATGATTTTCTTATAAATTGTTGATTTGCTAGCTAGGTTGTAAATAACCGTTTCTTCCTTCTAGGATTAACTAGTATCCGATTTCCTGTGAGAAATCAATAACTTTAGTTTTTTGATTGGATACAATCGAGATTGCATCATATATGGACCCAGTAACCTTTCTTTAACGTCACATTGCTCACAGTCTTGAAGCCGTTGGAAGTGACTATTCCCCGAACGGTGACTGGAGCATGTCGAACGTGATTGGGCTGGCTACCGTATTATGATAGCTAGTTGGAGGCTGTCTGCTCCATACAACCAGACAGTGATGGCAGTGTATTTACCCGATTTCCAGCCCAAAATCGATATTTTTTAGTTTACCGATTGTACATACAATCGGGATTGTACATGTATGGGCACATCCAACCAATCTTAACCGTTTACTACGCGCACAGTAAATTTGCCTCCAGCAGTCTCTAGTGCATGAGACCTGCATGGCAACAGTGGCCTAGTAATACGGGATTGGTAAGGGGCTGTCCCATAACATATCGTCTGCGCAATCAATCCTTATTGTCAGTCTGCTAACCGTACTTCCTGCGTATGCTAACGGGAGCAGATTAGACGGGATTGGCACGCTCTGTTTTAAATAACCAGATTACTATTTTACACTTGAACGGCTCCATAAGTTTGATTGCCTTAGATCCCCACTGTGCTCTAGAGGTTGTGGTGTCATTGGCTCTCTTTGGCACGAGTGGTGAACTTGCCCTAAAGCACAGGTCTTCTGGCGCTCTATCTGACTTAGATCTAAAGCCATTTCCTTTTGTCAGTTGCGGTTCAGCCCAAGTGTCTTCTTACTGGGGGATAAGCCCCTTAAACTTAAAGCAATTGGTTATTGAAAAGAAAAATAATAAACTAGATACTTACCTAAAGGTGGCCATACACTGGTCGATTTGCCCTCAGATTCGACCAACAGATACATCCCTCTCTGATCGAATCTGATCAGAGAGAGATCGTATGGCCACCTTTACTGCAAACAGATTGTGAATCGATTTCAGCCTGAAACCGATCACAGTCTGTGGAGCTGCCGCTGCTGCCGCGCCCCCCCCCCCCCCCGTATACATTACCTGTTCCGGCCGGCGCGAGTCCCCTGATCCCCGCTGTCTTCCTCTCCGTTCCGGGCTCCAGACTGTTCCTGCAGCTACTGAACTTCCTGTCCGGGGGAAGTTTAAACAGTAGAGGGCGCTCTACTGTTTAAACTTCCTGCCGGGACAGGAAGTTCTGTGTAGCTGCAGCCGGTCCGGAACCCAGCGCGGAAAGAAGACAGCGGGGACCAGGGGACTCGCGCCGGCCGGAACAGGTAATGTATACCCGCTGTATTGCGTCGGTCGTCAGGCATTCGAACGCCGCTATCGACGCACTCCCGACCCACCGGCGATCGAGAAAAATCTTCCGCACGGACAGATTGACGGGAATCAACGGGATTGATTTCGAACGGAAATCGATCGTTCTGTCAGCGGTGTGCGCGCCGATTTCACAGCCGATTCAATCACTGTGATCGAATCGGCCGTATATCGGCGGGAAAATCGTTAGGTGTATGGGCCCCTTAAGGAGAGGGAAGGTTCTGGGTCCTATAGAGCCTTCCCTCTCCTCTTCTGTTCCCCTCATTGCAGTGGCAGCTCCCGTTTAATCCCCCGCCGTGGAGGACTTCAAAAGTCTTCGGGAGCACAGCCCTCCTGAAGACAGGCGGCTCCATACTGCGCAAGTGCACAGTATGGAGCGTCCGGTCCTCGGAGCACTCGGGCTCCAGAAGCCTTCTTTGTGGCAGAGAGAGAACAGTATTTGACCAAATTGGTCAAATACTGCTACCGGGGAGCCAGCGCTGGAACGGGAACAGAGAGAGGAGCGGGAAGGCTCTATAGAATCCAGAGCCTTCACTCTACATAGGTGACTATCTGGATTATTATTATTATTTTATTTATTTGCATGATTCCCATTCACTTTAAATTTTCAGCACACAGATTCCTTTAGCATGTGGTCTCAATCGCAAAAACAGTTTTGGCCCGTAACTGGAACTCGCCCAACTTGCCAGTTGAGGATGTATACTTTCTTGTGTCAGAGATCATGTTGGCGGCCCACATCTCTGCTAAACTCGCTGACAATTTGCAAGAATTTCATAATACTTGGTCGCCATGGATTGCATGGTTGGCGAGCTCTGGCCTTTCTTATGTTATGCATAAATTCTAATTACTGATAGTCCATGTCACTATTTACATTCCCGAATCCGGAGCATTCTGGTTATTGGCTTTTTTTAATTTCTTTTTTGTTTTGTCTTTGTTGTTCCTCTATTTTTGTTTTGGGTTATAGCTGTTCTTTTCCTGCATAACACTTGATTAGCCCCTGCGTGGGTTCTTGGCTTAATGGCCTGTTAATTCTACACAAAACCCAATAAAGGTTTTTGAAACTAAATAACCACCAGATTACTAGACATAAATATATTTGATCCTTCTGTCAGGTGGACTTGCAGTGAGTTTCCAGACTCATAAGAACACAAATGCTTGCATGCTTCAGGAAATGGTTACCTTGAGGTTGGAGGTTAAGGTTAGGTGCCAGAAATGTGATTTAGTATTGTAGGGTGGGATTAGAAGTAAATAAGGGGATTGACATCTGGAAGTGGTGACTAAACTTCATGAAGCACAGTCAGATGAAAAGTCCTGGTTTTAATATGTTGCCACTAGGAGGTGATACCAAGTAATGGAAGGTATTGGTTTATATGGAAATTGCCTTATTAATAGAGACCATCAGTTGTGCCGACAGAAATCAGAGAAGAAATGTCTCTGGTATTATGGTTGTACCTTGTGCAGTCTGCCACACTCCCATGTATGGGCCAACGCTCCCCGCAAGGTCACATTTCTGAGCCCAGGGCCCATTGTCACCTGTGGGACAGGGAAAAGTGTCATTCTATGGAGAGGCAACACAATAAGAGGTTCAGTCACTTGCTGGGATACCTGTAAACCAGATTAAGGTGTGGGAATCAGCATTTGCAGTAATTTGTCCAACCAGCCAGTCCATCTCTCGCAGACTGTCTCCATATGGTGTCTTGCTAGGACCAATAGACAGTGGAACATGCATATGTGCCAGAGCCACATACAGGAAGTATGGCCTCTTCTGAGCCCTAGGCAGAAAGCATTATGGGTAAAATCAAAATAATACAAAAAAAATTCAGGCCATACATGCAGGAGAACTTCTCCAGCCTCAGTAAACAAGACTCTTATTACCTGGGAGAAAGGTCATGTTCAGGTAATCTGCCAGCATAATGGGTGCGGCAATGAATGCACACTCAAGATTCCTGGCACGGACTGTCTGGGATCTTTCTAAAGAAAAGCTCGTGTTACAGACTCTTATGTCATCTGCACACCTCAATGCACCTCACCTTAAAGGACACCTGAAGTGAAAGGGATATGGAGGCTGCCATATTTATATCCTTTCCCTGAATATGTAAGAAATAAGTGCCCCTCTTGGGTATTAAGGCTTCCCCTGTCCTCTTATGCCTCAGGGATCCAGCGCTAGCTCCCCCGTAGTTCCCTTGACAAGCTGTGCGCAAGCACAGCAGTGCGCGGCAATATATACAATCTGCGCTCCTGCACAGGTGCCGTATCAGCTTTCCGATCGGCTCAGGCAGAAATAGCTGAGCCCGATCATGTCTGCTATTTCCACCTGAGCCTGATTGGAAAGCTGATACTGTTCATGGCAGGAAAAGGGGGCTCTTTCTCCAGAAGTAATTATGGTGATAGGTCTGTTTTTATCCTGTGTGAAGTACTTTTACTTTCTCTTTTCTGGTAAGATGGCCGCCCCCTCCTCCCTCCAAGGGACTGGTGGTGGGCATCCTTTTCATCCTGCTGATTTCCTGATCATCCAATACACCTTTACATGGTTCTGAAAAGTGGCAGTTGGTGCTGCCTGTTTTTCTTTTTTTGTCTTGTCTGGCAATAGTAAAGATGATGACCTGCAGGCTCAAAGTGGATCAAACAACAAAAACATATTACACGGCGAATATCACTTATTTCTTGATCATTCCTCTACTACTATCTTTTGGTTCCCCTTTAAAGGGATACTTAAGCCTAAGAAAAAAAATCAGTTTTACTCACCTGGTGCTTCTACCAGCCCCCTGCAGCTGTCCCGTGCCCTCGCAGTCACTCTCCGATCCTCCTGCTCCCCGCCTCCAGCTACTTTCGATTTGCCAACAGGCCTGGCCATGCGTCTCCTTCTACACGTTCCCGTCTGCAATAGCGCCCTGCGCCTGGGCAGGAAGCTATTGCGAACAGTAACGAGTAGAAGGAGACACGGATCCAATCGTGACTGCGAGGGCACCGGACAGCTGCAGGGGGCTGGTAGAAGCCCCAGGTGAGTAAAACTCATTTTTTCTTCTTAGGCTTAAAGAGAACCTGAACTGAAAATGAAAAGTCAAAATAACCATACACAGGTCATACTTACCTCCTGTGTAGTCTACTCCTCAATCTTTCACCTCTCCTGCATCCCATTTGTCAGCTGTGATCAATGGAATTCTCCATCTTCCATTTAAAAAATGGCCATTACCCTATAACAGCTTCCTGGTCAGCATGCTGTTAAAGGGGAACTGAAGAGAGAGATATATGGAGGCTGTCATGTTTATTTCCTTTTAAACAATACCAGTTGCCTGGCAGCCCTGCTGATCCTCTGCCTCTAATACTATTAGCCATAGCCCCTGAACAAGCATGCAGCAGATCAGGTGTTTCAGTGGTTCAGACTTATAAGTCTGATCTGACAAGACTAGCTGCATGCTTGTTTCTGGTTTTAATCAGATACTACTGCAGAGAAATAGACCAGCAGGGCTGCCAGGCAACTGGTATTGATTAAAAGGAAATACACATGACAGCCTCCATATACCTCTCTCTTCAGTTCCCCTTTAAACTGTAATACCACCCACTTGAGCCATAGGGAAACATGGACATTACCTTCCACATTCAGTTGTAACTGACAGCTGCTGATATATAACTGACAGCAAATGGTATATTTCAGTTCTGACAAAATATTGTCAGAAGTGGAAGGGATCACTGTAAGAAGAAAATGGTGAGCTTCTGAGAGGAACTGACAGTAAGACAGTAATGTAATATTCATTTGTAGCTATGTCATGTGTTTATTTTAAATAATTTTACTCACTTCAGGTTCCCTTTAAGTCTCCCTTTAAGCAGTCTGTGAGTTAAGGGCCCTCCATCCGTCCCACACATACACTTCGATCCTTCTCCATTACCAGTTCTTTAAAAATCACCACTGTTCAAAATCTAAACTTACCAACTGGTTGTGTTGGGGTCTAGATCCCTGGCAGATTCAAGGTTCTTAAACCTGTTAAAAATGTCAATTCATACGGCCACCACCTACCACTTTCCTATGCCAGGGCTCCTTCAAACACTCGCCACTGACCTGGCATCTCTGATGAAGTCTGCTGCCTTCTCTGCATATCTGCTGGTCAAGCTGGTTAAATTTACTGGCTGCTCCACAATCTGAGCGTTTTCCAACAAAGGTAAAGCGAGCTTTGTGTTACATCCTCCTGGTGACCTAGTTAGAGACCATGTGCACAGAAATATGAATAAATGCATTACTACATGGTCATGTTCCAGTCTCCTCACTATTCTTGCCATCTCCATAATCTCATCTGGTCTACGTTCTCAACTCGATCATTTAACCTTAAAGGATACACAAGGTGACATGTGACATGATGAGATAGACATGTGTATGTAGAGTACCAAGCACACAAATAATTAGGCTGTGTTCCTTTTTTCTTCCTTTGCCTTAAAGAGAACCCGAGGTGTGTTTAAAGAATGTTATCTGCATACAGAGGCTGGATCTGCCTATACAGCCCAGCCTCTGTTGCTATCCCAAACCCTCCTAAGGTCCCCCTGCACTCTGCAATCCCTCATAAATCACAGCCACGCTGTGAGGCTGTGTTTACATCTGTAGTGTCAGTCTCAGCTGCTCCCCCGCCTCCTGCATAGCTCTGGTCCCTGACCCCGTCCCTTCCCTCCAATCAGCAGGGAGGGAAGGGATGCAGGCAGGGACTGGAGTTCTGCAGGAGGCGGGGAGAGCAGCAGACTGACACTATAGAGATAAACACAGCCAGCTCTGACAAGCTGTTTGTCAGCAGCGTGGCTGTGATTTATGAGGGATTGCAGAGTGCAGGGGGACCTTAGGGGGGGTTGGGATAGCAACAGAGGCTGGGCTGTATAGGCAGATCCAGCCTCTGTATGCAGATAATATTCTTCAAACCCACCTCGGGTTCTCTTTAAAGAGTAACTGTTAGCCCCCAAAGTGAAATTTAAATCTCTATAGCAATGTTTTATTTAGTATTTCAGTGAGCCAAAAAGCCAATGCAGAACTTAAAAATCAATGTAATTTTTATACTATGTAGCCTTTTGGACAAGCTCCGGACGCAAAGCCGCATATCAGATACTGCTTCAGCATGCAGAGCATTGCCTATGTCTGCCCGACCCCTCTCTCCCCCAGGTGCCGATCTATTCTCACATCAAACAGCTGACCGCTCTGACACGGAGAGAGCGGGAGCACTTACAGCGCCGCCACCGCAGAGCAGCCGCCGCCGAGTCACTCTCACATGTGACTCGGCGGCTGCTCTGCGGTGGCGGCGCTGTAAGTGCTCCCGCTCTCTCCGTGTCAGAGCGGTCAGCTGTTTGATGTGAGAATAGATCGGCACCTGGGGGAGAGAGGGGTCGGGCAGACATAGGCATGCTCTGCATGCTGAAGCAGTATCTGATATACGGCTTTGCGTCCGGAGCTTGTCCAAAAGGCTACATAGTATAAAAATTACATTGATTTTTAAGTTCTGCATTGGCTTTTTGGCTCACTGAAATACTAAATAAAACATTGCTATAGAGATTTAAATTTCACTTTGGGGGCTAACAGTTACTCTTTAAAGAGATAATCAGGTATGCAAGTGACAATTTCTGACTGGGTCAGACTATAGCGTAACCCTAGCTGATAAGCAATTACAGCCATAAAATAATTTTCTGGCAGTAAATGGCTTCTGAGAGCAGGAAAGAGATAAAAAGGGTCAATATGTCATAGATTTTAGCTCTGGAATACTTAAATGAATGTGTCATTGAACCACAACAATGAAACGATAAGAATTTAAAAAGTACATTTAAATATAAAATAAAACTGTGGCATATCTAAAAAAAAAAATCATTTTTAGGAGGAGGATAGATACAATTGTTTATCTTATCAGTTTATTTTCACCTCTGGTTTCCCTTAACCTTCTATATTTTTCTCACCATCTCCCAATCTCGGCAGTTATTTGTACTCCTAATCCATCCTCCTGTTCACCTAACCCATCTCCAACTCTGCTCGTCCTCCTTATCAATCCACTAAAATCCTCCTCATTCATCCCCTAGTACAAATTACCCTCCTCAGCAATCCCCGCTTGTCATCCTCCTCATCTATCCCTTTTCCTCATCCTAGTTATCCATTCTCCAGCACTACTTGCCATTCTCATCCATTACCAACTCTCCTCCTCCTTTATTCTCCAACTATTCTCACCCTCCTGATCAATCCCAAACTGTCCACACATGCCTCATAAATGTACAATTCCTCACCCATCCCCATCCTTCCCTGAGTTTCCTCACCCTTCCCATCCAACTTGCAGAGTTATCTCCTTATCTATACCTGACTTTCTCATCCTCTTCATACATTCCTGACCCTCCTCATTCTTGCCTTTATCTAGGACTTTTATCCCAACGTTTATCCCCCTCCTCATATGTCATATGTCCTTCGACTCCCCTTCCCTTGTAAGGTAGCCTTGTTTGTTGGCAAGGACAATGGACTCATCCACGCCTCCAGTGCCCAAGAGAAGGTGCAGGTAATAGCATGGAAAAAATGTAAGGTGTAATCTGGAAGCATCCTTTATTAAGCCCCCCCCCCCCCTCGATATCCACACCCTCCTCCTATGGGCTTACATTAGTGTTCATCACCCATTCCTACAAATAAAGGGGATTAAAAATACACCCAACGTTGAAAAGTATTGACATTTCCCTTACCCAAAAGAAGCATCTATCCCTATAATCCTAGTCTTAGAAACTATCCCAGTTGTAATCCATAGGGTTCTTCTGTAAATCTTGTTTGAAGATACCCAACAATCATCTGCACCACTACTTTGCCAGGGCTCCTTTTAAGATCACAAGAAGAATGCTGCTTAGGGCAGGTGGTGGTCTTGAGTTTTCAAGCAAGATTTGCAGAAGTCTCCTGAAGATCACAATTGCTGTAGTTCGTAACACTTCAATGACTGTGAGGGATATTTAAAAATCTCTTCGTTTTAGTGGGATGATGTAGAAGAAGAGCGTGTGGTTGACCCGTGCCCTGTCATGGCCAAATTCTGGAATGACTGGCTTATCCTCTCTCTCTTACTGTCTCCCAGGCTCTCTTGTACTTTACAAATGATGGAGCGTTTAGTTCCATGAACAAATACAGTACATGTTGCTTTTGGCTCATTGGTCAATAGCCATTAAAGTGGATCCGAGATGAAAAACTAACTATAACAAGTAACTTGTCTATATATTTTGTCTAAAGTTTAGATAGTTTACACAGCAAATCTAGCTGCAAACAGCTTTAATAGAATATGATTGATTATTCCTGTGATACAATGACAGCAGCCATGTTTGTAAACATTACACAGAGGCAGGCTTATCTGCATCTTGAGCAAAAAACCCTAATCCCCCCCTCCTCCTCCCTCCTCCCCTCTGAAATCTCTGGCTAGTAACACCTCCTCCTCCTCCTGCCCAGACTAAGCTCCCATGAGCCCTTGCTACTGCCAAGGCTCTCTGAAAACCTGTGGGCGTGGTTTATTTAGTTTATAGGGAATTTTCATATTAAAACAAAAACAAAGTATTTGGCTTGAGGAATGCCCTATAAACAATAGGAAAGGAACACAATTATGCAATGAGTAAAAGTTCACCTCGGATCCACTTTAAGTGGAAGACCCCATATCTAGCGATACAGCTGGATAAAGACAGACTTGTTTGATTATGCTAACAGATACGTTTTTGTTTGTTTTTTTTTGATGCCAGAATCTAGATCGATATGAGGCCATCTGGGAGGAATGGATTAATTATCAAGGGTTTTGATTTGTCTATGTTACGGCCAGAACCCGAAGTCTGGCCACTTCGGGTTCTGGCCGGTCAAAACGAGAAGTGGCCGGCTAATACGGCCAATGTAAGGAATGTGGCATAATTTCGGACTTTGGCCGGCCAGAACGCGTTGTGACTGTATGCGGCCGGCCAAGTCCAGAAGTCCTGCTCCCTCGGCTCTCAGATCAGGGCGACCGGACCGGAAAGGCGGAGAGAGGCAAAGCGCACAAGTGACCCGCAGGACGTGAACACTTTACTGCGGAAGCGCCAGTCATTTGGCACTTCCGCATGTAAAGTGTACACAGGTCCGGGCGGGTAGCGTGCGCTCTGCTCTGCCTCTCTCCGCTTCTCCCCGCCTCTTCGGTCACCGTGATCTGAGGTCTGTGAGTAGCGCAGGCAAACACCCCCCGCCATGCAAAGCGCAAGGGAAAGCCCCCCTGCCATGCAAAGAATATAGTAAAGCCCCCCCCCTGCCATGCAAAGCATACAGTAAAGCCCCCCCCCCCCCTGCCATGCAAAGCATACAGTAAAGCCCCCCCTGCCATGCAAAGCATACCGTAAAGCCCCCCCTGCCATGCAAAGCATACAGTAAAGCCCCCCCCTGCCATGCAAAGCATACAGTAAAGCCTCCCCTGCCATGCAAAGCATACAGTAAAGCCCCCCCCCCTGCCATGCAAAGCATACAGTAAAGCCCCCCCTGCCATGCAAAGCATACAGTAAAGCCTCCCCTGCCATGCAAAGCATACAGTAAAGCCCCCCCCTGCCATGCAAAGCATACAGTAAAGCCCCCCCTGCCATGCAAAGCATACAGTAAAGCCTCCCCTGCCATGCAAAGCATACAGTAAAGCCCCCCCCCCTGCCATGCAAAGCACACAGAAAAGCCCCCCCCCAGCCATGCAAAGTGTGCAGCCTTCCCCCTCCCCCCCAGCGATGCAAAGTGCACAGCGAAGCTCCCCCCCCCCCCCGCCATGCAAAGCACCCTCAGCCGTGCAAAGCACCCAGAAAAGCCCCCCAGCCATGCAAAGCGCCCAGAGAAGCGCCCCCAGCCATGCACCCCCCCCCCTCATCTGTGACTAATCATCACTGTAATTTGATCTCTCCCCTGTGCCAGGGCAGAGCAGCTAATTTTAAAGCGCAGGATGTTAAAAAAAAATTCTGCTTCCGTAAAATCAGGAAGTAGACACGCTGCTGATTTGTTACAGGATTGTGTATTAGCTGTGACGGTTATTATGCTGTTGTGCATCTTTCAGAGCACAATCGTACTCAATGCCAAGCAGCTGAAGCTAAAGCTAACAAAATTTTGGGATGCATTAAAAGGGAAATAAAAACTCGAGATGCTAGCATAATATTGCCCCTGTTTAACTCTCTAGTAAGGCCACATCTGGAATATGGAATTCAGTTCTGGGCACCACATTACAAAAAAGATATTGCAGTTTTAGAGCAGGTGCAGAGACGAGCTACAAAATTGATACGTGGGATGGAAGGTCTCACTTACCAAGAAAGGTTAGATAAACTGGGTTTATTTAGTCTAGAGAGAAGACGCCTTAGAGGGGATCTAATTAACATGTATAAATACATCAGAGGGCAATATAATACCTTGGCGGATGAGCTTTTTGTCCCTAGGCCTTCTCAAAGGACTAGAGGACATGATCTGCGCATGGAGGAAAAACGTTTTAACCATTTATTTAGGAAAGGGTTCTTTACAGTAAGAGTGATTAAGATGTGGAATGCATTGCCACAGGAAGTCGTTATGGCAAACTCTATACCTGCATTTAAAGGGGGCTTAGATGCTTTCCTTGCGTTGAAAGACATCCATGGCTACAATTACTAGGTAATGCCTAATGATGTTGATCCAGGGATTTTATCTGATTGCCATCTGGAGTCGGGAAGGAATTTTTCCCTTTGCTAATTGGACCATGCCTTGTAAGGGTTTTTACGCCTTCCTCTGGATCAACAGGGATATGTGAGGGAGCAGGCTGGAGTTGTACTTTGTACTGGTTGAACTCGATGGACGTATGTCTTTTTTCAACCAAAATAACTATGTAACTATGTAAGTTCTGAGTGCCATTCATGGTGCTGGACAGGACCCGGGATGTTCTGGGATCTGTGCCTTTTGGACTTTGGCCGACTGACTTTGGCCGTTTCTAAAACTGGCCGGCCAATGTCAGAAATTCCCAGCATTTTGGACTTTGGCCGACGTCAAATCGGCCAGTTCTAGAAACGACCGGCCAATTCTAGAATTGGCCAATTTCTGGTTTTGGCCGTAACATCTATATCTCGGCTCTCCCTATTTAGACCTGGAACGTATGTTACCTAACATATTCTTCTGAATGTAATAGGTTTCCTGTTTTATTTGTGGGACTTGCTGTAAGGTCTTGGATGTGCATCGTGTGTTTGTTATGCTACTGATTTGTGTTATGTCAGTATATTGTACAGTATATCCCTGTTTTTCATTCATACAAAAGAAATCTCAATGTATCGAATGAAAAGTGATTGAAAACTTGAAAAAGGACATGATAATGTGGTGCATTTGTCTGTATATGTTTGCAGGGGGGTAACTAGAAGGCCATGTGATCACAGGGGGGCCCTGAGCTGTTTTGGGGGCCCAATGACTAACCTTCCCTTCCTCCAATACAGGGAACAAAACTTCAGAGCAGGTGTTTTTGTGGCTACACTTGTTATGGGTGTGAAGATCATGACCCTTGTGAGGTGGGCCTCAAGGCCATGAAGGGCACCAAGGGGAGGCAAGGGAAGGGGTGTGGACATGGGGGGGAGGGGCATGAATTGTAGTTAGCCACTGTGTATTTGCACTGGAAACAGCCCTGTATCCTCATAGATTAGTGTAGGAACATAATGTACACATGAGGTTTGAATATGCTGACATATTGTTGGCAGGCAGAGAATGACACTGAAGTAGCGACTCTGGTACCTTACTGACTTGTGAGGGCAAGATGGGCAGGGGGGATAGTTGTATCCAGCAGAGTCTGTGCAGCCCATGTCATTGCTGTACGGAATACCATAGTAGTATTGGAAACCTGCAGAGAGGAAGAGAGAAGTCGTCATGACAGGGAGAAAGTGGTGTCGGCACCCTAAGCCATTCATCTTCACATTGGATAACACAGGGGTGTAACTAGAGGGGAACAGGAGGCCTGTGGGGGGCTAACCTATAACCTACTACTTCCCATCCTCCGATACAGGGGACTATACTTCAGGTCAGGAGTTTTTGTGGCTACACTTGTTATGAGTGTGAAGATCATGGTGGCTACACTTGTTTTATGACCCTTGTAAGATGGGCCCCAACGCTGTGAAGGGCACAAGGGGAGGCAAGGGCAAGATGTGAACATTGGGGGGGGGGGGGGGGGGGACGAACATCAAAGTCTCACTGGGTGCCCCATGACGTGTAGTTAAGCCACTGTTGGATAACTAGAATTCAGGTAATGGATTTTCACACAAAAAATGTCTGTAATACTTCTCATGTACCCAGATTGTGGTATATCCAAGGAAAAAGGTAAATTAGCTCCTATTTGTGTCCTAGAGGAGAAGCTTCTTCGGTTCAATTGAGTTGAGGAGAAAATATCCGGATAGCACTTTATACATATAAATAATCCTCTAACTACAAAGCCTAATGATGCTCATTATGCAGACGTTAAAGAGGAATCATAAGGTCATATAGTAGACTGCAGTCAATGATTCAGGACACCCACTTGTACTGTATGTTAAAGTATACCCGAGCCAAGCTGAAAATGAAAACCGATGCTTCATGTGTGTGGGGAACCTACACACGCACCCACACACACGCACGCACACGCACGCACGCACGCACGCACACACACACACACACGCACACACACACCATCTGTCTTTCATTTCAAGCTCGGCTCAGGTATCCTTCAAATATCTTGTTTTCAGTATTAGAAACACTTCCTATGGCTATATATTGATGTATTATTGGTATGCAGCCCCACCTTACCATATCACAGGCGTCCTCACACTTTATCATGTCACCAACTGTCCTCATTCTACTGTGTTACTAGACCTTCCCACCCTCTACCATGTTATCAGATGTTTTCTCCTACTACCATATCTCAGGCCTCCTCACACTTTATCATGTCACCAATTGCCCTCATTCTGTGTTACTAGACCTTCCCACCCTCTACCATGTTAGCAGATGTCTTCTCCTTCTACCATATCGCAGGCCTCCTTACACTTTATCATGTCACCAACTGTCCTCATTCTACTGTGTTACTAGACCTTCCCACCCTCTACCATGTTATCAGATGTCTTCTCTTACTACCATATCACAAGGTCTCCTTACTTTTTATCATGTCACTATGCTGTGCAACCCATTGATCAAATCACCAGTCTCTCTCACACTCACATATATCTCAAACCCTTCTCAATATCCCATGGAGCCTTACCCTCTATGAGACCTGGGCTTAGTGACATAAATATTGGTTACCTCTACCATTCGGATGGTAAAGTCTTTGGTGACCCAGATGCCATTTTCCTAGAAAACAAAGAATTTATAACTGTCACATCTGTAGCAAAGCACTTTTCGAACACAAAATGATGACAAGACACATAACATTTTCTCCTGGCAGACTCAAAGCGCTTGAGCTGCAGCCACTGTGACACGCTCAATGGTAGCAGTGTTAGGGAGTTTAGCTCAAGGACTCCTTGCTGAATAGGTTCTGGCTTACTGAACAAGAAGAGCTGAGATTGAAACCCAGGATACCTGTGTCAGAGGAAGAGCCCTTAACCAGAACACTATAGAGCCACACTACACTTCCTGTACCCTGCATGGAGCGCTATACAGTGCAAGACCAATTAGTGCCTGAAAAGCAAATGGACACCTGAAAGAAAACATTGTCAACATCACTATTGATCATTCCACCCAGTGTCATTACCAAACTGCTCTCTAAGTCTGACAAATGACAGTTATGACTTCAAAATTCACTGAGGAAAAAAAAAACGTGTTGAAATCATATCAACAGTAAAATTATGATAAAAATTAAATGTTCTTACTAATATTTAATTGAAATGTTGATGTGAACATTTATCAGAAATTATAAACTGGTAACAACATCTGCAGAAGAGATTTAGATAGATGCAAGATGTAGCATGATAGAAACCGTTTCTGTGTTATCAGAGGTCAGTGGAACATAATGTACCGATGAGACCAGTGACATAGCCAGACTGTTGTAGGACCTCTGCCAATGTAGTCTCATTTAGGGGTAGTCCTCCAAGGGATGTAATAGCAAAGTTGTGAGTGACTCCATTTCGTATTCCAAGTCTACCAGTGAGCAAGGACGCCCGGGATGGAGAACAGGTGGAAGCTGCAGAATGGAAATCCAGTAATCTAGTGGAGGAAAAAAAATGTAGAACTTAAAGAGACTCTGTAACAAAATTTTCATCCTTATTTCTTCTATCCTATAAGTTCCTATGCCTGTTCTAATGTGCTCTGGCTTACTGCAGCCTTTCCTACTTGCACAGTGACTGTGTTATCTCTGTTATATGATCTGATCTTCTCTCCTCTGTTGGCTCTGTCGGGCTGAGGCAGTCAGACTGGAATGTGCAGGGCTGCTTGTGATTGGATAGAAGCTAGACACACCCTCTCCAGGCCCCCTGCAGGCTCTGTGTGACTCACACACTTTGCTTATGTGAGCCTATCACAAGCTGGTTAGTTTGTTTGTAAACACTGCCTAAAACTGGCAATTACAAGCCAGGATTGCAGCAAGGAGTGGCAGAAACAGCACAGAGGGGCCCAGGAGAACATAATGAATAGAATGGTATGCTTTTTACTGTAAGAATTTTACAGTACAGATTCTCTTTAATGGATAAGTATGTGGAGAATCTGGTTAACTATCAGCTACAGAAAAGTTGTGACACGCTATCCTTTGTGTGACTACCATTAGTTGTAGATGTTCCTAGAACAAAAGGTAAGAATCAAGCCTATGACTACCAGGCCAGATCATTTTATCCACAGCTACACTATGAGGACATAATGAGAGATGGAACCTAAAGTCTACTGGAGAGAACATCATCATACAGCTTTTATACTACATTTCTGCCCTGCACCCTTACATTTCCTAGTTGTATAGGACATTAGACCATTAGGATACTGATATTGGCTATTCTATGGGACATGGGTTGATTAGGATAGTGCTGGTAGAGGACATCCTCTACAGTCTATAGCGGCCATTCTATGTGACATGGATCTATAATTATGATACTGCTGGTAGAGGTCTTACACAACCATTGTTGTAAATCATACAGCACCTGGTGCTATCATACCACTGCTGGAAGAGATCTTATAAAGTCTACATTGCCTATTACATAGGAGATGGGTCTATCATGCTGAAAGGGGTCTTCCATAATCTATACTGGCCAAACTGGTAACTAAATGCAGATCTCCATGGTAATAATCATAAAATCAGGCATTCAACCTCCAGCTAAACATCCCAGAGATGAGGTGCAAACCACTTACCGCAATCCCTTAGAAGCCATTTTGTCAAGGTGGGGAGTATTCGTTGCCTCTTTCCCCATATTTGCACCAAGATCACCCCATCCCATATCATCTGCTAAAATGATGATGAAATTGGGCTTTTTATGAATTTCATGTTTTGAAATCGACCCTGAAGACTGGACATGTAGACCTAAACACAGGAAGAATGTGACTGAGGAAGCTGTAGAGAGAAGGCCCATCTTTGGTCTCCTGAACTGGTTTGGGGAGAGATCACTGATTCTCCACCAAGAAGATATCAGGACAGCAGATATATCTTCTGCAGCAGTTGCTGGAGATTTTCGATGAGCTTATATGAAGATCAGCAAAGCAAGGCCATTATTTCCAGATTATTGCAACGGTTGGAGATATTTGGTCATGAGGTCAGCAGTGCAGGGCCACTATCTCCAAACTCTGGCATTGTGAGAGGTATTAAGTGATGCAGCAGATCAGTAGTGCAGGACCTTCATCTCCAGGCTTTGGCAATAGTTGAATCTATTTTTTTTATTTGGAGGTTGGATGTGCAAAACAATTTTCTCCAGACTCTGTAATGGTTGGTGATCCTAGAAAACAACATACAACATTAATTGTGGGTATAGCTGCACCTGAAAGACCATTGGGTATGGGTTCTGAAGAAAAAAAAACCCACAACAGAATCTGTTCAGGTGGCCACATTCTTCCCGAGAGACCATAACACAATGGTTTACAATATGAACAATACTCTGATGAGAAAGTGATAAGTATGCTCTGTGGTGTTAACATTGATTAAACCACCAGCTCTGTGACTGGAGGACAGTTCTGGACACAGTTTGGTTCATTACCTATACATGTGAGAACAGAGATCTTATCCCTGCTATACACTATGCAATTTCCCGTCAGATGTCGGGTTGAATCGATAATTCCCGACAGCTCCGATCGTTTTTCTGATAATTTTTCCAATTACTTCTGTACAAAACCGATCAGAAAAACAATCGAAATTCAGATCATAAATTATCGATTCAATCCGAATCTGATGGGAAATTACATGGTGTGTACCAAGCATAACGAGTCTTTTCCTACCAACTCTCAGCATAAACTATTGTATTGCATTGTCTCTGGGGAAAGCTGATTATTTGTGATCTCTACAGTTCATCTGGCTGTTGATGCCATTTAGTAGTTTGTAGTGTCGGCCTGACCTAAATCTAAAGGACCTTTAGTTGTTTTATTGCTGTTAACCACTAAACAAATATGTACAAGTTCTCCAGTTTCAGCAGATTCTGGAGACCAATGTCCAGGAATCAGTGACAAAGCTCAAGCTGCGCCAGGGCTGCATCTTTCAACAAGACAACAACCCTAAACACTGCTCAAAATCCACTAAGGCATTCATGCAGAGGAACAAGTACAACGTTCTGGAATGGCCACCTCAGTCCCCAGACCTGAATATAATTGAAAATCTGTGGTGTGAGTTAAAGAGAGCTGTCCATGCTAGGAAGCCATCAAACCTGAATGGACTAGAGATATTTTGTAAAGAGGAATGGTCCAAAATACCTTTAACCAGAATCCAGACTCTCATTGGAACCTACAGGAAGCGTTTAGAGGCTGTAATTTCTGCAAAAGGAGGATCTACTAAATATTGATTTCATTTCTTTCTTGTGGTGCCCAAATTTATGCACCTGCCTAATTTTGTTTAAACAATTATTGCACACTTTCTGTAAATCCAATAACCTTAATTTCACTTCTCACATATCACTGTGTGTGTCTCCTAGATCAGTGTTTCTCAACATTTTATTGGTATGTACCCCTTTTAAAACCCAGTAATCACCAAGTACCCCCTAGCATAGTAAAAATGATCACAAGTACCCCTTGACAAATATATATTTGATTGTAGTACATGATAATTGGTTGTAAACAATTTCCAAGCATTTACTATTGCTTTTAACTAGCTAGAATGTTAACTTGGTGTTGTTTAAATAAGATTTATCATTTTCTAAATCTCTAAATTTGTCTTGGTTAAGTATATCAAGCCCGAGTACCCCCTGGAACCATTAGAAGTACCCCCTGGGGTACGCGTACCACACGTTGAGAACCTAGGTCCTAGATGATATATTTAACTGACATTTTTTATCATACCAACCAACGATTTATACAGGAAAATCATGATTAACAAGGTTGCCCAAACTTTCGCACACCACTGTATATTTCCCACATGAAGAATTATGTACATCAATCAAACTATATTAGCTGAGAGTGGAACGTCTATGAAATACACAGATTTCTCCACACATAGCAGGACAGATGACCTCACTCTGATAAGAAAAGCACTGTATCAAAACATGGCGGATTACAACAGTAAACCAAACTTCATACCACTGAGATCCGACTTCTACATTACAGAGAATTCAGCACAGAAGTGGCTGGCAGCAGGCATGCTGCACTCAGTGCTGCCAGAAATCATGACTCTGACCAACGTACACGGATAAGGATTTCCTAGAATAGCTGAACATGTTGTGCCAACTTGTGGCAGAGATAAGGGCAGCTGTACCTCCTACTGAAGCCAGGATTTCATGCCACACTACCAGCTAGAAGCAGCTGCTTCTAGAGTCACAGGGCACATGCAGCTACATGCAGACACACAGGGCACACAAGGCCACGTCAGGGGTTACTAAGTGCCGGGGAGCTATGTTTAGAGTCCCAAAGCAGAGGGGACCACATAATTACAAAGATCAGATCCAGGGTTGTGCCGCCACATCATGGGTCACAGGAGCACGACCGCGAGCGGCGCTACAAAGGGGACAGGAGGAGACAGTAGAAGAATGACATTGGAGCTGTGGCGAGGGACACAGAGACTTCAAAGGGCTGGAAGAAGCACCAGGTGAGTAAAGCGGAAGGTTTAGGTTTCATGTATCCTTTTATTTTTAAAGGATACCTTGGCCCAAAAGAAAATGAAAAACGTCCTGGTCGGGAGGGTAGGCAAAGACTGTGCAGTCACTACACCAGCGACGTGTGTCCTTGATAACGCGCCTGCAATACACATTGGCTTGTGCACAACTACGCAGAGCGCACCCGGCCATGGACGCCTTCGTATTCTTCGCTGACCCTCCCGACCAAGAAGTAGCATCGGAGGCTTGTACGGATATTATCTAGAGTGGCAGAGCACAGAGGAGCCTCATCTAGAGAGGCAGAGCACAGAGGAGCCTCATCTAGAGAGGCAGAGCACAGAGGAGCCTCATCTAGAGAGGCAGAGCACAGAGGAGCCTCAGAGCACAGAGGAGCCTCATCTAGAGAGGCAGAGCACAGAGTGGCCTCATCTAGAGAGGCAGAGCACAGAGTGGCCTCATCTAGAGAGGCAGAGCACAGAGTGGCCTCATCTAGAGAGGCAGAGCACAGAGTGGCCTCATCTAGAGAGGCAGAGCACAGAGTGGCCTCATCTAGAGAGGCAGAGCACAGAGTGGCCTCATCTAGAGAGGCAGAGCACAGAGTGGCCTCATCTAGAGAGGCAGAGCACAGAGTGGCCTCATCTAGAGAGGCAGAGCACAGAGTGGCCTCATCTAGAGAGGCAGAGCACAGAGGGGCCTCATCTAGAGGAACAGAGGGGCCTCATCTAGAGAGGCAGAGCACAGAGTGGCCTCATCTAGAGAGGCAGAGCACAGAGTGGCCTAATCTAGAGAGGCAGAGCACAGAGTGGCCTAATCTAGAGAGGCAGAGCACAGAGTTGCCTCATCTAGAGAGGCAGAGCACAGAGTGGCCTCATCTAGAGAGGCAGAACACAGAGTGGCCTCATCTAGAGAGGTAGAGCACAGAGTGGCCTCATCTAGAGAGGTAGAGCACAGAGGAGCCTCATCTAGAGGCAGAGCACAGAGGGACCTCATCTAGAGAGAGGTAGAGCACAGAGGAGCCTCATCTAGAGAGAGGCAGAGCACAGAGGGGCCTCATCTAGAGGAACAGAGGGGCCTCATCTAGAGAGGCAGAGCACAGAGTGGCCTCATCTAGAGAGGCAGAGCACAGAGTGGCCTCATCTAGAGAGGCAGAGCACAGAGTGGCCTCATCTAGAGAGGCAGAGCACAGAGGAGCCTCATCTAGAGGAACAGAGGGGCCTCATCTAGAGAGGCAGAGCACAGAGTGGCCTCATCTAGAGAGGCAGAGCACAGAGTGGCCCCATCTAGAGAGGCAGAGCACAGAGTGGCCCCATCTAGAGAGGCAGAGCACAGAGTGGCCCCATCTAGAGAGGCAGAGCACAGAGTGGCCTCATCTAGAGAGGCAGAGCACAGAGTGGCCCCATCTAGAGAGGCAGAGCACAGAGTGGCCTCATCTAGAGAGGCAGAGCACAGAGTGGCCTCATCTAGAGAGGCAGAGCACAGAGTGGCCTCATCTAGAGAGGCAGAGCACAGAGTGGCCTCATCTAGAGAGGCAGAGCACAGAGTGGCCTCATCTAGAGAGGCAGAGCACAGAGTGGCCTCATCTAGAGAGGCAGAGCACAGAGTGACCTCATCTAGAGAGGCAGAGCACAGAGGGGCCTCATCTAGAGAGGAAGAGCACAGAGGGGCCTCATCTAGAGAGGCAGAGCACAGAGGGACCTCATCTAGAGAGGCAGAGCACAGAGGGACCTCATCTAGAGAGGCAGAGCACAGAGGGACCTCATCTAGAGAGGCAGAGCACAGAGGGACCTCATCTAGAGAGGCAGAGCACAGAGGGGCCTCATGTATAGAGGCAGAGCACAGAGGAACCTCATCTAGAGAGGCACAGCACAAAGGGGCCTCATCTAAGGTAACAGAGCACAAAGGGGCCTCATCTAGTATTGCAGCGCACAAAGGGGACTCATCTAAGGTCACAGAGGGGCCTCGTCTAGGATCAAGGAGAAACCTAATCTAGGGTTGCAGAGCACAAAGTGGCCTTATCTAGGATCACAGAGTGCAAAGGGGCCTCATTTACTGTAGTGTCACAGAGCGCAAAGGAGCCCTTAGACCACATTGAACAGCTTTGGACTCTGAAACCTGCCATACTCTGCAGTAGAATGCAAGCAGGTTAGAAGAAGGCAAAAGGTACTTATGTCTTGCTGCTAGACTGCACTGGGATTTCAGGCTAGGTAACTTGAGGTTGCGTTTAATTCATTCAGGTTGAATCTTGATTAGAGGTTGAAGAGGACCTCTTTCTACTTGAAACTTAATTTCTGCAGCAAATACTCACCATTTTTACTTCAAAATGAATGGCACAATGTGGATCCACCCACAACATGCAGCCATGGTTCACCTCAGCTCCAAAGTCTTCTTATGTCCGATCAGGATTCCATTCGATTTGCCATAGCAAAACAATGGCAAATCGAATTGAATCGAATCCTGATCGGACATGTTGGATTTCATTTGATCGTAAATAGAATTGTAATCGAATCGTATAAAGAATCGTATCGTGTAGATTGGGCTTTAGGCTCCCCCTCCATGTCCAAAACCAACAGTATTCACTACAATATAAAGGACAATACATAGAATTCAAAAAGCACAAATAATGTACGTATCCCATTTTGAGAGATTACAAACGCCAGTTAGGAAAAGCGCAACATACATTCACTCCAATTTGACAAGATTACAACCCGAAAAAGATAAATCACATGATTTCCAGTTCATCAACTATCAAATTCAACCTGTGGAGATGTTACCTCAGAACACATATTGGCCTATAGATCTGACCTGGCCAGTTGTTTGCCCCAAACGTTGGCCACAGTTGCAGCTATGTGCTCAGCATTATGCATTCAGTATTGTCTGGACTGGGATGTACACGGCAGGTGGCAATTGCAAAACAAGAGACGTAACAAGTATCGAATGTGCCTTTTATTCACATGACTGTAGAGAGTACTGTGTATTCCCAACGTTGCGTTATTTGGCAGCACTATAATTTCAATGTGGAATTTGATAGTTGATGAACTTTAATATCTCATAGGAGTCTTCTGCCTACATCATATGGTCTGTTTTTTTCCACTGGTAGTTCCCATCAGTGGTTCTTTGGATTCTACATCTTGTGACATCTATTACTGATCTGTAGGCTGGAAAGTCACTTTAAAGCGGACTTGAACTCAGAACTTCCTCTCTGCTCTAAAAGATAAGCAACAGGATAATAACCTTTCAAAAAAAAACATTTCTTATTTACAGCTTACAGAACTCCTGTAATAAATCAGCAGTGCGTCTACTTCCTAGTTTTATGGTAGCAGACAAAGGGTTAATATCCTGTGTTTACATATTAGCTGTGTTTGCCGAGGACTACCGAATTCCTGTGCTGACATGGCTCAGAGATCAAATTACCCTTGCGATTATTTTAAGATGAGGAGGAATTAGCCAGGCTCTTCTCTCTAAAAACACACGGTGCATTTCTCTGTGTTTTCATTGGGCTTGATTCAACAAGCTGCGCTGCTTAGTAACTAGGGGTGTGCTGGGGGCCTGGCTAGGGGTGTGGCAGGGGCGTGGCTTAAGTTATCCTCATTCTTATCTCAAAAAGTTGGGAGGTATGTCCTTTATTTTCCATTTCCTCCCCTTTCAAAAGTTTTTGCCTCTCTCGCTGCTGCACCTCCCCCCCCCCCCCCCCAATATTTACATCTATCTCCCCACTCTTTCTAACACTACTTTTCTCTATCTCTCTACCCACCTCCTTTCCCTTTTCTCTGCACTAATTTCTGCCTTTTATTCCTTTTCCTCTGCCTACTCTCTTATTTACATTTTCACCCTGTTTGTGACAAACAGTGGTTGCACTAACCATACTACATACATACCTCCCCGACATTTTGAGAACAGAGAGAGGGACCCTTTAGTCACGCCCTGTCACACCCTTAATCACGCCCCCAGCACACCCCTAGTCACTCATATACCTTAACCAATTGAGGACCGTGGGCTTTACCCCCCTTAAGGACCAGGCACTTTTTTTCCATTCAGACCACTGCAGCTTTCACGGTTTATTGCTCGCTCATACAACCTACCACCTAAATGAATTTTGGCTCCTTTTCTTGTCACTAATAAAGCTTTCTTTTGGTGCTATTTGATTGCTGCTGCGATTTTTACTTTTTATTATATTCATCCAAAAAAACACGAATTTTGTCAAAAAAATGATTTTTTTTAACTTTCTGTGCTGACATTTTTCAAATAAAGTAAAATTTCTGTATACATGCAGCACGAAAAATGTGGACAAACATGTTTTTGATAAAAAAAAAAAAAAACCCATTCAGCCTATATTTATTGGTTTGGGTAAGAGTTATAGCGTTTACAAACTATGGTGCAAAAAGTGAATTTTCCCATTTTCCAGCATCTCTGACTTTTCTGACCACCTGTCATGTTTCATGAGGGGCTAGAATTCCAGGATAGTATAAATACCCCCCAAATGACCCCATTTTGGAAAGAAGACATCCCAAAGTATTCAGTGAGAGGCATTCATAGAAGTTTTTTATTTTTTTTGTCACAAGTTAGCGGAAATTGATTTTAATTGTTTTTTTTCACAAAGTGTCATTTTCCGCTAACTTGTGACAAAAAATAAAATCTTCTATGAACTCACCATACTCCTAACGGAATACCTTGGGGTGTCTTCTTTCTAGAATGGGGTCATTTGTGGGGTTCCTTTACTGCCCTGGCATTGTAGGGACCCTAAACCGTGAGTAGTAGTCTTGAAACCAAATGTCGCAAAATGACCTGTGAAATCCTAAAGGTACTCATTGGACTTTGGGCCCCTTAGCGTACTTAGGGTGTAAAAAAGTGCCACACATGTGGTACCGCCGTACTCAGAAGTAGTATAATGTGTTTTGTGGTGTATTTTTATACATACCCATGCTGGGTGGGAGAAATATCTCTGTAAATGACAATTGTTTTGTTTTTTTTTACACACAATTGTCCATTTACAGAGAGATTTATCCCACCTAGCATGGGTATGTGTAAAAATACACCCCAAAACACATTATACTACTTCTCCTGAGTACGGCGGTACCACATGTGTGACACTTTTTTGCAGCCTATGTGCGCTAAGGGTCCCAACGTCCTATTCACAGGTCATTTTGAGGCATTTGTTTTCTAGACTACTCCTCACGGTTTAGGGCCCCTAAAATGCCAGGGCAGTATAGGAACCCCACAAGTGACCCCATTTTAGAAAGAAGACACCCCAAGGTATTCCGTTAGGTGTATGGCGAGTTCATAGAAGATTTTATTTTTTGTCACAAGTTAGTGAAAAATGACACTTTGTGAAAAAAAAAAACAATAAAAATCAATTTCTGCTAACTTTTGACAAAAAATAAAATCTTCTATGAACTCGTCATACACCTAACAGAATACCTTGGGGTGTCTTTTTTCTAAAATGGGGTCACTTGTGGGGTTCCTATACTGCCCTGGCATTTTACGGGCCCAAAACCGTGAGTAGTCTGGAAACCAAATGTCTCAAAATGACTGTTCAGGGGTATAAGCATCTGCAAATTTTGATGACAGGTGGTCTATGAGGGGGCGAATTTTGTGGAACCGGTCATAAGCAGGATGGCCTTTTAGATGACAGGTTGTATTGGGCCTGATCTGATGGATAGGAGTGCTAGGGGGGTGACAGGAGGTGATTGATGGGTGTCTCAGGGGGTGGTTAGAGGGGAAAATAGATGCAATCAATGCACTGGGGAGGTGATCGGAAGGGGGTCTGAGGGGGATCTGAGGGTTTGGCCGAGTGATCAGGAGCCCACACGGGGCAAATTAGGGCCTGATCTGATGGGTAGGTGTGCTACTGGTAATTAGTGGGTGTTTAGGGTAGAGAACAGATGTAAACATTGCACTTGGGAGGTGATCGGACGTCGGATCTGCGGGCGATCTATTGGTGTGGGTGGGTGATCAGATTGCCCGCAAGGGGCAGGTTAGGGGCTGATTGATGGGTGGCAGTGACAGGGGGTGATTGATGAGTGATTGACAGGTGATCAGGGGGATAGATGCATACAGTACACAGGGGGGGGTGGGGGTCTGGGGATGGGGTCTGGGGAGAATCTGAGGGGTGGGGGGGTGATCAGGAGGGAGCAGGGGGAAGTTTAGAGAATAAAAAAAAAATAGCGTTGACAGTGACAGGGAGTGATTGATGGGTGATTAGGGGGGTGATTGGGTGCAAACAGTGGTCTGGGGGGTGGGAGGGGGGGGGGGGGTCTGAGGGGTGCTGTGGGCGATCAGGGGGCAGGGGGGGGAAATCAGTGTGCTTGGGTGCAGACTAGGGGGGCTGCAGCCTGCCCTGGTGGTCCCTCGGACACTGGGACCACCAGGGCAGGAGGCAGCCTGTATAATACACTTTGTATACATTACAAAGTGTATTATACACTTTGTATGCGGCGATCCGGGTGCTAGTAACCCGCCGGCGCTTCCGAACGGCCGACGGGTTACAGCGCGAGGTGGGCGGAGCCAGTCCCCGGCGGCCGATCGCGTCACGAATGACGCGATCGCTCCGCCCATGCCCGTACAAGGACTGCTGCCATTTGTACATATGCCGGTCCTTACGGGGTCCACTTCCCGGCCGCCAATTGTATATACGGCGGTCGGGAAGTGGTTAAAGTCAATGGGACCCGTTTAAAAAAAAAAAAAAAGCCAGATACTTACCTAAAGAGAGGGAAGGCTCTGGGTCCTAATGAGCCTTCTCTCTCCTCTCCTGGTGCCCTCGTCGCAGCAGCAGCTCCTCCGTTCAAACCCCCTGCCGCGGGGGACTTCAGAAGTCTTTGGGAGCCGACTCCTCCCAAAGACAGGCGCTGCCATACTGCACACGAGTGGTTGCGTGAGTGAGGGCGGTCATGCATGCACAGTCTGGAGCGACCCATCTTTGGGAGCACTCGGGCCCCCCAAGCCTCCCTTTGCGGCGGAAATAGCAGTATTTGACCACTTTAGTCAAATACTGCTACGGGGAGCAAGCGCTGGAATGGGCACCGGGAGAGGAGAGGAAAGGCTCATCAGGATCCAGAACCTTCCCTCTCCTTAGGTAAGTATCTGCCTTTTTTTTTTTTTTTTTTAAATCAGGTCCCATTGACTTTATAGATTTCATAAGAAAAATGTTTTATAATTCATATCACACAGGTTATTTCTATCCTGGTCCATTAGCCTTCAATATTAACATGTGCAAATAAGAAATATATCAATGTATAGTATGGGAATAAAGTTTAGTCAATTATACACATTTTTCAGTAGAAAAAAATACATATATTTACATACAGGGGTTAGACAAAATAATGGAAACACCTTGAAAATCAACAAAATATATTTTAATATGGTGCAGGTCCACCTTTTGTGGCAATTACAGCCTGAATTCTCAGAGGTATTGATTCATACAAATTGTGATTGTGAATTGTTTCCAAAGGGATTTTAGTGCATTCTTCAGTTAAAACACCCTCCGCTTCATTTAAGCCCCATCTACACGACAGGCCTGTTTCTAGGGGCCGTGCAGCCGCCCTGACCGCTGTTGGGAGGGGGGCGCTGTAATGGAAGGGGGAGCCGCGGGGAGGGCAGTAGGCCTCTCCCTCCCTTCCTCTCCCCGGGCCGCCCTCCGTGCTCCCCCCTCAGATGCAGAGTGAGCGCGCAGGGAAGCGCTGTAAATAGTAACTCACCTCCCTGGTTCCAATCGCTGATCACTCACTAGCCGCTGGTCTCCTCTCTGCATAGCCGGGTATACACACGCTGCTTCCTGTTTAGCAGGAAGCAGCGTGTGTATATGCGTCTATGCAGAGCAGGAGACCGGCGGCAAGTGAGTGATCGGCGATTGGAACCAGGGAGGTGAGTTACTATTTACAGCGCTTCCCTGCGCGCTCACTCTGCATCTGAGGGGGGAGCACGGAGGGCGGACCGGGGAGAGGAAGGGAGGGAGAGGTCGGCTGCCCTCCCCGTGGCTTCCCCTCCATTATGGGGGGGGACCTACCTAACCACCTACCTAACCTATACTGGGGGGCAGCTACCTTATCTAACCTATACTGGGGGGCAGCTACCTAATCTAACCTATACTGGGGGGAAGCTACCTTATCTAACCTATACTGGGGGGGCAGCTACCTTATCTAACCTATACTGGGGGGCAGTTACCTAATCTAACCTATACTGGGGGGCAGTTACCTAATCTAACCTATACTGGGGGGCAGTTACCTAATCTAACCTATACTAGGGGGCAGTTACCTAATCTAACCTATACTGGGGGGGCAGCTACCTTATCTAACCTATACTGGGGGGCAGCTACCTAATCTAACCTATACTGGGGGGCAGCTACCTAATCTAACCTATACTGGGGGGCAGTTACCTTATCTAACCTATACTGGGGGGCAGCTACCCAATCTAACCTATACTGGGGGTCAGCTACCTAATCTAACCTATACTGGGGGGCAGCTACCTAATCTAACCTATACTGGGGGGCAGCTACCTAATCTAACCTAAACTGGGGGGGGGGGGGGGGCAGCTACCTAATCTAACCTATACTGGGGGGCAGCTACCTAATATAACCTATACTGGGGGGCAGCTACCTTATCTAACCTATACTGGGGGGCAGCTACCTAATCTAACCTATACTGGGGGACAGCTACCTAATCTAACCTATACTGGGGGGCAGCTACCTAATCTAACCTATACTGGGGGGCAGCTACCTTATCTAACCTATACTGGGGGCAGCTACCTTATCTAACCTATACAGGGGGCAGCTACCTAATCTAACCTATACTGGGAGGCAGCTACCTAATCTAACATATACTGGGGGGCAGCTACCTTATCTAACCTATACTGGGGGCAGCTAACTATCTAACCTATACTGGAGGACATCTACCTAATCTAACCTATACTGGGGGCAGCTACCTATCTAACCTATACTGGGAGGCAGCTACCCAATCTAACCTATACTGGGGACAGCTACCAATCTAACCTATACTGTGGGTAGCTACCTAATCTAACCTATACTGGGGGCACCTACTTATCTAACCTGTATTGGGGGCACGCACCTAGCCAGCCTATACTGGTGGCAACTATACTGGCTACCTATATTGGAGGCACCTACCTAACTAACCTATACTGGGGGCACCTACCTATCTAACCTATGCTAGGGCAACTATTATGGCTACCTATATTAGAGGCACCCACCTAGCTAACCTGTACTGGGGGCACCTACCTATCTAACTTATACCTGGGGCGCCTGCCTATCTAACCTATACTGGGGGCAACTATACTGGCTACCTATACTGGAGGCACCTACCTGGCTAACCTATACTGGGGGCAACTATACTGAGTGCAACTAGACCTGGCTAACCTATACTGCGGGCACCTATACCTGGCTCTGAGGGGGGGGGGGGGGGCGCAATTTTTACACCCTCGCCCTAGGTGCATTTTAGCCTAGAAACTGCCCTGCTACACTATACGATGCGATTACGATTCTATTTACGATTTGATTAAATCCGACATGTCCAATCGGGATTTGAGTCAATTCGATTTGCCATTGTTTTGTGAATCAAATCCTGATCGGACATTAGAGACTATGTCGGCGGATATCGACTTCTTACTTGAATCTCTAATAACGACCATAAAATCTCAATAATGTTGAGGTCTAGGGATTGTGGTGGCCAGATGAGATGCTCCACTTCATTAGAATGTTCCTCGTGCCATTCTTTAACAATTCTAGCTGTATGGATTGGGGCATTATCATCTTGATAGATGGCATTCCCCTCCGGAAACAGTTCTTGAACCATAGGATGAACTTGGTCGCCCAAAATTCCTAAATAGTCTCGGCTGTTAATTCTTCCATGAAGGGTAATCATTGGCCCAGCGGATTTCCAAGAAATAGCACCCCAGATTATCACAGAACCCCCACCATGTTTTATGGTTGGGAGAAGGCAGTCTGGATGAAATGCTTCTTTCGGTTGTCTCCAAATGTACACTCGGCCGGAGGTCGGAGATAAGGTAAACGATGATTCGTTAGAGAAAATCACATTTTTCCACTGCTCGAAGGACCAATTCTGGTGGTTTCTACACCACTCTAAACGCTTTGAAACATTTGTCTTTGAGAACAGAGGTTTTCTAATTGCAGTTCTTCCGTGGAATCCAGATTTGTGCAACTCCTGACAAACAGTTTTTTGTGGAAACTGGGTTCTGTAGGTGTTCATTCAACTCTGCAGTGATTTTAGGAGCCCTGGTCTTGCGAGCTTTTCTAACAATTCGATTTAGAGTCTGACGGTCTCTATAAGACAACTTCGACTTTCGGCCACAACTGTGCTTTGCTGAGGACGTTTTTCTCTTTCAAAGGCAGTCATTACTTTTGAGACAGTACCTCTTGAAATGCCAAGCATTCGGGCAGTTTCTGTTACAGTAGCGCCTGCCATATGAGCACCAACAATTTGGCCTCTTTGAAAGTCTGAGAGATCTGCCATTTTTATAAATTATAACCAACTTTTGTTTAAAGAGACACTGAAGAGAAAAAAAAATGATATAATGAATTGGTTGTGTACTATGAATAATTACTAGAAGATTAGCAGCAAAGAAAATATTCTCATATTTTTATTTTCAGGTAAATAGTGTTTTTTCTAACATTGCATCATTCTATAATATCTGCAAATTACTCAACACTCAGCATTCAAAATTATTCTTTCAGAGCAGTCTGTGAACTAATGACCTCTCCTCTGGCAGAGAAAAATAAATTTGTTCACTAACAGTTGAGATAATAAAAGTCAGAAGACAGCCCTCTCCACGACTTTGAAAGTCGTAGAGCTTAATGGCTTTTTTGCATAGAGATAACAACCGGAGTTTCTTAAAGAGACTCTGTAACAAAATTTTGAGCCTTATTTCTTCTATCCTACAAGTTCCTATACCTGTTCTAATGTGCTCTGTCTAACTGCAGCCTTTCCTAGTTGCACAGTGGCTGTTATATGATCTAATCTTCTCTCCTCTGTCGGCTCTGTCGGGCTGAGGCAGTCAGGCTGGAATGTGCTGTGCTGCTTGTGATTGGTTAGAAGCTATACACACCCTCTCCAGGCCCCCTGCACACTCTGACTCACACACTGAGCATATCACTTGCTTTGTCTTTTGTTTGTAAACACTGCATAAAAATGGCAATTACAAGCCAGGATTGCAGCAGGGAGTGGCAGAAACAGCACAGAGATGCCCAGGAGAACATAATGAATAGAATGGTATGCTTTTTATTGTAAGAATTTTAGAGTACAGATTCTCTTTAACTCTTCCTGTACTGGAAACAATTAGACTGATGTATCTGATCTTAATGTTTTATTTCTTAGCTGTACTACACATACAAATCTTAATATCATAATTTTTTTTCACTTCAGTGTCTCTTTAAATATCTGTAAAAACAATTATTTTCATTAAACATATCTAATAACAAAAATAATAAACACATTTTTTTAACATATGTCAAGTTTTGATTGCTTAAAACATGTTCAAAGATTATGATGCCAAAATGTTAGGTGTTTCCATTATTTTGTCCATTCCCTGTAGATCTGTGCATCAATCCTGAAGGAGGAACACATAAGGGAGATAAGCTACGTACACACATACGACAACGATCGTTCGTTGTGGACGAACGATCTTAATTGATGAAAGAACGACTTAAGCAAAAGTCGTTTTTAAGTGTGTAACGATCTGATCGTTTGTTAACGAACGATCTGGAAAAAAACGTACGTTACACTATAAAACTAACTTTATGAACATTACATTACAGTATGAGAACTTATGCTGTAGGTATGTAGGTAGAGCATTTAGATAATACAGCGTTGAAAACACATTAAAAAAAAAAACACTCTGTCCTGTTTTAGTGTCCATTAAAATGACAATTATGGTATAATCATGGAGCAATTAACGTGTCACAGGACACATTCATAGAACGAACGTTAAATAACGAAAACCACGTGTTGCGCTTGTGCATTAAAATGAAAGGTTCTATGGAGATATAACAAAATGTGCATATGAAGCCTACTACGAACGACCGTTTTCTAACGATGTACTAGTTTTGCAAACGATCGTCGTTTAAAAAAAATCCGCCAAGGCAGATCTTTCGTTTTTAACGATCTAGCTCGTCCATCGTTTGACTTAATGATCGTTGGAGGTTTGTTTTTTTAAACAATCGTCGTTTGAAATGATCGGGGAACGATCGTTTCAAACGACTATAGTCGCATGTGTGTACGCACCTATAGAGGAACACATGAGGGAGATAGAGGGACAGGGTTCCCAAAGAGGGACTGTGCCTGCTAAAGATGGACAGTTGGGAGCCATAGCTCCCAACTGTCCCTCTTTCGGAGGGACAGTCCCTCTTTGGGAGCCCTGTCCCTCTTTCAGGACTTTGTCCCTCTTTCTATGTTATATATATATTTCTCTACTAAAAATGTGTTTAATTGACTCTAAACTTTATTCCCATCCTTTAAATTGATATATTACTAATTTTAAAATGTTAATATGAAGGAAAATGAACCAGGATAGAAAGGACCAGTGTGGTTTAAATTATAAAACAACATATTTTTCTTATGAAATCTTTATGGTATGCGTGGCTAGGGGTGTGTCAGGGGCGTGATTAGGGGTGTGGCTTAAGTGTCCCTCTTTTTCCTCTCACAAAGTTGGGAGGTATGGGGAGCTATGGTGCATATTACTGATAAAAATAATGGTAGTGATAATGGATGCTGCTAGTGCTTCTCCCCATTGAGGAATGGTAATAACAGAAAACAGGAAGTGAAATGGAAATGAATTAGAAGATGCTATAATAATGTTAGTATGAGACTGTCCTATTGACAGTGATCATGAGTGACTCCCCCTCCCCTCCCTCCCATGACGAATGTTACTGAATGGAAATGGAATACCAGTAATAAATAATAACACTGGTTACAGGCAGCTGAGTCCTCTATCTGTCTGCAGCAGCAGCACGGGAGGAAATGCAGGGCGCGATGCAGATCGGGGGATGGGAAGCTGCTGCACATGTCCTCTTCCTACGCTGACTGGCAGAAACCTGTTCTACCCGGCTTTGCTGGGCTCCCCTCCCTCTCTTGTGGGAAAGTACGTCACCCACTGCGGCACATTGTGAGCACAAAGGGTTAATGACGAGCAAACTCTACAACTGCATAATGAGGGTGCCGTCTATCGGCTACAGGGTCCCGGGGCACACTGTCATGGGAGTGTCAGCTCTTGGGATACACAAAGGGTGTAAGAGTGTTAGCTCTTAGGGTACACAGTGATGGGAGAACTATAGAGTGTCAGCTCTTGGGATACACAAAGGGTGTAAGAGTGTTAGCTCTTAGGGTACACACAGTGATGGGAGAGCTATAGAGTGCCAGCGTTAGGGGTGCACAGGCAGTGCAGTGTGGAGAGTGAGTTCTTGGGATAAATTGTAATAGTGTATTGTAAAGTGTCAGCTCTTGGGGTGCACAGTAGATATAAAATGGAGTGTCAGCTCTTGGGGTGCACAGTAGATATGAAATGGAGTGTCAGCTCTTGGGGTGCACAGTAGATATAAAATGGAGTGTCAGCTCTTGTGGTGCACAGTAGATATAAAATGGAGTGTCAGCTCTTGGGGTGCACAGTAGATATGAAATGGAGTGTCAGCTCTTGGGGTACACAGGTGTAAATGGAGCGTCAGCTCTTGGGGTACACAGTAGGTGTAGCAGGGAGTGTCAGCTCTTGGAGGGGGGTGCACAGGTGTAGAATGCAGAGTCAGATCTTAGGGCACTCAGCAGGTGTAGAATGGAGTGTCAGCTCTTGGGGTACACAGTAGGTGTAGCAGGGATTTTAAGCTCTTGGAGGGGGGTACACAGGTGTAGAATGGAGTCAGATCTTAGGGCACTCAGCAGGTGTAGAACGGAGTGTCAGCTCTTGGGGTACACAGCAGGTGTAAAATGGAGTGTCAGCGTTTGGGGTTGTCAGTAGATATAGAATGGAGTGTCAGCTCTTGGGGTACACAGTAGGTGTTGCATAAAGTGTCAGCTCTTGGGGTACACAGATATAGAATAGAGTGTCAGCTCTTGAGGTAGACAGTAGGTGTTGCATAAAGTTTTAGCTATTGGGGTACACAGTATGTGTAGCATGGAGTATCAGCTCTTGGGATACACAGCTAGTGTAAAATGGAGTTTCAACTCTTTGGCTACACATACACTGCAGGTGTAGCATGGAGTGTCAGCTCTTGGGGTACTCCGCAAGTATGAAATGGAGTGTCAGCTCTTGGGGTACTCAGCAAGTATGAAATGGAGTGTCAGCTCTTGAGGTACTCAGTAGATCTAGTATAGAGTGTCAGCTCTTCGGCTGTGCAGGGGGTGTAGTGTCGGCTCTTTAGATACACCAAGTTGGACAGTCAGACTTATGCGCTTACTCTATGATGTACTGTTGTGACGAGAGCGATGAGAAAACTCCTTCCGTTCCTGTCCCTAGGCAGCCGAAGGGTTAATGGGTGGTGCGCGCTCTCGGGTGAGGCGCGCCCCCGGCAGACCGGCTGTAGCCGGTATATATGGAGAAGAAGAACGCCGGGCATGGGGGGAGGGGAAGCCGGAGCGGGTGAGTGAGGACATGCTGCTATTACCACTCTGTATATTCTGACAAAACTATCTATGTACGCGGACAGCACTATCTACAGACATTATTGCCTGTTACTATATACGATCTATATACACTGACAGCACTAACTATAGACATTGCCTGTTCACTATATACGGAATATACTATCTATATACGCTGATCGCAGTAACTATGCACTTTGCCCACTTTCTGCTGTTTAATGTTATTTATATACTGATTGAATTACCTATATATAGTGACTGTATTATGTATACTATGAATGTACGACCTATATACACAGCATGTGCACTGCATACACTGACTGTACTATGTACTCTTAGCTATATACCCTAATTACACTGTCCTACCTGTATACTGACTGTGCTGCTGCTGTTCTACTTATTTATATATTTATATCCTCTGCAGCACTTTTTAGAATATAGTCATGACACCGTTGTCACCTCATGGTCATAGGTGGCCCATACACTATTCAATTTTATTTCTTTTTTTCAACCAGAGAAATCTGATCGCTTTTTTTTTTTTTTTTTCCCTGCTTGATCAAATAATCCCACAAATCAAACCAATATATCATATACTTATGACTGATTTTCCTGAAAATATCAAACAAATAATTAAATAAAACTTCCATTTTTTAAATTTATTTTTTCTATTTGATTTTTGCAACACATCCGATCACATTTTTGTTGAAAAAAAAAAAAAATGAAAAAGCAACAGGTTCTTTTTTCCTCTATCAAAAAAGGTTTTATTTTTCATTTCTTACACTATTGTTAGTTTTTATCGATCGATTTGATTGTGTGCATGGCCGGCCACACACAATACAATAAAATTATCCAATTTTACAGCAATTCAATAAAAAAAATTATCTGATTTTGGGAAAAATCTAAAAAAAAATTCCATTCGAGCAAGAAATCCGATTTGGATTTGATCAGAAAGGGTGGATTTTTCTGATCAATTGTTATGAAAATTGAATAGTGTGTGGTAGATTGTCGATTTATTAATATATACATCCAAGCAATTTTCTGAGTTTCCAAATATTTTTATCATAATTGAGGAAAATTTTACATATATGTGTGGAACATTGGTCAGATTTTTGAAATGTTACAATAAGGGTAGCCATACATCTAGCGATGATGGGCAGCTTAGACCAAGAGACATATCTCTCTCTAATGCCTGGTGCACACCAAAAACCGCTAGCAGATCCGCAAAATGCTAGCAGATTTTGAAACGCTTTTTCTTCTTTTTCTGTAGCGTTTCAGCTAGCGTTTTGCGGTTTTGTGAAGCGATTTTGGTGTAGTAGATTTCATGTATTGTTACAGTAAGGGCCCTTTTCCACTAGCAATCGCTAGCGTTCACGCTGAACGCTAGCGATTGCTGAATCGCAATTAGCGGCGATTCCCCGACGTTCGCGCCCGCGATTTTTCTATGCTATGCACTGCATAGCAAAATCGCGGCAAAAGTCGCTCCGCGGCGCGATCGCGATCAAGTAAAAAACGAATCGCGGTAGTGGAAATGACCTACCGCGATTCCTATGTTAAAAAGCAAACCGTAGCGATTGTAAAATCGCTAGCAGTTTGCGTTTTTGCGATTCAGCCAGCGCAAACGCGCTGGTGGAAAAGGGCCCTTAAGCTGTTACTGAACAGCTACTGTAACAAAACCGCCTGGCAAACCGCTCTGAAGTGTGTTTTTCAGAGCGATTTGCGTTTTTCCTATACTTAACATTGAGGCAGAAACGCATCCGCAATCCAAAATCTGCAGCAGCCCGGGAGTATGCGTTTCTGCAAAATGCCTCCCGCTCTGGTGTGCACCAGCCCATTGAGATACATTGACCAAGCGGATCCGAAACGCTGAAAAAGCCGCTCGGTGTGCACCAGCCCTTATTGAATCTGATCAGAGAGAGATCTGTCAGCTGCACATACATCACAGGCCGATTCCAGATTAATTTCGTGCTGAAATCGATCCGGGATCGACCTTGTGCCCCACATTCGCCGCTGTGGCCCCCTAATGTAAATGTCCCCCCCGTGCCCGTGTAAAGTGCATACATTACCTGTCCGCGGCCTGCGCTTGGCCCCCGCTGGCTTTTGGGATTCCTCCACTGCATATACGAGCGCCCTAGGTGGTTTCCTAGTAAGGGTGGGCGTGTGTTTGACGTCACAATTGCGCCCTTACTAGGAAACCACATGGGGTGCGCATGTATGGAGAGGGGAATGTGTCCGGAGCAGCGGAGGGACAAGCGCAGGCCGCGGACAGGTAATGTATACTTTACAAGGGGCACCGGGGGGGGGGGGGGGGGGGGTCGGTGGGCACAGCGTTGGGGGTTTGTCGATTTGTTGGCTGGGAAATTGCACAGCGCACCCGCTGGAGCAGGTCTGCACAACATCTTGCAGCATGCGCAATCGACTGTGCAAACAATTTTGAGATTGAAATTGGTCGCACTGTCAGTCAGGCATGCACGTGGCAGCACCGATTTTCATCCAACTCAATTATAATAAATTGGATGGTCGATCGGCCGCCAAATCGCTTGATGTATGGCCACCTTTAGCCAGAAACATTGATTGCAATTCTTGAATTGAACAGATATTTAAAAAATTGTATGGTGTGTGGTCACCTTAAGGGTGCCTGCTAAGGATATAATCTAGATTATACAAACTTACCACTTCTATGTACAGTAATATGAGGGACTAACTAAAGTATCCATTTGAAGTATATTCACAGTTCACCCTTCTACTGCATAGATTTGTAAGATTGTATAATCAACACTGAATCATAAGTGGGCATCACAGACTGTACTGTCTATATGCTGTATTACAATAAATAAGGAGTTCATATAGATTCATCAGGCTGTGTATATAGTGAATGTATAGTACAGTTAGTCATTACTGTCAGAATATGTAACGCATACTTAGTGTGTGTGTGTGTATATCATACAAGCAGTATAGTGTTGTTATAGTATAGGATTGTTGGTGTGTATCTAGTGTAGTGAGTTTACAGTATATAGTCCTTCTATATATATTGCCTAGAAACTTAATACACTGGCATATACTACAGTTTTTGTATACTGTTACCTATAGACACACCCGTTGTAGCACCTGCAAACAGATTGCGTAATATATTCACTCTACACTGCATATTCTGACTGTGTTGTCTATATACACTGTCACCACACCAGGAGTGGACAAATGAATATAGGATTCCGTGGACAGGCAAAACATTTGTAGGTACTGGTAACCTGGAAGAAAACCTCAAAAGTTAGGAGCCAGCTGTATTTTTTAAGAAGCCTTGTAAAACTGGCTTTACAACACACTGTACACATGCCACACTCTTGTGTACCCTAGGAGCTTACTACAACTACAAATTAGCTGACTCTCCACCAGGGGCGTAGCAATAGGGGGTGCAGCGGTAGCGACCGCATCGGGGCCCTTGGGCCAGAGGGGCCCCGAAGGGCCCTCCCTCAACTACAGTATTAGCTCTCTATTGGTCCTGTGTTCATAATAATCACTTCTATAGATACTTTGAATAGTGGTAATCATTAACAAACTGTTTCCCATCCCTTCCTTGCACCTCTGACTCTGTAGTTGCCATTGGCAGGTTTTGGTGCACCGTATCAATTGCTATGTATAGAGTGCTTGGGGGGCCCCATTGTAAAACTTGCATCGGGGCCCACAGCTCCTTAGCTACGCCACTGCTCTCCACACTGTTGTGCACTCCAACCAGGGCTGTGGAATCGGTACAAAAATCATCCGACTGTGACTCCCAACTACCCAGAATGGCTCTGACTCCTTAGTTTATTACTTACCACGGCTATGGATTTGGTACAAAAATCATCCGACTCCTTAGTTTATGAAACCTCCGACTCCATGTACTCAAAATTGCACCGACTCCTCAACTCTGACTCCACAGCCCTGCCAAGATCTGCACCCTCTGAGTATACCAGGAGCTGTTACTTCACACTACTCGTCATGTACCCCAACATCTGACTAATAACTACACCCCACAGTGTACCCTAAAGGTGGCAACACACCATACAATAAAATAATCCAATTTTATGGAAATTAGATAAAAACGAACAATTGTCCCGAAAAATCCAGGGCTGTGGAGTCGGTCCAAAAATCCACCGACTCCGACTCCTCAGTTTAGGATTCCACCGACTCCGACTCCACGACTCCGACTCCTCTAATTTGCATATTACAATTTTGTTGATTAAAAGTATGTAACATGAAATTCGTCTCTTAACTGCCAACGCTTAGGAATTTTACAAGACAACTGAAGTGAGAAGGATATGTAGACTACTATATTTATTCCCTTTAGACTAAAACTAGTCCTTGGTAAGAGTACTTGTAAAAGGTACAAACCGGAACAAAGAACATCTATCAGGCCTAAGGCAATGTAAGTGTGGGTACATGTAAGAATGATGTGCAGGTACTCTGTAGGGGAATGAGGAGATTGTAAACAGACAACACCTCTGTGTTTAATGTGGACAGCATTCTCAGTGGATTCCCTGCAGCTCTGTGGGGAGTGCATATGTAGAGTATAGTACTACTGTGTAACAAAGTAAACCTGAGACAGATGAAATTAAAGTTTTATACATACCTGGGGCTTCCTCCAGCCGCCTTCAGGATAATCAGTCCCTCGATGTCCTCCTCCACCACCTGGATCTTCTGCTATGAGTCCAGGTACTTGAGCCAGTCAGGCGTAGTGCGCATGCACACACTCCGCCGCCAGGAGCATACTACACCTGTGCAGCACTATTGCACAGGTGCAGAATGTTCCTGGCTGTGAGAGCGGCATGCGGCCGGACAGCGCTGACTGGCTGAATTACCAGGACTCATAGCAGAAGATCCGGGTGGTGGAGGACAGAAAGGGACTGATTAGCCTGAAGGGGGCTGGAGGAAGCCCCAGGTATGTATAAAACTTTACTTTTCATCCGTTTCAGTTACCCTTTAATTTGTAGTCACCAAACCAAATTTTAATAACATATCACATTATTTGATTTCATCAGCAAAGGGAGTGCATACATTTGCATAAATCAGCATCAATGCAGAATTATTTCCATCTCATTGACCATCTATTAGTGACACAGCTACACATCAGGCTTTATTCTTACAGCATAGATGTTATTTAGTATATATAAGAGATTCCTGTGTACACATCATATATACAGTCACAATCAGATATGTATATCTGACCTTAAAAATATGGGGACTGCTTTATTGAAGCAGCACAAGTAACTAATTTTGACTGGTTTATTTCATTTTTGTGGACTAAGCACAGCTATTACTGTATATATACTGTATATATACATTATTTTTAATGACTATTATCTGAGAAATAGAACATTTTATCATATTTTCTATTTTAATTACAGTTACAAATTCATTAGGAGTCGGAGTCGGTGCATTTTTTCCCGACTCCGACTCCAGGCACCCAAAATTGCCCGACTCCGACTCCACGACTCCGACTCCACGACTCCGACTCCACGACTCCGACTCCACAGCCCTGGAAAAATCAAAAGTTTTTTTTTTCCATTCAACTGAGAATTCGGATCAAATTTCCCATTTTTATTCGATTAAAGAAGATCGGAAGTGTTGGGTTTCTCTGATCAATTTTTATGACAATTGAATGGTGTAGGGTTGATTGTCAATTACTTGATGTACCCAACCCAAGTTTCCAATCATTTTATTTTTTCCCCATAATTGGGGAAAAATTGAACGAACGTGTGTGGTACATTGGTCAGATTTTGGAATGTTACAATCAATCAGAAAAGTTAATTGCAATTCTTGATTTGAAAAGATATTTAAAAAATTGTATGGTGTGTGTGGACACCTTTTAAGGTGGCCGCACACCATACAATTTTCTATATTTCATTTCAGTTTGAGAAGTCCATACTATTCTTCTGATTGATTGCAACGTTTAAAAAAATCTGACCAATGTAGCACGCACGCATGCGCGCACACACACACTTTTTACTTCATTGTGATAAATTGTTAGTTTATTGATGCATAGACCGTATTTCAGAGTTTTCAATCAATCTACCCTACACAATTCAATTCTCTTTAAAAAAATTATCAGAAAAATCCAACACTCCCGATCCCCCCCCCCCCCCCCCCCCCCACACACCAAAACTAGGAAATTCAGATTTCTCGCTCAAATAGAAAAAAAAGCCTTTAGATTTTTCTGTACAGTTGATCGTTTTGACCGAAATGGTGAAAAAATTGATCTTTTTATTGTATGGTGTGTGTGGCCACCGTAAGCGTTCACACTTCTTATTCCATCCCACCATATGTGTCCTAAGAAGGGACAAGCCAGGCAAAATCCAATTTATAACCACAGAGCTGACACGGCATACTACATCTGCTGTGTACTCCAACCAGGAGCTCTGTGTACCTGAAGAGCTGACATTCTCCCCATCTGTATCCCAAGAATTGATGCTTCATATTACAACCCTGTTGTATGTCAGGAATTGACACTCCACTCTATACCTCCCCCCCCCCCCCCACGTACCCAAATAGTTGGGACTGAACACTACACTACTCTGTAAGCCCCTCAGTACCACCCCCACCCTTGTATATCCCAAGACCTGACACTATAAAATATATATAATACAATACAATATAATACAATAACATTTCTATAGCGCTTTTCTCCCATAGGACTCAAAGCGCTTAGGCTCTCTCAGATTCAGTAATTAGTAGGATGAAGTATTCACACAACAAAAGTTATATTTCTGCAAATGCCAGACTGAACAGGTGGGTTTTCAGTCTGGATTTAAACACGTCCAGGGATGGAGCTGTCCTGATCTGTTGAGGTAAGGAGTTCCAAAACGTAGGGGCAGCATGACAGAAGGCTCTGGGACCAAAAGTTTCTAAGTGGACTCTGGGTATGACTAGATTATTAGAACCTGTGGATCTGAGAATGCGGGGATTGCTACGCAGCTGTAACATATCTTTCATGTATCCAGGGCCTAGATTATTCAGGGATTTAAATGTCAGTAGGCCGATCTATATATATATATATATATATATATATATATATATATATATATATATATATATATATATATATATATATATATATATATATATATATATTACACCCCCTGTGTACCACAAGAGCAGAAACCCTACTCTACCTGCCCATTTCCCCCTTAAACCCCAAGATCTGACATTCCAATCTACACCCCCTGCTGACATTCCATAGTACAGCCTCTGTGTACCATAAGAGCTCCCTCTCTACAGCTTCTGTAAACCTCAAAAGCTGATAGTTCACACTATACACAGTCTCATAAACCCCAAGAGCTGACACTTTACACTGCACCCCATTGAGCCCTCAAAAGGAAATAAATGGCAGCTTCCATATCCCTCTCACCTTGGGTTCCCTTTAAGCCGACATTCCACCCTACACACCCTGTATACCTCGAGGTCTGACGTCCCCACACTGCAACACCCTTGTATATCCCAAGAGTGCACCTCCTGTGTACCACAAAAGCTGTAACTCCACACTACACTGTGTACCTCCACATCGACCCGCCGCACTACATATACATATATATATATATATACATACATACATACATACATACATACACACACTCATGCGTTGTGTGTTCCCCTAAGGTCCTACAATCCACACTGTGTATACATACTCCATGCTACACCTCTCCGTGTGTCCCAAGAGCTGACACTCCACTGCCTATGTACCCAGGGAATTGTGTCTATATACTAATCCTTCTGTATTCAGCAAGCAAGAGATGAAACCTCACTCTACATCCCTGTGCACTCCAAGAGCTGACAGTCCATATTACACCCCATGTGCACCCCGATAACTGACACACTATTATTCCCAGTGCACTCCAAAAACAGACTCTCCAGCCCCATTACACTATGTTTCCACTAGGGTGTCCCGCCCGTGTCTCAATGATCCACTGAGTTCTTTCACCCATTCTGGTCTCCATTGGAGTCAATCAGAACACCATAGGAGACCATTGTGAACATGTCCTTTTCCTTGTGGTGTCTGGAAAAGTTGTGCAGCAGAGGACTTGGCGTTCCATCACTGCAACTGACACATTCAAATTGGACCTGTCTGAACCGATCAGTTGTGGATAATGGCCTGAACTCAAGAGCTGATGCTCCAATATAAACCCTTTGTGAACCCCGAGAGACGGTGCTCCATACTTTGCAGACTGTGCACCCCAGGAGATGGCCTTCCACAATCCATGTACATGTGTATTTAGGGTGTAATAAGAACAGTGTATGTGTACACCATAGCGACTGTTGGTTGTTTTGCTAAACTGACTGTATTTATGAGGATGATGGATTCAGCTTAACTTGGTCCTCTGGTGTCTCCAGGCAGATAAAGAGAATGATCAGGAAGCATTGTGCTGGTGCCAATGTCTATAGTGAAGTGCCAGATGGAGGCTGGGGCTGGGCTGTGGCAGCAGCCTTCTTCTTCGTGGAGGTTTTCACTTATGGTGTCCTCAAGTCCTTCGGGGTCTTCTTCAATGAACTTATGGTCTACTTTGATGAGAGTAATAGCAGGATATCATGGATCATCTCTATCTGTGTCTTCATACTTACTTTCACTGGTAAGTCTTCTGCAGTGGTTACTGGATGCTCTTCTCACTTCGTCTATAAGAGTAGATCACCAAAAACTTTCTTGTGTATTTCAGCTCCCCTCTCCACAGTGCTGAGTAACCGGTTTGGACACCGGCCAGTGGTCATGCTTGGGGGCCTTCTCATTAGTGTGGGGATGATTGCAGCTTCCTTTGCACGCAATGTGGAGGAGATGTATGTGGCCATCGGTGTGGTATCTGGTAAGTGTCATGGTTGTTGTAGAGAGAGAAGAAAAGTTCTCAATGTTTTTTTTGTTTTTTTTGCACCAGGCTGTACTGTATTAGTAACATTCACTCCTTTTCTTCTCCAGGACTTGGTTACTGCCTCAGCTTTCTCCCCACCGTTACCATCTTATCTCAGTACTTTGACAAGCGGCGTTCGCTAGTGACAGCAGTCGCCTCCACTGGGGAATGTTTTGCAGTCTTTGCATTTGCTCCAGGTATTGCCCCTTCTTTAATCTCTTGACAATTAAACCACAAGAATGTGTCGCAGGATGTCCTACTAGGTCATTCTCCAGTTCTCTTACATGCCTGTTACTGAGGATTCTGACTACCTTCCTGATGTGTACAGGTCCTTCTAAAAAAATTAGCATATTGTGATAAAGTTCATTATCTGTAATGTACTGATAAACATTAGACTTTCATATATTTTAGATTCATTACACACAACTGAAGTAGTTCAAGCCTTTTATTGTTTTAATATTGATGATTTTGGCATACAGCTCATGAAAACCCCAAATTCCTATCTGAAAAAATTAGCATATCATGAAAAGGTTCTCTAAACGAGCTATTAACCTAAACATCTGAATCAACTAATTAACTCTAAACACCTGCAAAAGATTCCTGAGGCTTTTAAAAACTCCCAGCCTGGTCCATTACTCAAAACAGCAATCATGGTTAAGACTGCCGACCTGACTGCTGTCCAGAAGGCCATCATTGACACTCTCAAGCAAGAGGGTAAGACACAGAAAGAAATTTGTGAACGAATAGGCTGTTCCCAGAGTGCTGTATCAAGGCACCTCAGTGGGAAGGAAAAAGTGTGGCAGAAAACGCTGCACAACGAGAAGAGGTGACCGGACCCTGAGGAAGATTGTGGAGAAGGGCCGATTCCAGACCTTGGGGGACCTGCGGAAGCAGTGGACTGAGTCTGGAGTAGAAACATCCAGAGCCACCGTATACAGGCGTGTGCAGGAAATGGGATACAGGTGCTGCATTCCCCAGGTCAAGACACTTTTGAACCAGAAACAGCGGCAGAAGCGCCTGACCTGTGCTGCAGAGAAGCAGCACTGGACTGTTACTCAGTGGTCCAAAGTACTTTTTTCGGATAAAAGTAACTTTTGCATGTCATTCGGAAATCAAGGTGCCAGAGTCTGGAGGAGGACTGGGGAGAGGGAATTTCCAAAATGCCTGAAGTCCAGTGTCAAGTACCCACAGTCAGTGATGGTCTTGGGTGCCATGTCAGCTGCTGGTGTTGGTTCACTGTGTTTTATCAAGGGCAGGGTCAATGCAGCTAGCTATCAGGAGATTTTGGAGCACTTCATGCTTCCATCTGCTGAAAAGCTTTATGGAGATGAAGATTTCCTTTTTCAGCACGACCTGGCACCTGCGCACAGTGCCAAAACCACTGGTAAATGGTTTACTGACCATGGTATCACTGTGCTCAATTGGAGTGCCAACTCTCCTGACCTGAACCCCATAGAGAATCTGTGGGATATTGTGAAGAGAAAGTTGAGACGCAAGATCCAACACTCTGGACGAGCTTAAGGCCGCTATCAAAGCATCCTGGGCCTCCATAACACCTGAGCAGTGCCACAGGCTGATTGCCTCCATGCCACGCCGCATTGAAGCTGTCATTTCTGCAAAAGGATTCCCGACCAAGTATTGAGTGCATAACTGAACATCATTATTTGAAGGTTGACTTTTTTTGTTTTAAAAAACCCTTTTCTTTTATTGGTCGGATTAAATATGCTAATTTTTTGAGATAGGAAATTGGGGTTTTCATGAGCTGTATGCCAAAATCATCAATATTAAAACAATAAAAGGCTTGAACTACTTCAGTTGTGTGTAATGAATCTAAAATATATGAAAGTCTAATGTTTATCAGTACATTACAGAAAATAATGAACTTTATCACAATATGCTAATTTTTTTTAAAAGGACCTATAGTGTCTTCCATCTAGCAATACCAGGAAGGAGGACATCCCGCTGTGCCTCCTCATGGTGGACCTTGTGATGGACATGTCCTCTTACCTGGATTTATAGGACTACACAGAAAAGTGAAATTCATTTTTTTTTTTTCCTGAACAGTGTGTGAAATTTTACATACTTGGGTGCAAATATTCATATCTCTAGCCCACAGGTGTCAAACACTAGGACCGCGGGCCACTTCATGTGGCCCTCGAGACTTTCCAATGTCCATCATTGTAACCACCTAAAGACTGCACTTCCTTTCTGTCTGGAGGAACACACTGGTAAAAGTGTTACTGATTGAAACATTGTCAGTTTGACCTGGGAGCAGCTCAATAATTTACGGGAGACCCCCCCCCTTCCCCAACAAGATTATCATTGGTCCCCTCCTTGGATCCAAACCCTGCCCAACCCTCCGCCAGTTTAACTGGTAAGACACACACACACACACACACACACCTTCCCTCACCTAGCAGAGTAGTGGAGCAGTGTAATATTTACCAGCTCCAGCGCTGCGTCGTGTCTTTTCTGTTCTTCCTGGCAGTGGCATGTTCAGTACTTCCGAACCTCCTTCTCCTGATCATGTGACATACCGCAGTAGCCAGAGGTATGCAGCTTAGAATGTGTGGCTGTTTGGAAGATCAGAGGAGACCCGAAGCAGCACTGGAGCTGGTAAATATTAAACTGCTCCAGTGCAGGAGGAGGAGCGAGCCCTTCATGGTCACTATAGTTAAAAGGATACCAGAAAGGGCATGTGACATGATGAGATCGACATGTGTATGTACAGTGCCTAGCACACAAATAACTATGCTTTGTTCCTTTTTTTTTTCTCTGCTTGAAAGAGTTCAATATCAGGCATGTAAGTGGCTGACTCAGTCCTGACACGGACAGGAAGTGACTACAGTATGACCCTCACTGATAAGAAATTCCAAGAAAGAGATAAAAAGGGGAATTTCTTATCAGTGAGGGTCACACTGTAGTCACTTCCTGTCTGGGTCAGGACTGAGTCAGCCACTTACATACCTGATATTTAACTCTTTCAAGCAGAGAAAAAAAAAAGGAACAAAGCATAGTTATTTGTGTGCTAGGCACTGTACATACACATGTCTATCTCATCATGTCACATGTCACTTCGGGTATCCTTTAAGCCACTTCGTTTTAGACTTTCCTATAAATGTTAAAGTCTACCTGAGACCTGATGAGATCTCCCTTCAGTCTGGGACACCACTAACTACCTAATACTGAGGTTCCTCTGGCTACCTAATACTAACCTGTAGGCATGGTAAGTAAGGGAAAAGTGACAGCTGGGTCAGCCAGCACACTTGCGGTGTGATTCAACGAGGGGTTGCAGGTTCATGGAAGGGGTAGTCTAAGGTGCTAGGAGATCTGTGCCTATAGGCTCCTGTGATGTAAATCGTATTTTCATCGACTATATATGCTAAAATAAGTTAATTTATCACGTATCTGTGTTTTACGATCAGCTATCACTGCATTAAATGACCAGGTTGGATGGCGATACTCTCTACTGACAGTGGGGGCTCTTCAACTCAACATTGTAGTGTGTGGAGCATTGCTGCGACCCATCATCATCAAAGCCCCAACAGAAGCCAAAGAGCCTCCTAAGACTGGAACTACAGAGACCACCTACATACTTGAAAATGAGCAGACGCACACATCCTTTGACTCCATTGACTCTGGAGTAGAAGTTTCTACCTCACCGAAGAATGTAGCACGTCCCACAACTCCTGAAAAGCAAGTAGAAGCCGAAGCCAAGGCAGAGAAAAAAGTGCTGGCTGTGGGGTTGGAAGGAGACCAGGGAAAATCGCTACCTCTTCTAGACTTTTCTGTGCTCAGGAAACCTGGCTTTATATGCTATGCACTTTTTGGTCTTTTTGCCACATTGGGCTTTTTTGCTCCATCACTGTATATCATACCTCTGAGTCTGAGTTTAGGGATAGACAAGGATCATTCCGCATATATGCTGTCTTCTATGGCCATTGCCGAGGTCTTTGGCAGGATTGGCGCCGGCTGGATACTCAACAAAAAGCCAATCCGCAAGATATACATTGAGCTCATCTTTGTGGTCCTGCTGTGCCTGGCCTTGGTGGCCTTCCCCTTTGCATGCAACTTCTGGGGGCTGATGGCATGCAGCATATTCTTTGGTTGCATATTGGGAACAGTGACTGGTACCCATATCCCACTGGTGGCTGAAGAAGACATTGTTGGGATTGAGAAGATGTCCTCTGGAGTTGGGGTCTATGTTTTCATTCAGAGTATTGCAGGCCTGGCTGGACCACCACTTTCAGGTAGGAACGACTGTGCTATATCCCGTCATGCTGTTGTGGTTTAAAATATAATCTTCATAGACAGAGCTAATAAGGTGAGGCCTTCCCTGACCTGGACATGTAGATTGATGATGATGACATAAGTGCCAGCAGGGCATGTCTGGATATTTAATGAAGACACATTCCCACTAAGCAAAAGCCAAAACACTGTTATGGCAATAAATGAGGTAGGTAGGTATGTCTGTTAACAGACATAGGTCATGGCATGGTAGGATCTTCACTGCATGGAGACACATGAGCACACTGAAGAGAAATAAGGTAATGGCTCCACAGGTTAGAATAGCTGCAGAAGGGCACACCATATCGTAGATGACCCCCTCATCCCTGCATAGCCCCTTGTACAAAACCTCCCTATCCCTTCACCCCCAAATAGCATGTCTCTCCTGTGATGTATAATATATAAAATGTGATGTATGAGATGTAATAACTGTATGTTTTGCTTAATGTATTTTGTTCCCGCTTTGTTTGTCCTGTGATTGGACCCTGCATTGATTGTGTTACTGGAGCCAGGTGGGGAATAAGGCCCATACACACGTCTGATTTTTGCGAACGACGGGTCGTTTGAACGCCCCGTCGTTCAGTCGTCCGCACGCCAAATCGGGACAGTCTGTACACACGCCCGATTTGGCGTGCGGACGACGGGACGTTCAAACAACCCGTCGTTCGCAAAAATCAAACGTGTGTATGGGCCTATAGACTATTGTTCTGTTGTGTGTTAGCAGACTGGCCTTGTCCTTATCACCTGATGAGATTTGAGGTCTGTTTGTGTAGAAGCTGATATACTGTCTGGGGGAGAGACAGTCAGTTTAGTGCGAGTCAGCTAGGTGAAAGCTGGATGTAACTTTGCTGACAAATGCTTCAGAATAAAGTGTTTGTCATTGGATTTTTTTTAAATCCGATGACAAACACTTTATTCTGAAGCATTTGTCAGCAAAGTTACATCCAGCTTTCACCTAGCTGACTCACACTAAACTGATTGTCTCTCCCCCAGACAGTATATCAGCTTCTCCACAAACAGATCTCAAATCTCATCAGGTGATAAGGACAAGGCCAGTCTGCTAACACAAAACAGAACAATAGTATATTCCCCACCCGGCTCCAGTAAAGGTAGCCATACACTGGTCGATTTGCCATCAGATTTGACCAACAGATAGATCCCTCTCTGATCGATTCTGATCAGAGAGGGATCGTATGGCTGCCTCACTGCAAACAGATTGTGAACCAATTTCGGCCTGAAACCGTTCACAATCTGTGGTGGTGCTGCTGCCGCAACACCCCCCCCCCCCCCCCCCGCATACATTACCTGCTCCGCCAGCACGACTCCCCTGGTCTCTGCTGTCTTCTTCTCTGCTCTGCTCTCCGGCATGCTTCACTTCTTCCTGCCTGGCAGGAAGTTTAAACAATAGAGCGCCCTCTATTGTTTAAACTTTCTGTCGGGCAGGATGAAGTGAAGCATGCCGGAGACCAGACCAGAGCGGAGAAGACAGCAGAGACCAGGGGACTCGCGCCGGCCGGAACAGGTAATGTATACTCGCTGTATTGCGTTGGGCATTCGAACGTAGCTATCGACGCACTCCCGACCCGCCGGCGATCGAGAAAAATCTTCCGCATGGACTGATCGACGGGAACGATCGATTTCGGACGGAAATCGATCGTTCTGTCAGTGGTGTGCGCAGCGATTTCACAGCTGATTCGATCACTGTGATCGAATCGTCCGTATATCGGCGGGAAAATAGTTAGGTGTATGGGCCCCTTTAGCAGACTGGCCTTGTCCTTATCAGATTTCAGGTCTGTTTGTGAATAAGCTGATATACTGTCTGGGGGAGAGACAGTCAGTTTAGTGTGAGTCAGCTAGTAGTGTTGTCCGGATCAAGAACGATTCGGATCTTTGATCCGAATCTCTTTTGTAAGTCGAATCATCCAGATCATCAAAATTAACAGATTTGGATCAAAAGGGGTGGAGCCAGGAGCGGCACGCCACCCTCTCTCAGCGGGCACCGGGGTCCTGGAAGCAGAACGGAGATGGATCGCTCTGTTGGAGGGGAGCCAGCCGTGCAGGGACAGGTAGTTGGGAAAGGGGACATCGGTGCCACTGCCAGATATGTGTAGAGCACACGTACTGGCTGCAATGTGCTGCTCATTATAGGCTGTCTGTTGTAGTTGTGAACAAATGGTAAACTTTTGGCTGAGAAGCACAGCTCAGTAACTCTGCTGGGCTGAATGAATGACAGGACAGGCACTGTGATTGCTGTGCAATATGATCCTCCTGCACTCTGCTCTAAACAGCTGCACTTATCTTCTCCCTAAATTTATGATGTGTTGGAGGTGAGAAAAGAGGAATGCTTTCTTTCACTGTGAGACGTTTGCATTCAGAGTATACAGATGAACATATAGGTGAAATATATGTAAAGCATATGATTGCAATTGGGTATTGTGTGCAAAAAAACATTTCTGCTCTCTTCTCACCCCTCTTCGTTCACCTCCTCCCTTCTGTTCACTCCCTGCCCGTCTCTGTCCACCATCCCCCCTTCTTTATCTGTCTCCCCCCCCCCCCCCCCCCCTTGTCTGTCCACTGCAGGAAAAGTCCTGTCCTGCTAGTCATTCCCCCCCCCCCCCCCCCCACCGAATGCTTCCCTGGTAAAATGATCCGAGATTCGGATCGAAGATCCGGATCTTTTCAATGATCCGATTCGAATCATCCGAATCATTGAAAAGGTCCGAACTTCCCATCTCTATCAGCTAGGTGAAAGCTGGATGTAACTTTGCTGACAAATGCTAAGTGTTCGTCATTGGATTTTTTTTTTTTTTTTTTTAAATCCGATGACGAACACTTTATTCTGAAGCATTTGTCAGCAAAGTTACATCCATGGAGTAGCATGCAGCTTTCACCTAGCTGACTCACACTAAACTGACTGTCTCTCCCCCAGACAGTATATCAGCTTCTCCACAAACAGACCTCAAATCTTATCAAGTGATAAGGACAAGGCCAGTCTGCTAACACAAAACAGAACAATAGTCTATTCCCCACCCCGCTCCAGTAACACAATCAATGCAGGGTCCAATCACAGCAAACAAACAAAGCAGGAACAAAATACATTAAAGAGGCACTTAAGTGAAAAAAAAAAGTTTCTACTCACCTGGGGCTTTCCTCAGCCCCCTGCAGCTGATCGGTGCCCTCGCCGTGTCCCTCCGATCCTCCTGGTCCCGCCAGTGACCACTTCCGGTTTCGCCGTCAGGACCCGACAGGCTGGGAACACGCGTGATTCTTCGCGTTCCCAGCCACAATAGCTCCCTCTATGTTGCTATAGCAGCTCTCTATGCTGCTATAGCAACATAGAGGGAGCTATTGTGGCTGGGAATGCGAAGAATCACTCGCGTTCCCAGCCTGTCAGATCCTGACAGCGAAACCGGAAGTGGTCACTGGCGGGACCAGGAGGATCGGAGGGACACGGCGAGGGCACCGATCAGCTGCAGGGGGCTGAGGAAAGCCCCAGGTGAGTAGAAACTTTTTTTTTTTTTCCCAGGACTCAGGTAGCCATGGCTCCATAAAAATTACAGCTTGCCTCTAATTTGTGAGCTCCTGTCTTACTGCTGTAGGAGGAGTAGACTTGTGGTTTCTGCTGGTTACTGGGTTGGGGGGAGACTGGCACCTAAATTCCACTTTAATCTGTCCAACCCTGTCATAAGGGTCTGTACTTAATGCTGGATACACACGGTGCGTTCCCGCACTCGATGCGCCGCTCTATTCCCGTCGATTCCTTTATTTCCGACATGTCCGATTTGCGGTTCGATGGATCGTTAGGTCGATTTGCCATCTTTACATGGCAATCGACCTAAAAGTCATTGAAATGCGCTCGGAAAATCAAATCGGCGGGAATCAAGCGGCGCATTCGATGCGGGAACGCACCGTGTGTATCCAGCATAATGCATCTAGATGGCAGTGTCTATCTGAACTGCCCCTATTAAAGGGACAGTCATACAGCACACAAGCATTAAACTCCCCTCAAAACTACTCTGAGCATCCCGCAAGACCAGAGTGATGCCTGAGGAGCATTTACTGTACATTGAATAATGGAGATATGTAAGTGGGGAACTTTCTTGTTAAAGCGGACCTGAACTCAAAACTTCCTCTTTGCTCTAAAAAAATCAGCAACAGCATAATAACCTTTAAAGAGAAACATTTCCTTGTTACAGCTGATACAAATCCTGCAATAAATCTGCAGTGTGTCTACTTCCTGATTTCATGGAAGCAGACATAGGGTTAACATCCTGTGTTTAGAAATAAGCTGCGCTGCTGAGGCAGCCTGCTGACACAGCTGAGAGATCAAATTACAGTTGTGATTAGCCACAGATGAGGGGGAATTAGACAGGCTAAACTCTGTAAATACATACAGGGTGCATTTCTCTGTTTTCCTTCTGTCCTGTGCAAGGTCAGGTCCATTTTAATTGTAACGCCAGAACCTTTCTGGAATGAGAAGACACAGCGTAGTTCTCTTGGTTCATTCCACAGATAATAAAATGTCCACCGATTACCTTATTATAGTAATATCCCAACACACCCCTCACCTGTCCTGCCATATGCAGCACACCCACCTCACCGGTCATTCTATATCCAACATACTCCTTCCCCCTGTCATCCTATATCCAACAAGCATCTCGCCAATCATCCGTTATCCAAAACGCTCCTCACCTGTCCTGTATGTAACTCACACCTCCTGCCTGTCATCCTGTATCCAAAATACACCCTTCCTATATCCAAGACAACACTTCCATCCATCTATACTAAACTCCTCTTTCATCTGATCACGTGTCTGTCCTCCTATAGCCAACACGTACCTCCCACCTGTCATCCTATAGCCAACAAACATGTCACCAGTCATTCTATAACCAAAACGCACACCTCACCTGTCCTGTATGTAACTCACACCTCCTGCCTGTCATCCTGTATCCAAAACACACCCTTCCTATATCCAGGACAACACTTCCATCCATCTATACTGAACTCCTCTTTCATCTGATCACGTGTCTGTCCTCCTATAGCCAACACGTACCTCCCACCTGTCATCCTATATCCAACAAACGTCTCACCAATCATCTGTTATCCAAATCGCACACCTCACCTGTCCTGTATGTAACTCGCACCTCCTGCCTGTCCTCCTGTATCCAAAATACACCCTTCCTATATCCAGGACAACACTTCCATCCATCTATACTGGACTCCTCTTTCATCTGATCACGTGTCTGTCATCCTATATCCAACAAGCATCTCGCCAATCATCCGTTATCCAAAACACTCCTCACCTGTCCTGTATGTAACTCACACCTCCTGCCTGTCATACTGTATCCAAAACACACCCTTCCTATATCCAAGACAACACTTCCATCCATCCATCTATACTAAACTCCTCTTTCATCTGATCATGTTTGTCCTCTAGCCAACACATACCTCCCACCTGTCATCCTATATCCAACAAACATGTCACCAGTCATTCTATATCCAAAACACTCCTCACCTGTTGTTTATGCAACTTCCTCCTCTCACCTGTCCTCCTGTATCTCAACATACTTCCCACCTGCCCTGCTGTATCTGCCACACATCTCACCTGTGCACATCATACAATTTTCTGACAGATTTACTGTCAATCGATTATTTCCAACAGGTCCGATCTGATTTCCGATAAATTTTTCATAGAAGTGATCGGAAAATCGATCAGAAATCAGATTGGTCCTGTTGGAAATAATCTGACAGTAAATCTGTCAGAAAATTGTATGGTGTGCCAATAGCATTATATGCAACTTGTATCTAAATTAGCAACAGGTCAGTATTCTAAAAAAAGCATCCTATAAAGGCAATTTCTCTCAGAATAATAAATAGAATACCCAAGCAGCTTAGGGTGACCCAGAACGACTAGGAAAGTATAGGGGACTATAAGAGACAAAAAAACCCCTCTTACTAGAAAAGCAACACTCAGTGTAATTCACCTTCGTAAAACAGAAGGTATTTGCAATAAATTAGCTTTAAGTTAGAAACTATGGCTTCCCACAATGCATCACTACTGAAAATGCTAATTCTCTCCTTTTTCCCCTGAAGCCAGACTTACCTCTGTAACTGCTGGTGTATAGCCAGCCCATAGCTTATAAATGTTACAGTCATATCAACGCAACATGCAGACAGCCTGTTTTGGACTATCGGTCCTCATCGGTGTATAGCAGGGATTGATATAGCTCTATGGGATAGGGACTTGGACCAGTACAACAGAGTAACCAAACAGTTCGGGGTGACCCAATGCGGTTGCGATCCCATTAACTTACAATGAATGCAACTGCACCCCGAATGCGCAAAAAACATTTTCATTCTGCAGTGAATCGCAATGCGTAATCAGACAGTGCAGTCTATGCACTTCTGATGTTCCTCCGGATCACACACTGTGCGCTGCTGAAAACGCAAGTGATATGCTGATCTATTTGGCTGCAGTAGTGTCTGAATCACACCAGAAACGAGCATGCAGCTAATCTTGTCAGATCTGACAATATTGTCAGAAACACCTGATCTGCATATGCTTATTCATGGTCTATGGCTGAAATTATTAGAGGCAGAGGATCAGCAGGGAATACAGATAGCTGGTATTGCCTAAAAAGAAATAAATATGGCAGTCTCCATATCAATCTCACCTCGGTTTCACTTTAAGAAGCTGAACTCCTATATCAGGCCAGAATGGGACAGCATTTCACTTTCAAAACGACAGCAACCGATCTCCACAGTTCCGAAATGTTTGCCAAATGTTGTTTATAGAAGTGATGCAACACAAAGGTAAACATGCCGCTGTCTCGTTTTGGAAAAGTGTAGCTGGTATCCCGTTCAAAATGTGAATGCAACAGGATTTCTCAATTTCAACACCTACTAAACTTTGTACTATCTTGAATAGAATATCGGGATTGCATGATTTTCTAACCATGACATTTAGTTTTAATGTCCATTTCACATAGTATTACAACTTTGTTGGAAATAGGGTTGTATATCCAAGAAGACATTTCTCACCTGTTGTCCTATAGCTAGCACACCTTATTTCTTCCTATCTACAGAGAGCGACTTCTTAATCCTGAGTGGGGACAGGCTTGTTCTCCCCACCTGCCTATACAGTGGTTGCTTAAAGGGTGACCCTGGTTTGTGAGTATCCCTTTACTTACTCTAAAAAATTTTCTCCTTTACCAATACATACTACACCATATTGGGCTCTGTGTCCCTATTCTTCTCTCTACTAGCATCACGACTTCCCGTTCCACGGATGGTTTTTCCACATAGATCGTAGCCTAACCCAACATGTAAGGAGTTTGTATGGCTTCCCCCTAAAATTGTCCCTAGACTACATATGCTACATGACATAGAAGACTGTGTAGGTATTAGATTGTGAGCCCTTCTGAAGGACAGTTAAGTTACAAGACAATATACACTCTGTACAGTATTGTATAATATGTTGGCGCTATGTAAGTACTAAATGATAATTATGTTTTTTCTTATTGCAGGTGTGCTGGTAGACTGGAGCCAGAATTATGGATCAGCTTTCTACTCCTGTGCTGCTGGGATGGCCCTTGGCGCTCTCTTCCTGAGCCTGGTGCGGCCGTGCAATATAGGACTTTGCCGAAAGAGGGCACCTAGTCTATGCCGGGACCTGCAGGAGACGCCAGTTGACTTCCTGGAAATGGACATGGCAAGAACTGAGGGACTGAGCAAGAGCTGCCAAAGCGTCAACAGGACATCCTCTGGCATTATCTAACCCATTCTCCTTTCCCTGCTACCCAGACCGATCCTTATCCTCATTAAAACAACAACGGGATGGGAAAACAGAGCAATGTGAATCTTTGCTCTGGGTGGGCCGGGGGTTGGGGGGGAAGGGGCGGAGCATTCCAAAGCTGCAAGCAGGGTAAACACTTGATTCATCCCTTTCAGGGCACTTTGCTGCAAATGGTCTTTAATCACTGAAGTCATTCATGCAAACCAAATATTTATTAAATTATTTTAGTAAATGCTGCTGTCGGCCAAGTTGGGGACTGGATTGTGAAAGTTGTGAAGCAATACCCATAGTGCCTCAGGACTCTGCACTAGCAGAATGGAAATCAGGTGGACAAATGGATGTCTCTTTATTATGCTGGAATGAATTAAATACAGATGTTTCTCGGAGTCTCTGTGAATTGCAGTGTCTCGGGATGTCACCGTGCATGCAGAGATGGAGGTTGGGGAAACACAACTGGTGCTCTCACAGACATGCCATTAAAGGGCCGCCATTGCGAAAAATTGTCAAATTTGGAATACACAAATTAAAACTACATTTCTACCAGAGTAAAATGTGCTAAAATTTACTTCCCCCCCCCCCCCCCCCCATGTTGCTGTCACTTACAGTAGGTAGTAGAAAGCTGACAGAACTGACTAGCCCATCTCCTCATGGGGTATTCTCAGGGTTTTCTTTACTTGCAAAAGCACTTAGGCTGTGTTCACATCTAAAATCGAAATCGCTGACAGCAGCCATTCTCAAATTTATTTTTTTTAGCTTTCCCCCCTCCCCGCGCTCCACGACTTTGTGCAAAGCACTATTGTAAGCGCTTTTGCAGAGCGATTCTGTTTTTTCACTTCCTGACGTCAATCAGGAAGTGAACTCTTTGACCCGGAAAATAAATACAATGTATTTATTCTTAAAAGCGCAAACGCCATTTCCGGATTACAAAAAAAAAAATAAAATCTGTGTTCGTTTTTCCTATTCCTTCTATTGTAGCAAAATCACACTGAAAATGGTACAGGAAGCGCTTTGCGGACGAAACAATCTGATATGAACCTTCTCATGGAGATTCATTGCACAAGCGTTTTGTGGGAGATTTAGAAAATCGTCTGCGCTTGACAAAAGGCAGAAAATGCCCTAGATGTGAACGAGCCGTCAGTGAATGGCAGTTGCTCAGCCCTACTGCCAGAATAGTGTGCAAATAGGTGTGTGTGTAGGGGGACGGCCTGCATCTTGGTATGGATCCCCCATGAGGAGATGGACAGTCAAAAACCTGTCAGTTGTCATATTTCTACTACGGTAACTACTGCACATAGCAGAAATATAGGAGAAAAGTAATTTATAGCTCATTTTACTCTAGAAAAACGTACTTCTTCTTTGCATGTGTTTACATGTATTTTAAATTTAATTTTTATTTTATACTTTAGTGGTTCCTTTGACAGGCAGAGAGCTGTTTTTCTCTACATTGCTTTCATAGTAATGTAATTCTTATGGAATGCCTCTCTAGCGCCTCCCACACCCCTGTTCCCCATGTAAAGCAGCTTGTCTGCAATCACTCCCCTCACGCAGCATATACAGTGGTGTGAAAAACTATTTGCCCCCTTCCTGATTTCTTATTCTTTTGCATGTTTGTCACACTTAAATGTTTCTGCTCATCAAAAACCGTTAACTATTAGTCAAAGATAACATATTTGAACACAAAATGCAGTTTTAAAAGATGGTTTTTATTATTTAGTGAGAAAAAAAACTCCAAATCTACATGGCCCTGTGTGAAAAAGTGATTGCCCCCCTTGTTAAAAAAAATAACTTAACTGTGGTTTATCACACCTGAGTTCAATTTCTGTAGTCACCCCCAGGCCTGATTACTGCCACACCTGTTTCAATCAAGAACTCACTTAAATAGGAGCTATCTGACACAGAGAAGTAGACCAAAAGCACTTCAAAAGCTAGCCATCATGACAAGATCCAAAGAAATTCAGGAACAAATGAGAACAAAAGTAATTGAGATCTATCAGTCTGATAAAGGTTATAAAGCCATTTCTACAGCTTTGGGACTGCAGCGAACCACAGTGAGAGCCATTATCCACAAATGGCAAAAACATGGAACAGTGATGAACCTTCCCAGGAGTTGCCGGCCGACCAAAATTACCCCAAGAGCGCAGAGAAAACTCATCCGAGAGGCCACAAAAGACCCCAGGACAACATCTAAAGAACTGCAGGCCTCACTTGCCTCAATTAAGGTCAGTGTTCACGACTCCACCATAAGAAAGAGACTGGGCAAAAACGGCCTGCATGGCAGATATCCAAGGCACAAACCACTTTTAAGCAAAAAGAACATTAAGGCTCGTTTCAATTTTGCTAAAAAAAATCTCAATGATTGCCAAGACTTTTGGGAAAATACCTTGTGGACCGACGAGACAAAAGTTGGACTTTTTGGAAGGTGCATGTCCTGTTACATCTGGCGTAGAAGTAACACAGCATTTCAGCAAAAGAACATCATACCAACAGTAAAATATGGTGGTGGTAGTGCGATGGTCTGGGGTTGTTTTGCTGCTTCAGGACCTGGGAGGCTTGCTGTGATAGATGGAACCATGAATTCTCATGTCTACCAAAAAATCCTGAAGGAGAATGTCCGGCCATCTGTTCGTCAACTCAAGCTGAAGCGATCTTGGGTGCTGCAGCAGGACAATGACCAAAAACACACCAGCAAATCCACCTCTGAATGGCTGAAGAAAAACAAAATGAAGACTTTGGAGTGGCCTAGTCAAAGTCCTGACCTGAATCCTATTGAGATGTTGTGGCATGACCTTAAAAAGGTGGTTCATGCTAGAAAACCCTCAAATAAAGCTGAATTACAACAATTCTGCAAATATGAGTGTGCCAAAATTCCTCCAGAGTGCTGTAAAAGACTCGTTGCAAGTTATCGCAAACGCTTGATTGCAGTTATTGCTGCTAAGGGTGGCCCAACCAGTTATTAGGTTCAGGGGGCAATTTCTTTTTCACACAGGGCCATGTAGGTTTTGAGTTTTTTTTTTTTCTCACTAAATAATAAAAACCATCATTTAACACTGCATTTTGTGTTCAATTATGTTATCTTTGACTAATAGTTAACAGTTTTTGATGAGCAGAAACATTTAAGTGTGACAAACATGCAAAAGAATAAGAAATCAGGAAGGGGGCAAATCGTTTTTCACACCACTGTATTTACAGCTTGCAGTGGATAGGATGGAGTGAGATATTGCTGCTCTTCTGCATCCGACAAGTGAAAACAGTTCAGAGCTAAAAGCAGCTCATACATTGCTCCATCTGCAGGCACAGATATTCCACTGATTCAATCATAATGACTGAATTCGGCAAAGATCGATGAGGACTTTCCGGGGCCAATTGCGGAGAATCCGGATGGCAGCGGAAGACGACGAGGGATCTCGGCAGAGGCAGTCTCTATTGCCTGCCTCAGACGAGTTTTATGTAGCGTGTGTATGAGGATTTAGACTAGTTAATGTGGAGCATTAACTACTTCCGTTTAATGGTTCAAAATGGTCAAAAGCAACTTTCTTCTAAAACTTGCCAGTCTGTTCTTGTTCTGGGAAATGAGATTTTATTTCATGAGAAAACTGACAAGATAGTGAAGACTTTGTATATTGCTCTGTACTGCGTCATTAGGCCCTAGTTCACACTACAAAACCCAAAAGCTAAGCGCTTAGCCATTGCAATTTTGCAGAGAGATTTTCAAAGGGATGTGCGTTTTTTGAACATTCCTTTAAGAAAAATTACTCTAAAAAAATGGTACAGGCAGCATGTTTTCAATTTCCTCCGGCTGAAGGAGGAAGCGTGCGGTATTGAGTAGTGGAACACGTCCCATTGGACGAGTCCAAGTCTGTGATACGCAGAGAAGCGGAGGGTAGGTGGGTAATTAACCCCCTCTCTCCCAGCCGCACACCTGAGGCAATTAAGCCTCATTAGAATCACGGATTCAACTACTTTTCTATCCGTGAGCCCATCACTACTCACGGCCACCGATCCAGCGCAGGGATCCTCTGGAAGTCCGCAGCAACACTCCCATCCATCAACTGTACTTCAGTCCCCTTCCTTCAGCTGCCATCTATGTGTAGAGCAAGTGAAGCTATGCTGTGACTTCACTTCTGCCCTTTCTGCATTGCAGGCCAGTTTTAAAGGACACCAGCACTGAGAGGGATATGGAGGCTTACATATTTATATCCTTTTAAACAATACCAGTTGCCTGTCAGTTCTGCTGATCCCTGCACGAGTGTATGAATAACACACCTGTAATGAACATGTGGCTAATCCAATCAGAGCACCTGATCTGCATGCTTGTTCAGGGTCTAGAGGCTATAAATATTAGAGACAAAGGGCTCTATTCACAATCGGAATATGGTAAAGGATTTTTTACCACCAGCGGTAATCTCCGCATTTTTTCCACATTCACTAAAAATTTTCCGCATGTGGGTACATTGTGGAAAAAAAGTGCGGTAACAGGTGTAAACTGGCATTAAATTTGCAATAAACATGCGGAAAAAAAATTAGCATTAAAAAATTGTCCCCCCCAAAGTGTTCCTGCAAACACAGCACTTAAAGGGAAGGTTCAGGGTGGCTGTTAAAAAAATAAAAATGCCCATCCACTTACCTGGGGCTTCCTCCAGCCCGTGGCAGCCAGGACGTGCCCTCGGCGCCGCTCCGCAGGCTCCCGGTCCCCTCCGGTGGTCGACCCGACCTGGCCGGCTGCCAGGTCGGGCTCTTCTGCGTTTCAAAATGCGCCTCACGGGGGCGCGCTGACGTCATCGGACGTCCTCCGGGCTGTACTGCGCAGGCGCAGAACGGGTCGGCCACCGGAGGAGACCGGGAGCCTGCGGAGCGGCGCCGAGGGCACGTCCTGGCTGCCACGGGCTGGAGGAAGCCCCAGGTAAGTGGATGGGCATTTTTATTTTTTTAACAGCCACCCTGAACCTTCCCTTTAAGCCTCCAGACTCCATTTAAGTCAATGGGAAGCGAAATATATCACCTGCTACTTGTAGGTGATAAAAAAAAAAAAAAATAGGTACCTAAGGCAGAAATAATGTGCCCAGTTTTCATTGTGAATTCGGATCTTTTGTGGAAATTACCGACTTTTGCAGTAATTTTCCGCATCCTTTGCGCACTTTTACCGCACATTTTCCGCATGCGGGAAAAAACATGCGGAAAGCTTTGTGAATGACAACATGGTCTTATTTCGGTCGCAAATTTACCGCAAGTAGTTTACCACATGTGGAAAATGATTGTGAATAGAGCCCAAAGTCTCAGCTGGACAGCCAGGCAACTGGTATTATTTAAAAGGAAATAAATGTCAACCTCCATAGCCAGTTCAGTTGTTAGTTCATCTCTATTTTGGGGCTGTATAAAACTAAAGAGGTCCTAGTCTACTTTAGGGGACCTGGCAGGAAGCCTCATAGAAGAATTCCGCTATCATGATTTGGTGGATGGCACCCTCTTCAACTGCTATTTGGCCTATCACAACACTCGCTTCATGCTGTAGAGGGTGCTGTGAGAACTGTTCCCATGAGGTTTTCTGCTGGGTTCTCTAAAGTAGACTAGCACCGAACTACAAATCCCACAATGCAGTTGGCCAGCTTACATGCTTTCATTGACAACAGCAGTGCTCTACTCGGCAAATAACCTGGGATCTCATGGCTATAAAGGTATTGATGTGCGGAGGTATGCAGTTATTTGGCATTTTACTTATTGAATTTACCACATTTCAACAGAGCAGCGCAAGACTAGGAGGCGACCCAATGCACAAAAGTGCAAGAGAATGAGGCGTTTAGCAGCCCCATGCCATATGTTTATAGATTGTGCTTGATTAGAGCTAAATTTGTTGTTCAACAAAAGCATATGAGACCTCAGCCTCCAGCACAGACTGTGCCGTGACATCATACAGTGCTTGGTACTGCTAAACAGACAGCCCCCCCCCATGGGGTCAGATGTGATTTAACATGTTGTGTTCCTCTGCCTCAAGCCCTGCATTTAAATTGACCCCGAATTGCACTGGAGGGTGGCAGAGGGGAGAATGAACTGCTTGGCAAGTTGACGCGTAGTTCAGTCGTTTGTCTAAAAGAGGTCTTAAAGATAAAGCGGGAGAGAGGGGTTTAGGGAGATGGCAGCTAGGGATGGTCAATGAGTTATAAATTCTTTATGCAGGATTATGCACATTGATGCAGCTTGAAAATGAGCCATTTCATCCTGACAGAGGTGTCCTCTTTTCTACAGACTGTTGTTAGGCAGTGAAATGCCTCTCAAACTCTCACAACTGCCTGCTACTGCCGCCTAGCAACTGCTTACTGAGCACACAGTTCAATGGTCCGTGGACAAGAGGCCTAAGGCCTCTTTGCTATGGGCAGTTGAAGGGCTTGTTCACACTATGAATGTTTGTGTATTTTTCTAAATGCTGGCGAATTTAGAAATTGCCCTAAAAGCACTTGTGCAATGATTCCCTTTCCCTATGAGAGTGCTCACATATAAATAGTTCGATTACGATCAGCTACCAAAAGCGCTGCCTCTACCATTTTCTGAGCGCTTTGGCTCAATGGAAGGTATAGGGAGATCGCTAAACGCGTGAAAAAGCGATTTGTATTGCGCACAAAAACGCTCCGGCTTTGTTCACATTATAAATCACAAGTGCTAACTGCGTGTTCAGCAAGCAGTTGTGAGAGTTTCAGAGGCTTTTCACTGCCTATCAACAGCTCATTCAAAAGAGGCTTTATTCAATTTGCCAGTTTTCAAGCTGCGTACAAAATTTGCATAATCTTGCATCAATTCAGAACAATTTGCATCTCATTGACCATTCCTATTAGCAGCTAAACTTCTCTCCACTCACAAAGTGAGATAGCAAATGTTCCTATCTAGTCATTTTCATCAGTTTCCAGGAACTCTATTTATAAAGACACTTCTACTTCCGGAATCCTCAGTAAGTGAAGGTGGCGCACCGTTTACAGCCGAGTCTGTACCCGGGGGCTTAGTTTCTACTGCACAGCGTATTTCCGGGGACAGTATTTCCAGACCTGTACAGGAGCAGACAGCATTTCTCGAACACTAATTCCAGGGACAATATTGTCAGGCGCACCAGACCGCCGCGTGCAGCCTATCCAGTCTCACCTGGTGACTCCTGATTGGTGCAACTACCGCGTGCTCCCTCCGATACCTCTGAGGAAAGTCTGCAGGTATCAGTGCCTCCGCCCCTTGTCAGGACACGCCCCCCGCATGGAGTATTACTCAGAGTGGGGGTACGTCATCTTTTTTTTTTCTAGTGGAACGCACGGCGGACATGTTTGTTATGGGCAGCTAGTGACGTCAGCCTGTCATAGCTCCTCCTGTGCTGTACAAACTTTCCCATTTCATAGCAGATGCAGATGCACTTCCCTTGTCGTCCAAAGTGGAGTGCTCCACCCCATTATGCAAGCATTTCTCTCCACTTTTTCAGATAAAATAGAGGCAAACCTATGAGACACTCCCCAGTCTTATCTCCAGGCTCTATATTTTCACACTGTTTTTTTCTGTACTTTGACTTATTACCATTTACAACCAATACATCCGTTTGATGCTGAGAATAAGTGTTTAGTAACAAAAACATTTTTTTATTTACAAAATATTATTATTGAAAAATGTGCAGCTTACACAACAGCAGGATAAACACACAACCAAGTTTCCTAATGTACAAAAATACAAAGGATATAAAGAACTGCACAGGAAGCTGAGGCACAGGAAAATAAAATGAACGCCGGAAGCGCACAAAAACATATTTAACAGATGATATAGATTGTTGTTGGTACATGTTTGTTTAAAGTACAGGTGTCAAACAGAAGGTCCACGGCTGAATGTGGCCCTCTTTGCCATTTTATGTGACCCTCAAGAGCTTTAAAGGACAACTGAAGTAGAAGAATATGGAGGCTGCCATATTTGTTTTCTTTTTTTTAAACAATGCCAGTTGCCTGGCAGCTCTGCTGATCTATTTGGCTGCAGTAGTGTCTGAATCACACCTGAAACAAGCATGCAGCTAATCTTGTCAGATCTAACAATAATGTCATAAACACCTGATATGCTGCATGCTTGTTCAGTAGAGGCAGAGGATCAGCAGAGTAGCCAGGCAACTGGAATTGCGTAAAAGGAAATAAATATTGCAGCCTCCGTATACCTCTCACTTCAGTTGACCTTTAACCCTCTGGGCGATACAATTACATCGCCCAGGAGGGGGCGCAGCACTTTTTTTTTTTTTTTTAAATCATGTAGAGAGCCCTGGGCTCGCTACATGATAGCTGCTGCGCAGCGGCTTCCCCCCACCCACTCCGATCGCCTTTGGCGATCAGAGTAAACAGGAAATCCCGTTCAGAACGGGATTTCCTGCTGGGCTTCCCCGGTCGCCATGACGTCACCGACGTCGTGACGTCAGAGGGAGTCCCGATCCACCCCTCAGCGCTGCCTGGCACTGAATCGCCAGGCTGCGCAAGGGGTCGGGGAGGGGCTGCGCGGCGGATCGGCGGCGATCGGAAGTTACACGCAGCTAGCAAAGTGCTAGCTGCGTGTAACAAGAAAAAAATTATGCAAATCGGCCCACTAGGGCCTGAGAACTCCTCCTGCGCGACTAATCCCGAGCTCAGCTCGGGATTATTGCCCAGGAGGTTAAAGGAGTCATCAGCCGAAAATAAAGTAAAATCCCATTTACTTACCTGGGGCTTTCTCCATCCCCTCGCAGCTGTCTGTCCCATGCAGACAGCTCCGTTCGCAGCCGCCGGTCTGGGGTCCGAGCACGGTGCAGAGGACGACCTCGAGGTCGTAGTTCTGCGCCTGCGCAGTATGCCGCTGACAATGTGGGCTTGATTCACAGCAGTGCTTCACGCAGGCGCAGTAAGGACGACCTTGAGGTCTTCCTCTGCACTGTGCAGGGACCCCGGGCCGGCAGCTGCGAACAGAGCTGTCTGCATGGGATGGACAGCTGCGAGGGGCTGGAGAAAACCCCAGGTAAGTAAATGGGATTCACTTTATTTTCGGCTGATGATTCCTTTAAGTGAAAAAAATGATTTTAACTTACCTGTCATCCTGTGCCCACAACGTCCTGATTCTCTCCGGCCAGCAGCGGCAACCCCCGGAAAAGCTGGCCTGTCACTGCCCATGTGGCTGTTAAAACACGCTTTCAGCGCAGTGTAACATTTACCTGCTCTATGGATGCGTCTGGTCTCTTCTGTTCTTTCCAGCTGCACGCTCTGTGCTCCCATACACTCAGCTTTCGATCGTGTGACATGCATTGGGAGCCAGAGGTATGCAACATAGAGCGTGTGGCTGTCAGGAAGGGAAGCAGGAAATTTGGGCGCATGAGGCAGGTGGACAAAAAGGGCGCCGCCATTCACTCCCATAATAAATATCGTTTAATGGGCGCCCAACAGGAAAAAAGGGCGCCGGAGAAAAATAACGTTTTAAAAGCGGCGCCCGGAGACTTTTAATGTTTTATAACTGCTTCTCATGATTACCCATTATTTAATGATTTATAATTTTTTAAACATTATTTTTAAACGAAAAACAGTACAATATTTTTTTAAAACATTTCTTTTAAACGAAAAACCGTACAAAATATTTTAAACATTTTTAAACGTAAAACCGCACCATATTTTTTTAAAAACGTTATTAATGCTTATCACAGGGGGGTCATAGGTTTAGGCATCACAAGGAGGGTCTTAGGTTTAGGCACCACCGGGGGGTCTTAGGTTTAGGCACCACCAGGGGGGTCTTAGGTTTAGGCACCAACAGGGGGGGTCTTAGGTTTAGGCACCAACAGGGGGGTCTTAGGTTTAGGCACCAACAGTGGGGTCTTAGGTTTAGGCACCAACAGGGGGGTCTTAGGTTTAGGCACCAACAGGGGGGTCTTAGGTTTAGGCACCAACAGGGGGGTCTTAGGTTTAGGCACCAACAGGGGGGTCTAGGGGTTAGGGATAGGTACAGGGAGGGTTCTGTGTGAGAGTAGGGTTAGGTATAGCTTTAGTAAAATTCTTATTAATGTTTTATAAAACGTTATTAGAAATTTCACTTTTTAAACAGGGAAGATTAACGTTTTTAAAATTGCCGATTTCATACACATTATTTAATGATTTATAACTTTATAAAACATTATTTTTAAACGAAATATAGCACAAATTTTTTTAAACGTTATTCATGATTATCGTTTAAAACCCTGCACCCTTTTTTCCCGGCGCCCTTTTTTAACGTACGCACAGAGGAGTTCTGAAACAGACTATGTTTTAGAGTTTGGCCCCTCACATTATTGCGTTTGACACCCCTGGTTTAACCACTTTCCCCTCCCCTGGGATGAAAAACTATGACCCTGCAAATTTTCTCTTCCCCTTGCAGGCACATAGCTACTACGTCCCTTGCCGCCGTGCACTCCCGCTCGCCCCCCCCCCCACGCTTGTTACTGCCCCCAATCGTTATACGGGAGATGAATGGGAATGGAGTTCCCATTCATTAATCTCTCGCCGTGTGAATGATCGCAGGCATCAAAGAGATGCCGCGATCATTTGTTTACGTCCGACTGAACCCATGCACGCATTACTTCCTATTGTGTACCTATAGCATGCTAAATAGGAAGTGATGCATGAGGACATCTTGTGACCAAATAGTAAAATTACACCTACACACAATTATTTTTGTTAAAAGACCCACAAATATATTTAAAATACACTTTACCTCCCACACTATCCCATAATCACCCAATTTTTGTTGCATTTAAGAAATACAAATACATAAATAGTTACCTCTGGGACTGAAATTTTTTAATATGTTTGTCACGAGATTATATTACTGTTAATTTTTAAACTATGGGCATGGAAATAGTGACGGACGCAAAAATGAAAAAATTTACCTTTATTTCCAAATAAAATATTGGCACCATACATTGTACTAGGGAAATATTTTAAATGTTGCAATAACCGGGAAAAATGGCCAAATAAAATGTGTGGGTTTTAATTACGGTAGCATGTATTATAATGGCTGAAAATTGAGAAATGATGAATTTTTTTCAATTTTTTTTTTCTTATTTTTCCAGGTTAAAATGCATGTTAGAATAAAATAATTCTTAGCAAAAAGTACACCCAAAGAAAGCCTAAATGCTGGCGAAATAAACAAGATATAGATTGTTTTGTTGTGATAAGTAGTAATAAAGTTATAGGCGAATGAATGGAAGGAGCGCTGACAGGTGAAAATTGCTCTAGCTTTTAAGGGCAAAAACCCTTTGAGGTGAAGTGGTTAAAAAGTACTATGTATGAGTCCTGGAAGAGTATCAGTAACAGAAAAATATAAAATCACACAATAGCATAAAACCTTTAAGGCTACTTACACACCAGGACGTTGCGTTTAGGGGACGTTATAGGGCACATAACGTGCCCCTAAAGCAATGCCTGGTGGTGTTGGAGCAGGACGCTACCAAGAGCCGCGTTACAAGCAGCTCTTGGTGCGCCTGCTCCGTCGGAGGTGCTGCGGAGACCACGTGAGCGGAGCTCACCGCATCACGTGGTCCCGCCAGCCAATCAGCGGCCGCTCCAAAGAGTAAACACTGCAAGTGCAGTGAATGCCAAGTAGCCATGTGCCTGGCTATGTAGCGGCCTCTCCCCGCCTCCTCTCCGCCCCTAAAATAAAAAAAAACACCCGTACTGAGCATGTGCAAACAGTCTAACACGGCTTAGCCGCGTATAAAGTACTGCATGCAGTACATTGTCTTGACGTGAAACGTTACTGTGTAACGCAACGTGGGCACTGTGAACAGCCCATTGATTTTTCATTGCTGTGCGGTGGGGGTGCGTTACAGGCTGCTTTAACGTGCGCCTGTAACGTCCCACTGTGAAAGCAGCCTAAGGGCACGGAACGGAGGATCAGAGCGCAGCCGTAGGGAAGTCGGGGAAAGGAATCGGGACGCCGTTCAATACCGAGACGGCACCAGGCCAGTTGCTGTAACAGACCCTGCTGTTAAACCATGTGATGTGCCTGATTACCAAGATTGTATATGTAAGTGTGCACTTGTAGCGCATGAAGTTTACTGATTTTAAAAAGTTTTATGCTATTGTGTGATTTTATATTTTTTATGTGAATGGAAGCCTGTTACTTAAATATTAAAAGGAAGGTGAAGATGCACAGTGCCAGTGAGGAGTTTTGATTTATGCGATAGACCCACCTGATTTCTGAGGTGGCCATCATCTGGTGAGCGAGCTACAGTGGAAGTTTTTTTTATCACGTGTGCTGCAGCAGTGTCACTGAAACACGGGTGGTGTGTGACTTGGTTATAACAGAGTTACGCTATGTGGAGCTTTTTGTATGTATTTTCTAGAAGCATCTGATGCAGTGGAGAGCGCAATTCAACTGTTACTGATACATCTGTTGCTGGAACACTGTATTAGCGATCTTTTATTGGACGTGTAATTGAACTAATTGCTAACTTAACCACTTGAGGACCTAGGGCTTTCTACCCCTTAAGGACCGGCCACTTTTTTTCCATTCAGACCACTGCAGCTTTCACGGTTTATTGCTCGCTCATACAACCTACCACCTAAATGAATTTTGGCTCCTTTTCTTGTCACTAATAAAGCTTTCTTTTAGTGCTATTTGATTGCTCCTGCGATTTTTACTTTTTATTATATTCATCAAAAAAGACATGAATTTTGGCAAAAAAATGATTTTTTTAACTTTCTGTGCTGACATTTTTCAAATAAAGTAAAATTTCTGTATACATGCAGCGCGAAAAATGTGGACAAACATGTTTTTGATTAAAAAAAAAACCCATTCAGTGTATATTTATTTGTTTGGGTAAAAGTTATAGCGTTTACAAACTATGGTGCAAAAAGTGAATTTTCCCATTTTCAAGCATCTCTGACTTTTCTGACCCCCTGTCATGTTTCATGAGGGGCTAGAATTCCAGGATAGTATAAATACCCCCCAAATGACCCCATTTTGGAAAGAAGACATCCCAAAGTATTCACTGAGAGGCATAGTGAGTTCATAGAAGATTTTATTTTTTGTCACAAGTAAGCGGAAAATGACACTTTGTGAGGAAAAAAAAAAAAAAAAAAAGTTTCCATTTCTTCTAACTTGCGACAAAAAAAAATGAAATCTGCCACGGACTCACCATGCCCCTCTCTGAATACCTTGAAGGGTCTACTTTCCAAAATGGGGTCATTTGTGGGGTGTGTTTACTGTCCTGACATTTTGGGGGGTGCTAAATTGTAAGCACCCCTGTAAAGCCTAAAGGTGCTCATTGGACTTTGGACCCCTTAGCGCAGTTAGGCTGCAAAAAAGTGCCACACATGTGGTATTGACGTACTCAGGAGAAGTAGTATAATGTGTTTTGGGGTGTATTTTTACACATACCCATGCTGGGTGGGAGAAATATCTCTGTAAATGACAATTTGTTAATTTTTTTTACACACAATTGTCCATTTACAGAGATATTTCTCCCACTCAGCATGGGTATGTGTAAAAATACACCACAAAACACATTATACTACTTCTCCTGAGTACGGCGATACCACATGTGTGGCACTTTTTTGCACCCTAACTGCGCTAAAGGGCCCAAGTCCAATGAGTACCTTTAGGATTTCACAGGTCATTTTGAGAAATTTCGTTTCAAGACTACTCCTCACGGTTTAGGGCCCCTAAAATGCCAGGGCAGTATAGGAACCCCACAAATGACCCCATTTTAGAAAGAAGACACCCCAAGGAATTCCGTTAGGAGTATGGTGAGTTCATAGAAGATTTTATTTTTTGTCAAAAGTTAGCGGAAAATGACACTTTGTGAACAAACACAATTAAAATCAATTTCCGCTAACTTTTGACAAAAAATAAAAACTTCTATGAACTCACCATACTCCTAACAGAATACCTTGGGGTGTCTTCTTTCTAAAATTGGGTCATTTGTGGGGTTCCTAAACTGCCCTGGCATTTTAGGGGCCCTAAACCGTGAGGAGTAGTCTTGAAACGAAATTTCTCAAAATGACCTGTGAAATCCTAAAGGTACTCATTGGACTTTGGGCCCTTTAGCGCAGTTAGGGTGCAAAAAAGTGCCACACATGTGGTATCGCCATACTCGGGAGAAGTAGTACAATGTGTTTTGGGGTGTATTTTTACACATACCCATGCTGGGTGGGAGAAATACCTCTGTAAATGGACAATTGTGTGTAAAAAAATCAAAAGATTGTCATTTACAGAGGTATTTCTCCCACCCAGCATTGGTATGTGTAAAAATACACCCCAAAACACATTGTACTACTTCTCCCGAGTACGGCGATACCACATGTGTGGCACTTTTTTGCACCCTAACTGCACTAAGGGGCCCAAAGTCCAATGAGTACCTTTAGGATTTCACAGGTCATTTTTGTTTCAAGACTACTCCTCACGGTTTAGGGCCCCTAAAATGCCAGGGCAGTATAGGAACCCTACTAATGACCCCATTTTAGAAAGAAGACACCCCAAGGTATTCCGTTAGGAGTATGGTGAGTTCATAGAAGTTTTTATTTTTTTGTCACAAGTTAGCGGAAATTGATTTTAATTGTTTTTTTTCACAAAGTGTCATTTTCCGCTAACTTGTGACAAAAAATAAAATCTTCTATGAACTCACCATACTCCGTACGGAATACCTTTGGGTGTCTTCTTTCTAGAATGGGGTCATTTGTGGGGTTCCTATACTGCCCTGGCATTTTAGGGGCCCTAAACCGTGAGGAGTAGTCTTGAAACCAAATGTCGCAAAATGACCTGTGAAATCCTAAAGGTACTTATTGGACTTTGGGCCCCTTAGCGTACTTAGGGTGTAAAAAAGTGCCACACATGTGGTACCGCCGTACTCAGGAGAAGTAGTATAATGCGTTTTGGGGTGTATTTTTACACATACCCATGCTAAGTGGGAGAAATATCTCTGTAAATGACAATTGTTTGATTTTTTTACACACAATTGTCCATTTACATAGAAATTTCTCCCACCCAGCATGGGTATGTGTAAAAATACACCCCAAAACACATTATACTACTTTTCCTGAGTACGGCGGTACCACATGTGTGACACTTTTTTGCAGCCTAGGTGCGCTAAGGGGCCCAACGTCCTATTCACAGGTCATTTTGAAGCATTTGTTTTCTAGACTACTCCTCGCGGTTTAGGGCCCCTAAAATGCCAGGGCAGTATAGGAACCCCACAAGTGACCCCATTTTAGAAAGAAGACACCCCAAGGTATTCCGTTAGGTGTATGGCGAGTTCATAGAAGATTTTATTTTTTGTCACAAGTTAGTGAAAAATGACACTTTGTGAAAAAAAACCAATAAAAATTAATTTCCGCTAACTTTTGACAAAAAATAAAATCTTCTATGAACTCGTCATACACCTAACAGAATACCTTGGGGTGTCTTTTTTTCTAAAATGGGGTCACTTGTGGGGTTCCTATACCGCCCTGGCATTTTACAGGCCCAAAACCGTGAGTAGTCTGGAAACCAAATGTCTCAAAATGACTGTTCAGGGGTATAAGCATCTGCAAATTTTGATGACAGGTGGTCTATGAGGGGCCGAATTTTGTGGAACCGGTCATAAGCAGGGTGGCCTTTTAGATGACAGGTTGTATTGGGCCTGATCTGATGGATAGGAGTGCTAGGGGGGTGACAGGAGGTGATTGATGGGTGTCTCAGGGGGTGGTTAGAGGGGAAAATAGATGCAATCAATGCACTGGGGAGGTGATCGGAAGGGGGTCTGAGGGGGATCTGAGGGTTTGGCCGACTGATCAGGAGCCCACACGGGGCAAATTGGGGCCTGATCTGATGGGTAGGTGTGCTAGGGGGTGACAGGAGGTGATTGATGGGTGTCTCAAGGTGTGATTAGAGGGGGGAATAGATGCAAGCAATGCACTGGCGAGGTGATCAGGGCTGGGGTCTGAGGGCATTCTGAGGGTGTGGGCGGGTGATTGAGTGCCCTAGGGGCAGATAGGGGTCTAATCTGATAGGTAGCAGTGACAGGGGGTGATTGATGGGTAATTAGTGGGTGTTTAGGGTAGAGAATAGATGGAAACACTGCGCTTGGGTGGTGATCTGATGTCGGATCTGCGGGCGATCTATTGGTGTGGGTGGGTGATCAGTTTGCCCGCAAGGGGCAGGTTAGGGGCTGATTGATGGGTGGCAGTGACAGGGGCTGATTGATGGGTGGCAGTGACAGGGGGTGATTGATGGGTGGCAGTGACAGGGGGTGATTGATGGGTGATTGATAGGTGATTGACAGGTAATCAGTGGGTTATTACAGGGGAGAACAGATGTAAATATTGCACTGGCGAATTGATAAGGGGGGGGTCTGAGAGCAATCTGAGCGTGTAGGCGGGCGATTGGGTGCCCGCAAGGGGCAGATTAGGGTCTGATCTGATGGGTAACAGTGACAGGTGGTGATAGGGGGTGATTGATGGGTAATTAGTGGGTGTTTAGGGTAGAGAATAGATGGAAACACTGCGCTTGGGTGGTGATCTGATGTCGGATCTGCGGGCGATCTATTGGTGTGGGTGGGTGATCAGATTGCCCGCAAGGGGCAGGTTAGGGGCTGATTGTTGGGTGGCAGTGACAGGGGGTGATTGATGGGTGATAGGTGATTGGCAGGTGATTGACAGGTGATCAGTGGGTTATTACAGGGAAGAACAGATGTAATTAATGCACTGGTGAATTGATAAGGGGGGGGTCAGAGGGCAATCTGAGCGTGTGGGCGGGTGATTGGGTGCCCGCAAGGGGCAGATTAGGGTCTGATCTGATAGGTAAAAGTGACAGGTGGTGATAGGGGGTGATTGATGGGTAATTAGTGGGTGTTTAGAGGAGAGAATAGATGTAAACAATGGATTTGGGAGGTGATCTGATGTCGGATCTGCGGGCGATCTATTGGTGTGGGGGGGGGGGGGTGATCAGATTGCCCGCAAGGGGCAGGTTAGGGGCTGATTGATGGGTGGCAGTGACAGGGGGTGATTGACGGGTGATTGATGGGTGATTGACAGGTGATGGACAGGTGATTGACAGGTGATCAGGGGGGATAGATGCATACAGTACATGGGGGGGGGGTCTGGGGGGGGGGGGTCTGGGGAGAATCTGAGGGGTGGGGGGGTGATCAGGAGGGAGCGGGGGGCAGGGGGGGATAAAAAAAAATAGCGTTGACAGATAGTGACAGGGAGTGATTGATGGGTGATTAGGGGGGTGATTGGGTGCAAACAGGGGTCTGGGGGGTGGACAGGGGGGGGTCTGATGGGTGCTGTGGGCGATCTGGGGCAGGGGGGGGGGGAAATCAGTGTGCTTGGTGCAGACTAGGGTGGCTGCAGCCTGCCCTGGTGGTCCCTCGGACATTGGGACCACCAGGGCAGGAGGCAGCCTGTATAATACACTTTGTAAACATTACAAAGTGTATTATACACTTTGTATGCGGCGATCGTCGGGTTAACATCCCGCCGGCGCTTCCGTATGGCCGGCGGGATGCTGCGGCGGGTGAGCGGCGCCAGGCGGAGGCGGAGGATCGCGTCACGGATGACGCGATCGCTCCGCCCATGCCCATACAGGGACCGCCGCCAATTGTCAATACGGCGGTCCTTGCGGCGTCCACTTCCCGGCCGCCAATTGTATATACGGCGGTCGGGAAGTGGTTAACCTCCTGGGCGATAATCCCGAGCTGAGCTCGGGGTATGTCGCGCAGGAGGATTTCACAGGCCCTGGTGGGCCGATTTGCCCCCTCCTGGGCGATGTAATTGTATCGCCCAGAGGGTTAATGATCTTAGGTCAGGCAGCGCAGCTCTGTGTAATATTTAGTCCTGGAAGAGTGACTAATGGAGAAATGGACTGGGGAGCTAGATCCCAAAGAGGGACAGTCCAGTCCCTAAAATGTCAGTTTACTTTTACAGCACCCTGGGATGTCAGTTTTTTGTCAGAGCACCCTGGGGTGTCAGTTTACTGCTAGAGCACCCTGGGATGTCAGTTTACTGCTAGAGCACCCTGGTTGTCAGTTTATTATCAGAGCACCCTGGGTGTCAGTTTATTATCAGAGCACCCTGGGATGTCAATTTACTGCCAGAGAACCCTGGGATGTCAGTTTACTGCCAGAGCACCCTGGGATGTCAGTTTACTGCCAGAGCACCCTGGGATGTCAGTTTACTGCCAGAGCACCCTGGGATGTCAGTTTACTGCCAAAGCACCCTGGGATGTCAGTTTACTGCCAAAGCACCCTGGGATGTCAGTTTACTGCCAGAGCACCCTGGGATGTCAGTTTGCTGCCAGAGCATCCAGAGATGTCAGATTATTGTCAGAGCACCCTGGGTGTCAGTTTGTCAGAGCACCCTGGGTGTCAGTTTATTGTAGGAGCACCCTGGGGTGTCAGATTATTGTAGGAGCACCCTGGGGTGTCAGTTTATTGACAGAGCACCCTGAGATGTCAGTTTATTGTCAGAGCACCCTGGGTGTCAGTTTGTCAGAGCACCCTGGGTGTCAGTTTGTCAGAGCACCTTGGGATGTCAGTTTATTGTCAGAGCACCCTGGGATGTCAGTTTATTGTCAGAGCACCCTGGGATGTCAGTTTATTGTCAGAGCACCCTGGGATGTCAGTTTATTGTCAGAGCACCCTGGGATGTCAGTTTATTGTCCGAGCACCCTGGGATGTCAGTTTATTGTCAGAGCACATTGGGATGTCAGTTTATTGTCAGAGCACCCTGGGATGTCAGTTTATTGTCAGAGCACCCTGGGATGTCAGTTTATTGTCAGAGCACCTTGGGATGTCAGTTTATTGTCAGAGCACTCTGGGATGTCAGTTTATTGTCAGAGCACCCTGGGATGTCAGTTTATTGTCAGAGCACCCTGGGATGTCAGTTTATTGTCAGAGCACCCTGGGCTGTCAGTTTACTGTCAGAGCACCCTGGGATGTCAGTTTATTGTCAGAGCACTCTGGGATGTCAGTTTTATTGTCAGAGCACCCTGGGATGTCAGTTTATTGTCAGAGCACCCTGGGATGTCAGTTTATTGTCGGAGCACCCTGGGATGTCAGTTTATTGTAGGAGCACCCTGGGGTGTCAGTTTACTGCCAGAGCATCCAGAGATGTCAGTTTTTTTTTATTAGAAAGTTCAAGGTGGGTGTGAGGATATATGTGGTGATGATGATATGTACGGTAATATGCAGAACATAGCAGCCATATTGTATCACACGGAAGCCATATTTTTTGATTTTTCTGTCTGCTGTGTACTACGTCAGATGTGTATGTCAATGAAAACTACATTTGCATTCAGTTCCCCTGGAAGCTGCTAATTACAGCCATGGGGCGAAGGATAGTCTGGGTCTGCATGGCTTTTGAACTCTGTGTATATGTAGACAGCCTCATTGTCTCAATATACAAATCCGGACCAACTGAGTCTGGGAACTTCAAAGGCTATGGAGTGTTTGAAGTCTGCAAAGATCAAAAGTGGGACAGGAAAAACCTTTGAAGTTGCGTGTCACAGCCAGAGAGGATATGACAGGCGTTCTGTGCTGTCACACCTGAGGAAATTGGATTATTCCTGGATCTGGACATTTGAGTAGCCCCGGGCCACAAATTTTGCTATAAAACATTAGCTAGGAGGATTTAGAGTTGTAGTTCTTTGGAGATAGCAACCCGCTAGGACTATCCTGGCTCCTGACCAGAACTGCGTTCTCTTCGCAACAACGCTCCGATCTAAATGCCGGTAACGTTATCCCCATTTTATTTTATGCAAACTGTCTTGTGTATCTTTGTAACTTTTATCCTTTGTCATTTTTACTTTGTTTTTGTAAATCTTTTGTATATATTATTTTCTGCATTGTTCCTCTCTTTTTCTGGAATATTAAACCTTTATTTAATAAGTTTGACTTCTGCTGTACTAAACTAACACTCATAGCCTAGAAGAGACTGCAGTGTAACTTGCGTTACAAGATGCAGTGCCTGATTGTGCCTTGCTACTGTACGATTGTATTGTGTGTGTGACGTTCCCGTGTTTGGCCTAAGCACAAAGCTGACCCAAATACGGAAACGCGGACTGCGTGCAGATCACTCGACAGCAGAGTGGAAATCGTGAAGTGTCTAGCAGCAGTGAGAAGTGTTCTGAGGGTTCACAGCCTTGTGTTAGCTCGACTAAGGCTGCTTCCCCTCTCGATCTGGTCAAACCCACAGTCGGGAACCGTATCTGCAGGCGTGCCGCGGGGCCGGTTCCTGACAGTGGGAATTGGATTGATTCCCTAAGGTGCGATCAGGCAATCTCTATGAAGAGGCAGGCAGCTCTAAAATCCATATAGATAGCTAGAAAAACAAACAAAAGAGTGCTCTGAGGAACAGAAAGTACAATCAAACGCTGTCCCACCCAGGACAGGTCTCACCTAGAAGATGTTGGCTGCCAAGTATAGCCTAGCCAAATAAAGTGATGTCCCCTTTAAACAGGCCGGGGACAAGTCTCTCCAGGCGGTGAGCGAGCGTAACGTGCAGCCTTAAATTTCGCTGGTGATGCTGTCATGGAGCTTGCGCGGTTTCATGAATCAGCCTTGCTATGTGTATATTAAGCTATATTTATCACTTTTACTGATCCTCATTTTAGTAAACATATAAAAAGAGATTACAGTGGGGAATAGTAGAATATCAGTATTATAAACAATATTTTACATCATATCATGGCACCCATTGTACTAAATGATAACTTTAATATTGTTTATATCTGCTATCTGCCCCCCCCCCCCCCCACCAGACATCTACGATAAGCCCTTGTGGAAGAGTGTGTGCGGCTTCTATCCCTGGACGAGAGCGGCCGCACTGCACAGGATGCCTCGCCTATGGCAAGAACACCAAGCTTATCAATGTTTATTGCGGTGCCAATTTTTCATCAGTTTGCTTTGACGTTTGGCCAGTTGCAACTGCATTGCATGCTGCTTTGTATTGTGCCTGTGCGATTGGCCTCAGTTAGCGTTTTCAATAGCCGTCGGAAATCGCAGCAAAAATCTGCACTTGTTTTTAAATGAAGAAAATAGTGATTGGAGCGCAATAGCGATCTCCTTTTTTGTGTGAAATAGAGCTCTTACCCTATTATCACAATGCTCATTGCCAGGTTAACGTGTGCATTGCTATGGCAACCCCGGCAATGTGGGGTGCGCTGCCCCCTTGCCATTAGCACCAGTAAAACAAGGCAATCTTAATGTTCATGCATCAGGCCCCATTTACCTAAAACCATCCCTGGACAGATCTGGAAGACAATCGATCAATCAGAGGTTCTGATCAACTTCAGGAAGCTTGGTCTTGTTGAGAAAATAGATTGTCCCATATCTCACAGCTCATGGAGGACCCCGGCAGAGTGTTACCAGCAGTCTTAATTATATCTAATCAGCCAAATCTCTGAACTGAGAAGGTGACAACATGATGAGTTTGAGACCAGGCAGTGTAAAAAGCTGTCACCTAACAACAAGGGGACCAATTTACTGATTAACATTCTCTGTGGCATTATCGTGGGCTTTGTAACCAAGCCTAAATCCTTGTCCCCCCTGGAGATACAAGAACAGGCCTGTTGCTGTACTTTTCCTCTCTACAATCAGAGGTAAGGCATGGTTATGTAGGGGTGCAGCTGCTTTCTCATTGCACAATCACATTTCCACTGAATTTATCTTGGTTACTAAACTTGTGGAAAAACAGTGATTTTTAAACTGGTTACCAGCGCACAGCCCCCTTACCCCACCATGCCTCAGTACTGACACTGTGCTGATTTGTAGTTTGAGTCACTGATTGTATCCTCCTCCAGTTTGTCTTTTACTGTGCCGGATACTGGGCCAGTGTACCCATTACCAGCGCCCTAGGATAAGTACCAATCTATACTCCTGTTAATATGCATACCAGATTCTCTGTATAGCTACTTCTCAAAGGCTTTACTGCTGTCTTGGTCTAACCTGTCTGTGGCTGTTGTCTCTCCCCGCTTTATTGGCCAGTACGACCAAAGGAGAGGTGATGCGATTTGCTAAATTGGTGGCTGTAGTAAGCTCCATCCCTAGTTGGACAAGAGGGAGAACCTGCAAGAGATTCTAGGAAGAACCAAGGAGGGAACATGAGAGTGGAGGTGCTGTCCTCCTCTGCACCAGACCACCAGGGCAATTGATGGGGAGAGTGGAAGAGAGCAGCATCAGTGTGAGGCAAAGGCAGTAAGGAAGGTGCGGTCTGACATTGTACCTGCTAGTCTTATACCACCAGGGTCAGAGGAGAAACGCAGGCAAGCCAAGTGGAGATCCCTCCCCTTACAGAGGAGAACAGAAGAGTGGTACCCAGCTTCATGTGGCCACCCGTGGCTACAGCAAGACTGCAGTAGAGGCCAGGTACCATGCAGTCCACCTCACCTGATTGGTCCTAATACCCACTGGAGGAAAGCGCAGAGCAGCCTATCCTTGTCTTGCTCCATAAGGTCAGCAAGCAAGAAAATAATTTTGATAGCACTTTTTTCACCAACATTTGGGTACTTTTTCAATCGTAAAATGCTGAAAAGTTATTTTAAAAATAAGATGAAAATGATCTCCTAGGAGGTAACTCAGTAGAAGCAGTTAGGGCTCGTTCACACTGCAAGAGCTTTTCCAAGCACTTAGGATAACATTAGCAAGAGATTTTAAAATCACATGTGAGTGTTCTTAATGGAGCGATGTAATGTTGTAAAAATTCCCCATAGCATTGCATTAGCAAGAGCTTTTAAAATCTCCAGTGTTTCGGGGGGTGTGGGGATAGGGATGGGGGTGGGCCTAAAAAGGGAGGGGGGGGGGGAGAAAAGGGAATCAAAAGGAAATACTTAAATCAATGACCTAAACATAGTATTTTCCTATCATCAATGGGGTGACTATAGTATATTCATGTTGTTTTCTCTTTCTGATTTAAATATCTGAATGTATATCCAAAATTAATAATAAGTGGAAATGCTATGATCAGTATGTATTCTCTTTGATGGATATTTGCTGTTCAACCTTTCTCTCTGTTAAATACTGTACTGCTAATCATCCCTTGTTATTAGTAATACTGTTGTAATACTATGTTCGTTTGCTATTTGGGTCCAATAAAAACCTTTTTGAAATTTAAAAAAAAAATCTCTAGCGTTTAAAAAGCTCTCATAGTGGGAATCATCCCTTAATTGCATATGGGTCCATGTGAATTCCAAATACCTTCACTTGAAAGTTAAACATCCCACAGTTAAAGGGGCACTACAGCGAAAAACTGTAAAATTTAAAATATGTGCAAACCTATACAAATAAGAAGTACATTTTTTTTCCAGGAAGATAAAGCAGAGAAACCGAGAGCTCAATATAGTGTAGTATGTATTGGATCAGGGAGAAATAGTGTAGAGTAAGTATTATACTTACAAACATGGGTTACCGTTTAGGCAACCACTATATAGGCAGGTGGGGAGATTAGACCTGTCCCCACTCAGGAATAAGATGTCGCTCTCTGAAGAAGGAAAGGAGGGGTTGTCACCCTTCCAACCACCAAGGGTGGATATCTTGACAAGTAGATGTACAGAGGCGCCAAAAGGATAAAATATGCTAAAATGTTTAAAATATTCGGGTGGCGGCGGTGGACCGGCCACTCAGAAATAGACTCGATGCTGTCGCTTAAGATAAAGACAATTTATTCACATACTCCATGAACAGAACCGCAACGCGCCTCTGGCGCTATTCATGACCTTGAGACTGTACTGTGTACTCCTATCTGTTTATTGCCTGAGGAAGTGGGAATATACCCGTGAAACGCGTTGCGGTTCTGTTCATGGAGTTTGTGAATAAATTGTCTTTATCTTAAGCGACAGCATCGAGTCTATTTCTGAGTGGCCGGTCCACCGCCGCCACCCGAATATTTTAAACATTTTAGCATATTTTATCCTTTTGGCGCCTCTGTACATCTACTTATTTTTTCCACAGTAAAATGAGCCATAAATTACTTTTCTCCTATGTTGCTGTCACTTACAGTAGATAGTAGAAATCTGACAGAAGCGACAGGTTTTGGACAAGTCCATCTCTTCATAGGGGATTCTCAGCAAGGCTTTTATTCTTTATAAAGATATTCCCGAAAAAGGATTTAAACAATGATTGTGGCTAGCTTCCCTGGCTTCCCTGCTCGCTACACAGTTTTTTTGGCAGTTGGACATTGCAACTGCCATTCACTAAGTGCTTTTGAATATAAATATATCCCTGAGAATCCCCTATGAAGAGATGGACTAGTCCAAAACCTGTCACTTCTGTCAGATTTCTACTACCTACTGTAAGTGACAGCAACATAGGAGAAAAGTAAGTTATGGCTCATTTTACGCTGGAAAAAATGTACTTCTTATTTGTCTGTTTGCACATATTTTAAATTTTACAGTTTTTTGCTGTAGTGCCCCTTTAAATTAAAGGTCTCCACCACCAGTAGAAGTTTTTGCAGAGCAGAGCCTGACAGACACATCACTAGTCTGTGGGCTAGCTGTGTGTACTGTAGCTATGCTGGAGGGGAAGGGGGGGGGAGGGGAAGACCGTTGGAGCAACGCAGGACTACCATCACACGGGAGCTGGATGAGTGGCGAGGACAATGCTCTCGGCTAGAGGGGTCAGAGGCTGCTGTACACACACACTGCCTCGGCCAAGTATCATCTGGTGTGTGTACAGAGTATTACTGATCTCTGAGAATTAAGCCTGGTACACACTTTAAATTATGATTGGCCACTCACCAATTTTACTACCTCCATGTAGTATGAAGGTCAACAGACATTGTAACAGATATCAACAGATATTATTATTATTATTATTATTGAATAATATGAGCAGATTGTGTAGGTAAGACCTCATGGAAGTGGTAACATTGGTCAGTGATTGGCCAATCAAAATTGAAAACGTGCCCCAGGCTTTAGCTTGATAGGTCATAAGCATGCTGTAATGTGTTACCTATCTCTGTAGATGGGTTGTGTTGATGTTCCCCATCTGTACACCGAGGCACATGTTAGTCTACTGTGTCCATATGCACGACCTGGCACCTGCTCACAGTGCCAAAACCACTGGTAAATGGTTTACTGATTCCCGACCAAGTATTGAGTGCATAACTGAGCATAATTATTTGAAGGTTGACTTTTTTTGTTTTAAAAACACTTTTCTTTTATTGGTCGGATGAAATATGCTAATTTTTTGAGATAGGAAATTTGGGTTTTCATGAGCTGTATGCCAAAATCATCAATATTAAAACAATAAAAGGCTTGGACTACTTCAGTTGTGTGTATTTGAATCTAAAATATATGAAAGTCTAATGTTTATCAGTACATTACAGAAAATAATGAACTTTATCACAATATGCTAATTTTTTGAGAAGATCCTGTAGAGTGTCTAGAATATGAGATTTTGCAGACCAGAGTCTGTCTTCCAGCTTCCTGTCACAATGAAATTGCAGATTTTTTCCATTCGGGAGAGAAACAGTAAATTGTTACCTAAGCTATGTAAGCTATACATGTCACCATTGACATTATAGCTCTGGGGATTTCATGCTTTGCTATGTGAAGCTCTGCAGGACCTCTGCTCATCAAGTTCATTAGTTACATTTTGAAGTTCTGGGGAGATTTAATATGTAAATTTCTACATTTCCCATGTCTCCCTGAAATATTATCCTTTGGCATTGTCTCTTTCAAATTGTTGGCAATGGAGCTTGCTCTTACAAACTTTCTGCCAGTTACTGGGTTGGAGAGACTGACTCTAATTCTATATTAATCCGTTCACCCTTGGTGTAAAAGACAAAAGTAACCCTTTTATTTAGCAGTTTTACCATGTGCATAGGTAAACTGCACATTTTTCCAACTTGACACTGTTTTTTTTGCAATTTGTATGCATTTGGATTTGTCCAGTTGCAAGATGCATGCAAATGCAATAAAATTTGTACTATACCAGATGGCATAGGGAAAATGATTAAGGGTTTACAGCACAGGTACCAGGAACAGAGGGGATTGGGTTACAATAGCGGAACAGATGGGAATAGAGTACAATGGAGGAGTAGGTAGAGGGGCAGAGGGGATTGGGGTACAATGAAGAATACAGAGGATTGGGGTGCAATGGAGGGGCAGATGGGATTAGTTGCAGTTTTAGTAAGTCCTTCATGTATACAGGGCTCAAACTGTGGAGAAATAGAGAGGATTGGAGGTACAGTGGAGGGACAGAGAAGATTGGGGTACAATAGAGAGACAGTATAGAGATATAGAAGAATGGAGGAATATAGAGGATTGGGGGTATAATGGGGGGACTGAAAAGATTGGGGTACAATAGAGAGACAGTGTCAGGATTTTTTGCCCCAATCTGAAGCATTTGTGGATCCCTTAATAGGCAAAATTATTTTCTATATTAAAGGAGTAAGAAAGTCTATGCATATTCCTGACCCCAACCCTTATGAGTGCTACTTAGATACCGGGTTGTTTGAGCCCCCATTTGCTCCATGGGATATTGGAGCGTTGGTTGATGAGTTCGAGATTGATTGGAAGGCGTTTTGCGATTTCTACATCGCAGAAAGCGCAGAGACGCTAAATGCTTGTTTAAATTCTGGGTACACTTTGATAGATTCTGATGAGTGTGACCAATGTTTTGTGGATCCAGTGATGTGTGTCTGGCAGACAATCTTGGATGAGTTGCACACACCAGTCAATTGATTCCATTAGAGAGACATTGTTATCGAATGATTGTTCCTGCCTTCCTGGGGTAAAGCATGTGAGTTTGGACACCTTGCGATCTGAAATGAATGGGTGTACCTTTGTGGTTGATTCCTGTGCGAATCCTGAAAGATTGTCTCCTGACTGTGTGCAGTTTGAATCTATGCGATCTAATGCTTGTTTCTCGGATGTTCCTGCAAAGTGTGATCAACATGAATGTGTCATTCCTCTCAAAAGTAGACGGGATCCTTTGTCCTCAAAAAACAGATCTTTAAGATCTTCCATCTATGATCCTGCCATGGGGAAAAGTCCTAAATTATGCAGCATCAAAAGTAAAATTAATATGTCTAATAAAGTTTCTCTTGTTGTTGTCGTTCCTTCTCCTGCAAATAGATCTTTTTTTCTCATCCTGTTCACACCTGTAGGGGCCTGTTGCCTGATGACAGTTGCTCCAGTGTTTCTGTCCTGAACACCTTGCGGTCTGCTCCACAGATCGCGGAGGTTTGCGCCATGGAAGCGTCAGTTTCACAACCTAAAGCGATCTTGGATTCACAAGTTTTGCGTTCTGACTCCTCAGATTCGACATTGTTAGCTAAATCTAAGAGTGAGACAGCGCTTCGGTTTTGCGGATCTGATGCTGAAGCTTCTTTGTCTTGTCCAGAGAAGCTTTCTCTGAACCTGCCCTGTACCATGAATGCAGGGCCGAGCCTGGGCGGGTGCAAGGTACCCAGGCGCCTGCCTCTGAGAGGCACCGCCCGGCCCCGCTCTCCCCCTGTGGCCGAAGCTTCAAGCTCCCTCCCTCTAGCCGCCGGCGCCGCCACGTCAGACCTCGATCAGGCGGGCGGGCGCTAGGACCTAGCACGCCGCACTGATATGCAAAAGTGACATCACTTCCGCATATAGAGCAGGTGCGTCCGGCGCCCTTTTCCTGGTCGGGTCGCCCGCTGATTGAGGTCTGACTGAAGCTGCTGCAAGGTGAGGGGGGAGCGGAGGAGGGAGCGGCGGCGGGGCGCGCTCCTGTCACTCCTGTCACTCACTACCTATCCTGGGCACAGATACCCCCTGGCTACCTATCCTGGTCGCATATACCCCCTGGCTACCTATCCTGGTTGCATATACCCCCTGGCTACCTATCCTGGGCGCATATACCCCCTGGCTACCTATCCTGGGCACAGATACCACCTGGCTACCTATCCTGGTCGCATATAACCCCTGGCTACCTATCCTGGTCGCATATACCCCCTGGCTACCTATCCTGGGCACAGATACCCCCGGCTACCTATCCTGGGCACAGATACCCCCTGGCTACCTATCCTGGTCGCATATACCCCCTGGCTACCTATCCTGGTCGCATATATCCCCTGGCTACCTATCCTGGTCGCATATACCCCCTGGCTACCAATCCTGGGCGCATATACCCCCTGGCTACCTATCCTGGTCGCATATACCCCCTGGCTACCTATCCTGGTCGCATATACCCCCTGGCTACCTATCCTGGTCGCATATACCCCCTGGCTACCTATCCTGGTCGCATATACCCCCTGGCTACCTATCCTGGGCGCATATACCCCCTGGCTACCTATCCTGGGCGCATATACCCCCTGGCTACCTATCCTGGGCGCATATACCCCCTGGCTACCTATCCTGGGCGCATATACCCCCTGGCTACCTATCCTGGGCGCATATACCCCCTGGCTACCTATCCTGGGTGCATATACCCCCTGGCTACCTATCCTGGGCACATATACCCCCTGGCTACCTATCCTGGGCGCATATATCCCCTGGCTACCTATCCTGGGCGCATATACCCCCTGGCTACCTATCCTGGTCGCATATACCCCCTGGCTACCTATCCTGGTCGCATATACCCCCTGGCTACCTATCCTGGGCGCATATACCCCCTGGCTACCTATCCTGGGGACATATATCCCTGGCTATATATTCTGGGGACACTGTCTGTTTGTCATTATGTGCATTTACTGGTGAAAATCTCTCTTATTATGTGCATTTGCTGGTGAAAAGCTGTCTTATTATGTGCATTTGCTAGTGAAAAGCGGTCTTATTATGTGCATTTGCTAGTGAAAAGCGGTCTTATTATGTGCATTTGCTGGTGAAAAGCGATCTCTTGTTATGTGCATTTGCTGGTGAAAAGCGATCTCTTGTTATGTGCATTTGCTGGTGAAAAGCGGTCTCTTGTTATGTGCATTTGCTGGTGAAAAGCGGTCTCTTGTTATGTGCATTTGCTGGTGAAAAGCGGTCTCTTGTTATGTGCATTTGCTGGTGAAAAGCGGTCTCTTGTTATGTGCATTTGCTGGTGAAAAGCAGTTTCTTGTTATGTGCATTTGCTGGTGAAAAGCGGTCTCTTGTTATGTGCATTTGCTGGTGAAAAGCGGTCTCTTGTTATGTGCATTTGCTGGTGAAAAGCGGTCTCTTGTTATGTGCATTTGCTGGTGAAAAGCTGTCTCTTGTTATGTGCATTTACATGGGGAAAAGCTGTCTCTTGTTATGTGCATTTACATGGGGAAAAGCTGTCTCTTGTTATGTGCATTTACATGGGGAAAAGCTGTCTCTTATGTGCATTTAGTGGGGAAATTTTGTCAGTAAAAATAATCTTTTGTCAGTAAATTTTTAGGTATTTGTCAGTAAAAAAATAACGTGAAAGGTTGGCAACACTGGCAGGCTGCGCGGCGCAACGGGAAAGATACAGGCAGCCCACCTCACGCTTGGGCTTGGCGGGGGAGGAGCCGACGACAGCGAGCGAGAGTAGGGTGGCCGCAGGCAGCCATAAATACGCAGTGTGTGACTGCGTCGCACTCGCAGAGCCTCTCAGCCTGAGTCAGTCCAGAGACTAGCAGACTCGCAGGAAGCCAAAGCCAGCCAGGAGCAAGCCCATGGAAGAGGGGTAGGAATGGGGTATCACATGCATGCGGAAAGAGGTGGAAGGTGTGGGTGTGATTAGGCAGGACACGGGTGTGGTTATGTGGTTGGGCGCGGTAAATTTAACCACTCCCATAGGCGCCAGAGAAAATCTTGCACCCAGGTGCCAGGCACCCCAGGCTCACCCCTGCATGAATGAAAACATGATTTCCACTCGCACTGACATTTGTGAGTCCCTTTCTTGCTCTGAGGAAAGTGCTGATTCTGCACCCTGTACTCTGGATGAGTCAATATTGCCTTGTACTATATCTCCTGCAGTGTCCCTAGAGGCTCGTATAGGTATTGCTACTATTCTCACCTGTTTTTCTGCAATTTTGGAGTTACAAACTAGTTTGACTGCTATGCAGAATTCTAGGTGCAGTGAGATTGAAGTTAGGGAGTCAGTGCGTGTTCCAGTAAATATTCCTGTTCATCCCGCTCATGATGATGAAATTCAGTCTCAGCTTATGGTGGAACCATTCCTAAGACATCTGTCCTGCCTGCAGGAGGTATTTAATGTTCAGCCCTGTAACATGGATAGTTCAGAATCCTTCATAGAAAACTTGGAAAATGTCATTTCTGAGGTCTTAGTTGATGTTTTGGAGGTTTCCAAGTCCCTCCTAAAGGGTGCAGAACTTCTAGAAGATACCTCCTGCCCCCCAGATCCGTCTGAGGTTTTGCCCACTTCGGTAGGCATTGCTCTTATGCTGACTACCTTTGCAGCTCTTGTGGAGCTTCACTCATGTCTAGTCAATGATGATATTACAGTCACAGAAAATTCTGAATTTAAGTCCGAGTCTTCTTTTGAAAGACCAGTACCTGTGACCTCCACTCATGATGATTTTCTGCCCGGTACTGGTTTTGGTCTTGTCGTGTCGGACTCTGAGGTTGGCAGTTTCCCGACATGTCCTGAGGTTTCTCCTGTGCTGGTGTACCCCAATGTGCTCTGTGACCCAGAAAGCCCAAGTGTGCCTCGGTTACCAGCATGCTATTACCAGTTACCAGTATCCTTGTATTTCTGAATCCGGAATAGTCATTGGTTCCATAGGAGGGCTTGATAAATCTCCATGTGAGCCTGGTGATTGTTCTGCCCTCTTGGGATCTCTGTGGAGCTTCAAAGGGTTCTGGGAGATTCCGGTAGAAATTTTGCTTGGTACCCTGGATAAGATCAACAGTGACTTTTGTGTTGTAAGGGACACTTCGAACAGGTATTGTGGCAGGTTTGGTATTTTCGGACGCTCCCTGGAAGGTGGTGGGTATTGTCTGGAGGGTGTCGATGGCTTCTTCTCTGGCGTTCACGGTCCCGATGGGTGTTATACTGAGACTGGTAGTGCTGATGGGCATGTTTCGGTGGCTTTTGCTTCCGATGAGGTCGGTTTCGGCTGGACTGACTCTGGAATTGGGCCTTGTCGTGCTGTCCCGACCTTCATGAGTCCTCCGTTGGAGTTTTTTTGGAAATACCAGTCTTGAGAGACGTCTGGAATCCGTCCCTAGAGGAGGGGGTACTGTAAGGATCCGCTCAGCTGGCTGCACAGGCAGACAGCTGTTTGACCATTTCTCTAGTCTAAATGTTACAGGTCTCTGGAAGAGAGACCTGTCTTTCCTTTGCAAGTTTCTGGTCTGTTCTGCTGTTGAGGAATTTGCATACATTCATTATGAAAATCTCCTACCTGCCTCCTGTGATGACTGGCACTATAAAAAGCTATGTTTCCCAGAGTCCTTTGCTGGTCATTTCTTCAGGGTTTGTTGTAAACACTCCTAGAGTGTCAGCCATGCCATTTCTTGTTAAAGTTATCTTAGAGTAATTCTCGGAACTGTACTAGGCAGTTCCTAGTGCAGTTAGATTGCATATCTGTTTTGTCTGTCTGTTGCGATTGTCCTGTCCCAGCGGTGGTCGACAGGAAATCGTTCTGTTTGTCTGGGTGCTAACCGGGGTAGCGGTTGCTACTGGTAGCCCCTTCTGATCTGTCTTGTGTGAGGAAACGCGGAAAAGCCGCCGTCTCTCGAGGTGAGGCGGCTGTTTCCGCGTCCAGCATGGCGTCACAACGCGGAAAAAACGCCGCATGCCGCATGGGCAGTGCGGCGGAATCCGCATTGGTAACGGCGGAATCCACATCAGAGGCGACCCCCGCATTAGATACATTGCAAAACAGTACTGGTGTGGCTGGGACTGATAGTCCACCAAGATTCAGACTTACACGCGCGCGAGCACTGAGGCAGAATTTAAATAGCAGTTAGAAGGGTGTCGGCTGACCAGCTGGGTCAGCTGACAAATTCCACTGCTCCCATTGGACCAGCAATTAGGGAGGTCCTGGAAAGGTCCTAGAGTTTATATACTGCTGGTTGTTCACTTGCTCTTTGTCTGGCGTTGCGTTCACATATGTGGGAGCACCCAGATCCGTAGTTAGATCCGTTAGTGTGCCGGGACCAGCTGGAGCTGTAATCCTACACTAAGCTAGATTCTGTTGATAGCTAAAGTACTAGTTTGATTGTGATTATCTGTTATGACTTTTGCCTGCCTTGACTATCCTCCTGAACTCTGATCTTGCACCTCGATATTTCTGATACTCTGTTGCCGAACCCCGGCTCGTACTTTGACTCTGCTTCTGCCTCCTGATTTTGTACCCCGATATTTCTGATACCCCGTTGCTGAACCCTGCCTGTACTCTGACTCTGCCTTTGCCTCCTGATCCTGTACTTTATCTGTCCGTGTGTGTACGACCTGGCTTGTCCGACCTCGAGAACCGACCTTACCGTTAGAGGCGGTTCCTCGCTCTGTTAGCGATCCTTCCTCCTGAGGGTCACTTTCAGATATCCCTTCCTACTGTCAGTCTGACTCCTCCCGTCTTGGAGAGCTCAGGTCTGCGGAAGGAATCTGTGCAGTACTCCTTACTGCATTGAGGCCTTGTCCTCTTAGTGTTACAGTTACACCAAACACTACACTCTATTCAGGTGATCAGAGGTTAGTTTGTATATCGGATTATCGGTGAGACTGCAGTTCACTTATAATCTGGTATATATCTGTATTTCCGGTGATACTGCAGATCACCGGTAATCAGATACTCTCTGCGCCCACCGATCGTTACATCTTGCTTGTATCGCACTAGTCTTGCGCTAGCACTGTTGATCCTTCTGTTCTGTTTTCCTGGATCGCACTAGCCGCTAGCGGTAGTGCTGTGGATCCTTCTGATCTGTCTTGCTTGGATCGCACTAGTCTTGCGCTAGCGCTGTGGATCCTTCTGTTTTGTTTTCCTGGATCGCACTAGCCTCTAGCGGTAGTGCTGTGGATCCTTCTGATCTGTCTTGCCTGGATCGCACTAGCCCCTAGCGGTAGCGGTTGTGGATCCTTCCTAGCTTATTCCTGTTTTCCGGTTGTCTGTCTTGTCTGATACGAACGCTTGCTGTAGGCTCGGTGAGGTAACCGTTAAGCAAGTGCTTGCGTTCTCTGTTTCGTGTTTGTCTGTCGGTGGTTAGTTGGGCGTGCTTGTCTCTGTTGTGCTTAACACGCGGAGACCGCGCTGTAAACGCGTTCGCTGTTGCGAATGAGTGCGGTGTTAGCGTTTAGTTAGCGTTTGTTATTTTTGTTACTTCTCATTGTCGTTTGCTGTGCCTTTGCTCCTCTCGTGTTCTGTTCTGATCTGTCTTGTGTCACTTCTGGCGATCGCCCTTCTCGCGATCGCGTTCCTACTTTTGTTTCTGCTGATGTGTGTTCACCGTCGCAGGGTCGCGACTAGATTGGTGAACACACATTCATCCTGTACCTGTGCTCTTTCTCTTTAGGGGCTGTTCAGTAGTGTTGGGCGAACAGTGTTCGCCACTGTTCGGGTTCTGCAGAACATCACCCTGTTCGGGTGATGTTCGAGTTCGGCCGAACACCTGATGGTGTTCGGCCTTTTAAGTTCGGGTTCGCCCCGAACTTCTGTATGCCCCCGAACAGGGCCGAACAGGGCCCCTGTTCGGGCGAACAGGGCCCCTGTTCGGGCGAACAGGGCCCTGTTCGGCCGAACAGGCCGCAATACGGCCCCCCTATGGGGTCGCAGGCATAAGGGGGGAGCATGCCCCGATCGCGGGGGGGGTCGGAAATTCCCCCCACCCCCTCCGCTAGCGCTCCCCCCTCTGCCCGCTTCCCCATAAAAAAAGTTTAAATCAAGTTCAATAGTAGTGTACCTGGGCTGGTGGCATTGGCTGGCAGTGGAGTGAGGAGGAGGAGGAGTCCGAGTAGCAGAGTGACGTTGAGGCCGGGCAGCGGGCGGTTCAGCGCTAGTACCCTTGTGGTACTTCCGCCCTTTCTCTGACCTCACGTCCTCTGCATACGAGGGTACGCATCACGCGTACCCTCGTATGCGTCATCACGCAGAGGACGTGAGGTCAGAGAAAGGGCGGAAGTACCACAAGGGTACTAGCGCTGAACCGCCCGCTGCCCGGCCTCAACGTCACTCTGCTATTCGGACTCCTCCTCCTCCTCACTCCACTGCCAGCCAATGCCACCAGCCCAGGTACTATTGAACTTGATTTAAACTTTTTGTATGGGGAAGCGGGCAGAGGGGGGAGCGCTAGCGGAGGGGGTGGGGGGAATTTCCGACCCCCCCCCCGCGACCGGGGCATGCTCCCCCCTTATGCCTGCGACCCCATAGGGCCCCCAAAATGGGCATGTTCGGGGGTCCCATTGACTCCCATTGAGTTCGGCGTTCGGGCCGAACATGCCGAACATCTGGCCCATGTTCGGCCTGTTCGGCCCGAACCCGAACATCCAGGTGTTCGCCCAACACTACTGTTCAGCCCCGCATTGTCTTGATCTGTACAATCCCCATCTGGCATCTGTGGCCGTGCAGCGGTTGTACTCGTCTGCACTCCACAGCACCATCTGCCGGTGGGAATTGCCCTCTACTGGTGCTTGCACCAAAGCTGGGTTTCCCCCTTCATACGCTTGTGGAGGTTTTCCGCCGTGTCAGCGCACGCCTGGTGCGCTGATCACGGAGATTTTCCCACAATCGTTACAATTGGGATTGGGATATCCCTGTCCCCCTAGCCCCCTTTACTCCCTTCCTCTTGGTCCCTCCCTGAGAATCTGAGATAGTTTATTTATTTATTTTAAGTATTTATATAGCGCCGACATATTACTCAGCGCTGTACAGAGTAGTTGAAGTGAAAGTGAAGTGACTTAAAAAAACAACTTTCTCCTTGCTTCCTGTTTCGCATCGCTCTTTCCAGCAATGCACTCCAGGATTTAGACACCTTATTCATTATAAACAGTGTGACTGGCTTATACAGCGCTGTAATATTTGTGGTGTTGTGTAGAGAAGGCCTCTGCTGTACTGACTGCTTATCTCTCCATGCCAGAGGGCAAGATATACCCGCTGCCACGTCACTTGTTATTGTAAGGAATGAGGTGTGCTCTCCTGCTGTGGAGGTTATCCTGACATGCCCCCAAATGTGTTTGGCATGACTGCTGTGCATGGCTCTTGGTGTGTGTACACCCATATAGGGCTTTGGAAACTTTCACTGGCATTCTCTAGTTCTGTCACTAGGTGGCACTAACTGTCACGGAAATCCAGCTTCCTTGTTGTGGTTCTTGTAACCCAGTGAATACAATGGCATGATTCACAAAGCTTTTTTGCCTATTTTCACCTTCTCTATATTACATGTTTAAGTTCCCAAAGAGCAGGAAAATATATATATATATATTTAAGGTAATTAAAGTAATATTGAAATGACGTTATTTAGGCAGGAACAACTTACTTTGAGTGATTATTTTGCTCGTTAATGTGCTGAAAGGTTATTTTTATCAATTAGATGAAAAATAAGTCATTTATGAGAAGCTTTGTGAATTGACTCCATTGTCGGATTTGGAGGTGCTTGTTGAAGGAATGTCATCCTAACTGTTTGAAGGAAACCTAAGATTAAAAAGCACAAACATTTATATTTACCTGGGGCTTCCTCCAGCACCCTGTAGGCTGTGCGCTCCCTCGCCATCCTCCCAGGCTGGTAGGCTGTGCGCTCCCTCGCCATCCTCCCAGGCTGGTAGGCTGTGCCCTCCCTCGCCATCCTCCTAGGCTGGTTGGCTGTGCGCTCCCTCGTCATCCTCCCAGGCTGGTAGGCTGTGCGCTCCCTCACCATCCTCCCAGGCTGGTAGGCTGTGCGCTCCCTCGCCATCCTCCTAGGCTGGTAGGCTGTGCGCTCCCTCGCCATCCTCCCAGGCTGGTTGGCTGTGCGCTCCCTCGCCATCCTCCCAGGCTGGTAGGCTGTGCGCTCCCTCGCCATCCTCCCAGGCTGGTAGGCTGTGCGCTCCTTCGCCATCCTCCCAGGCTGGTAGGCTGTGCGCTCCTTCGCCATCCTCCCAGGCTGGTAGGCTGTGCGCTCCTTCGCCATCCTCCCAGGCTGGTAGGCTGTGCGCTCCTTCGCCATCCTCCCAGGCTGGTAGGCTGTGCGCTCCTTCGCCATCCTCCCAGGCTGGTAGGCTGTGCGCTCCCTCGCCATCCTCCCAGGCTGGTAGGCTGTGCGCTCCCTCGCCATCCTCCCAGGCTGGTAGGCTGTGCGCTCCCTCGCCATCCTCCCAGGCTGGTTGGCTGTGCGCTCCCTCGCCATCCTCCCAGGCTGGTAGGCTGTGCGCTCCTTCGCCATCCTCCCAGGCTGGTAGGCTGTGCGCTCCTTCGCCATCCTCCCAGGCTGGTAGGCTGTGCGCTCCCTCGCCATCCTCCCAGGCTGGTAGGCTGTGCGCTCCCTCGCCATCCTCCCAGGCTGGTAGGCTGTGCGCTCCCTCGCCATCCTCCCAGGCTGGTAGGCTGTGCGCTCCCTCGCCATCCTCCCAGGCTGGTAGGCTGTGCGCTCCCTCGCCATCCTCCCAGGCTGGTAGGCTGTGCGCTCCTTCGCCATCCTCCCAGGCTGGTAGGCTGTGTGCTCCTTCGCCATCCTCCCAGGCTGGTAGGCTGTGCACTCCCTCGCCATCCTCCCAGGCTGGTAGGCTGTGCGCTCCCTCGCCATCCTCCCAGGCTGGTAGGCTGTGCACTCCCTCGCCATCCTCCCAGGCTGGTAGGCTGTGCGCTCCTTCGCCATCCTCCCAGGCTGGTAGGCTGTGCACTCCCTCGCCATCCTCCCAGGCTGAGGCTGCTCCATTGTCCCGTAGCGGAGTCCACAGTCTAGCCCAGTCATGCTCCACTGCACATGTACAACCCTGGCTGCGCATATTCCTACATCTCTCTTCTGCTTTTGACACAGTGGACTACCCTCTCCTTCTCCAAATCATCTCATCCATGGCCATTCAGTGTCTTGAGCAAAAAACAAATGCAGCCCACCAGCCTCAGGGATATGTAGCAATATAATGTGGGGAGTCCTAATTAGGCAAGAGGTCCATCATTCCACCAGGGGTGTAACTAGACATCACTGGACCCCCCTGCGAAACTTTGAATGGAGCTCCCCACCCCCCTCGCTTTCGGCACATGCAGATAAAAACATTTTAGACTTAAAGGAAATGTCAGGCAATCTATGCTACCCCCAGATCTACTTACCCGGGGCTTCCTCCAGCCCCTTGCAGCTGACAAGTCCCTCGTTGCAGCTCTGCTCCCAGTACATACATACACACACAGCCGTATTATATTACTACATGAGAGCGCATGCTATATGGAGGAACAACAATGACATGCTGAACATAACATATAGTATTCACTGGAACTTTGGCAAAACATTCAGAATGTCACTGATTGATACTGTTATTAGGGGATCTTGGACTTCATTGAGACAACAAGCTCTCAATGAAGCAGCAACAGTAAGACATCAATCTCCACTCCATTGTGTTGTAAAAGTAATTAGAGGCCATAAGGTCATTAGCCCGTGCCAGATAAGAATCTAGGGGCTTGGTTCACAAAGCGGTGCTAACTGTTTAGCACGGGTGTGCTAAACAGTTAGCACGTAAAGTGCCGTTCGTGGACTTTTGCACGCGCAAAGTGCTGCGATTCACGCGATCACGGACTTATGCGCAAAAGTCCGCGATCGCGAGAATCGCGGCACTTTGCGCACGCTAAAGTCTGCGAACTGCACTTCACGTGTGTGAGAAAACGCGGAAAAGCCGCCGCGAGTGTTCAGAGCAAGGCGGCTGATTCCGCGTCCAACGCGGCAGGTTGCGCGCATGGGCCTGCATCTGCTGGCATGACTGAATGCGGAAAAACCGCTGCACGTCCTGAGAACAAGGCGGCGGATTCCGCGTCCGACACGGCAGTTTGCACGCATAGGCCTACATCTGACAGTATGGCGGAACGCGGAGGAACTGCCGCATGCTCTGATAGCGGTGCGGCTGGTTCCGCGCCCAGCACAGCGGATGGTTTACAGCACAGGTCTGGTGGGGCTGGGACTGATAGTCCACACAGGTTTAGAAGGACGCGCGCGCGCGCTGAGAGGCAGAGCTTTTATGACAGCCAGAAGGGAGTCAGCTGACCAAGCCGGTCAGCTGACAATTCCACCACTTCCCATTTGTCCAGCACTTAGGGGAGGCGCTGTAGAGCGCCTTGCTATATATACTGGGTGCTGGTCATTCTCTGGTTGTCTGCCGTTGCGATCACTACGTGGAAGCACTCAGACCTTTTGTCAGAATTTGTGTTATTCTCTAGATCAATTCCAGGGTGTTGATGATCACGGACCTCACACCCCAGATTAGGAATTCTGTATATTATCTGTGTTATTACTTTAGACTAGTTCCAGGGTGTTGATGACTAAGGAGCTCACACCCAAGACTAGGAATTAGCTTTATCACCCTGTTATTACTTCAGACTAGTTCCAGGGTGTTGATGATCAAGGAGCTCACACCTTTAGACTAGACAATTGTTGATGATTTGTTATGACCTTCTGCTTTCCTGACCTCTCTTCTGATCTCTGATTTGGTACTTCGCTATATCTGATACTCCGTTGCCAAACTTTGCTTGCCTTAGGATTCCGTATCTGTCTCATTCCTCTGTATCTGATCTGTCTGTCTGTTGCCGACCTGGCTTGTCCGACCTCGAGAACTATCTCCTCTGTTAAGAGATAGTTCACAGATCTGTCCGTGACACTCCACCATTGGTGTCACTCACACTCTGGTCCTTCCCACTTTCAGCCTGACTCCTCCCCTTGGGGAGCCTCAGGCCATTGGAAGGAGCCTGCTCTCTGGGCAGTATCTCTTACTGCTCTGCACCCTCTATACGGGGGCTCTCCTCAAAGTATTACTGTTGCACCAAACACTCATATTTACTCAGGTGTCCAGAGGTTAGAGATATATCTGATTATCGGTGATACTGCAGATCATCAATAATCGGGTATATATCTGTATTCTCTGTGATACTGCAGATCACCGGTAATCAGACCCTCTCTGTGTTACACCGATCGTTACAACGTGCTAACTGTTTAGCACACTCGTGCTAAACAGTTAGCACCGCTTTGTGAATAAAGCCCTAGGAATCATTTCAAAGTGATTGCTGAAAAGGGAAAGTCTACAACTTTTTTCAAAATGTGACTCCTTTGTTTGTTAGGTTGTACATGTACATCAGAACTTAGCTGCAGTGTGAGACAGATGTTTTTTTACGAACCCTAGGGAGTAGGGACAGTGTACAAATTCCAAAGTGTGTATGAGTCCTTATCTGTGTGGAGGACACATGAAGTCAATATAACAATGGTGCAAGAGCAGAATACGTTTTTTCAATCCATGCCCTTAGCTGTCATTCTCTCAAACTTTTCCCCCCACGGACCCCCAGTGGCATCTGGGCCCCCCTGCGGAGGTATCCCTTGCAGGGTTTATTGTTACGCCTCTGCATTCCACTACAAACAGTCCACGACAACGGTAGTGCCATCCAGAACTCAACCCAAGACAGCGGATGTATATCCAAATAGTATTTATTCCAACCTGTGCTATTGCTATGTTGTACCTCCGCAGTATGGAATAAATACTATTTGGATATACATCCGCTGTCTTGGGTCGAGTTCTGGATGGCACTATCGTTGTTGCATTCAGTGTCTTGCTCTCTCCTGGCTTTCCTTTTAACTCACAGATTGGACCTTCAGAGTTGCTCACTCCAGCACCACCTCCTCTCCATGACCCCTCACTGTTGGAGTTCCTCAAGGCTCAGTTCTCGGACCTTTCCTGTTCTCTATCTACACTTATGGTCTTGGTCATCTCATTAATTTTTTTTTTGGCTTCTAACATTACCTATACGTTTACAATACCCAAATCTACCTTTCACCACCTGACTTGTATACTTTTAACAGTCACTTAGATACTTTAACAGAAACAGTTTATCACTATTTCTGTTGATGTCACTTCTATAACACCTGTCCCCCAGGCTCGCTACCTACTGTAGGTGTAATGCTGGATTCAAATCTCTCATTCAAACTACACATTGACAAACTATCCCCCCCCCCCCCTTGTCTCCTCCATCTTAAAAACATCTCCTGTATCTGCCCTGTTCTCACACAGGACACTACCAAACTTCTGTTGCATGCCCTGATTATTTCATGACTTGACTATTGCAACTCTCTGCTCTGCGGCCTCCCCGCTAACTGTTTAGACACGCTACAGTCTATCATGAACTCTGCTGCATGACTCCTTACCTCTCCTCCGGCTTCTCCAGTCCTATCCCCCTCTGTCAGTCCCTTCACTGGCTGCCAGTTACACAAAGAATACAATTCCAAATTCTGACTCTTTCCTACAAAGCTCCCCACAGCCTAGCTCCTTCTTATCTTAATCGACTTATTTCCAGATACCATCCTACACGCAATCTCCACTCTGCTAACGATATCCTTCTGTCTTCTTCCCTGATCACCCTTCCCATTCCTGCTTACAAGACTTATCTCGATCATCTCCCCTCCTCTGGAACACTCTCCCTCAACACATCCGCCACTCACCCACACTTATTATTTTTAAGATGCAATCTGAAAACTCACCTCTTCAGGCAAGCATACTCTCCTACGGTCCTACCTAGAAAACTTTGGCCACTGACCATGGGCGTCCGCACATATGGCAAAACCGGGCATCTGCCCGAGCCTGGCCGCCCGCTGCCCCCCCCTGGCCGCGTGCCCGTGCAGCCAGCAGGAGGGGAACACGCAGAGAAGAGAGAGAGCGCTATGGGCACAGTGGGGAAGGGCGGACGTCTCCCCCCCCTTCCCTCACCTTAGGGGTCTCTCTCTCCCTCGCTGTCCCCTCCGGAATGAAGTGTGCAGCGGCTGGCACCGGTGGGCGGAACTTACCTCCTCCCGCTCCTGCGCCGGAAGTTCTGGTGCCGCACTCTGGTCTGGATCAGGCCAGAGTAGCGGCTAATCCATCCGGCGCGTGCGACGAGAGGAGGTAAGTTCCGCCCACCGCTGCCAGCCGCTGCACACTTCATTCCGGACTCCGGAGGGGAGAGCGAGAGAGGGAGGGAGAGCCCCCTAAGGTGAGTGCCCATAGCTCTCCCTCTTCTCTCCGCTGCTCCCCTCCTCCTGCACACATGGCCACTTTTTCTGGGGACATATCCCCCTGGCTACATATACCGGGACATATACCCCTGCCTACATATACTGGGACATATACCCCTGCCTACATATACTGGGACATATACCCCTGCCTACATATACTGTCTGGGACATATACCCCTGCCTACATATACTGTCTGGGACATATACCCCTGCCTACATATACTGTCTGGGACATATACCCCTGCCTACATATACTGGGACATATACCCCTGCCTACATATACCCCTGCCTACATATACTGTCTGGGACATATACCCCTGCCTACATATACTGTCTGGGACATATACCCCTGCCTACATATACTGGGACATATACCCCTGCCTACATATACTGGGACATATACCCCTGCCTACATATACTGTCTGGGACATATACCCCTGCCTACATATACTGTCTGGGACATATACCCCTGCCTACATATACTGTCTGGGACATATACCCCTGCCTACATATACTGTCTGGGACATATACCCCTGCCTACATATACCCCTGCCTACATATACTGTCTGGGACATATACCCCTGCCTACATATACTGGGACATATACCCCTGCCTACATATACTGGGACATATACCCCTGCCTACATATACTGGGACATATACACCTGCCTACATATACTGGGACATATACCCCTTGCCTACATATACTGGGACATATACCCCTGCCTACATATACTGGGACATATACCCCCGCCTACATATACTGGGACATATACCCCTGGCTACATATACTGGGACATATACCCCTGCCTACATATACTGGGACATATCCCCCTGGCTACATATACTGGGACATATACCCCCTGCCTACATATACTGGGACATATACCCTTGCCTACATATACTGGGCACATATACCCCTGGCTACCTGTTCTGGGGACATCTCTACCCCTGGCTACCAGTTCTGGGGACATCTATACCGCTGGCCACCTATTCTGGGGACACCTATAGACCTGGGGCTACCTATTTTTGGGGAACCACTGCTGTCAGATTGAGTGTATTTTGGGGAACTGCTGCCAGGTGAGAGGTGTCTACATATTAAGGGGGCATTCTGCCTATTTATGTGAAAAGCTGTCTATTTATGTGCCTCATGACTGCTGAATTTGTCTTGTTGCGGGCCTCATGGTTACTGACTTTGTCTTGTTGGGGGCCTCATGATTTGTTGGGGGCCTCAAGATTGCTGAATTTGTCTTGTTGGGGGCCTCATGATTGCTGAATTTGTCTTGTTGGGGGCCTCATGATTGCTGAATTTGTCTTGTTGGGGGCCTCATGATTGCTGAGTTGGTCATGTTGGGGGCCTCATGATTGCTGAATTTGTCTTGATGGGGGGGGCCTCATGATTGCTGAATTTGTCTTGTTGGGGGTCACATGATTGCTAACTGCGAGACTATGGAAAAAGCTGAATCATCATCATATGAGACAATAGCATTAAACCTACTTTTTCTGCTTTTTAAAACAGAAAATGAAACTGGGAGGTTCTAAAAAAAATGAATAATTTTTTTCAGGAGTACGATGGATGAAATTGTTTATCTTCACAGTTTATTTTCAACTTAATTTTCCATAATGTTCATGTATGAGTTAAAACGTTTGTATTTAGTTTAAATTGCTGTTGGCACTTTGTGATAGTAAAGTGACTTTGCAGTTTGGACACTCGACCTCCAAAAGGTTCGCCACCACTGTCCTAATCTAATGTCCCACCATTGCTTAGTTCATGTAAACTTGTCTCCACCCACGACCACACCCACATTCTGGTTCATGACCACACCCATTTTTCAGTGGAGCAGTTTAATATTTACCTGCTCCAGTGCTGCATCGAGTCTCCTCTGATCTTCCCAACAGACACACACTCTATGCTGCATTCCTATGGCTTCCAATACATGTCACTTGATTGGGAGAAGGAGGTATGGAAGCACAGAGCATGTGCCTGCCAGGCAGAACAGAAGAGACACAATCCCTTGCTGAAGCAGGTAAATATTTACTGCTCCGCTGCGCTACTCTGCTATGTGGGGAGATGGTGTCGGGGGAGTGGGATGTGTTTTACAAGTTACCAAGAGGGGGTTGTTGGGTTTAGATCCAATGAGGAGGCCCCATGATAACTTTGTTAGCCCATGGAACCCATTTGTTCACCCCGAACAAATGGGTCCCATGGGTAATTGCTCCACCCCGACTCCAACTGACAATGCTTCAATCAGAAACGCTGTCACCAGTGTGCTCCCCTGGATGGGAAGTCTTTCTTTTGCTGCTAACAATACTGGACATTGGAATCTCTCATGGGCCACATAAATGGCAAGGAGGGCCACATTTGGCCCACGGGCCTTAAGTTTGACACCTGTGCTTTAGAGTGTAAAGCCTGGAACCCATTAGCAGCGCTTTTCTAATCCTTTCCTAAGCGCTTGAGATTTGAAAAGCTCTTGCTTATGTAATGCTGGGTGCGTACACACGTCCAACTTTTTCAAACAACTTGTCGTCCTACTTGTTGTTTGGACGACTTGTAGTGCAAACAACAAGTCGTTCAGATGTCATGTACACACTGACCAACAAAGCAGCTGATATAATAATTTACCTAATTTACATGTCTTTTAACCAACTTGATAATGGACAATGGACTGAATAGAACAATGGCCTAGATTAAATGACTGATCAAACAAATTGTTGTTTGAACATCTATTGGTTGGGTAAACGGCTAAAAGTCATTTGTACACATGTACGGACCTAATGCTGGGCATACATGGTGCAATTTTTTTATCAATCGAGCCTCTGATGGCTCGATTGATAATATCCGACGTGTCCGATACCCCGCCGGATCGATTCCGCGCTCGATACTGGCGGGCAGGACAAAAGAAAAAACAAACAGAAGATAAGGAAGTGCCCGCGGGGATGAGCAGGAATCGATCCGGGCGGCCGCAGGGACGCGTCAGCATCGAGCCAGCAGCTCGATTCCGGCGCATAAACGAGCCGTGTATGCTTGCCATAATAGTCGTTTGACCAACAGTTGGTCCCACTGATCTGCTGAGCAGATCTGGCAAACCGGCTGTTATCCATCACTTGACAGTGCATACACACGTCCAGCTTGTTGTTCAAATGACAAATGGACAACTCTCTTCCCCTTTTGTTTTGCAATGCTGTGTAATGTGTGTGCATACCTTCCACCCCAGGGTAAAAATCTACATCAGTGGTAATCCACCATTGTCTTGTATTAACTGTTGTATTGTTTATTTTGCATTGTTATACTCAGTATGCTGTTGTACAGCACCACGGAAGATGCTGGTGCTATATAAAACAATAACAATAATAAACGCGTACGTTAAAAAGGGGCGCTGGGAAAAAAGGGCGCCGGGTTTTTAACGATAAGCATGGATAACGTTTAAAAATGTATTGTACTGTATTTCGTTTAAAATTAATGTTTTATAAAGTTATAAATCATTAAATAATGTGCATTAAATCGGCAATTGTAAAAACGTTAATCTTTCGTTTAAATAGTGAAACGTATAATAACGTTTAAAAAAAAAAAAAAAAAAAATTACTAAGTAACCCTCCCTGTACCTACCCCTAACCCCTAGACCCCCCTGTTAGTGCCTAAACCTAAGACCCCCCTGTTGGTGCCTAAACCTAAGACCCCCCTGTTGTTTTTTTCGTTTAAAAATAATGTAAAAAAAAAAAAATGTACTGTTTTTCGTTTAAAAATAATGTTTGGAAAAAAATATAGTACTGTTTTTCGTTTAAAAATAATATTTAAAAATGTATAAATCATTAAATAATGTGTAATCATGAGAAGCAGTAATAAAACATTAAGTCTCCGGGCGCCGCTTTTAAAACGTTATTTTTCTCCGGCGCCCTTTTTTCCTATCGGGCGCCCATTAAACGATATTTATTATAGGAGTGAATGGCGGCGCCCGATTTGTCCACTAGCCTCAGGCGCCCGAATTTACTGTTCCCATAATAAACGTGTCTTCTTTTGTTTTTGTTTTGATTTTCCTACAGGCTACAAAAGCTCCAGAAACCCACCAACACAAGAGAGCCTGTGAGGTGCAAGTAAGTTATGGTGTGCCATATAAATGCAGCATGGAGCCAGATATTCTTCCTGTTTAAACCTATTTTTATAATTTGTATTATTCCAAGAACTGAAAGGTCTTTTCATTAACCGGTTCAGCACCACAGTGTCGAAAACCTCATGTATCCGAGCAACGTTCACCTCCCATTCATTTGCTGATAACTTTATTGCTACTTATCACAATTATTTGATCTGTATCTTGTTTTTTCCGCCACTAATTAGGCTTTCTTTGGGTAGTACATTTTGCTAAGAATTATTTTTTTCTAAATCCATTTTAACAGGAAGATTAAGAAAGAAAAGAAAAAAAAATCATTATTTCTCAGTTTTTGGCCATTATAGTTTGAAATTAATATACGCTACCGTAATTAAAACTCATGTATTTTATTTGCCCATCTGTCCTGGTTATTACACCATTTAAATGATGTCCCTATCACAATTCATGGCGCCAATATTTTATTTAGAAGTAAAGGTGCATTTTTTCAATTTGCGTCCATCACTATTTATAAGCTTATAATTTAAAATAATATAATACCATACTCTCTTGACATGCATATTTAAAAAGTTCAGACCCTTGGGTAACTATTCATGTTGTTTTTGTTTTTTTTATTGTATTTTTTTTTATTTATTTATTTTTAATAAAAAATGTATTTGGGTAATTTTTGGTGTGGGAGTGAAACAGCTAATTTTACATGTTAAATAATAATTGTTTAATAAAAAAATGTATGTGGGTGCAGTTTACTATTTGGCCGCAGTCAAAAAAGTCCTGGATGCGAACGATCTCGCATCCAGGAACTAAAAAGCAGAAGGTGAAGTTTCCTGGGGGCAGAAATACCGCGCTCTCTGAATAGAAAGCGTCAGTATTTCTCCGGGGGACTTAGATCGGTGAATGGGAATTATATTCCTATTCACTGTTCGGGGGGCTAGCGGCAGGCGGCGGTAGCGCACCCGATCGCGCGCACCACGCGGCAGCAGCAGCAGAGCCTATCTGGACGAGTAAGTTCATCCAGATAGGCCGAACTGGTTAAAGAGGAACTGTAAGAAATAAAAAAAAAAATTAAAAAAAAAACTTTTTGAGAAAATCATTTAAAAATGTTTTAGAGGGGGACACTGAAGGCACGGGGAACAGAGGTGAAAGAGTGTTTTGACTTATGGACAAATTAAGGTTAAGAACAAACCTACAGCCCCTATCTATTTCGGTAAAGTCTACCGGTAAGGTGCTCCTATGGGGTACACTTTGGCACGGGGTAGCCTCTGGATCCAAATGAGGCTTCCCCATCCTCTTCTGGTCCCTCTGTTCCAGCACCGGGACCCCCCTAAAATAGCTTGTCAACGTATGTTGGCAGCTTGCGCAGATGCAGTGGCTCCGCCCCGCAAGCTTTTCTTGGGAAAAAGCGGGGCTGGATCGGGTCTGCGCAACTGTGCAAACGCGAGCCCCCTCTGCAGTAGCACAGACCCAATCGAGCGTGACTATTTCTGCCGTAGCCAAAGAGGGGCGGAGCTAGTGTGCATGCGCAAGGAGCCCAACCTTTCGGGTCAGAACAGTAAATTGCCTGAAGAAGAAACTTAAAATTTCAAGAAAACGATGCACCTTTTGTGATTAAAGATCTCACCTGAAACAAAATTTGTTGGTTTGAAGTCAGCATACGTCACTTATATACTATTCAATGGAAGATTTTGTCTCTATATAAATTTTAGCATGTTGGAATACAAGTTGTGTTAAAGTGTTTTTAAAACTCCCAAACATACAAATAATAATAAAATCAAGCAGTGCACTTAAAGGGAAGGTTCACGCTGCTAATAAAAAAAAAAACTGCACTCACCTGGGGCTTCTTCCAGCTCCTGGCAGTTGATCGTGCCCTCGCCGCAGCATCTCTCCCTCCCGGCGTCCAGCGATGAACAAGCCGACCTCGCCGGGTCGGCTTCCAGGTCGGCTTCTGTGCGCTCCACAGCGGGGGGGGGGTCACGTGGTGTAGGGCCGTCATCGGGTCTCTACTGCGCAGGCGCAGAACTACTGCGCCTGCGCAGTAGAGACCCGATGATGTCAAGTACACCACGTGACCCGCACCGTGGAATGCACTTGACGCCGACCCGGAAGCCGACCCGGCGAGGTCGGCTTCTTCACCGCTAGACGCCCGTAGGGAGAGGAGCTGCGGCGAGGGCACCGATCGACTGCCAGGAGCTGGAAGAAGCCCCAGGTGAGTGCAGGTTTTTTTTTTTATTAGCAGCGCGGATCTTCCCTTTAAAATATGTATCAGCACTTTTTTCTCAAAAAATAAAGCATCTGGTTAGTGTTATGTAGACCTGGTTGATCCTCCAGCTGAGAAGGTGGAAGTCTTTCCTTCGCTGTGCATTCTGGGTCCCCTTTTTTATTTTTTCAAAGCCTGGAGAGCTACCAAAGTCTTGTGAGATTTCTTCCAACAGTGCTGATTTATCTTCTGCAGTTCCTTTCGTCTCTGGCTGCAATCTCACTGACAGCTGTGTGTGGATCAGAGAACACATCAGTCAGTGAGCATGCTGGCAGAGATGGAGGGAACTGCAGATGATAAATTAACACTGACAGAGAAAGGCTTGTGAGACTTTGGCACCCCTCCAGACATAGGGAATAAAAAAGGGCACCCAGAAACCACAACAAAGGACTTCCTCCTTGTCGGCTTGGGAGCATAAGCAGCTGGAGGATCAACCAGGTCAGTATAACACTGACAATTGCACGCATTGACAAATTGAAGGATATGGTCTCACCTGAAACTGGGTGTCACATGACCAGATATGTATGAAATGGAAAGTTGTGACTGGGCACACCATCTAAGGTTGGGTGCTTGGTATTGTCGTATAGGCAAACCATCAAAGCATAAGTCCAGTATTCAAGTATACCAGCACTCCAATTTTTCAAAAAATCACGCTCTTTTTATTGAGCTGATATATCCACAAAAATGACCGACAATTGTTTCGGGGGCCTCGCAGGGTCCCCCTTTCTCAAGGCATGTGGTAACCACACGCCTTGAGAAAGGAGGACCCTGCAAGGCCCCCGAAACAATTGTCGGTCATTTTTGTGGATATATCAGCTCAATAAAAAGAGCGTGATTTTTTGAAAAATTGGAGTGCTGGTATACTTGAATACCAGATATGTATGAAAACTTAATCCTTTGCATATGTGCATATAACCCGCTCTTTTACCGGTACTGTGATTTTCATATGGCTATGTGCATTTCTTCATGGTGCTGCAATTTTGTTTGTGACGAGTATATGTAACGTAAGCTTGGCCTACACAGGTCAATTGAGGCCCAGTATGCCAAGCCAGTGGATCCCTTTCCCATCACAAATCAGTGAGATAGTAATTGGTTCCTACCCCACACTGCACACTCAATCTCGATAGATTCCAGCAGAAATTCTATCTTGCATCAATGGTTCTCCTAACAGTATGTGGCCATTGCTCCTCCAACACCCTTCTTCTGCCTTTTTGCATAGAGACTTTCCACCATATCAATAAACGCAGAGTCGTGTTTTAAACTCTAAAGGGCAAAAATAACATTACATTTCTGAATTTGTGGAATAAAGTGCTTTAAAATGTCCAGCGTGTACATGTCGAGCAGGAAGTGTAAGGGTTAGGCCCAGCTCCCACTGACAGACGAGACGCCGCGTTTACCACACAGCAAACAACCGCAAAGAGCTTTAGTGATCACGTCAGGTGAGCGAATAATTGTTTTTACTAGTTGGCACCTTGAGGAAGTAAATGTTAGTCCACTCTGCGGCAATATTTGTGCAGTTGTGACGGTCGCCATGCTTGTGCCCATGTTTGTGGGAGTTCGCACGATCGTGGATTTCCAGCCGCTGGCATATACATGTTTGAAACATATTTTTTTTATTGCATCCACTGTAGCAGAGGCCAGAAAAATTTGGTATATATGTGTTTGAAAAATTATGTTTTGTTGCAGTCGCTGTAGCAGAGGCCCTGTAAATGGGGCATATACGTGTTTGAAAAATTATGTTTTGTTAATATTTATGTAATGTGCAACAATCATCAAAAAAAAGGCCCTGCCAGTGAACTGCAGTGCCAGTGAGGTCTTTGTACAGGACAATACTGGAAAGGTAACAGCAGTAGTAGAAGCTTTGGTTTTCCAAAGACCACAAATCACAATATATAATTGCTGTGCTGCACTGTGCTGGTGAACTACCCGTAGCCCTCTAGTAGAACAGCACGGTTGGCAACAGCAAACAGCACAAAAACTGTGGGATCCGTCCTAAAAAGGACTATGGGGCTCTCTAGTCGGTGAACTACTAGTAGCAGAACACCTCTTCAACACAGCTAAAGAGCACTTGACACACAGAACAGCAATCTACCTAAGCAGCAACACCAGGAAAAAAAAAACAGTAGGATCAGTCCTGATAAGGACTATGGGGTTCTCTAGTCGGTGCACTACTAGTAGCAGAACACCTCCTCTCCAATAGCTAAACAGCACTGTATACACAGAACAGCAATCTACCTAAGCTATCCCTCACGCATACCTCATTGGCTGCCATGTGCCTCCGGACTCTGGGGTGAGGGGGCAATCTTTGGCTCCATGTAAAAGAATGGAGGCGGATTAAACTTCACGAGGGGGCGAACGGCCAATGATAACGGGAATAGTTTGGTCCATCACCATTGAATGGTGATTGAACAGGCCAGCAATAACCATACGCGTATGGTCAGCTTTAAACCTTGAGTTTACAGCATTCCATTGCTGTTGCCTTATGAATGATTCTACTATGAGCCGTGCACAGTATGGAGGATCACGGTTTGGTTCAAAAGTTATTTTTTTATGCCTTTGGGCATTCTGCAGCTTTTGTCTGTACAATGGTCATTGTATTTTTGGTGAGCAGCTTTGGACAGAGTCAGTTTGGTGATGTCCTCTCACTGCCTGGTCATCACTGGTGAGATACCTGATGGTTTTTTACAACTGCATCACACCTCCCACAATCTCTGAACAAAATCTAATCAATTGGTCAACCCCAGAGTCCATCTCAAAACCTTTGGAAATTGCGCAAAAGGTGGATCAGCGCAACACCAGGCCGCCTCTGAATGGCCTCCAATCAGAGATGCGCTGAGCCCCCCAGGAACTACAAATGCAACTTGAACCCAAACAGAAGCTCTGCATAGACAAGACAAGACAAATAACATTTATATTGCGCTTTTCTCCTTGCAGACTCAAAGCGCCAGAGCAGAGCAGCAGCCACTAGGGCGCGCTCTATTGGCAGTAGCAGTGTAAGGGAGACTTGCCAAAGGTCTCCTACTGCATTAGTGCTGGCTTACTGAACAGGCAGAGCCGAGATTCGAACCCTGGTCTCCTGTGTCAGAGGCAGAGCCCTTAACCATTACACCACCAGCCAGCTGCTTATGCACCAAAAGCATGGCTGTTAAGTGGGAGCAGCTGACCAAAAACGAAAAAAAATCGTTTTTGTTCAGCTGCTCCCACTTAACAGCCATGCTTTTGGTGTATATGCAGAGCTTCTGTTTGGGTTCAAGGTGCGTTTGTAGTTCCTGGGGGGGATCAGCGCATCTCTGATTGGAGGCCATTCGGAGGCGGCCTGGTGTTGCGCTGATCCACCTTTTGCGCAATTTTCAATTTTCGATTTTACTTGATTAGCCGCACCCAGGCTATGCATATACATAGGTTAGGATTTAGTTAGTGTTAGGTCCCCTCCCATGGAGGATTGACTTCTTCGCAGTGGGAGGGACGAGTACTTAATAGGTTGCATGCAAGCTGTTACAGGAAACTAACATCCTCCAGTGGTAGACAGGTCATGTGTATGCTCGGTGTGTATTATATCCCACAAGTGGGGCTTGCACTCTTTTGCAGGTAGGCACTTGTCTGTTTTTAAGTAGCGCTGTTCATTTCCTTGCTATGTCAAAACCTTTGGAGACAGAGCCTTATGTCATGCTGCCCCTACACTTTGGAACTTCCTGCCACACCCAGTCAGGACAGCTCCTGGAAGCATTTAGGTCCAAACTGAAAAGCCACCTGTTTAGTCTGGCATTTCCACCTGACTATTTCCTCTGTACCACAGTCCAGCCTGCAGCTATGTATAGATCAAAGACATACCTATGTATGCACTTTTAGTCCTATGGGGGGAAAAGCGCTTTACCAATGTTATTGTATTGTATTGTGTTGGTCAGCCTGTATGAGTGCATGTATGTGTGTGAGGATTATATCACCAGACATTCTCTCCTCTTATGGCAACAGTTACTGTGCGGAGAGGAATGCTAAACTGATTAGTGACTGTAGACAGCACACTTACCTCCTCTGCTATGTTTACAATGAGAGGTGATGATTTACGAGGCGGATTTATTTTTCATCAACAGTCGTTTGGAATGTAAACCGTGAAGGATGATTATGGCCCACCAGGAAAGCGAGCGCAAGGCTGTGTTTATTGCTGGCCGTGTTCAGGTCTGGCAGGGGGACATGCGTGGAGAGAATGTTTATCCAGCACAGACAAATAACCAAATAACTAAACCTTTATTTCATCAGAAGTTCCATCTACAGAGATCACATGTAACCTAAACAGCATCAATGTGACCTGAAACATACTTCAACTCCTAAAGCAATCCAATCTATAACAAACAAAGAGGAGAGTATACTATTCCGGGAAAAAAACACATATAAGTAAAGACTTTTTCTACTTGTCCACCTTCCATCTCCTCGGCAATGTATCAGTGTAGAGCTAGGCATTACAGCAGAAACATTTATGATTATATTAGAATGCCTGCAATGCAGTCTGCATGTAGACTACATAATAAACATAAAGCAGTGGGCAAATGGATTTTGATTTTGTGGCTGACAATCCTGCTTTAATGGTCTGCCACGCTGATATGCCACTGCTTGTGTGCTTGGAGACTCTGTGGTTTGATGTAACATACCAGTAAAATGTACCTGAAGTGATTGATTCCTCTTGTTCAATACTAGTGTGGGTGTTGAAATTTGGCAAAGCTGATTTGAAACACCGGAATACTCCCATCTGCCACTGTTCAGCACCGAGCGAGCGGACAGTGTCAGAGGGAATTCTCAGGATGAACTCCTCCTAATCTTGTCTGCTAGTTCGGTGCTGAACAGGGGCAGGTGGGAGTGTTTGGGTGTTTAGAATCGGCTATGCTGAATTCGAACACTAACACTTCTCAATATAATATATACAGTATGTTATCTTTTACTACAACACTTGTATTGCTTGCTGCAGTATAAAGCTATGGAATCTCACACTCCTTCTTGCATACTGCACCCCATCCCTACCCCTCCGAGCTTATCCACTTCATATTCAGAAGAACAACCTTTCATTGTTCCATGAACAAAACCATCAGCATTCAATCGAGAGGTCATCCATTTGGAATAGTTTTCTATTTTTTTTATTGAAACATAAGTCTAATCTTTTTGAGAACTGCATAATAGGTGGGGTTCTAAGAATGATATATGCACACAGAGGCTGGGTCTGCCTATACTGCCCAGCCTCTGTTGCTAAACCGATCACCTGCAATGAGGCTTGGGTAAGAAAACCAAAGTTCTGATGCTGTGAAACTGTTAAAGAAACACCAAGCCTTTTCAGTGCCGCTGAGTATTTTTTTTAGTCTGGAGGTTCACTTTAAAGAGAAACTAGTGAAAATAACGTAATGAATAAAAATAGCTTTTTTTTTTTTAAAAAAAAAAATGTAAAATACCGGTATTTAGTTGTAGATTACTAGTTGATTGCCCGGGTATGTATTTGGCTGGTGTTAGCCAAAATGGCTGGTCAATTCCTCAATGACCTAGTTTGTGAGCTTTGCCGTCTTTGGCATAGATTATAGAGAATCGATCGATCGATCGATCGATTGATGGCTAAAATCGACCAGTGTATGGGCCGCTTTAAGATGCTGTACACATGCAAAAGATCAGTATCTGCAAAAGATCAGTTCCTGTAAAATGCTTTCGTAGGGCCAGTGCACGCCAAAAATCACTAGCGTACTTGCAAACACTAAGCGTTTTAGAAGCAATTTTTCTAAGCGATTCCAGCCATGTGCCTAGCGGTTTTCTAGTTATGCCTAGCGATTTTGAGTGCTTTTGGTGTAGAGAGTTTTATTTTTATTTTTGTACAAAGCTTGGAAATTGTTCTGTTATAGCGTTTTTTTTAGAGCGATCTTCCACTTTCCTATACTTAATATTGAGGGTGAATCGCCTCCAAAATACTGCAGGACCTGTGTTTGCGCTTGGGATAAAATCACATCCCATACAAATACATTAGCCTATTGCTTTGCAAAGCGCTGTCGTTTTAAAAAGCGCTCAGTAGCTCTCTTGTTGTGCACCAGCCCATAGTCTATTTACTTTCTTCTTTTTCATGCACGCCTGTGCACCAGGGGTGTAACAATAGACCCTGCAAGGGATGCAGCCGCAGGGGGGCCCAGAAGCCACAGGGGTCCATCCTGAGAGACTGACAAATGAAGGCAAGGAGAGAAAAAAAACTGCACAATTGTTCTTATGACTGCATCTGCTCAACCACTGATAAGGATTCATACAAAGTTTTGTAGACAAAGATTTGTAGACAGTCCCTATTTAGTGTGCAGGGGGAGGGGGGGCCCTTCCAATGTTTTGCAGGGGGCCCAGTGATTTCTAGTTACACCCATGCCGTGCACACAAAAGTTAAGAAATATCTGCAGACCTCCTACACACTTTGTTAAATGAACAATCGTCTACAGATCAGATCCACCGGGATTGATCTGAAAAATTGAGAGATAGATATCGTTGCTATCTTTGGAGGTCTTTTGTGAACTTTTTTTACAAAGATTATTTGCAGGTTATCTTTGATCTTTCATGTTACAAAGATTTATCTTGTGTGTACCCACCTTTAGTATTACAAGTCTGCTGGCGCTCATACTACATGGAGGTGGTAAAATTGGTCAGTGATTGGTCAATTATAATTGAAAGTGTGTACTTAGCTTTAGCAATAAAACCCCTGAAACCTGAAATGGTTAAGGCCTCTTTAGCCTAGTGCACACCGGAGCGTTTCCGCTGCGGTTTGTGATCTGCTTGCGGGTGCGGATCCGCTAGGGTAATGTATTTCAATGGGCTGGTGCACACCAGAGCGGGAGGCATTTTGCAGAAACGCATACTCCCGGGCTGCTGCAGATTTTGAATTGCGGATGCGTTTCTGCCTCAATGTTAAGTATAGGAAAACCGCAAACCGCTCTGAAAAACGGCACTTCAGAGCGGTTTGCCAGGCGTTTTTTGTTACAGTAGCTGTTCAGTAACAGCTTTACTGTAACAATACATGAAATCTACTACACCAAAACCGCTACACAAAACCACAAAACGCTAGCTGAAACGCTGCAGAAAAATAAGAAAAAGCGTTTCAAAATCTGCTAGCATTTTGCGGATCTGCTAGCGGTTTTTGGTGTGCACCAGGCCTTTCACAGTGGGACGGTGAGTTTGATGCGACGTTAAAGTCGCACAACCTGCCCATAACGCAGTGCATGTAGGTTATAAAATTGGACGTTATTTTGCACTGCGTTATGTGTCTCTTGGTGCGCCGTTTTCGTCACATACTGATGGAACGAAAACGGTGCATGCGTTACATTTAAGTTTTTACTGTTTCACTGTCTCTGCTCAATGACGCCTTCATTGAAGTATGCCAGAGTTTAAATCTATGAATTATTTTTATCTCTTTCCTGCTTTCAGAAGCAGGAAAGTGTTTTATGGCTTTAATTACTTATCAGTGAGGGTTATGCTATAGTATGACCCGGTCTGACCTGGAAAGAAGCTGTCACTGGCATACCTGATGAACTCTTTCAGACAAACAAAAAAAGGAACACAGACTAGTTATTTGTGTGCTTGGCACTGTACATACACATGTCTATTTCATCATGTCACCTGTCATCTCGGTTGTCCTTTAAAGTGTGTACACACATACAATTTTGATTGACCAATTTTACCACTTCCATGTAGTATGAGGGCCAACCAACTTACTGGTAAGCTTTCATAGTACATGGAGGAATAAAGTTGGCCAATCCCTGACCAATCAAAATTGGATGTGTGTACCAGAGTGTGTTATGTCCAGTCACAGCTTCTCTGTATTTGTGTTTTTTCCTTATCTGTTTGCTCTGTGAGAGACTCTGAAGTGAACAAAAATTGCTATTTTTACCTGCTAGTTCGCTTCAGAAGTCTCACTAGATCTAAACCGCTGCATGCCCGCCGCAAAACGAGGGCTTTAGACGCCCCAAATCCCGGGAAAACATCCGCGACCAACTTGGTTGTGGATTGTGCTGCCCTGAGAGGCAGAGCTTTCTGATGTAGCTCTGCCTCTCCTGACGTCAATCACCGTGCGGATCTCCGCCTCTCCCTGCCCCTCTCTGTGAAGGAAGACTGAGAGGGACGGGTAGAGGCGGCGATCAGCGGGGATTGACATCAGTAGAGGCAGAGCTACAGCTGAAAGCTCTGCGTCTTTCGGGAAGCGCCAGCCAGATTGCCCCCCGGGGATTTGGGGGGTCTAAACCGCTCATTTTGCAGCGAGGATGCGGCGATTTAGATCTAACGAGAGGACTGAAGCGAACTAGCAGGTAAAAAACAGCAATTTTTGTTCGCTTCAGTCTCTCTTTAAATTGAATCAATTTTTGTATCGATCCCGTCAATCTGATAAGATTGGTTAGGAAATATTTGTCCATTAGTTGTCCCAGACGATCATTCCGATCCTTTATATGAATAATCGTAGCAATCGTTGACCGAATTGTATACTTAGTGGTAATCTTAAAAGGAACCGAAGGTGTGAGACCTATGGAAGCTGCCATATTTATTTCCATTTAAACAATACCAGTTGCCTGGCAGAGCTGCTGATCTTTCTGGTCAGTAGGGTCTAAATCACACACCTGAAACAAGCATGCTGCTAATCTTGTCAGATTTGTCATAGACATCTGATCAGCATACGCTTGTTCAGGGTCTATAACTTTACATATTAGAGGGAGATGATCAGCAGGACAGCCAGGCAATGTGCATTAACAAACAAACATGTCAGTGTCCATACTCCTCTTAACAGCAGCCAGATGTTGTGAATGATGTCAAATCTGTTTTATTTAGCTGCAAAAAAAAAAAGAGAAAAAAAAGAAAGAAATAATTGCTGTTTGAACTATACACCCCATCCTGTTATTAGTAGTGCTTTCTCAGCCAAACAAAAGTGTTTTGGCTTCTTCTTACTTTTCTGGGCAAAAGGGCTGCATTTCACAGCTGTTAAACTGGCTCATTTACTTTGATAAAACACTGGTTTGTTAACTTCCGCAATTAAAAAAAATGTTTTGTAAAAGGACTAGTACTGCACCTATGTTCAAAAACTCAACAAAAAGACAGCATTCAGTGTGTTTGGCAATGGCAGGCACTTTCTCATTGAAAGCCCACATTGCTATGCAATTGGCAATCACTGAACACATGCATAGGAACAGAGTCTATGACTTTTGATACAGTATTTCCAAATTGAATTTCAATGGCTTACTCCATCGGATATGCATCAAATAGTGTATATCTATATTAAAGGGGACCTGAAGTGAGAGGGATATGGAGGCTGCCATATTTATTTCCTTTTTAGCAATACCAGTTGCCTGGCCATCCTGCTGATCTTCTGCCTCAAATACCTTTAGCCATAGCCCTGAACAAGTGTGCAGCATATTAGGTGTTTCTGACATTATTGTCACATCTGAGAAGATTAGCTGTCTGCTTCTTACTGGTGTGATTCAGACACTACTGCAGCCAAATAGATCAGGACAGCCAGGTAACTAGTATTGTTTAAAAATAAATAAATATGGCAGCCTCCATATACTTTTCACTTCAGGTTCCCTTTAAGGCTGCATGGGCTCACAGGCTTGATCTACTGAGACATGCAGTTAAACAATACCACATTTATTTCTAGCATCTGATCTTGTGTGGGCAATAGGAAAGTAGATAGGAACCATTCTTCACAGTTTGAAGTGATACATCCTTACTGCAAATCTCTTGTAATAAATAATAATACCTTGTCTCGCAGGTAAAAACCAGAGGTGCCATTGCAGGATAAAACTGATTGAAAAGAATTTAAAAGGGAGGTAGAGGTGGACTTACCTCCTGGTAGTAGGACGCTGGATGTTTAGATTTCAAAAAACATCTCTTTATTGTTCATAATCACAAAAATACAGACAAACTCCTCTGCAACGTGTTTCGTGGGACATCCCACTTCCTCAGGCATTTGTCAGTCTAAGAAAATACAGCTTGACGCCAAGTGGTAACCCACGTTTGTCAGTATTAAGGTGGCCACCAATGGTACAATTTGCCGAACGATTCTTTGTATGAATTGTTGATTGTTTCAGACCACTAATAAACAAATATCTCCTAACCATTCTGATCAGATTTTTGGATTGATTTCATTAATCTCATCGGAGTGGTTATTAGAATTTTGTCCATTAGTGGTCCCAAATAATCATTTACCGGTCGTTCATGGGAAGAATCGGTCGTAAACTATCACCCGGCAAATTGTATCGTTTGTGGCCACTTTTAATACTTCTTATTACACATTTGACGGTTATCTACCTCAACATACTACACTATATGGGCTTTTGTTTTTTGTCCTTTGTATTTTGTATTAAAAATAATAATACCTATTATCTGTCTACTACTGCTGAGGTCTGGGTACTCCAAATAATACTGCAGTAATGAGGTAAATGGATTAGACACAGATAACACTGCTTCACCAAATCATCCTAAAGTTTTAGCAAGGCCTCGTTTCCACTATAAGTAAAGAAGTCTGCCTCAGCCAAAAGGCGTGTGTACGGCACCCGACGACGATGCATGTGCATTCACGAATCAGCTGATTTCAGCGCATGACTCTGAGAGCCGAGCGCCGAAACTGGGCGCCCCATAGCAGCAATGCTATGCTGCTATGGGGCACGTATCGGTAATTCGGGGCTCTGGCGGCTGCCAGACCCCGAATTACATCTCCCTCCGAGTTGCAACAACTCGGAGGGGGAATAGTATTTAACGCCGCCTCAGAGTTTAGCGGCAGCAGGGAAAGCCGTCATTCGGCTCTCACTGCGCTGAACTGAGCGGCGCCGAATTAATATGCACCAGTGATTTCAAGCCTGTAGTGGAAACGCAGCTTGAAAGTTCGTTTGAAACCTTCTCCTGTTTTCACTCAAAAAACACAAGCTTGTATTGGAAATGCAGCCTTAAGGTGGCCACACACCATACAATTAAAAGATCCAATTTTTCACCAATTCGTCCTGAGTAATCGAAAGCTTTTTTTTGAGATTGGACATGTTGGCAAATTCAGAGCAATTTTGTCAAGAATTCTATGGTGTGTGATGGATTGTGAAATCGTGTTCAACCCGAAAAAAAAATTGTATGCAACTATTCAGTACATTTTTTCTCTTGATTTTTCTAGCCAACCAATTTTTGTCAGTTTACCATCTTTTATCTCGAAATTGCGGCAATCTGGAAAATACGTGTGTGGTACCTCAAAGATTCTGATAGAAACTTCCGATCAGTCGGAAAATTGGATTGGATTGCTTGAATCAAATCAAAATAAAAAAAAATGTATGGTGTGTGACCACCTTTAGGCTGGGAGCACACTTTTTTTTTTAATAATGTTTTGCCCCACTCTGAAAAAAAAACCCGCACAATTCCTCTGGCCATTGAATTGCCTTCTCAGGAGTCAGATGCCGTATGTGTTCTTTTGTGTTTTTTGTTGGCGATTTCTTTCCCTGTGACTTTAAAACGCCAACCATTCTGCTTATTTCCATGTGTTTCTTAATGAAATACATTTTGCTGCAACATCACGAACGTTAATGGAAAATCGCACTCGAGAGCCCCGCAAGCCGTCAGAAACGCCCGCAAAATCTTGCCACCAAGTGTGCTCTCAGCCTTAAGGGCTCTTTTCCACTGGCAACTGAATTGCGTGCTCAGTGAGCAGTTACCGGGCAGCAGCCAGCAGTTGCTAGGCAGCAGGAAGCGATCGTGAGAGTTCGTCTTTTCACTACCTATCAACTGATGGTGGAAAAGGGCCCTAAAGTTCTTCTGAAACCTCCTCCTGTTCTTTTGTGTCACGCCTATTGAGGATTTTTAAGTCCAGCATGGCGTTATTTCTCCCGACATACACAAAGGTGTGCCAGGCCTTTTTCTGCATTTGGCGTAACCTGGAGACAAAGTTTTCATTAGTCACGAGGTAGAGCAAAGGGTTAATGGCGCTGTTCATGCTTGCCAGGCCCCTGGTGACTTGATAGGAGATATACAAGTTCTGCAGCGCCGGCGTGCACGTCCCTCGCAGCTGCCAGACCCTGGAAAGTAAATTGAGGTTCCTGAAGATATAGTACGGGAAAAAGCAGACGGCAAACAGAAGCAGGGTGATAAAGACGATCTTCATACTTCTGCTTTTCAGATTGGAATCCACATTGGTGTTCTTTGTTAGGATGACGAGGACGTGGGCATAACATGCCACAGTCACAACGAACGGTATGAAGAAACCCGTGACCGTGATCGCCATCGTGTAAGGTGTATACAATTCTATGTGCTCATTTACGGTAGAGTCATGGCAATAGGTGGCATTTTTCACGGCATTGGGGAAATATAAATTAGGTAAGATCTGCACGATTACCAGTATCCACACCAGGACACTGATGTAAACGGACGGGCGTAATTTCTGGAACCGCCCCATCATCCTCATAGGGTACACGATACCCAGGTACCGCTGGAGGCTGATGCAGGTGAGGAAGCCGATGCTGGCATACATGTTGATGTGAAAAAGGAGGCGAGCAAGGCGGCAGAAATCGTACCCAAACATCCAGACGCCTTCGTTCAGGTAATAGGACACGAAGAATGGCAGCGTCACGACGTACAGCAGGTCGGCCACGCCCAGGTTAAATACGAAGACGTTGAGAGAGGTCCATTTCCTCCAGTTTAAGCACAGATTCCACAGGCCAAACACATTGCCAAATAATCCGATAGCGAAGACTGTGGTGTAGACGGAGGACAAGTAACGAAACGTGAACTTCTTGTTCACAACACACTTTGAGCTCAGGTTGAATGTGCCGGCAGTTATGGCTGTTTCAAAGAAATCCTCTTCCATTGTTCCATTTACAGGAAACTGCAGCATCTACACATGTGGTTTTTGTTTGTTACAGGAAGGACCCACATGCATGGGCAGCCTCTGGGTATACCTCTCCTGGTACTCTGTAAGTGTGCACAGTCTCTGGGTTACAAGCACTGGGTATACCTCTCCTGGTACTCCAGCAGCATGTACAGTCTCTGGGTTATAGGTACTGGGTATACCTCTCCTGGTACTCCAGCAGCATGTACAGTCTCTGAGTTCTAGGTATTGTGTATAGCTCTCCTGGTACTCTGCAAGTATGGACAGTCTCTAGGTTACAAGTACTGGGTATACCTCTCCTGATACTCCTGCAGTTGTTGGGTACACGTTCGTGGTACTCCAGTAGTATGCACATTCCCTGGGCTACAGGTGTTCAGTACATTCCTCTTGGTACCTCAGCAGTATGCACAGTCCCTGGGTTAAAGGTGTTAGGTACACTTTTCCAGGTACTCCAGCAGTATGCAGTCCCTGGGTTATAGGTGCTGGGTACACTTTCCCTGGTAGCCCAGCAGTATGCACAGTCCCTGGATTCCAGGTGCTGGGTACACTCCTCTTGGTACTCCAGCAGTTTGCACAGTCCCTAGGGTACAGGTCCTGGGTATAGCTCTCCTGTTACCCCAGCAGTATGAACAATCTGTGGGTTACAGGTCTTGGGTGCACTCCTCCTGGTACTCCAGAAGCATGCATAGTCTCTAGGTTATGGCTCCTGGGTGCACCCCAACATGTACTCCTCCAATAAACACATACCCAGTCTTTGGGGTTACAGGACCTGTGTACACTTCTCTTGGCACTCCAGCAATATGCACAGTCCTTGGGGTTGCAGTCCTGAGTACAGATCCGGGGTGTCCACTCTCTGGAACATCATCCCTTGCTTATTCTCAGAGTTATAGATCTTACTTGCAGACTGTAGGAGCTTAAATATTCCTCCTGCGTCCCATAGACGGCTGCTGAAGCCGAGCGTTCAGCTAGTTTCATCTGCACTTCAGCTGTAGTTTGATCACTTTCTCTCTCTCTCTCAGCCACCCCTCCCATTTTCCAGCTTCATGATAATAATTATCAACAAAGTCGTAACTGTTATTGTCTTATGGGTGTCTCCAACCACAGCTTGCCTAGTCCTCGATACGAGCTCAGCTCTGTTGAAAGAAGTTTGTTCAGATAGAACATGTTTATGATTGCAGAGTTTTTGCAGGAGTTTTATATTCAGGATGTGGTAGAAGCTACACTGAGCAAAAAATAAAAAACCCAAAACTTTCGGTTTTGCTCCCATTTTGCATGAGCTGAACTCAGAGATCTGAAACATTTTCTACACGCCCAAAGGTCCCATTACTCTCAAATATTGTTCACAAACCTGTCTAAATCGGCGTTAGGGCTGGTGCACACCAGAGTGGTTCTGAAACGTTTTTTAAAACGCTTGCAGGGGGAAAGCCGCTTGGCTAATGAAAGTGAATGGGATGGTGCACACCAGAGCGGGTCGTTTTTCCCTCAAACGCAAACTCCTGTCCTGCAGCATGTTTTAGATTTTGGAGGCGTTTCTGCCTCAATGTTAAGTATAGGAAAGTGGAAAACCGCTCTGAAAAACGATAGATCAGAGCGGTTTTCCAGGCGTTTTTGTTACAGAAGCTGTTCAGTAACGGCTTTACTGTAATAATATATGAAATCTTATGCAGGAGAACAGAGGCGCCAAAAGGATAAAAGGAAGCTAAATGAGCTTAAAAAACAAATTCTTGGTAAATAGAGGAGGCAGTGGTGGACTTACCTCCTCCAAGTGGACACACAACGACTGTAGTAAAGACAGTCAATATATTTTATTTATGAACTCCAAATATGCAACGCGTTTCGCAGGTTTGATCCCGCTTCATCAGGCAATAACAACGGAGCAATAGCGTATGTGGTCAGTAGAAGAGCCAGGCACCTCTGATATATGAAATCTGCTACACAAAAACGCCCCAAACCGCTAGGCATGTTTAGAAAACCTCTCTGGGCACAGCTCCCCATTCCTGGTCACCCCTCAGCACTTTGGTAAGCTTTACCACTTTGGAACCTTTCTCTTTACAGGCTTTCACTTTAGCACTTTTATATTATGAATGTTACTGATACATGATTGTGTTTACTACACGTAGATCACTGTAAATAGCTCTATGCCTGGATGATGTATATTTTTGCACTCTTTTAAATATTTTTGTGCATCTTTTGTACTTTTTGGCAAATATAAATCTTTTTCATATTTCTTGCACATATTTTATGCAGTTGGAGCTTGCTAGGGAACTTAGGGGCACTTTTCTTTTTTCATAGGTTTTTTACCCAGGCATAGTGCAAACTTTTTGGTGTGCAACACACCTCACTTCTTGGTACACAGAATTTCAGAAACCTTTTTGCTAACCAAAGTGATCTTTTATTATGCATATTGTAATTGAAAAATTATATATCCTTTGGGGTACAAATTTATTCAGAAAGTTTGATTACAGCCAACGTTTGGGGAAATTGTTTTAATCGTTTTTAATGTTGGTTCGTGTTTTTGAACTTGAATAAAATTTGTACTATTTTTGCAACTTTACCTATGGTGTTTATCATAGTTTCCACTCAGTGAGGGTACTTTTTCTTTAAAATGTTGCATTTCTGCCTCAATGTTAAGTATAGGAAAGTGGAAAACCGCTCTGAAAAACGTTAGATCAGAGCGGTTTTCCAAGCGGTTTTGTTACAGAAGCTGTTCATTATCAGCTTTACTGTAACAAAATATGACATCTGCTACACAAAAACGCTCCAAAAAACGCTAGGAATGTTTAGAAAACCTCTCTAAACAAACCTAGAATTGCTCTGAAAATCTGCTTCAAACACCTCTAGCATTAGCAGATCTGCTAGAGGTTTTTGGTGTGCGCTGGATAATCCATACCACCTCACGGGTGTGGCTATCAAGGTGCTGATTGAACAGCATGAAGATTGCACAAGTGTGGCTAAAGGTCCGTACACACGCCGGATTGGAAGCAACGACGGGTCCGTCATCACCTCCCGCTGGGTGGGCGTTCCAGCGACAGTCTGGCGTGTGTACAGTCTGTCTGCAGACTGATACGGCTGTTTCTGAGCGATACGCCCGGCGGATCGCTCAGAAACAGCCGTATCAGTCCGCCGACAGACTGTACACACGCCGGACTGACGTTGGAACGCCCACCCAGCGGGAGGTGACGACGGACCCGTCGTTGCCTCCAGTCCGGTGTGTGTACGGACCTTTAGACTGGCCACAATATAAGGCCTCTCTAAAATGTGCACAGTTTTGCCTTACATGGGGAAAGGTGAGGAAGCAGAAAACCAGTCAGCATCTGGTGTGGCCACCATTTGCCTCACACAGTGCAACACATCTCAGTCGTATAGAGTTGATCAGGTTGTTGATTGTGGTCTGTGGAATGTTAGTCCACTCTTCTTCAATAGCTGTGCTAAGTTGCTGAATATTGGCAGGAACTGGAACACGCTGTTGTATACGCCGATCCAGAGCATCCCAAACATGTTGAATGAGTGACGTGTCTGGTGAGTGTGCTGGCCATGCAAGGACTGGGATGTTTTCGGCTTCCAGGAATTGTACAGATCCTTGCAATACTGGGCCGTGTATTATAATGCTGCAACCCGAGGTGATGGTTGTGGATAAATGGCACAACAATGGTCCTCAGGATCTCGTTACGGTATCTTTGTGCATTCAAAACACCATTAGTAAAGTGCACCTGTGTTCGTTGTCCATAACATATGCCTGCCCATGCCATAACTCCACCGCCACCATGGGCCACTCGATCGACAACGTTGACATGAGTAAAACGCTCACCCACACCACGCCACGCCACACATGCTGTCTGCCATATCCTCTAAACAGTGAAAACCGGGACTCATTCGTGAACAGAATGGGTCTCCAACCTGCCAGACACCATCTAATGTGAGCATTTACCTGGTAAATTCAGTTAGAACAACGAACTGCAGTCAGGTCCAGACTCCGATGAGGACGACGAGCATGCAGATAAGCTTCCCTGAGACGGTTTCTGACAGTTTGTGCAGATATTCTTTGGTGCAACAGTCCGTGTGGCTGGTCTCAGACGATCATAGAGGTGAACATGCTGGATGTGGAGGTCCTGGGCTAGTGGGGTAACACATGGTCTGCGGTTGTGAGGCCAGTTGGATGTACTGTCAAATTTTCTGAAATGCCCCTGGAGATGGCTTCTGGTAGAAAAATGAACATTCATTTCTTGGGTAATAGCTCTGGTTGACATTCCTGCAGTCAGCATGCCAATTGCACACTCCCTCAAATGTTGCGACATCTGTGGCATTGTGTTGTGTAATCAAACTGCACACTTTTTATTGTGGCCAGTCTAAGGTACACCTGTGCATTCATGCTGTCTAATCAGCACCTTGCTATGCCACATCCGTGAGGTGGGACGGATTATATCGGGAAAAGGCGAAGTGCTCACTAAAGGTGGCCACTATTGGTCCAATTTCTTTGGAAAAATCATTTGAGTGATCAGAAATTCTGATCGGAAGAAAAATCGTTCACTACACCATCAATGAACCAATCTTTGCTTCCTATTTATCACAACCAATCAAGAAAATCCATATTTTGGTTTGCCAAAAATCCAGTCGGACAATTTTTTTTTATAATCGTTCATAATCGATTGTGCCCATCAACTGAGATTATTTTCAACCAATTCGATCAGGATTTCTGATCGCTCGAAAGATTTTTCACTAGAAATTGGACCGTTAGTGGCCACCTTAACACAGATTTAGACAGATTTGTGATCGATATTTGAGTATGTAGAAAATGTTTACCATCTTTGATTTCAGCTCATGCAAAATGGGAGCAAAACCGAAAGTGTTGCGTTTATATTTTTGCGCAGTGTAAATGCTGTGTACATTAGTAGGCAATACCTATGGTATTATTAAAAGGTTTAGGCCTCTTTCACATGGGGACGTTGCGTTTGATGCGACGTTAAGGTCGCATAACGTGCCCCTAATGCAACGCATTGAAAGACTATAACTTGGACGTTATAGTACATTCTTTAGCCCTGCGTTTGGTGCGCCGTTTTCGTCGCACAGTGATGGAATGAAAACGGCGCATGCATTACATAAAAAAAAAAACATTACTGAGCATGTGCAACACACACATCGCAGCAGATTTATTGCTAAACGCGCAGCATGCAGCACTTACTAAATATTGCTAGACGTTACACACAACGCAACGTGTGCACTGTGAATGTCGCACAGACTTAATATTGATGTGCATTAGTTCCGCGTTAGAACCTTTTCTAACGCGCGACTTTAACGTCGCACTGTGAAAGAGGCCTTAAACTTCCACCATTGTCTACATGCCTGTGCATGCTTTGCTCATATCCTATCTTGACTACTGCAACATCCTCTTTTGTGGTGTTACCACCTCGCACACTGGCACCACTCCAATGGGTTTATGGGAATTAGGAATGGTTGGAAATTACGATTTCCAATTCAGACAAAATGTACGTTTTCCGAAAAGTGACTTTACGATTCGGCGCATATCCAGTTTTCCGATTTCCGAATATTTCCAAAGAATCATTTTTTTCAATAAAGTTAATTAACTGTAAAAATAAAAAAATTGCGGAATCCACTATTTTTTGCAGATATACTCTATTATGCGGAAACTGCATTTCTGATTGGCAACCGCGGTGAACGTCTGCATTCTCTGATTTGCCAAATACTTCCAAAATCTTCTGATTGGCATAAAATTACCTCCGCAATCTGATTTGAACACAAAGAATCTGCATTCTCTGATTGGTCTAAAATTACCGAAGTCTCCTAATTGGCGTAAAATGATTGCAATAATCCCATTTCTGCTGAAACATTCTGCATTCTCTGATTGGTCTACGATTACCACGGTAATCCAATTTCCGTAGAAAATGTCTGCATTCTCTGATTGGTCCACTGCGTCTGAGTTCTGTGACTGGCATTTCGCGGTAAGCCTATTTCTGATCAGAAACTCAGAAATCGGCATTCCGCTGAACTTTTACGACCATCCCTAATGAGAATCTGGCACAGTAAGTTTGGGGGACAGCTCCCGACTAGAGATGACCCAGCCTTGGAGAACTCATGGAGAAGCACATGATCAGTTTGATCAGCTGACAGATTTGTAAGCCTCTGATTTGCTGAGATGAGATGACTTCCTGGTTTAACACATGATCATGACCAGAAAATCAGAGCCTTACAAATCTATCAGCTGATCAAACTGATCATGTGCTTCTCCATGAGTTCTCCAAGGCTGGGCCATCTCTACTCCCGACATGCAAAGTATTGACAAAACTATTATCAGTGTTGTTCTTTTTCGGTTTTGTGCCAATCCTCCCACCAACAGTCAATTCATCAGAAAATCCAGTTAAACGGCTGTCATTTACTTCTCCTCCATAACCTGTCCACTCACTGCATTTCCGCTCTAATTACCTGACATTATTCCTTCCACAATCAGGGCTGTATTTAGGGTTCGGGCTGCCCTAGACACTTCAGACCTATGACGCCCCCCATCGAAAGCATGCTGCTTTCGATGGGGGGCGTCATAGGTCTGAAGTGAATAGGCGTGGTCAAAAAATGCAGTGGGCGTGTCCAAAAATGCGGTGAGCGTGACAAATTAAAATTTCCTAGTAAGAGTGCAACCCAAAGGCAGTGGGCCCGTGTTTACTCCCCAGATATGAGGAAAGTGACCCTTAAAGAGAATCTGTATTGTTAAAATCGCACAAAAGTAAACATACCAGTGCGTTAGGGGACATCTCCTATTACTCTCTGTCACAATTTCGCCGCTCCTCGCCGCATTAAAAGTGGTTAAAAACAGTTTTAAAAAGTTTGTTTACAAACAAACAAAATGGCCACCAAAACAGGAAGTAGGTTAATGTACAGTATGTCCACACATAGAAAATACATCCATACACAAGCAGGCTGTATACACCCTTCCTTTTGAATCTCAAGAGATCATTTGTGTGTTTCTTTCCCCCTGCAGCCATCTTCCACTGAAGTGTCAGGCTGTTTCTTCCTGCAGAGTGCAGACAGCTCTGCCTGTATGTAATTCCTCAGTATGTGAAAGCCCAGCCAGCTCAGAGGAGGATTTATCCAGCTTGTAAAAGATAAGAGAGAAGCTTACCTAATCTAAATAATACACAGGCAGTGTGCAGAGAGGGGCCTGGAGGGGGAGATGCATCCCAGAACCACAACACTGAAGAACTTGGCAGCCTTCCAGACACAGGCTGACAAGTCTGACAAGGGAAAGATACATTGATTTATTACAGAGACTGTGATAGTACAAAGTGCTGCAGTAAGCCAGAACACATTAGAATAGCTTTTGGAACTTGTAGGATGATAAAAAACAGGATGCAATTTTTGTTACGGAGTCTCTTTAAACAAGCAAGTAGGAAATGTACCCACCATAAAAACACATTAGCCAGTGTTTTCTCCTACAAAATGGTGGTAGGTATTAGATAGTGAGCTCCTCTGAGGACAGTCAGTGACATAACTATGTTCTCTGTAAAGTGCTGCAGAAGATGTCAGTGTGCCACCTCTGTTCCCCTGTGTGCCACTTCTGTTTCCCCCTGTATGTTACCTCTGTCCCCCTTGTGCCGTCTGTTCCCCCTTTGTGTCACCTCTGTCCCCTTGTGCCACCTTCCCCCTTTGTGTCACCTCTGTCCCCCTTGGGCCGCCTGTTCCCCCTTTCTGTCATCTCTGACCCCCTTGTTCCCCCTTTCTGTCACCTCTGTCCCCCTTGTGCCACATTTTCCCCATTTCTGTCATCTCTGACCACCTTGTGCGCGTGGTTCCCCGTTTCTGTCACCGCTGACCCCCTTTTTCCGCTTGTTCCCCCTTTCAGTCACCTCTGACCCCCTTGTGCCACCCGTTGCTCTTTTCTGTCACCTCTGACCCCCTTGTGCCACCCCTTGCTCTTTTCTGTCACCTCTGACCCCCTTGTGCAGTTGGTTCCCCCTTTCTGTCACCTCGGTCCCCTTTGTTACCTTTTTCTGTCACTTCTGTCCCCCTTGTGCCACCTGTTCCCCCTTTCTGTCACCTCTGTCCCCCTTGTTGCCCCTTTCTGTCACTTCTGTCGTCCTTGTGCCACCTGTTTCCCCTTTCTGACACCTCTGTCCCCCTTGTTGCCTCTTTCTGTCACCTCTGTCCCCCTTTGTGCCACCTGTTCCCCCTTTCTGTTACCTCTGGCCCCTTGTGCCACCTGTTCCCCCTTTCTGTCACCTCTGACCCCCTTGTGCCACCTGTTCCTCCTTTCTGTTACCTCTGACCACCTTGTTCAATTTGTTCCCCTTTTGTGTCACCTCTTTCCCCCTTGTGCCACCTGTTCCCCCTTTTTGTCACCTCTGACCCCCTTGTCCAGGTGGGTCCCTCCTTTTTGTCACCTCTGACACCCTTGTGTAGGTGGGTCCACCTTTTTGTCACCTCTGACCCCCTTGTGCAGGTGGGTCTCCCTTTCTGTCACCTCTGACCCCCCGGTGCAGGCGGTTCCCCCTTTCTGTCACCCTTGGGCCACCTGTTCTCCGTGTTTCTTTTTACCTTATCGAGGCTCAACCAGCCTCAGATCAGGTTCCCCCGGGAGCAGCAGCACTTCTCCTCTCTCTCCCTCCCACGCTGCTTCCTCTCAGTGCTGGGGTCATGTAATGACGCGATCAGGAAAATCCAGCACTAGAGGGAAGCAGCAAGAGAGAGATAGCACTACTTGTCCCCTATGCAGCTACGAAACCCGCTGCTCTCCTTGCGCTGCCTGGGAGACGCTGCTTAGCATCCAGTTACCATGGTTACTCCCAGGCAGTGCAAGAAGAGCAGCGAGATTTCCCGCTGCATAGGGGACATGAATGTGAGCAGTACACTCCCCCCCCCCCCCCTCAAGGCCGCCCACACCACACCAGGTGACCAGGGGCATAGAAAAAATGTATTAAAAAAATCCATCAGTCAGGTTCCGCCCCCTATGAATGGCCGCTAGGGTCATGGGCCAGCGAGTGTCTCTTAATACAGTTTTCCCCAGCCCTGTCCTCAAGGCCCACCAACAGTGCATGTTTTGTGGAAATCAACAGAGGTAGCTAATCAGCTTAGCTCAGGTACTAATTACCTCACCTGTGCATGTTTGTGGTTTTCTGCAAAACATGTACTGTTGGTGGGCTTTGAGGACAGAGTTGGGGAACTCTGTCTTAATAGATACGGGCCTGACCACAATTCTCACTGCACATGAAAGTCTCCTATTATTTACCCTGGTCACCTCCTTTCACTTTTGCATCCAATACTTCTCATGTCTGTAGTATTCCTAACTCCAGTCTGTAGGCATCAGTGCTGCATTATCCACACTTTACTTATATTAGGATCTCTTCTAGTCCTTGAGTTGTTCATCCGGGCTTGTACTGGTAATAGCTGACTGCATAAGCTTGTCTCATCTTAAACCCATTTTTATTATTTGGCTTCTGACTACAAGAGATAACAGAACGATGACAAGGGATCAACTGTAACTCTGAAAATCCTTTGCCTTTTTTGCCACACATTGCTGAGTTTACAATGTTTTTCCATACTTGCTTTCTTGTATCTTATAACTTACACTACCGGTAGTTGTATCATCTTTAAGAGCAAGAAGTTTTAAATCAGGATGATACCATTTATTGGCTAACTACAAATGAATAAGAATAAACAAGCTTTCGGCCTTGCAGCCTTCGTCAGGTTTACATCCTGTTAGTTTGCAAGCTAGTGGTACAGACAGCTTATATACATGCAACATCAAAAGGGAAAACAGATATTTTTTTTCAAGCATAAATACGTCATTAAGATGCCTTAATACAAACAGACCATCTAAATGGGGTAAGATAAGGATCCTTGTTTACTCCATTGCTCACAGACCTGGTATTAGTATTGACCCAGAGGTATCATAAATTCTTAGTTCACAAGTTCACCTAGAGTGGCTGAGACAGTTCATATATCATCAATCTCATACCAATATAGAAAGTTGTTGTCCTTATTCAAACCCTTCTGCACAGCTTTGAACCAATTTATAAATTTTGTTTCTGCTATTAATCGGTCATTTGACGTTTTGAAGCCGCCCTTCAGGGCAGTGACACGAAGATCATCCATGCTGTGTCCGTTGGACCGAAAGTGTGTTTCAACTGGGAGTCCAGAGACTTTCGGTCCAACGGACACAGCATGGATGATCTTCGTGTCACTGCCCTGAAGGGCGGCTTCAAAACGTCAAATGACCGATTAATAGCAGAAACAAAATTTATAAATTGGTTCAAAGCTGTGCAGAAGGGTTTGAATAAGGACAACAACTTTCTATATTGGTATGAGATTGATGATATATGAACTGTCTCAGCCACTCTAGGTGAACTTGTGAACTAAGAATTTACGATACCTCTGGGTCAATACTAATACCAGGTCTGTGAGGAATGGAGTAAACAAGGATCCTTATCTTACCCCATTTAGATGGTCTGTTTGTATTAAGGCATCTTAATGACGTATTTATGCTTGAAAAAAATATCTGTTTTCCCTTTTGATGTTGCATGTATATAAGCTGTCTGTACCACCAGCTTGCAAACTAACAGGATGTAAACCTGACGAAGGCTGCAAGGCCGAAAGCTTGTTTATTCTTATTCATTTGTAGTTAGCCAATAAATGGTATCATCCTGATTTAAAACTTCTTGCTTTTACTGATGGCTAACACGGTACAATACCCTACTGCTATCTTTAAGAGGTAAGCCAACACCTAACTTCTCTTTTTAAGTCTTTTTGGACATCTCCTCCCCACATACAGGTTATATTGCCTCTGTTAGGGCTGGTTCAGATGGACGTTTGGAGGCGTTGCGTTCGTTGGCGTCGCGTTTAGCAGCGTTCGTGTGCGTTTGGATGCGGTCGCGTTTTTTCTTCCCCTAGGGGGACATTAGCCGTCGCGGTTAACCTCCCCTGAAAGCTACATGTAGCTTCCAGGGGCTCCTTGAACGCCAGGGAAAATCGGGACCCAAACGCCGCGTTTGTGTAAACGCGCTTGAAAGCTTGGTACAAACGCTCCCATTCACTTGAATGGGAGAGTTTAACACCAAGCCCTGAACGCTGGATGTAAACGCTCTGCAAACGTCCGTCTGAACCAGCCCTTAATAGGTTGGGTTTTTAACCTCATACATATTTTTTGGGGGGGGGGGGGGGGGGAGTGAAATTACCGATTTGCATAGGTCTGAGTGGGGAAGTTGTTATTATGCTTACAGGCACACACCATGGTTGCCAGATGCTATAACCAGTGTTTGGGAGTACCATATTTTCTATCTTTTATAACAGCCTGAGCCCACTGCTGTGTTTTTAAAATTGCATGCATTTGTCAAGCGTTTTGAAATGTGTTTGATGCGTCTTAATGCCTTAAACGCCTGAAAGCGCATTAAACCACCTGAAAACACATTTCAAAAACACTTAAACGCATGCGTTTTTATGCTTTTTTAAAAACGCAGCAGTGGGCTCAGGCACTTAGTTGTTGTTACAAACTATTACACTATACTTGCCTCCTGCTATCTCCTTGTTGCTCTTTGACTCTGGAAAGGTCCTTGATCATCTACTCCCCCCCCCCTTCCCCCATCTTGGCTTTTGAGAGACTTGCCATCTATGAGATGAGCTTTTTTTTTATAACCAATCATACTGACCGGTTGCCATCTAACCTACTTAGCTCTGAGTTGTTCCACGAGGGCTTTAGCATTATACATTCAGTAAAGCAGAAATCAGCTGATTTTACCAAACATTTTGGAAATGTCAATTCACGCAGGTTTGCCTGTGCCCAAAAACGTCTCTGTCCCTCAGAATCCAAAGACTGTGAAAAACACCTCATACCTCTTCACTGCCATATCTCTATTTCTGTTCGCCCTTCTTGGGATTAATCTGCACATTTTGAGTGCTAAACTTATTTATGCCTGTGTGTTAATATTTGTGTAAGTAGGATATCTGGAAATGGCGCCAGAGGTTGTAAATTACTTGAGCTCCACGGCAACATTCTTTCCTGTGATTCACTCTCCCGTGAATGCAGATGCATAGAAAGTGAAGGTTTATAAGTCTTCATGGATTGCTGGAGAGGATCAGTATTGCCAGCAATGTACAGACGCCTTGCTGTATGCAGAGAATCTGGGAAAGGGAAGTCACAGGAGCTGATCCTTCATAAACTGCTGTCAGTGATCATAAAGAGATTACTCAGCCTCCTAAGTTCATTAAATATTATCTATATGTGTACAGCTGAATGGCAGACTGGCTCCTACAGTTTACATTCTTCTTCCGTTGCTGGAATTCTCCCCAGTGTGTTTCCATGCAAGGTGCATTCTTCCAGGTACAATGTGGGGAAATTTCAGCAATCAGCTCAGAGGAATTGTATAGTAAGGCAGATGCAGAAACGGCACGGTAAGCACATCTGCTCAGGAGGTGCCGGCGGTGTTCACATACCTGCCTTTTGGCACCTGCTGCGTCCGCATCGCCTCCCGTCCACTGTACCGTCCTCCACTTGCCCTAAAACCGATCGGAGCCTGGCAGAGGCATGAGGCTCCATGCTGGACTGTAATAAGTCAACAGGATTCCAAACTAGGAACAGGGAGGTTTCTCACTGGTCCACCATGAACCAATGACAATTTTCTCTGTTGAAGTCGTATTGGTTTGCAAACCAATGGGTTGTCCATGCTTCTGCTGGACTCTGATCTGCTTTGAACCAAACGGTGGGTGCCAGCAGGGCCAGATTTAGGCCAAGGCCACATAGGCCATGGCCTAGGGCACCACAAGAGCAAGGGCACCAAAGAAGCAAGCTTGCAAATGCTGCAATGCAGGAAGATCAGGCGAGCACCTGACTGCGGTACTCTGCTGCTAGCCGCCTGTGCAGCAGCCACCTTACTCTCTGTGCACGCTTGCATTGTGGCCGGTCGCTATGGACTTGGGCAGCATTGGAGACGGAAAGGAAGAGGAAGCTTCTGCCCTGGAGACAAATGGAGAAATGAGTGACATTGATGGCTGCTGTGGTGTGAAGGCGAGCTGGCTACCTATACTGAAGGGGTGTGGGAAAAGGAGGGATTAAGCTCTGGCTACCTATACTGGAGGGAAAGGGGGGAGCGGCCATCTGGCTACCTATACTGGGGGGTCATCAGGCTACCTATACTGGAGGGAAGGGGGGAAGGGTCATCTCGCTACCTATAGGGAAGGGGGGGGGGGCGGCTGGTGACAGTGGCCTTGGGTGGTAAAGAGTACATATCCGGCCCTGGGTGCCAGTGACAGCAGAATCCACCGGACAGGTGAGTCGATGTTTTGCATGAGGCGATCAGCCTAGTGGGTTCCGATTGACAGTGTGAATGTGTCCTAAGGTGTTTCTTCATGAACATCGCTCATGATAAAGTCCAGCATCGAAATAGGGAATATTTGAGAACCTAAACAGCCCCTTCTTCATGTGCAAGGTCTGGATGTTACAATGGCTAGTGATCACATGGAGCTATTTTCATGTAAGTAGGTAATTATGCAATTATGTACAGTATGGATGCCACCAATATGGAGGCTGGGTAGGGAGGATTAGAAACCTGACTGCACAGGCCGGTTTGTTAATTTCCATATCCCACCCGCAGCCCGTGAACTGCTACCCACTTTATTTGCAGACTAGTTGTGGATTCCACGGATGCTATTGGTCAATTGTTTTTCTTACTTTGTACAGCGGCATGGAATATGTCGGTGCTTTAGAAATCAATAGTAATAACTGCTAATTGTGCTGCAGTGCAACCTATTCACTGAATTTTTAGTTAGGCTATTTAGGCTAGTGCTCATCACATGTATTAGTGTAGCAATAGGGGTTGCAGAGGTAGCGACCGCATCGGGGCCCTTGGGGCAGAGGGACCCCGAGGGGCCCTCCATCAAGCACAATATCAGCTCTCTATTGGCCCTCTGCTGGTAATAATCACTTCTATAGATGCTTTAAATAGTAGTAATCATTAACAAACTGTTCCCCATCCCTTCTTGCACCTCTGACACTGTGGAAATTAGTGGCAGGTATTGGTGCGCCGTATCAGGTGTTATGTATAGAGTGCTTGGGGGGCCCCATGTAAAACTTGCATCGGGGCCCATAGCTCCTTAGCTACGCCCCTGTGTATTAGGAGATGAAGTCAGATGTTTAGATACAATATTGATTAAGAGGTGTGGCCTAACATCAGTGGTAGGCGTCTCCCGATAGAGTTAATGATATGTGAGGGCAGACTGTGTGGGGCCAAGGGTGGTCTTGACAAAACATGTGAGCGTGCAAGGAAAGCCCACATTGACCTTTACCTCCTTACTTTCTCGGATATCTTTGTCCAGGTGAAGTCCATGTGCTAAAGCAGAGCAGCTTGATGAAGCAAACCCATTGGCCTCAATTCACTAAGCTTTATCAAACACTTTATCAAACGTTTGATAATTTACCTCGTGGACAAAATCTAATTTTGAATTCACTAAGGTGCTATAGATTTATTGAACGTTTTATCGATAAAACATTTGATAAATATATAACACCTTAGTGAATTAAAAATTAGATTTTATCCATGAGGTAAATTATCAAACGTTTGATAAAGTGTTTGGTAAAGCTTAGTGAATTGAGGCCATTGTCTTTAATGCAAGCCTGAAGTAAAAAAAACCCAGATACCCATATATGGAGAGGGAAGACTCTGGATCCTAAAGAGCAGCCTTTCTCAACCTTTTTACCCTGGAGGAACCCTGCACATACTTTTTGGATCTCAAGGAACCCCTGCATTTATTTTGCAGGTGGCATGGTCTTTAAAAGCTGGTGTGGATGTTTATGTTACTCCCCCCCCCCCATTACAGTGCCCTTCATTATAATGTCTCCATATGCTAGTGTTTTTTATTAATGTGCTCATTATTAGTCTGACCCCCAGTTTCATACTTCCTCCAACCCCCTCAATGGGGAAAAATGCCAAGGAACGTCTGCAAAGTACTCAAGGAACCCTGGCTGAGAAAGCCTGCTATAGAGCCTTTTTCGTTCATCTCATGGTCCCCCCCCCCCCCCCCCCCCGTTCCAGCTCCGTCACCCAGTACCAGTATTCAACCAATGGGTTGAAAATGGCTCTGTGCTGCCACGAAAGGCTTCGTATGGCTTTGGGAGACCAAATGCTTCCAAAGACGTGGTTCTGTACTGCGCATGCGCAACCACACACGAGAGCGCACTCGAACCTGCGCAGTACGGAGCCGCCCGTCTTCAAGAGCATTCGGGCATCCAAAGCCTCCCATGGCAGCAGATTAAAACAGGGGTGACAGCGCTAGAATGAGGGGTCTGTGAGAGGAATGGGAAGGCTCTATAGGACCCAGAGGTCCTATAGAGGTCTCCATAGGTGAGTATCTGTTTTTTTTTTCACTTCAGATTTGCTTTAAGCACAGAGCAGCACATGAACTTCACCTGGGCAATGGTATCTGAGAAAGTAAGTGGGTTAAGGTCAATGTGTGTTTTGCTTGCACATGCTCTGCACATTCTGTCTGACAAGGAAAAAAATTGCCTTAGTCACTTGAATCTCAAGACTGGCTGAAGTGGCATTTCACGTTTATTGGATCTGATCAGCCTTCTCACTTCACATGAGTTGATGACCGAGAACAATTTAGGATTGTATCATCCACTTTTTATAATACTTTAGTGCACAATAAAAGAAAAACCTAACTAAAAATAGACTTCCCTGAATTTTGAGTGAAAAACGTCAATATGATGACTTTACTCACAGGATAAAATGTTTTCCTGTGTACAGATACTAACAATATGTATCCAAGGTATTACAGAGACATCCGATCAACAAGAAATTACATAAATATTTAGATTCACCAGAGTAAAATAAGGAGCAGCAGAAGGTTATGTCCGTACTTGGGAGCTAGAATTATTATTAAACCAAATTAATGTGAGAAGTGCCATTCTGACCAGGGGGACCATATTTTGAGGAAATGGTCTTCCTTTTTGTTAAGTGAATAGGTTTGTTCAGATAAGAATGCAGATTTCCACTCCTTGGCTATTATTGCTTTAGAGACATTGCAGGCTTGAGCCAATAGGGCATTTTGGTATTTATCTAGAGCAAGAGCGGCTTTGTGGAATAGGGCTGTCCAGGGATCTGGAGTCAATTGGACATCTAAGATTTTAGACTATGGCCTCAATTCACTAAGATCATGCTAGAGATAATAAGGCAAGAGAAAACTTACCTCCACACGTGAGAGAGTTATCTTACCTCTTCATTCCTTAAGTTACCTCTCCTGTAGTTAATTTACCTCCTCTGTAGTTAAGTTACCTCCTCTGTAGTTAATTTACCTCCTCTGTAGTTATTTTTCACATGCAGCTAATTAACAGCCTGTCTTTAACTCTGGAGTTATTTTAAGGATTGGAGAGTTAATTTAAAGACAGAAGAGTTAACTTTAGGTTTGGAGTAAAGCAGTGGTAGGAGGCGCCCTTGTTGTATGGTTTGCACTTAAGCTCATTAAAGACAAAATAAAATATGTAGTAGATCGCCTACCTTAAGAATGGACACTCCACTCGGTAGGATAGATGTAATAATTTAATAATGGTAAGCACTTAGGACAACGCCCAGCATATTCACCACAGACTGCAGCACTATATTGACCTGATGAAGCGGCCTATACCGCGAAACGCGTTGTCCTAAGTGCTTACCATTATTAAATTGTTACATCTATCCTACCGAGTGGAGTGTCCATTCTTAAGGTAGGCGATCTACTACATATTTTATTTTGTCTTTAATGAGCTTAAGTGCAAACCATACAACAAGGGCGCCTCCTACCACTGCTTTACTCCGAGTTTAACATCCCACATTTGTTGGATTGTTATTTTTTGCCACAAACTTGTGGCAAGAAACTTTTTTTCGAAGGAGCTGCGACCACCCACCCCAAAGACCGAGTGGAGACGGGTCTTCTCCACATGCTTATTCGAGTGGTTGCCTCTCCAAGCAACCTACACTTGTGAGTAGCATCATTTGCGTATCTAGACCAGATTGCAAGGATAATACACTATAGGGGCTCCCGGTGTCTCTGTGGTTTTTTTCTTTTTCGTTTACACAGTAACTTTAGGCTTGCCTGAGGTAAAATGTTTCCTGAATACTACATGCCTTATCACCATGGTAACAACTCTAGAAGAGTTATTAAAGACAGGAGATAAGTTTAGTGAATTGAGGCCATTATCATAAAGAAGTGTCTCCATAGGTCCTGTACTACAGAGCATCCCCACCAACAATGTGCTTGGTCAACTTCATTCCCACAACCCCAAAAACATAAGCCAGAAGGGATTATACCTCTTTTATATAGCATAGAGGGTGTTTTAAACCAGTCATAAACCATTCTGTAGCTTCTTTCTTTTATGCAGCAATTCATAGATGATTTAGCTATACTTAGGAATATTTCTTCCCATTCTTCAGTCATCCACGAGTACTGGAATCTATCATGCCATTTGATCATGGCTGGTGTAGAAATCTCGAGGGTAGAGTACCATACTTCATTATACATTTTAGAAATCAAGCCTGGTTTGTGAGTAAAGGTAAGAAACTCTGAGGTGATTGGTTTTGGGATTGAATCAAGCCCCAACCACTTAACGACCGCCTAACGCCGATAGGCGGCAGCAGGTCGTTCGAGCGGCCTTTCCATGTCAGTTCACGGAAGGTGTCTCTGTGAACAGCCTGCGAGCCTCCGATCGCGGCTCGCAGGCTAAATGCAAACATGCAGCGCCGTAAAGGAGATCAGCGATAGCTGGCCTCTGATTGGCCAGAGATCGCCGGCATCTGATAGGCTGAAGCCTATCAGAGGCAGTGCAGGACAGATCGCTGTTCTGTGCCGCCCAGAGAGAGGAGGGGAGGGAGGGAAAGAGAGGGAGGCTGGGAATCGCTGCGGAGGGGGCTTGAGGAGCCCCCTCCCCCCCCGCTAAACACATACAGCCGGCGGCGATCAGACCCCCCCAGCAGGACATCCCCCTAGTGGGGGAAAAAAGGGGGGAAGTCTGATCGCCCTGCATGCCTGCTGATCTGTGCTGTGGGCTGGAGAGCCCACGCAGCACAGATTTCTGAAAACAAGGCCGGTCCTTAAGTGGTTAATGTGAGAATCAAGAAAATGGCGGACCTTTAAGTATCTAAACTATTCGGTAGGAGGTAGATTGTATTTTTCTTTAGTCTGATACCATGGACCGTAACCAAAGCATGAACTTCATCCCTATCAGTAGCGGATACCCCCTTTCCCATGAGAAATCTCCACCTTTTCTCAAATAGATCATCAGGGAGGTCTGTATGCCTGATGTTGTAGTGAAACCCCTCCCACAGTGTGATGTCAGCACCATGGTCCTGACATCACACTGTGGGAGCCTTGTTGCATTGTGGGAAATAACGGCTGTAACTGGAAATAACTTCCAAGCAACCAGTATCTCCCTCTGTGCATATGTATATCTATAAACAAAACCTGCCTTTTAAGCCCGGTACACACTTTCAATTATGATTGGCCAATCACTGTCCAATTTTACCACCTCCTTGAAGTATGAGGGTCAACAGATATGAAATACTATTGAGCTGATTGTGCAGTTAAACCCTTATACTACATGGGGGTGGAAAAATTGGCCAATCATAATTGAACGTGTGTAGCAGGCCTTATCGCATTGTTAGAGGGTGTGTTTCTAGATAATGGCAATTGGTGGTGTCCAGGAGCGTAACAATAGACCCTGCAAGGGATGCAGCTGCAGGGGGGCCCAGAAGCAGCAGGGGGACCCATGGGGGGAGAAGTTTCTTTTCTCTGTCCTGAGACACTGACAACTAAGGGCACAATTGTTCTAATGACTGCCTCTGCTTAGCCACTGATAAGGAATTATACAAAGTTTTGCAGACAACGATTTGTAGACAGGCCCTATGCAGTGTGCAGCAGGGTCTTGTGTACAGCAGAGAAGTCTGCAGAGCCCCGCCTCCAGCCTCTCTACCTCTCCCCAAGTGCTCTGTACTGTAGTGATGCTGATGGAGTCTGCAGAGTCAGTTTTGCTCCATCCAGAGATGGACAGAGTGAGTGTAATAAGCAGCGGCTGGAAGCTCACCTGTCTGTTGGTTTTCTGTATGCATTTTCTGTACACCATGTGCGCAAGGAGGGGGTGGGGAGGCGGCCCCATCTAAAGATTTGCAGGGGGGGCCCAATGATTTCTAGTTACGCCCCTGGTGGTGTCTGGTTTTAATCATGTCTGCCAGCAGTAAAGATGTGCAGGCTGAATGTGGATCAAACAATATGAACAAATAACATGGCGAATATCAATCATTTCTTGATCTCTCTTCTATTTTTTACCTTCTCACTGTGCAATGCATTGATTTATTCTTTCCTCCTTTTCGCTAAAACTTCTCTTTAAAATATACGGCGTAGGTTTCTCTTTCACTCTCCTGGCTGATAAGCTTTATCACACATGTATAAAAAGAAGCAGTATTCTTGTACTCCACCTTTGCCCTTCCGGTGTGCTTTCACTGAAGGCAAAGGTCGTGTTTGTGAAAAGACGGAGAGATTGTGAAAGTTGTCGGTCATTGCCAGACAAACAAGACAACTTACCACTCTACGCAATACCTTTTGGCTGGCTAAACATGTTTTCAGAAACAGTCCTTTGAGGACATTTAGCTGAAACTCCTGAGAAAGAGAACAGGGTGTTTTCTCTGAAGCTTGCTCCTGGAAATACATTCTTGTTAGCTAATAAAGCTAAAGTTCAGAGGGGTGGTTTATCTGTGGTTACTGTGTGGTTAACCTGCCCGGGATCCAGGAATTGACTTCCATGCATCTGTTGTAAATGTAAGCAGATGTGGTCATCCACATTGGGCGTTAGGTTAAGCCAGGTTGCCAGGTGGTAAACAACACGTAGCTCAAAACAGTGGTGTGTAAGCCATCTGCTTAGATATTGCTGTTACGTCCCCCACCACTTCCTGCCAAGTGCCCACACACTCATACACACACACACACACACACACACACACACACACACACACACACACACACACTCTCACACACACACTCTCACACACACTCACATGCACTCTCACACACACTCACATGCACTCTCACACACACTCACACACACTCTCACACACACATTTACACACACTCACACACACACACACACACACACACACACTCACACACACACTCTCACACACACTCACACACACTCTCACACACACTCACACACACTCTCACACACACATTTACTCACACTCACACACACACACACTCACACACACACACACACACTCACACACTCACACACACACTCACTCACTCATACACACACACTCACACACTCATTGCTGTTACGTTCCCATCACTTCCAGTCATTTGTGGACACACACACACACACACACACACACACACACACACACACACACACACACACACACACACACGTGATAAAATAGCAGCTATTTCTGATATTGCATATAATACAGAAGCCATATTTTTTCATTTTATGTTGGCTATGTACTATCTCTTATGTGTACGTCTGTTAGGAGCCAGTCTGGCAGCTGGCTTTGGCGTATAATTGTCACCTGGACACCAGGGTGAAGGAAGCTGCTAATTTGATTTTCTGTATGTCAATGTAAATTACAATTGCATTCAGTTTCCTCTGGAAACTACAGCCTATCAGAAAAAGGGAGCTGCTTATTAGCAGCCATTTGGCAAAAATAGTCTAATGTGTCTGCATGGCTTTGAACTCTGTATATATGTAAACAGCCCTGTTGTTCCAAATAAACAATGGGTCCAGAGTCCAGGAACAGGAAACCGTTGGAATTTGCATATCACAGCAAGCAAGGATTTTACAGAGGGCTCTGCGAACTGTGATGTCACAATCATCTGGGGAAATTGGAATATTTCTGGATGTGAATATTGAGTAGCCCCAGGCTAGCCATCTTCCTATAAAAATCAGCTTGGAAGATTAGAACTCGTACTTCTCAGGAGCTAGCAACATGCTAGAGGTGCCCCGGCTACTGGTCGGAACTGCGTGCTCCCGTAAACAATGCTCTGATCTGTATGCTGGTAACGTTTGAGTCCCGTTTTTATTTTTGCAAACTATCTTGTTGTGTGTCCTTGTATTTTTACTTTGTTTTTGTAAATCTTTTGTATATATTTCTTTCTGCACTGTTCCACTTTTTGGGAATATTAAATATTTATTTAATAAGCCTGACTTCTGATGTACTAGCAGAGCTCGTAGTCCTAGAGAGAGACTGCAGAGTAATTTGTGTTACAAGTTCAGTGCCTGATTGTACTGCTGGGATTGTTATCAAATAAAATAGCTGTCGCTCAGGATTTAGACAATTATGAAACCTTTATTGTTTTGCACTTAGCACTAACCCACCCTAAAAACAATTAAAATACTGCGGAGCGCTCCACCACACCACAATGTCAGCACAACCTCATACACTCTCCATGCACTCTGGTACCGGTACCTTACCTTTAGATATTTCCAGCGTGCGGAGATAAAGTGGTTGCTGAGTTGGTATGTTATGCCGACTACTCGGCTTCACGCTACATGCAGTTCCCCAGCAAAGCTTCAGACAATTTCTCTCGTGGTTTTCCGGGCAAATATAGGAAATACTCCCCCTCCTTTCACTCCGCTAGATCCTTTAGATACTTTGTTTGTTTATCCTTCTTAATTTTCTTCTGTGTTCTCTCCACTTCCCCTTTCAGTAGATCGTTTAGTTTTGAGAACACTGGATTCTCCTTGTATGGATCCAGTGCCTCAATACTTGTATCCACAGCTTTTCTAATTTCTGTCAGTTGTATCTTTTCCTCCTCTATGATTAAGCCCAGTACCACAAATCCGTGTGCGATACTTGCGGCCTTCCACTTAGGGAGGAATCGATCATTACGCAGGTGTTCAGCGGGAATAATCTTTTCCCGTATTCCCCAGGGTAGAACCCGTGCCTCCCTATAAGACTCTAAGGTCGATATGTTCCATTTACGTCTGAGGTGTTTGAGGGTCAGTTTCCTATGCTGTCGACATAGCTGTTTAATTTCTTGGTCAGAGTTAACTGTAGTGGAGTCAATGTCATTTATCTTAAATGTGGATTCAATGTCGAGATTGATATCATCTGTGATTGCGTAGGCCATAGCACAATAAGGTCAAACTGAAGCCAACTACTCAATAGTCAAGGGAGGAGAGACAACACCAAAAACCTCTGAAACACCACAAAACCTGTCTATCTCACTCACCAATATACGTCAACCTTAACTGTTTGTGTAACACAAACAGGAGCAACTGCATAAAATAATTCCAAGAATTGCTATCAGAACTGCTGGGATTGTGCCTTGCTACCGTGTGATTGCATTGTGTGTGTGGCGTTCCCGTATTTTGGCCTAAGCGCGCGGCTGACCCAAATACGAAAACGCTGGATTGAGTGCAGGCCACGCGACAGCAGAGTGAGAATTGTCAAAGTGTCTAGTCAGTCATTTTCAGACACACGCACATTGCTGTTACATCCCCATCACTTTTAGTCATTTTCAGACACACACACATTACTGTTACGTGTCCAATCACTTCCAGCCATTTGCCGAGACACACACACACACACACACACACACACACACACACACACACACACACACACACACACACACACACACACACGTTATCTCCCCATCACTTCCAGCCATACGCACGGACGCACGCATGCACGCACGCACGCACACACACGTGATGTTCATATGAGATAACCCAAATGTTACTGCTTACAAAGCCAATTCTTTTGTCTCTTTCCTGCTATGTATGACTATATCACATTACCACACAGAGTACTATGTGCTATTGTTGCTAAAGTGGTTTACTGTGAAGATACCAGTTGCCTGGCTGTAGTGCTGATGTTTTATCTTCAGTGGTTTGAGTGACACACTTGGAACAAGCATGTGGCCTATCAGACGGATCTTATCTGAAAATCTGATGTGAATACATTTTCTAGGTCAGCAATTCCTCAGACAGCAGAGAAGTCTATTTCCAGGCACAGTTCTGTACTGAGGTGTGCAGGGGGGTAGATACCATGGGCTGCATTCACTAAATACCAGAAAGGTATATGTTGGCATACGTAAATTTTACCGGGCTTTACACAAACTATGTAACAGTTATGCACTTTGCCTAGCACCTGTCAGGGCTGGCGCTACCATAGAGGCAAAGGGGGCGAATGCCCCCGGGCCTCAGAGCCTGTGGGGGCCCCCAAGGTGCCCCTCCTCCCCTCCAGCTATGGTGACCCATGAGACGGGATGTTGTGTGTATACTCCGCATAGAAAAAGGAGGAGTTGAATAAGGGGAACCCCAAAAATGCTTTTTAGGGGACATGAGATGGACACCTTATGATATTGTGTGACGGGAGAGGGAATTTTATCGGGCCTGACAGATGGCTCAGGGGCCCTGGGGGTGATTTTGGTTGCAAGGGGGGAATCACGAGGGCCCCAAGTGACTTTTCCCCTGGGGCCCCATTGTAGCTTGAACCGGCCCTGGCTCCTGTTATACTTACAATGCATACACACTTCTTGTGTAATGGAAATACCGTAACGCATGCAGTGCATTCTATGTATGTGTGTCCAAACTGTGTAGCCTGTGCTCTCTGCATATGTAAATTTCATAGCTACTTGCCATGTACACCCCCATGATACTTTTATTGGAGTGCCACAACACTCTGTAATAATACCATGGCACATGTACATCTAAAAAAGGGCATTTGGCTACAGGATCATGCCGATAATAGAATATCAGTAATATTACCGATATTACCGCCTTACCTAACCAACTCTAACATTAACCCTCCTCTACCTACGCCTAACATTAACAACCCCCTTCCCTTCTACTCCTGACACTAACTTACCCACTGCTTATGCCTAACACCAACACCATAATTAGGACACTAGCCCCCCCCCCCAACAATGCCTAACGCTTACCCTCCACTTATGCTTAAAGAGGAGCTGTTAGGTATAGGGTCTCAGAGAAAAAAAAACCACATATATCAGTAGCTAAATATTGGCTGTACTTACATTACATATGCATTTCACTGTCCACGTTTGGATTTCACAGAATTTTTATATAGTATTTGCAGAGATTGATGCTCCTGACAGCTCATGGCAGGTTCCATGTTTGTCTGTCTCCTATGAAGCCAATTGTGATATCATATCCTCCCTGCTTCCTGATGATTCCACTCACAAAAAAGTTCTTAATGGACAACACTACTGTGCAGTGAATATTAATTAGCCATGTGGCTAGGAACAATAGCGGACTCATGTAGTATACTCTAATGGAACATGTGCCCTGTGATTTTTCAGTGCTGTGAGTTTAGGCTGCTGTTACAAGCTGCTGTAACATGAGCCTGTAACTTCTCACTGTGAAAGCAGCCTTAGGGCGGGATAGGGAAATGAAGGGTATGACCCAAGGTAGTGCAGTGGGGAGAAGAAGCAGCCCCAGAATGCTTTGCAGTATCTGTTATGTGTCCTGCCGGCCTCCTTAGGAGCTTGGGAATACAGAGCCGTGCTGTCAGCACACGTCAAAGTAAGAGAGATTTTTAACTTCAGTATTGCCTTTTTGGCTTCCTTCTAAACTGTTTAACACAGGAGAATAGAGGTTTAAATTAGCTTTTGCAGCCTGACAGTTACTCTTTAAAGGGAACCTGAGGTGAGAGGGATATGGAGGCTGACATGTTTATTTCCTTTTAAATAATGCACATTGCCTGGCTGTCCTGCTGATCCTCTGCCTCTAATACTTTAAGCCATAGACCCTGAACAAGCGTATGCAGAATCAGGTGTCTATGACAAATCTGGCAGTATTAGCTACATGCTTTTTTCAGGTCTGCGATTTAGACCCTACTGACCAGAAAGATCAGCAGGACAGCCAGGCAACTGGTATTGTTTAAAAATAAATGAATATGGCAGCTTATATGGGTCTCACACCTCGGGTTCCTTAACACTAACCATTAGCAGATATTAAAGCTAACCTGAAGCTAATTTATAATAAAAAAAAAAAACAAATACTTACCTAAGGAGGGGGAAGGCACTGGGTCCTATTGAACCTTCAATTCCTCTCACGGTCCCCGTGTGCCAGTGATGTCTGCCCCATTCAAATCTCCCCGCCCCCTCCACCCTGGGAGGCTTCATAAGTCTTTAGGAGCCCACGTGCTACAGATGGGCGGCTTTGTACTGTGAGTGCGCAAAAGACCGGGCTTGTGCATGTGCAGCACTCAGGCTCCCAAAGACTTCCCAAACCTCCATCGGCGAAAGAGAGCAGTCTCCAACCCATTGGTTAGAGATTGCTAACAGGGTGTCAGTGCTCGAATGAGGGGACAAGGATAGGAGCGGGAAGGTTTTATAGGACCTAGAGCCTTCTCACCAGTGGTGGATCCAGCTTCACATTTTTTGGGGGGGAGGCGAGGGGGGCATGACGGTTGACTGGTGGGGCCCATTTGGGTGATCAAAATCGATGTTTGTATGGCAAGCCTAACTCAGGTGATAAAATTAAGGCTAACTAGTTCAGCAATGATAGGAACCGAATAAACATAGCAAACAAAACTCAGAGGCTTTTGAGCAGAGCAGATTGTCCAAATGATGGTGCTATTATTAAAGAAAAGTTACCTACAGACGTACTTAACTGGTCTAGTTTGCTGGCATGCTTTAATCCTTACTTGCTAGCAAGCTGCTCCTGTGTGGACAGATCATTCTAACCCCCAGCCTGTGTCTCAAGTCTCTACAAGCAAGGGGAGGGGGAAGAGGCAGGAGGGAGAGAAACACAGTGAGTTTAATTCCATATGTTAGTAGCTAAGCATTGCTTGAGACTAGAACTTGGATTGTACAGACAGGAAATTTTGAATCAGGATTATTATCCTGATTGAAAACTTTCTGTCTGTAAAATACAAGCTCTACTTTAATGGATAATTTAAAAGAAAAACTGCAAGCTTTCAGCTTGCAAACCTTCTTCAGCCTCTATTCTTGTTGACTGACAATGTTAGAACATACAATCAGAAGGAGGTAAATAGATTGTTTGCAAATTAAAATGCCATCCAGATACATTAATTACAAAAGATCTTGCAAGGATTGGGAGGTATTTATGGCAAATAGATAAGACCCTAGGCTTACTTAATTTTCACCGTGATGTTGCGCTCAGTCCTCGCTTCCCTGTTCAGGCTGCTGACTATACACAGAGACAAGTCCCAGTCACGATATAAGATACACACAATAGTCGCGCCAGCTATCCGTATCAACTCTTGCAATCCAAAGGCCCTTAAGGCTGGTTTCACAGTGGGACGTTACAGGCGCACGTTAGTGCAGCCTGTAATGCAGCCCACCGCACAGCAATGAAAAATCATTGGGCTGTTCACAGTGCCCACGTTGCGTTACTCAGTAACGCTGCGCCATAACAGAACGTACTGCATGCAGTACTTTATAAGCTGCAGAGCCGCGTTAGACTGCTTGCACATGCGCTGTAATGTTGGGAAGGAGCGGAGAGCAACCAAGCACATGGCTAATTAATATTCACTGCACTCTGTGACGTGCAGTGTTTACTTCCTGGAGCGGCCGCTCTGTGCGCCGATTGGCCGGGCGGGACCACGTGATGCTGCATGCGTCCAAGAGTACGCATCACGGCATCACGGACGCCAGAGTGAGCTGCACAACGCGGCTCACTCTGACGTCCACATTAGAGAGCACCAGGCGTTGCGGTAGGGGCACGTTATGCGACCATAACGTCCCCTAAAACGCAACGTCCTGGTGTGAAACCAGCCTAAAAATAAGAACACAGCAGATCAATACTTCTCATAGTGAGTATTATACTCACTATGAGAAGTATTTAGAGTATTGCCTCATCAGTGACACCCTTGTGCATAAACACACACTGCGTGAGGAAATAAACTACTATCACCAGGGTTAAATGGGGATCACCCCCCCCCCCCCCCCCCTTTCTTTCCCTGCTCACCAGAGGAATTCTTGACAGTATTGTATATTATAAAACATCCGAGCTGTAAAACCTTAAAAACATCAAGAGATCTCTCATAGCATAAAACCGCTTTAATAGGTATCTATTCTCGGAGGAGACGCGGCCTGGGCATGTGAGAGGTGACTGGAGCTGGCGGCGATGTGGTATTGTGATATGCTATAATGCAAGATACTTTTATGTACGCAGTTTTAACTTGGGGGCCATTGGGAGCCTATTAAAGCGGTTTTATGCTATGAGAGATCTCTTGATGTTTTTAAGGTTTTACAGCTCGGATGTTTTATAATATGCAATACTGTCAAGAATTCCTCTGGTGAGCAGGGAAAGAAAGGGGGGTGTGTGATCCCCATTAGCAGTAATGTCTAAATCACACACCTGAAACAAGCACAAAGCTAATCCAGTCAGACTTGTGGGACTGATAACGCATGGTTTCTGCTGCTTGACCAGCAGGTGGATTTCCTCAGCTTTTCCACCTCAGTCCGACACTGTGCAGTCATACTAGGCTTGATAACCGTTACCATGCTGTACATGCTATCATGTCATCTCCTCCTTAGCGCAGAAAGCACTTGACTCATTGGTATTCGTGGGGAAAGACTAAAGGTGGCCATACACTGGTCGATTTGCCATCAGATTCGACCAACAGATAGATCCCTCTCTGATCGAATCTGATCAGAGAGGGATCGTATGGCTACCTTTACAGCAAACAGATTGTGAACCGATTTCAGCCTGAAACGTTCACAATCTGTTGTGGTGGTGCTGCTGCTGCTGCCGCCCCCGCCCGCCCGCATACATTACCTGCTCCGCCGGCGCGACTCCAGTCTCCCGGTCACCGCTGCTCTGTCTGCGCTCTGGTCTCCAGGTCCGGCATGCCTCACTTCTTCTAGCCTGGCAGGAAGTTTAAACAGTAGAGGGCGCTCTACTGTTTAAACTTCCTGCCGGGCTAGAAGAAGTGAGGCATGCTGGACCTGGAGACCAGGAGACTGGAGTCGCGCCGGCGGAGCAGGTAATGTATGCGGGCTCTATTGCGTCGGTCATCGGGCACTCGAACGCCGCTAGCGATGCGCTCTTTACCCGCGGGCGATCGACGGTTATTTTCCGCACGGCGCGATCGACGGGATCGGACAAAATGGATCGAAATTCGGCGTGTAGCGTGAACGATTGGCAGCAGATTCGATCCCAGTGATCGAATCTGCTGTCGAAACGGGCGCAAATCAGGCCAGTGTATGGCCAGCTTTATGGTCGGAGAAGGCGTGGGGTTTCTTGTCCTGTGGTTGATGGTTGTCTTTTAATGTGGGCAGTCAATATTTAGGGTGAGCAGTTTGGATGATCTGGGCCCTAAACACACTAAAGGAGGTGTCAAAACAACTGGCACGGATGTGTGCACCTTTGATCTCCGATGGTGGGAGTTATTCCTGAGCAACAGCAGTGTTGCAATGTGATTGATATTCTTTGTTTTTCTTAAAACAGACCTAAATTATTGCACAAGAGACCAGAAAACACAGAGAAGTCCTCCCTGTGTGTGTTTATAGAAAACAGCCTGTGTTATTCTGCCTTCTCAGCAAGGAATCACAAGTGTTATTTGAGCTGTCATGTCTGTCAGCTCTGTACTAAGCTGTGTTCTGACTTCTGTGCTAATTTGTAAACACAGGTCGCACAGGGCCCCTAGTGGCCGGACCGCACAATGCCTTCCAATTGGTTTCAGCACACAGACCATGCAATCTGTGGTTGCAATCGGTGCGCAGAAACTGCGTGAATTTTGGCAGCAGACCGACTAGAAGGGAACCTGTGAGTTATGGTAATACAACTTATACAATATTTCAGGGTATAACTGCCACCACCTCTGTTACCATGGGACAGAGGAGCCCACTGACCGACTGACTTAGACCTGCAAATAAAATGGTTAAACACAAGCTATTTTATCTAGCGATCAACAGTAGTAGCGACTCTTCAGAAACCAGGGTTCAGTTTGTGCGGCTGAATAATAGGGTAGCTGGACAAATAAAGGACGTTAGCATCGTTTATTACAGGGGTGAGCCTGGGGTGCCTGGCACCTGGGTGCAAGATTTTCTCTGGCGCCTATGGGAGTGGTTAAATTAACCGCGCCCAACCACATAACCACACCCATGTCCTGCCTAATCACACCCACACCTTCCACCTCTTTACGCATGCATGTGATACCCCATTCCTACCCCTCTTCCATGGGCTTGCTCCTGGCTGGCTTTGGCTGCCTGCGAGTCTGCTAGTCTCTGGACTGACTCAGGCTGAGAGGCTCTGCGAGTGCGACGCAGTCACACACTGCGTACTTATGGCTGCCTGCGGCCACCCTACTCTTGCTCGCTGTCGTCGGCTCCTCCCCCCGCCAAGCACAAACGTGAGGTGGGCTGCCTGTATCTTTCCCGTGGCGCCGCACAGCCTGCCAGTGTTGCCAACCTTTCACGTTATTTTTTACTGACAAATACCTAAAAATTTACTGACAAAATTTCCCCACTAAATGCACATAAGAGACAGCGTTCCACCAGTAAATGCACGTAATGATGGACAGCCTTTCATCAGTAAATGCACATAAGAGACAGCTTTTCACCAGTAAATGCACATAATAAGAGACCGCTTTTCACCAGTAAATGCACATAATAAGAGGCCGCTTTTCACCAGCAAATGCACATAATAAGAGGCCGCTTTTCACCAGCAAATGCACATAATAAGAGACAGCTTTTCACCAGCAAATGCACATAATAAGAGGCCGCTTTTCACCAGTAAATGCACAAAATAAGAGGCCGCTTTTCACCAGCAAATGCACATAATAAGAGGCCGCTTTTCACCAGCAAATGCACATAATAAGAGACAGCTTTTCACCAGTAAATGCACATAATAAGAGACAGATTTTCACCAGTAAATGCACATAATGACAAACAGCCAGTGTCCCCAGTATATGTAGCCAGGGATATATGTGCCCAGTATATGTAGCCAGAGGTATATGGCATACATTTGAAATCGGCGCCGGTAGACTTGGGCGCAGGATCCAGCTGTTATATGGCTGGTCCTGCTTCTGCACAAGTCCGGGTCGTTTTAATTACTATTCCCCCTCCAGGCCGCCATGGATAGTGGGGGAATGAAATAATTCGGCTTCCAGCAATTGCTGGAGGCCAAATTATTGTGTTTTTTAAGCAACTTCGGCTCCGTCTTCCGACGGAGCCGACCTTCCTTACTGAGCGCCGCTATAGACTGATTCCCATTACAGTCTATGGCGGCGCTGGCTGCGCCCAAAGCTAGCAGCGCTGAAAAGCACTGCTCCAGGTATATGTCCCCAGTATATGTACGAGGGATATATGTGCCCAGTATATGTAGCCAGAGGTATATGTCCCCAGTATATGTAGCCAGGGGGTATATGCGCCCAGTAGACGTAGCCAGGGGGTATATGCTCCCAGTAGATGTAGCCAGGGGGTATATGCTCCCAGTAGATGTAGCCAGGGGGTATATGTGCCCAGTAGATGTAGCCAGGGGTTATATGCACCCAGGAGATGTAGCCAGGGGTTATATGCACCCAGGAGATGTAGCCAGGGGTTATATGCGCCCACGAGATGTAGCCAGGAGGTATATGCGCCCACGAGATGTAGCCAGGGGGTATATGCGCCCACGAGATGTAGCCAGGGGGTATATGCTCCCAGGAGATGTAGCCAGGGGTTATATGCGCCCAGGAGATGTAGCCAGGGGTTATATGCGCCCAGGAGATGTAGCCAGGGGTTATATGCGCCCAGGAGACGTAGCCAGGGGGTATATGCTCCCAGTAGATGTAGCCAGGGGGTATATGCACCCAGGGGATGTAGCCAGGGGTTATATGCGCCCAGGAGATGTAGCCAGGGGTTATATGCGCCCACGAGATGTAGCCAGGGGGTATATGCGCCCACGAGATGTAGCCAGGGGGTATATGCGCCCACGAGATGTAGCCAGGGGTTATATGCACCCAGGAGATGTAGCCAGGGGGTATATGCGCCCACGAGATGTAGCCAGGGGGTATATGCTCCCAGGAGATGTAGCCAGGGATTATATGCACCCAGGAGATGTAGCCAGGGGTTATATGCGCCCAGGAGATGTAGCCAGAGGTTATATGCGCCCACGAGATGTAGCCAGGGGGTATATGCGCCCACGAGATGTAGCCAGGGGGTATATGCGTCCACGAGATGTAGCCAGGGGGTATATGCGCCCACGAGATGTAGCCAGGGGGTATATGCGCCCACGAGATGTAGCCAGGGGTTATATGCGCCCACGAGATGTAGCCAGGGGGTATATGTGCCCAGGGGATATAGCCAGGGGTTATATGCGCCCACGAGATGTAGCCAGGGGGTATATGTGCCCAGGGGATGTAGCCAGGGGGTATATGCGCCCAGGAGATGTAGCCAGGGGGTATATGCGCCCAGGAGATGTAGCCAGGGGGTATATGCGCCCAGGAGATGTAGCCAGGGGGTATATGCGCCCAGGAGATGTAGCCAGGGGGTATATGCGCCCAGTAGATGTAGCCAGGGGTTATATGCGCCCAGGAGATATAGCCAGGGGTTATATGCGCCCAGGAGATGTAGCCAGGGGTTATATGCGCCCAGGAGATGTAGCCAGGGGTTATATGCGCCCAGGAGATGTAGCCAGGGGTTATATGCGCCCACGAGATGTAGCCAGGGGGTATATGCGCCCAGGAGATGTAGCCAGGGGTTATATGCGCCCAGGAGATGTAGCCAGGGGTTATATGCGCCCACGAGATGTAGCCAGGGAGTATATGCGCCCACGAGATGTAGCCAGGGGGTATATGCGCCCACGAGATGTAGCCAGGGGGTATATGCGCCCACGAGATGTAGCCAGGGGGTATATGCGCCCACGAGATGTAGCCAGGGGGGATATGTGCCCAGGAGATGTAGCCAGGGGGGATATGTGCCCAGGAGATGTAGCCAGGGGGTATATGCGCCCAGGGGATGTAGCCAGGGGGTATATGCGCCCAGGAGATGTAGCCAGGGGGTATATGCGCCCAGGAGATGTAGCCAGGGGGTATATGCGCCCAGGGGATGTAGCCAGGGGGTATATGCGCCCAGGAGATGTAGCCAGGGGGTATATGCGCCCACGAGATGTAGCCAGGGGGTATATGCGCCCACGAGATGTAGCCAGGGGGTATATGCGCCCACGAGATGTAGCCAGGGGGTATATGCGCCCAGGAGATGTAGCCAGGGGTTATATGCGCCCAGGAGATGTAGCCAGGGGTTATATGTGCCCAGGAGATGTAGCCAGGGGGTATATGTGCCCAGGGGATGTAGCCAGGGGGTATATGCGCCCAGGAGATGTAGCCAGGGGGTATATGCGCCCAGGAGATGTAGCCAGGGGGTATATGCGCCCAGGGGATGTAGCCAGGGGGTATATGCGCCCAGGAGATGTAGCCAGGGTGTATATGCGCCCAGGAGATGTAGCCAGGGGGTATATGCGCCCACGAGATGTAGCCAGGGGGTATATGCGCCCACGAGATGTAGCCAGGGGGTATATGCGCCCACGAGATGTAGCCAGGGGGTATATGCGCCCAGGAGATGTAGCCAGGGGGTATATGCTCCCAGGAGATGTAGCCAGGGGTTATATGCGCCCAGGAGATGTAGCCAGGGGTTATATGCGCCCAGGAGATGTAGCCAGGGGTTATATGCACCCAGGGGATGTAGCCAGGGGGTATATGCGCCCAGGAGATGTAGCCAGGGGGTATATGCGCCCAGGGGATGTAGCCAGGGGGTATATGCGCCCAGGGGATGTAGCCAGGGGGTATATGCGCCCAGGAGATGTAGCCAGGGGGTATATGCGCCCAGGAGATGTAGCCAGGGGGTATATGCGCCCAGGAGATGTAGCCAGGGGGGATATGCGCCCAGGAGATGTAGCCAGGGGGGATATGTGCCCAGGAGATGTAGCCAGGGGGGATATGTGCCCAGGAGATGTAGCCAGGGGGGATATGTGCCCAGGAGATGTAGCCAGGGGGGATATGTGCCCAGGAGATGTAGCCAGGGGGGATATGTGCCCAGGAGATGTAGCCAGGGGGGATATGTGCCCAGGAGATGTAGCCAGGGGGGATATGTGCCCAGGAGACGTAGCCAGGGGGTATATGTGCCCAGGAGATGTAGCCAGGGGGTATATGTGCCCAGGAGATGTAGTGAGTGACAGTCCCCTCCCCCCCCCCCCCCCTAGCCGCCGCTCCCCCCTCACCTTGCAGCAGAGTCAGACCTCGATCAGCGGGCGACCCGACCAGTAAGAGGGCGCCGGACGCACCCGCTCTATATGCGGAAGTGATGTCACTTCCGCATATCAGTGCGGCGTGCTAGGTCCTAGCGCCCGCACTACTGGTCGCCGCCTGATCGAGGTCTGACGCGGCGCCGGTGTATTTGCTGCCGGAGGGAGGGAGGGAGAGAGCGGCGGCCACAGGGGGAGAGCGACGCGGCGCCTCTCAGAGGCAGGCGCCTGGGTGCCTTGCACCCGCAGCACCCGCCCAGGCTCGGCCCTGGTTTATTAAATATGCAATATGAATAATTAATATATACAGAAAATCGTTAAAATCAACAAGTATAGAGACAAATAATAGCCAGTATGAAAATAAAAGGGAGAAAATACTTAGGTTCGTGGAAATATGTCCTTTCTGGGAAAACTTGTAAAGTTCCTTTGTTTCAGTTCAGGAGCAAAGTTCAGACAAGATGGGCGCTAACCACATGGTCCTCTGGCTAGCAGCAGCATGCTCTCGTGAAGATGGGATTTGGAGGACTGAGGGAGGAGTCCCTGGCAAACACTTTTCACTGATCCCCATCTTTGGGTGGAGTCTCAGGTTCATCCCAGGGGCTGGACAGGGTGCAGTTAATCCCCTGGGTGGGTTCCTGGTGGCCACCAAATATGACATTTTCTATATCCCGGCTTACGCTTCCCGCACACACTTAACGGCCACAAATTCATGTTCCTTAGAGTATGGCAGTTCATATGACATCAAAGTTGGGTGCTTTCGCACGCCCGGTTACGAAATAGCAGAATACCTCGGGTTCTGGGTATGTCAGTGGCCTTAATTTAATATTAAAATATTCACCAGACCCGGACCAGTAGAATGAGATAACTTTCATACCTCTCATATAAACGGTATTCCTTAAACATGCTAAAAATCATATATAGCATTCACTTTGTCTCTGCTGCTGACGGTGCCAGGCAGTCTGGCCTCATGCTGAGCTTATCCTGGCTTCTTCAAAAGGCAGTGACACTTGCCTTTTTTTTTTACTGCTGGGGCTTTCACACCTGGGCCCATATGCAATTCCCTTTTTCTCCTGAGTTTTCTCCTAGGTGATAATTTTAAACTTGTCAATAAAATGCCTTTGAAGCCACCAGAAAGCAAGAAAATACTCAAAATATTTTGATAGCACTTTTTCACCTACTTTTTGGTATTATTTTAGTTGGAAGAAAACTCAGGTAAAAAAAATGAATTGCATATGGCCCCTGGTGTCACTGGCCAGGAAAGGGACTCTTTGTGCTCAATTAGCATCTGAGTGAGATCAGCTGGGACAACCTTTGACCCCTCTGCTAAGGCCCAGATTCCAGTAACATGCTAATTAACAAGTCACAGGCAGAAGACTTCATGAAAAGACTTTCCTAGCAGCTATGAAAGTTAGATTTCCCAAAAGAAGACCCCAGGCTTGACTGCCTGGTATCCACAGACAGACGATTCTGATCTGACACGCCAACGGCAATCGGTGCAGTAAACTGATGATGATGGCGTTCGCCTTTTTCATGGCTCTTCCGTGACAACAGGAGTTTAACTCTTTTTGTGCTCCCATGAAACCAGGAAGTAGACACACTGCAGATATATTGTAGAAGTGCTGTAAGCTATAATAAGGAAATGATTAAAGGGTCATTTTTCTGGTGATTATCTTTTAGAGAGGAAGTTCTGGGTTTAGGTCCAATTCAGGGGGAAAAAATGTGTGTGTGTATGTGTGTATATATATATATATATATTCAGAGGGTCTATAAATGGAAACTTCCATTGGAAGTGATAGGACTGTGTTTCCAGACTATGAAATATAACAACATGTGATTGTTATTGTGTAACAGTGTTTTTTTTTTCTTTATCACTTCAAGAATGTTTGCTGCAGGATGAAAGTGCATTTGATAAGCAGACCTAACATTATCTTTTGTGATTATCTCCATAGAAAACAGCCAGAGTATCGTAGACGTGGCTTTTTGATCTTGACTAAAGCTACATACCGACTGAAAGAAAGATTGTGTGAATCGCACAACGAAACGATTGTTCCTCGATCTATCGTTCATGATATCTATCCAGCGGGATGTGAACAATGTGATGCTTTGACAGGCAAGAAGGGAAATGGTCTGATTGTTAAACGATGCGGAAAGTGCAACAAACAATTTGCAGACACAAAATGATCTGCGGATGTGATCCATCAGTTGTTCGGAATGCACAAGAATAGTTGTAGGTTATTTGTCGAAACTACATTTTATATCACCGATATCAGAACAATCAGTCGTTCGTTTTGCATAATTTTTTTTATAAGGTTGGCACATGGGATACTTTTTTATGTTTTCAATTTATATGTCTGTGTGTATACTTTTGATAATGGTCAATAATATGCCTTTGAGATTGAGTTTGAGCATTTAATGTTAAAGAGAAACTCCAACCTAGAATTGAACTTTATCCCAATCAGTAGCTGATACCCCCTTTTACATGAGAAATATAATGCATATCACAAACAGACCATCAGGGGGCGCTGTATGACTGATTTTGTGCTGAAACCCCTCCCACAAGAAGCTCTGGGACCGCTGTACCCTGGGCAAACTGCCACAATGTAACAATGTTCACAGACAGGAATTAGCTGTTTACAGCTGTCTCGTCTCTAACAGCCAAAACAGCTAGGAGCAGCTACATAACCTGCCCACAGTAAAAATGTCACCATGTAATAAATGTCAGAATGTAAATCTGGGAGAGGAAAGATTTTACAATGAGCAAACACTGACTAAATCATTTATACATAATTATGGTAAAAATGAAGCACTTTTTTACTACATTATTTTCACTGGAGTTCCTCTTTAAATGGGGGAAAATGGAATGAATTTCAAGATACTAAGGAATATGGAGATACGATGGAGATGTAGGGAAAGGAGCTTTCTGTAATTGGAAAAAGAAAGAAGTGTTTATAAATTTTTTTTGTAGTACTTTGGAGGGTAATGGAGGGAGGGGATCGTTAAAGGAGTTTTCAGGGAAAAAATAATAAAACAAGCTCTACTTACCCGGGGCTTCCTCCAGCCCCAAGCTCCCAGCATGTCCCTCGCCGCAGCTCTGCCCGCAGCCGTTCACCGCAGCTCCGTCCCGGTCCCCGGCGATGACGTCAGGTCGGCCTGTACTGCGCCTGCGCGAGCGGCGCTGTCAATCACCGCCAACGCTTCAACAGTAGTTCTGCGCCTGCGCAGTCCGCTCAGGTCCACGTAGTTGGTGGGAACGCAGTCGCACTGTGCAGGCACAATATGTTTCGCACCTGCACAGTAGCACAGAGCACTCAGGCTCAGCTGTTTCCATTGAGAAGGATCGGCTCCATGTTACTGCAAAGGTGCAAGCCGTCTGTCCTGCACCTGCGCAGTACAGTAACGCTCGTTTACATGCAGAAGCACAGCCGAGAACTTCTAAATGGTCCCGACCAATGGTGGTCTTGAGGAGGACATATGAAGCCTATGGAAGATCCAGAAGCTTCCCTCTACTGAAGTATCTGATTTTTGTGTTTGTAGAATTCACAGGTTTGTTTCAACCACTTCCCAAGCACGTTTTTTTCCCTTAAAAACCAGAGCAATTTTCACATGATGCTCCTCCCATTCATTCTCTAATAACTTTATTGTTACTTATCCCACTGACATGATCTATATATTTTTTTGTGTATGGTTTTTTTGCCACACATTAGGCTTTCTTTGGATCGTACTTTTTGCTAAGAATTATTTTATTTTATGCTAAATGCCAAGTGGACCAATTGATTAAACCAGTATCAATAAAGATTATAGTTTAAAGCCGCATTGATGAGACTTATTCATAAATTGCAATTTACTGAATCAATTGCTTCATTGGACAATCTTATCTTGACCTATAACCAATACAAATCTGACTTCCCTGCAGTGACCAGCACAAAATAAAGCCGATTTAACTACTTGAGTACCGCGCTAATTAAAATCTACGCCCTGTTTTGGTGGGCTCCTGGCTGGCAGGGCATAGATTTCAATTAGCCGCCACTGCGGGCATCCGCCGTTTCCCGCCGATCGCGCTGCTCAAACCCGACGTGTCTCGCCGCATCTCACAGGCTCTGCCTGTCTCTATGACGCCAGAGTCATGTGAGCCGGTCAGGAGACGATTTCATTGGCTCCTGGCCCTGTCTATCAATGTAAGCCGCTCCCATTAGCTTACATTGATAGACACGGTCAGGAGCCAATGAAAGCTCACATGACTCTGCTGTCATAGAGACAGCAGAGTCTATGTCCTGGGGGTCCCGGCGTGCGGCGATGATGGCGGTTGCGGCGGGTATGCGTGGCAATTCGTCGGGATTCCGTCATTCTTGCACCAGCGGTCTCTGGTCCTTAAGGGGGCAGAGACCGTTGGTACTTAAAGAGAAACTCCAACCAAGAATTGAACTTTATCCCAATCAGTAACTGATACCGCCTTTTACATGAGAAATCTATTCCTTTTCACAAACAGACCATCAGGGGGCGCTGTATAACTGATATTGTGGTGAAACCCCTCCCACAAGAAACTCTGAGGACCGTGGTACTCCTGGCAGTTTCCTGTCTGTGAACCTTGCTTCATTGTGGGAAATAGCTGTTTACAGCTGTTTCCAACTGCCAAAACAGCAAGCAGCAGCTACATCACCTGCCAGGCCCAGCAGTAAAAATGTCACCATGTAATAAATATCAGCATATAAATCAGGGATTTTAAATATTTTACAATGGGCAACCACTGACTAAATCATTTATACATAATTATTGTAAAAATGAAGCACTTTTTTATTACATTATTTTCACTGGAGTTCCTCTTTAAGTGGTTAAAGGATACATTTGAGAATTTTTACTGGCTGGGACCTGGCTGTGTCGGTGGCTGCTACGGAGGCCACTGACCGGGGGCGGAGCTACGGCCAGAGAAATATTATTATTATTGATTTATAAAGCGCCAATATATTTTGTGGAGCTGTACAAAGTAAGAAACAGACATGGGGTACATAATAATACAGACAATGGTGTACACTAATATACAAGATACATAATTAGTGACAAAATACAAAAATGATACAAAACACAGAATAAAAAATACAGAATTGGTAATGACAGTGATAAAAGTAACATGATAAATAAAATGTATAGTGATTTCCAGGACACAAAAGGGGGAGAGAGCCCTGCCCTTGCGAGCTTACAATCTAAAGGGAATGGGGGGAAACAAGAGGAGGGATACATATAGGCCTCCAGGGGCTGGAGGAAGACCCAGGTAAGTAGATCAGAGTTTTTTAAGAATTCCCAGATGTATCTTTTAAAGGTCCATACCCACGGCAAGATTTCATCTTTCAAAATGACAGATGAATGCTCAGTCCAACCGACATCTTTGAAAAAAACATTAAATGATGGTTACAGATGGCCAATGTATGACAAGGCTTGTGCATTTTGAAAGACCATTATGACGAATCAAATCAGAGCAATTTGTGCAACGTCCCCCATGTGTACAAATCTTCAAATTATCTTTCTGCTAAATTCTATGGAACTTCCTCCTGCTTCCTACTTTGTTTAATGATCCTGTCATTGGTAATCTACTTGCGGTCTCTTGCTGTAGTCCACATCCCATCACTAAAGATCTTTAGGATAAAGATTGTTTAACCACTTCCCAACTGAGGGGTTTTACCCCTTGACCATCAGAGCAATTTTCACCTTTCAGCGCTCCTTCCATTCATTCGTCTATAACTTTATCATTACTTATCGCAATGAAATGAACTATATCTTGTTTTTTTCGCCACCAATTAGGCTTTCTTTAGGTGGGACAGTATGCCAAGAATTATTTTATTCTAAATGTGTTTTAATGGGAAAATAGGAAAAAATGTGGGGAAAAATTTATTATTTTTCAGTTTTCGGCCTTTATAGTTTTTAAATAATGCATGCTACTGTAATTAAAACCCATTAAATGTATTTGCCTATTTGTCCCGGTTATAAAACCGTTTAATTTATGTCTCTATCACAATGTTTGGCGCCAATATTTTAATTGGAAATAAAGGTGCATTTTTTTCAGTTTTGCGTCCATCCCTAATTACAAGCCCATAGTTTATAAAGTAACAGTGTTATACCCTCTTGACATAAATATTTAAAAAGTTCAGTCCCTAAGGTAACTATTTATGTATTTTTTTTAATTGTACATTTTTTTTATTATTTTTTAATTACAAAAAAAAAATTGGGGAGTGTGGGAGGTAAGGAGTTAATTTTTTGTGTAACACTAATTTATTTCTATGTAAAAAATTCTTTAGGGTGTAATTTACTATTTGGCCACAAGACGGCAACAGTAACTTTTTGTTTAATACAACCAGCAAGCGTCCTTCCGGACCCTTGCAGGAAGTACTAGGAGGCTGAGAGTTTGTTTTTTTATTCACAATGATCGCGCTGCTCAGCGGAGCAGCAGCAGATCATTGTGGGGCTTAGATCAACTAACGGGAATGGATTTTCCCGTTCATTGATCTCCGGGCGAGCGGCGGGCGGCGTGTTTACCAGCGGGAGTGTGCGCTACAGCGAGCGGGAGCGCGGGGAGCGCGGAAAGTACGGATTTCTCCGTCCCTGGGGGTTACAGGATGGAATAAGGGACGGAGAAATTTGTACGCGTGGGGGTAAAGTGGTTAAACTTCGTTCTTCGGCAGTTTCCAGCGATTCAGTCTTGCAGTGGGTACTCGGCTTTAGTGCACCCCTGGTAAATTCCTGTGTAAGTTTTTGTTTATAGTACGTAGACTTAGCAATATTTTATCTTTATGCAAGCTGTATGTACAAAGGAAGTTGATGTTATTGAAAAGAAAAAAAATGTAAGAAATTGTCTATGAATTGCTTATTCAACCAAAAAAATTAAATGCCATTTCCTTCTGAGAAAAAAATAAGGATACCCTGAACCCGAGGTAATCCTGAAGAAAAAAAAAACAGAGACTTCCTGCGTCTTCCTGCAGACCTCTGCCACTGCCCAGGATCCTCTTCATGCATGAGCTTAGTTGTGACTATGCAGAAGCACGGAGCCTCTTGTGGAGCGGGCAGAGCCGTACTCACGCAGGTGCAGTACAGCCATGCCTGTGCATGAAGAGGAGTGTGGCCACATAACATATTCGTAAAGCTCTTGTTTGATATGTTCCGGGGGTACGCACACAGCAATGGTGGGGCCAGGAGGATATGCGAAGCCTCTGCAGGATCCAGAGGCTTCTCTCTTCTTATGTATGTATCTTTTTATAAAAATGTTTTTTTACTTTAGGTACACTTTAATACCAGGGCCCATAGGCAATTCACTGTTTCTCCTGAGTTTTCTCCTACCGTCCTACGTAATAGCTTCACGCCTTGTAAAAAAAATGCTTTTAAAACCACCAGCAAGCAAGAAAATACTCAAAATAATTTGGAAGTACTTTTTTTTTTACCTACTTCCAGTACTTTCTTTTTCAGTTGCAAAGTTCTGACAAGTTATTTTAAAGAGAAGATGAAAAATCTCCTAGGAGAAAACTCAGGAGAAAGTCAATTGCATATGGATCCTTGTGCTCTTTGGCAGAATGAGCAACGAGTGGATGTTGCGTCTTATAACAGTCTAATATCCACTCTTTAAGACACTTTTATCTTCTTCCCCTGTGCAGAACTTTTAAGTTATTGACATTTGAGGGGCTTCTTACATGGGCAGCTTGTTTCTAAACACTTTACAGAATCTTGATGTGATTTAATTTCAGGCTATGATTTTTTTTCACTTTTTTTGTTTTTATTCTCCAGACATTTTTTTACAGGATTAGGATCATCCTCATCTAGCAAAGTCTACTTCTGGTTCATCTTCAGTCTTCTGCCAGACGGTCTCACATTACATGAGGCACCCTTTGGTGATAACTGATTCTGTATGGATTCTACGAAGTTGAGTCGCCCGTCCTGATGCAGCAAAGAAACCCCAAAAGGTAACCTTTCCACATCTGTGATATATAATTGTATGTCGAGGTATTCTGGTGATATGTAGTCGCTGGTCTCCACCAAACATATTTTCTACTGCAGTGGCCAGATGCCATTCTTCTAGCAGTCATGGACTTTGGCTTGGCATTTATGAGTAGACTTTTCATGCAGATATTTTTTTTTTAGTGCAGCTTCTTCTTAATGATAGATTCATGCCATCTGACATAGATACTATTGAAAGCTATAAGTAGGTAACAAAACATTGTGGTTCTTAAAGACTTCTGCATACTGTATGGAACTTCCTGCGACACCTTGGCAAAGCATATGTGAATAAAGATGCCGGTATATTTCCGATGGTAGAATATTGGTAATATTACTGATATTTTACTACAACTCAATCTAACCCTACTCTCTTGCAGAACCCTACCATAACCCCCCCCACCCCACCACCACCACCACCACCACCACCACCACCACCACCACACACACCTATACTTAAAACCCCCTTCCTAACACCTAACTTTAACCGCCCCCTGGCACAAACCCCCCCCTCCTTCTAATGCCTAACCTTATTCCCAAACCCCCATGCAAACCCCCTTCCTGATGCCTAACCTTAACTGTCTGTCCCGCAGCAAATCCGAAGCATACAATTGAAAATATTGGTGTTTCTTCATAAACTATAAATGCTATATTAACGATAGACTTTACCGGGCGCCCACATTTCTGCTTGGGCACCTGGTTTCCGCTAATTAACATTAGTACAAATGGCGGCGCCCAAATTGTCCATTTACCACAGATGCCCAGATTTCCGGTTTCTCCTAGCAAGTTGCCACCTTTTTAACATCTCTCTACTAGTTTTAAAATACCTACTCAACAGTGGGTGATTACTGTCAAATTACTTGGAGATTTATTTTAACACTCATCCCAGACTCATAAGCATCTATAACCTTTCTGAAAACCGCAGAGGGCTATTTTAATTTGGGCATGAAGATTACACGCACTTCAAACAAAGGCCAAATCAATCTAGGAAATGGTATGATAGCTAGACCAATTATGAGTGAGTAGAGGTCCACTTAATTTATAACTTGAGAGGTAGGAACCAGATCATTCTCCAGGAACAGCAGGAATCAAGAAAACTAAGATAAAAACAAGGAGCCAAATAGTGTTGTATGTTAATTCACCAAACTACAAGATGTCAGAAGAGCTACTCACAAATCAGGTTGCAAAATATTGCAACCACCAATTCAGGCCTACAGAGGATTGCCATGCTCTGCAATGGTTAGGGTCCCTGGAACTTTACTTAGCTTAGTTATCCCCCGTTCCTCCCACTGCATAAAAGCCTTATGGATCAACCCTGGGACAAATCCTGGAAGACCCCCAAAAGGGCATATATTTGGACACCTGCTATGACAAGAAGAACACTTTCCGCAACTCCTTCCACTTCACTTTGGTATGCCTAATTAATTGGCTTTGTCGAAGTCTCAGCGGTAATTGGGCCAATGACACATGTAAGAGCCCTCTTAATGACCATGGTTCTGCTATCGCTTTCTCCAGTGCTATATATGAAAAGTGGTTGACGTCAGACGCCCAGTCTCTGACATGCCCCGCCAGGCATGCTAGATTATATGTCTTGACATCAGGAACCCCCATAAAAATCCTGGGGTATAAATTCTAGCTCTAAGTTCCTTATAGAGTTGTCAAAAGAAATGTATAACTGGCCCCCCAAATCCCATGCTTATATAATCACTCTTTCTAACCAATCCCAATTTACAGCATCAAAAGTTTTTTTCTGCGGCCGTTGTCAGGATTGCTTCTTGCTTGTGCGTGATTGGGTATGCTTTACCTGTTCTAACACAGCCAGGAGTCTTCTGACATTTGTCACCGCTGCTCTTCCCCTTACAAACCCCACCTGGTTTGGATGTGTTAATTTAGGCATGAACTCTGCCAACTATCAGCCATCATTTTGTGAAAGTTTTTAGCTTGATTCATTAAAGATATGGGTCTGTATGATGCTGGGTCTAATGGGTCTTTACCTTGCTGATGTACAGGGCCGGGCCGAGGCATAGGCTGGAGAGGCTCCAGCCTCAGGGCGCAGTGTAGGAGGGGGCGCACAATTCATTCAGCTGTCATTCCTAATTGTGTTTGAAGCAGAAAGAAATAAGAAAAGGAGATACATGGAAGTGACTACAAGCCAGATAACTAGAGATTAAGGTGTTGGGGGCCCTGGGGTGCCTCTTAGTCTAAGAGCAATCAGCGTGTGACGGCTGGGGTGGAGGGATGGAGGGGCGCACTTTGGTGTCTCAGCCTTGGGTGCTGAAGGACCTTGTCCCGGCTCTGCTGATGTATTAACTTTATACAGTATATGCTTTGTTTCTCAATGCCAGAAAGCCTCTTCCCTGGAGACCAGAGTTGTACACTAGGGTAGTGTCAAGGTGGGCGTTACCTCTGTCTTCAATATTTAGTAGTATTCCAATGTTAGGCCATCAGGTCCAGGGGCCAGGGGCCAGCTTTATTATACGATACCCCAACAAATTATATTTGGCAATGTATTTTCCGGGGGGTGTATTTCTTTCTGTGGTTTTTGATAAAGAGCAGCATAGTGATCCCTACACTCCTGATTTATGTCCCTAGGATGATGTACCAAAGTCTCACCAAAGTTTCCTCAGGCTATACTATGGTGAAGGTTGAAATTGTTCTAGGGTAACACGTGATAACCGTCTACCACATTTATCTCCGTATTTTGCCCAACATAGCTCCTTCTAAGGTTTTGTATACAATTTCCTGGCCTTAGCCCACTTACAATACTGTATCTGTTTTTCACTCATGTCTATTGGCTGTGAACAGATCGGCATTGTACTATATATAGGATTCTCACACTTTGGCCACATGGTCATTGTATTCAGTCATGCTTTGCCTCTCTTTAGCTGTCATGTATGAGATTATCCTACTCCATACGACCGCTTTGGATGCCTCCCAAAATAGACGTGGTTGTCCTCTATGTTCTTTGTTATCATCACTATATTCTATTCTAGCCACCACACTCTACGGTCCTGTTAAAATAAGTCATCCCCATATAAGTATTGTGGGAACCTCCACAGTATATCTGTTCCCAGGGGGATTCTTTTTTTATTTATATCTATGGAAATTGGACAGTGATCTGATATAATCATGTCCTGTATGGTTTCCTCACTCTCTCTATTGCTTACATCAGGGATCAGAAACATGTAGTCTATCCTTGACGAGGTGTCATGGTGGGCAGCTGAATAAAAGGAGTATTCACAGTCATACGGGTGTTGGAGTCTCCAAGTGTCAACCAAGCTCAAGGTGACCACACAGTCAGCAGCTAGTGGTCTTATTCTGCAATAAACTAGTCGATTTGTTAAAATTTTGAAGTATTGATTGAGGTAAGATTACCTCTTTTATACACTATTTATTATTACTGTGACATACATATTGCTACCACACTACCTTGGGCACCTCTCAACCAGTGGCCCTGTCTTTCGGTTTTTAGAGAGAACAACCTACCAAAGAGAGACCCTCTTTTAAACCCGAGTGCGGGACAGGCGTTCCCCGCATGCAGATGGTGGTTGTGTTGGGCAGGGCAGTTTCTAGGCTAAATTGCACCCATAGTTACATAGTTACATAGTTACATAGTTATTTTGGTTGAAAAAAGACATACGTCCATCGAGTTCAACCAGTACAAAGTACAACTCCAGCCCGTCCCTCACATACCCCTGTTGATCCAGAGGAAGGCGAAAAAAACCCTTACAAGGCATGGTCCAATTAGCCCCAAAAGGGAAAAATTCCTTCCTGGCTCCAGATGGCAATCAGATAAAATCCCTGGATCAACATCATTAGGCATAACCTAGTAATTGTAGCCATGGATGTCTTTCAACGCAAGGAAAGCATCTAAGCCCCCTTTAAATGCAGGTATAGAGTTTGCCATAACGACTTCCTGTGGCAATGCATTCCACATCTTAATCACTCTTACTGTAAAGAACCCTTTCCTAAATAAATGGCTAAAACATTTTTCCTCCATGCGCAGATCATGTCCTCTAGTCCTTTGAAAAGGCCTAGGGACAAAAAGCTCATCCGCCAAGCTATTATATTGCCCTCTGATGTATTTATACATGTTAATTAGATCTCCTCTAAGGTGTCTTTTCTCTAGACTAAATAAACCCAGTTTATCTAACCTTTCTTGGTAAGTGAGACCTTCCATCCCAAGTATCAATTTTGTTGCTCGTCTCTGCACCTGCTCTAAAACTGCAATATCTTTTTTGTAATGTGGTGCCCAGAACTGAATTCCATATTCCAGATGTGGCCTTACTAGAGAGTTAAACAGGGGCAATATTATGCTAGCATCTCGAGTTTTTATTTCCCTTTTAATGCATCCCAAAATTTTGTTCGCTTTAGCTGCAGCGGCTTGGCATTGAGTACGATTATTTAACTTGTTGTCGATGAGTACTCCTAAGTCCTTCTCCAAGTTTGATGTCCCCAACTGTATCCCATTTATTTTGTATGGTGCTAGACCATTGGTACGACCAAAATGCATGACTTTACATTTGTCAACATTGAACTTCATCTGCCATGTATGTGCCCATATAGCCATCCTATCCAGATCCTGTTGCAATATGACACTATCTTCCTGAGAGTTGATGATTCTGCACAATTTTGTATCATCTGCAAAAATAGCAACATTGCTCACTACTGCATCTACTAGGTCATTAATAAATAAATTGAAGAGCACTGGACCTAGTACAGACCCCTGTGGGACCCCACTGCTAACAGTCTCCCATTTTGAGTACGATCCACCCAGGGCGAAGGTATAAAAATTGCTCCCCCCCAACCCGGTGGATGTGCGAACCTTCACTCTTTAAGGACAGTCACACAGCCACAGGTCACAAGTAGATCTGCCTACTTACTAGTGACCAGCCGCTCATCCAGGAGGAAGCAGGGACCAGGAAAACACACAGGCGAAGAGAGCCCAGAAAGCCGACTCCTCCATGGGTGCCGCACACTGACAGCCTGCAATACCGCTACAGGACATCAGGTGTCATCACGCGGTGGTGACATGATGATGACTTGACGTCTGACGCAGGCAGCCTAGGAGGGGTCAAGAAAGGTGATTGGGCTGGCAATCTTCTTCTTCTTCAATTTGGCTGCACCGCGTGTCAACTGCTCCCTAGCGGTGATGTCCTTCTGCCTGCGCCCCCCCCTTCTTCTATTTGCTAGTCTGTGCCCAGGGCCGCACTGCCCAAGAAACAGGCCCTGGTGTTGGGCAACCCTGGTTTGTGACTACCTCGTTTTCATTCAACACCTAGACTCACAATTCACAACATACTACACTATATTGGGCTCCTGTTCTTCTTTGTGTTCTCTTCTGATCGGCGGTCATTGGACACACACTCCCCAGCTATTGGGGATACTTTTCTGCTTTGCTACGCATTGTACAATTTCTGCTCAGCTTCCTCTACATTCATTACATCATTGCGATCTCCTCCTATAATACAATTGGTGGAGGATGACCCTGCTAGTTTCCATTGTAAGTCATTATAGAATGTTCTGGCATCAACATTTGGTCCATAATCATTATAAATTGTAAAAATCTAACCCAGCCCCCTGAGTGTGACACCCACCAAGCATCCCTGCTCATTATGTTCCAAATTCACTATTTATGCTTGAAGGGATTTACGTATCAGTGCAACCATGTTTGCTTTTCTTTCTATGGCAGGGGATCCCTTGCTACAAGCTATCCGCTTCTTTTATAAGAAATCAATTTCCTGTGCGCCTAGATGGGTTTCCTGCAAAAGCGCCATATTTGGTTTTAAATTGATCCCGAGGTGAAAAGTATATGGAGGCTGCCATGTTTATTTATTTTTAAGCAATACCAGTTGCCTGACAGCCCTGCTGATCTATTTGGTAGTATTTGCAGTAGTGTCTGAATCACACACATGAAACAAGCATACAGCTATTTTAGTCAGATCTGACAGTAATGTCAGAAATACCTGATCTGCTGCATGCTTGTTCAGGGTCTATGAGTAAAAGTATTAGAGGCAGAGGATTAGCAGGACAGCCAGGCAACTGGTATAGCTTATAAGGAAATAAATATGGCAGCCTCCATCCCTCTCGCTTTCGTTGTCCTTCATGTTGTGCAGACTCCTGCTTACGCATCATTGATGGACCACTATCACAGAAAATTGTAAAATCCATGTGTATGCATACATATAAGATGTGCATGTGTCCCAGAGTAAAATACACGGTAAATTAAATTTTTCCTGTGTTGTTGGCGCATGCGGTAGGCGGGATACATTTGACAGATCTGACTAGACCATCTCATCGTGGAGGAGTCTCAGAGTTTCCTTTATTTTCAAAAGCACTTACTGAAAGGCAGTTACTCTTATTATGGCATTGGCATGATAAAAGCATTTAGCTTGGCAGCAGATAACATATCTTTGTTCACTTTTTGACATAGGAGCCATATTACCCAGATACGCAACTGGAGTTGATCCAGGGATTTATCTGACTGCCACTTGGAGTTAGGAAGGAAGTTTTTCCTTTTAAGGCTAATTGGCCCAGGCCTTGTAAGGTTTTTTGCCTTCCCCTGGATCATCTGGGATATCTGCGGGTTCAGGACAGTTTTTTTTTTCTGGTTGAACTTTTCAACCAAACCAACTATGTAACTATACAAATTTTGAAAACGAGAGGAAAAAAAAGTGAAAATTATACTTTCTCACCACATTCTCCCATAGGAGATAGATAATGCATCCCAAAGTTATGAAAAATGCATATACAGAATTTATGTCTGCTTAATAGGAATGGTTTCGACCGCACTGCCTTCACCTGGCATAGTCTCTCTTACCAGCCACTCATTTATTATTTATTTATTATTTATTTATTTGTTGTATTTATAAAGCGCCAACATATTACGCAGCGCTGGACATTAATTTAGGTTACAGACAATATTTAGGGGTGACAAACAGCAATATGACAATACAGGAATACAAGAAAACCAGATCACACAGCACAGTATGAGTACAAGGTAATGCTTAGTCAGTCACTGGATGGGAGCATGGAGTTAGGCAAGTTAGGTTCACTCAAATGCATAGCATGGGTGCACAGTAATAGAGGTGCATGATCAGGTAGGACACAAAAGGAGTGAGGACCCTGCCCAAAGGCTTACAATCTAGAGGGAGAGGTAGGGACACGAGAGGTAGGGGACCAGAGTTCGGCTGTGGGTTTAGAGCAATTGTGAGGGGTGGTAGGCAAGAGTGAAAAGGTGAGTTTTGAGGGCATTCTTGAAGGTGTTGAAGGAGGGGGCTGCCCTAATGGGTGGAGGTAGGGAGTTCCATAGTGTCGGAGCGGCTCTTGAGAAGTCTTGGAGGCGTGCATGGGACTGGGTGATGCGGGGGACGGTCAGGCGAAGTTCATTGGAGGAGCGGAGTGAGCGGCTTGGTGTGTATCTCTGAGTAAGATCAGAAATGTAGGTTGGACAGGTTTTGTGGATGGATTTGTAGGTCAGACACAATATCTTGAATCTGATTCTGGACTGGATAGGAAGCCAGTGGAGGGATTCACGGAGGGGAGCCGCCCTGGTGGAGCGATGGGAGGAGTGGATAATTCTGGCAGCCGCATTCATGATGGACTGCAGTGGGGCTATTCGGGTCTTAGGGAGTCCAGACAGAAGGGCATTGCAGTAGTCGAGGCGGGAAATTATGAGGGCATGGATGAGGAGTTTGGTGGTGGCAGGGGTCAGGAAAGGGCGAATCTTACAGATGTTACGAAGGTGGAAGTTGCAGGACTTTGTGAGGTTTTGGATGTGGGGAGTGAAGGAGAGTGCGGAGTCCAAGGTGACACCCAGACAGCGGGCTTGAGAGGTAGGGTGAATAGTAGTGTGGTTAACAGTCACCTGCACATCTGGGAGGTCCAGGGATGACCGGGGTGGGAAGATCATAAACTCCGTTTTGTCTAGATTTAGTTTTAGGAACCTAGCGGACATCCAGGAGGAGATGGCAGATAGGCAGGAGGAGACCTTGTCCATGGTAGTGGTGGATATGTCAGGGGTGTGGAGATAGATTTGGGTGTCATCTGCATACAGATGATAGTTAAAACCCATGGAGAAGATAACCTTGCCAATGGAGGATGTGTATAGGGAGAACAGTAGGGGGCCAAGGACCGAGCCTTGGGGGACTCCCACTGAGAGGTGGTTGGGGGTGGACGAGGACTCATTGAAGGAGGTGGTGAAGGAGCGGTTGGAGAGGTAGGATGAAAGCCAGGTCAGGGCGAGATCGTGAATGCCCATGGATTGGAGGGACTGGAGGAGTAGGGGATGATCTACTGTATCAAAAGCTGCTGAAAGGTCAAGGCGGAGGAGAATGGTGTATTTACCTTCAGCTTTAGCTAAGGCAAGGTCATTGACCACTTTGGTGAGAGCCGTTTCGGTTGAGTGGGCAGGCCGAAATCCAGATTGCAGTGGGTCTAGTAGTGAGTTGGCATTGAGGTACTGGGTCAGGCGTTTGTGAACCAGACGCTCAAGGAGTTTTGAGGCGAAGGGGAGGAGGGAGATCGGGCGGTAGTTGGAGGGTAGCGAGGGGTCGAGGGAGGGTTTCTTGAGCAGAGGCAGTACAGTGGCCTGCTTGAAGTCTGAGGGGAAGGTGCCTGTGGATAGGGAGAGGTTAAACATGGTAGTGAGGACTGGGGCCAGATCCGTGAAGTGAGGCTGAAGTAGATCAGAAGGGATAGGGTCAAGGGGGGAGGTAGTGGTATGGGAAGTCTGCAGTAGGTGGTTGACCTCCTCAGTGGTAGTAGGAGTGAAGGAGGTGAGGGGAGGATAGGGTGGAGAAGGAGTAGGTTGTGAGCAGGTGGGAGGTGAAGATTGAAGATTGGATATTTCCTGACGGATGGAGACTATTTTGTTGGTGAAGTGGGTGGCTAAATCTGTGGCAGAGAGGGAGGAAACAGAAGGTGGGGGGGTGGGTTTAAGCAGGGAGTTGAAGGTGCTAAAAAGACGCCGGGGATTGGAAGCTTGTGCTCCGATGAGCTTGGTAAAGTATTCCTGCTTCGCATGAGCAAGGGCAGTGTGGAACTGCTGCAGGTTAGTCTTGTACTGTAGGAAATCCTGGTTTAGTCGAGTTTTCCGCCATTTTCGTTCAGTGGCGCGTGTTTCCCTCTGGAGGTTGCGAGTATGGGTAGTGCGCCAGGGCTGGGGGTTAGGGGGTCGGTTGCGGCGGAATATTGGTGGAGCAGCTTTCTCTAGGGCTGATGAGAGAATTTGGTGATACTGAGCTGCAGCAAGATTAGGACAGGTTAGGGTGGGGAGAGTGGAGGATAGGCCATGGAGGGAGTCAGCAAGGATGCCAGCGTTGAGCTTGCGTAGGTCTCGCTGCCATCGACCAGGTGGGTGGGCGGGTAGTTTGGAGGTGCCTTCCGTGAGGAGGTTGAAGGCGAGAAGGTAATGGTCTGAGGGTGGAAATGGTGCGATGTCGAGGTCTGCAATGGTGGTGGATTTAGTGAATATAAGGTCGAGAGTGTGACGTGCAGTGTGAGTGGGGGCGTTGGTGTGTTGTACTAGGCCATGTGAGTTGGCTATGGTGAGTAGCCGGGTCGCAACAGAGTTCTTGGGTTCATTGATGGGTATATTGAAATCCCCGAGGATGATGGTGGGGAGGTCAGAGGAGAGGATGTGTGGGAGCCAGGAGACAAGGTTGTCGAGAAATTGTCGTGTGGAGCCCGGAGGGCGGTATAAGACTGCAACAATGGCTGGGAGGGGATTGTAGAGGCGGATAGTGTGGGCCTCAAATGATGTGAATTGTAGGGAGAGAGGTGGGGTGAGGACACGGAATGTGCAGGATGGGGAGAGGAGCAGACCCACCCCTCCCCCGGTCCTGTTGTCTGGTCTGGGGGTGTGACTGAGGTGAAGCCCCCCCGTATGAGAGGGCAGCCTCTGCGGCAGAGTCATCACTCATCATATACAATGCTAGGAAAGTGCCCCTGTCATTTACATCATGACTCCTCTGCCGGCAGATGATCTATTCTGGTAGATGGTCTGAATTATATGTGGCTTAAATACAGACCTCAAACCAACAAACATTGATTCCGGTGATACCTTTAACCACTTGAGGACCAGGGGATTTTGCGCTGATCTGTGCAGTGTGGGCTCTCCAGCCCACAGCACAGATCAGCAGGCAGCCAGGGCGACCAGACTTCCCCCCCCCCTTTTTCCTCCACTAGGGGGATGTCCTGCTGGGGGGGGTCTGATCGCCGCCGGCACTATGTAGGGTAGTGGGGGGGTTCCTCAAAGCCCCCCTCCGCAGCGATTTCAGGCCTCGCTCCCTTTCCCTCCCCTCCCCTCCTTCCCCTGGGCGGTGCAGGACGGAGATCCGTCCTGCACCGCCTCTGATAGGCTTCAGCCTATCAGATGCCGGCAATCCCCAGCCAATCAGAGGCCGGGATCGCCGATCTCCTTTAGGGCGCTGCTGCTTTCTTCCCCGGGTGTTTACAATTAGCCTGCGAGCCGCGATCGAAGGCTCGCAGGCTGTTCATGGAGACACCCTCCGTGAACTGACATGGAGCGGCCGATTTCCTGAAGCTACAGGGCAGGGGGAAGCCTCATTGGGACCCTGAGGCTTCCCCCTCCTGAGGTAAGTATCCCCCAGACGGGTTTTTTTCTTTACAGCTTTACAGAGTCTCTTTAATGTTTGGAAAGCTTGCAATAAACCATGTACAGTTAGTCACTAAAGGTATCACCGGAATCAGCATTTGTTGGTTTGATGTCTGTATTTCTTCTCCTCGACTAACACCGGACCACACTCCACGTGGCTTAAAAAGTTACTCGGGTTTCATCACTTTGATATTAACAAACACAAGAGAGTATGAACATCATCATTTTCATCACAAGTCCAGAAGTGCACTGAAAGGCAACCATTTGGGTTACAGTCTGATAAGGGGTGCAGAGCTTCCTGCCACAGGAGCCACAAAACGTGGGCAAGAAAGTCCTGATGCTGATGCAGTCCTGAGTCTCCCATCGGATTGGCTGAGTCGCTATAAGTGTGGGGAAACAGGCAGATCCACCCTTTAAAACAAAAAGCAAGTAAGGATTTTAGTAGCCTAACACTCATTCTGTGGGAACATCACTGGCTGCATGACTCACCCCCAGTTACTCCTCTGCTTTGTACTATTCACACTAATCACACAAATCACACAAAATCCCATTCACACTGCTACCTATTGTGGTTGTGACCTACTTGTGAAGTCTGTAGAAAAAGTAATGTCATAATATCTCCCACAAGTTCTGGCATAGTGTCACACCTATAACAAGTGCCATCAATATGTCCCTCTATAACAAGCCTGGTCATAATGCCCCCTCTCTGACAAGCACCTCCATTATGTCACCCCCATAACAACTTCAATAACAACAACAACAATAATATTTTTATAGCGCTTTTCTCCCTGGGGACTCAAAGCGCTGTGACCCTGCTCTATGCAGTCTCAAAGGCTTGGGAAAAGATAGGAGTTTGTAGCCGTAATGTCCCCTCTATAAAAAGTGCCACAATTATGTCCCTTCCTATAACGAGTACAGCCATGAACCCCAATCTCTGGACTACAGCGCTATCTACATAGCTCCCAGCTGTCCCTCTTATGGAGGGACAGTCCCTCTTTTAGAACCTGATCCCTCTGCCCCTCTTTCTTCCCCATTTGTCCCTCTTTCAGGACTCATGTACAGATCTATAATAATATATAAAATATATGTATTTTTCACAGGCAGAGGCAGTACCTCTGGACTAACTCTGCTGAAAAACTTAAGTGCCTCTCTTTCTGATCTCAAAAAATTGGGAAGTATGCCATCAAAACTGCCCAGCCATAATGTCCTTACTATAAGAGGTGCTACCATTTTGTCCCTCCTGTCACAAGGATAGCCATAGTATTGCTACCCCTTCCCAAACTATAACAAATTCAGCCATTATGTCCCCATTACAAGTACATTCATCATGTTCCCACCTAATCTAAGGGGTGATCAGGGAGAGTTACTCACTAATGTGCAAGGTGCTAATGCCAAAAACCATCAAACCCACATTCACACACCGATACACAGCAGGAAGATTGCATAGGCTGAATGAAAACTGAATTACCAGACACTAGTAATGGTGCAACGCTTATCTGACTAATGGCAAGGGATGCTGCAATGCTGATAAATTTACAGTGTGTGGGGATGTGTTTACAGCTTTTTCCCTGAAATGTTTTGCGTCCGTTTTTAATATGGTTTGTCTGTGACTCTTGGGATCCTGCACTTTGGCATTTGCAGGGTTTGAGTAGCCTACGACTGGCTTAGTGTGGTGATTTCCCTGAGTAATACCATCCTGTAAGGCAGGGCCAGATCTAGACTTTTTCCCACCTGAAGCAATACCTTGTGAGGATGCCAACCCCTTACCCCAATGTGTGCGTGCAAAGCCAGAGAGGAGAGAGACATCAGGCTGTGCATTGCAGGCACTGGCACTACACTTACCTCCCTCTGCTTCCTCCAAGACCGCATCTCGTACCTGCTGGCCTGCAGCATCTGATCCCCAGGATGCCGGGTATGTGCTGCTCCTCCTTCCATAGCATCTCCTCCCTGCTGGCCCGCAGCATCTGATCCCCAGGATGCCGGATATGTGCTGCACCTTCTCACATAGCATCTCCTCCCTGCTGGCCCGCAGCATCTGATCCCCAGGATGCCGGGTATGTGCTGCACCTCCTCCCATAGCATCTCCTCCCTGCTGGCCCACAGCATCTGATCCCCAGGATGCCGGGTATGTGCTGCACCTCCTCCCATAGCATTTCCTCCCTGCTGAACCCCAGGATGCCAGGTATGTGCTGCACCTCCTCTCATAGCATCTCCTCCCTGCTGGCCCGCAGCATCTGATCCCCAGGATGCCGGGTATGTGCTGCTCCTCCTTCCATAGCATCTCCTCCCTGCTGGCCCACAGCATCTGATCCCCAGGATGCCGGGTATGTGCTGCACCTCCTCCCATAGCATCTCCTCCCTGCTGGCCCACAGCATCTGATCCCCAGGATGCCGGGTATGTGCTGCTCCTCCTTCCATAGCATCTCCTCCCTGCTGGCCCACAGCATCTGATCCCCAGGATGCCGGGTATGTACTGCACCTCCTCCCATAGCTTCTCCTCCCTGCTGGCCCGCAGCATCTGATCCCCAGGATGCCGGGTATGTGCTGCTCCTCCTTCCATAGCATCTCCTCCCTGCTGGCCCACAGCATCTGATCCCCAGGATGCCGGGTATGTGCTGCACCTCCTCCCATAGCATCTCCTCCCTGCTGGCCCGCAGCATCTGATCCCCAGGATGCCGGGTATGTGCTACACCTCCTCCCATAGCATCTCCTCCCTGCTGGCCCGCAGCATCTGATCCCCAGGATGCCGGGTATGTGCTGCTCCTCCTTCCATAGCATCTCCTCCCTGCTGGCCCACAGCATCTGATCCCCAGGATGCCGGGTATGTGCTGCACCTCCTCCCATAGCATCTCCTCCCTGCTGGCTCGCAGCATCTGATCCCCAGGATGCCGGGTATGTGCTGCTCCTCCTTCCATAGCATCTCCTCCCTGCTGGCCCACAGCATCTGATCCCCAGGATGCCGGGTATGTGCTGCACCTCCTCCCATAGCATCTCCTCCCTGCTGGCCCACAGCATCTGATCCCCAGGATGCCGGGTATGTGCTGCACCTCCTCCCATAGCATCTCCTCCCTGCTGGCCCACAGCATCTGATCCCCAGGATGCCGGGTATGTGCTGCACCTCCTCCCATAGCATCTCCTCCCTGCTGGCCCGCAGCATCTGATCCCCAGGATGCCGGATATGTGCTGCACCTTCTCACATAGCATCTCCTCCCTGCTGGCCCGCAGCATCTGATCCCCAGGATGCCGGGTATGTGCTGCACCTCCTCCCATAGCATCTCCTCCCTGCTGGCCTGCAGCATCTGATCCCCAGGATGCCAGGTATGTGCTGCACCTTCTCACATAGCATCTCCTCCCTGCTGGCCCACAGCATCTGATCCCCAGGATGCCGGGTATGTGCTGCACCTCCTCCCATAGCATCTCCTCCCTGCTGGCCCACAGCATCTGATTCCTAGGATGCCGGGTATGTGCTGCACCTCCTCCCATAGCATCTCCTCCCTGCTGGCCCACAGCATCTGATCCCCAGGATGCCGGGTATGTGCTGCACCTCCTCCCATAGCATCTCCTCCCTGCTGGCCCACAGCATCTGATCCCCAGGATGCCGGGTATGTGCTGCACCTCCTCCCATAACATCTCCTCCCTGCTGGCCCGCAGCATCTGATCCCCAGGATGCCGGATATGTGCTGCACCTTCTCACATAGCATCTCCTCCCTGCTGGCCCGCAGCATCTGATCCCCAGGATGCCGGGTATGTGCTGCACCTCCTCCCATAGCATCTCCTCCCTGCTGGCCTGCAGCATCTGATCCCCAGGATGCCAGGTATGTGCTGCACCTTCTCACATAGCATCTCCTCCCTGCTGGCCCACAGCATCTAATCCCCAGGATGCCGGGTATGTGCTGCACCTCCTCCCATAGCATCTCCTCCCTGCTGGCCCACAGCATCTGATTCCTAGGATGCCGGGTATGTGCTGCACCTCCTCCCATAGCATCTCCTCCCTGCTGGCCCACAGCATCTGATTCCTAGGATGCCGGGTATGTGCTGCACCTCCTCCCATAGCATCTCCTCCCTGCTGGCCCACAGCATCTGATTCCTAGGATGCCGGGTATGTGCTGCACCTCCTCCCATAGCATCTCCTCCCTGCTGGCCCACAGCATCTGATCCCCAGGATGCCGGGTATGTGCTGCACCTCCTCCCATAGCATCTCCTTCCTGCTGGCCCACAGCATCTGATCCCCAGGATGCCGGGTATGTGCTGCACCTCCTCCCATAGCATCTCCTCCCTGCTGGCCCGCAGCATCTGATCCCCAGGATGCCGGATATGTGCTGCACCTTCTCACATAGCATCTCCTCCCTGCTGGCCCGCAGCATCTGATCCCCAGGATGCCGGGTATGTGCTGCACCTCCTCCCATAGCATCTCCTCCCTGCTGGCCCACAGCATCTGATCCCCAGGATGCCGGGTATGTGCTGCACCTCCTCCCATAGCATCTCCTCCCTGCTGGCCCGCAGCATCTGATCCCCAGGATGCCGGATATGTGCTGCACCTTCTCACATAGCATCTCCTCCCTGCTGGCCCGCAGCATCTGATCCCCAGGATGCCGGGTATGTGCTGCACCTCCTCCCATAGCATCTCCTCCCTGCTGGCCCGCAGCATCTGATCCCCAGGATGCCGGGTATGTGCTGCACCTCTTCCCATAGCATCTCCTCCCTGCTGGCCCGCAGCATCTGATCCCCAGGATGCCGGGTATGTGCTGCACCTCCTCCCATAGCATCTCCTCCCTGCTGGCCTGCAGCATCTAATCCCCAGGATGCCAGGTATATGCTGCACCTTCTCACATAGCATCTCCTCCCTGCTGGCCCACAGCATCTGATCCCCAGGATGCCGGGTATGTGCTGCACCTCCTCCCATAGCATCTCCTCCCTGCTGGCCCACAGCATCTGATTCCTAGGATGCCGGGTATGTGCTGCACCTCCTCCCATAGCATCTCCTCCCTGCTGGCCCACAGCATCTGATCCCCAGGATGCCGGGTATGTGCTGCACCTCCTCCCATAGCATCTTCTCCCTGCTGGCCCACAGCATCTGATCCCCAGGATGCCGGGTATGTGCTGCACCTCCTCCCATAGCATCTCCTCCCTGCTGGCCCGCAGCATCTGATCCCCAGGATGCCGGATATGTGCTGCACCTTCTCACATAGCATCTCCTCCCTGCTGGCCCGCAGCATCTGATCCCCAGGATGCCGGGTATGTGCTGCACCTCCTCCCATAGCATCTCCTCCCTGCTGGCCCACAGCATCTGATCCCCAGGATGCCGGGTATGTGCTGCACCTCCTCCCATAGCATCTCCTCCCTGCTGGCCCGCAGCATCTGATCCCCAGGATGCCGGATATGTGCTGCACCTTCTCACATAGCATCTCCTCCCTGCTGGCCCGCAGCATCTGATCCCCAGGATGCCGGGTATGTGCTGCACCTCCTCCCATAGCATCTCCTCCCTGCTGGCCCGCAGCATCTGATCCCCAGGATGCCGGGTATGTGCTGCACCTCTTCCCATAGCATCTCCTCCCTGCTGGCCCACAGCATCTGATCCCCAGGATGCCGGGTATGTGCTGCACCTCCTCCCATAGCATCTCCTCCCTGCTGGCCCGCAGCATCTGATCCCCAGGATGCCGGATATGTGCTGCACCTTCTCACATAGCATCTCCTCCCTGCTGGCCCGCAGCATCTGATCCCCAGGATGCCGGATATGTGCTGCACCTTCTCACATAGCATCTCCTCCCTGCTGGCCCGCAGCATCTGATCCCCAGGATGCCGGGTATGTGCTGCACCTCCTCCCATAGCATCTCCTCCCTGCTGGCCCACAGCATCTGATCCCCAGGATGCCGGGTATGTGCTGCACCTCCTCCCATAGCATCTCCTCCCTGCTGGCCCGCAGCATCTGATCCCCAGGATGCCGGATATGTGCTGCACCTCCTCCCATATCATCTCCTCCCTGCTGGCCCGCAGCATCTGATCCCCAGGATGCCGGATATGTGCTGCACCTTCTCACATAGCATCTCCTCCCTGCTGGCCCGCAGCATCTGATCCCCAGGATGCCGGGTATGTGCTGCACCTCCTCACATAGCATCTCCTCCCTGCTGGCCCACAGCATCTGATCCCCAGGATGCCGGGTATGTGCTGCACCTCCTCCCATAGCATCTCCTCCCTGCTGGCCCGCAGCATCTGATCCCCAGGATGCCGGGTATGTGCTGCACCTCCTCCCATAGCATCTCCTCCCTGCTGGCCCGCAGCATCTGATCCTCAGGATGCTGGGTATGTGCTGCACCTCCTCCCATAGCATCTCCTCCCTGCTGGCCCGCAGCATCTGATCCCCAGGATGCCGGGTATGTGCTGCACCTCCTCCCATAGCATCTCCTCCCTGCTGGCCCACAGCATCTGATCCCCAGGATGCCGGGTATGTGCTGCACCTCCTCCCATAGCATCTCCTCCCTGCTGGCCCGCAGCATCTGATCCCCAGGATGCCGGATATGTGCTGCACCTTCTCACATAGCATCTCCTCCCTGCTGGCCCGCAGCATCTGATCCCCAGGATGCCGGGTATGTGCTGCAACGGTGTCACATCACCCACCCGCTCTCAGCAGATTAGCGAATAGCGATGGGATCACCAGCTGCACCTCATGTGAACCCACAGCAGTAACAGGTCACATGAGGCACTGCTGTAGCCATGGATACAGGACACTTTACAGGCGGATGGAGATCCCGTCGCTAGAAAGCTGAGAGCAGGTGAGTGAAGCGGTGCTGCGCATCTAGAGAGGGGGAGATGGTGAGTGCGAGGATGGGGACATTTGGGGAGGGGAACTGTCTCTTGCTGCCCTCTTAATTGTTGAGTCACGTTGCTGCATGGAAGAACTGCCCCTGCTGCAAGGGGTTAACAACTGTGCCTGTTTTTTGTTTGTTTTGTTTTGTTAAAGTGTGATGCAGGGGCGTAGCTAGAAGTCCCCGGGCCCCCATGCAAGAATTTGGGCCCCTGGGGCCCGCTCATGGCCGTTTTGGGGGGGCAGGAGGGGTCGCAGCATGAGGGGAGAGCTTTGCACATCAGTGGGGAGGGGAGACAGTCCCCCCCCCCCTCCCTCACCTTGGGCTCTCCCCTCTGCGCTCCACCTCCTGCATCTATCTAAGTGGCAGCAGCAGTGGCAACAGCAGCTATAATTACCTCCATTCAACACGGAGGTCTCCAATCTGCAAGGGCTTCACATTACTTCTTGTTTTAACAGGAAGTAATGTGAAGCCCTTGCAGATCGGCGACCTCCGTGGTGAATGGAGGTGTTTCTAGCTGCCGCCGACTCATGCTGCCACTTAGATAGATGCAGGAGGGGGAGCGCAGATGGGAGAGCCCAAGGTGAGGGGGGGGGGGGGACTGTCCCCCCTCCCCCCCTGATGTGCAAAACTCTCCCTTCATGCTGCAACCCCTCCTGCTCCCCCAAAATGGCCATGAGCGCCCCCCCCCCCCCCCCCCGCGGGGGCAGGGGCTGCTTCCCCTATTGTTACATCAGTGGTGTAACGTCACTTTCAATATTAGAAGTTTCACAAACTGACTTGGAAAAAAATACCTTCTCTGGAATGAAGCATGGGGTGCTAGTGAGATCAAAAACTTGAAATTCTCCTCTCAAAAACTTGAAATTCTGCTGAGCATGGGCGTAGCAATCACCCCTGCGCCGTCTGCCACAGCAGGGGGGCCCCAGAGGCTTTGGAGGCCCCTCCTCCTCCCTCTCCCCAACAGCAAGTGCAGCCAATTAGCAAAAAAAACTCCAGTTTGCTCACAAAAACCGTCCCCATCACCTCCTCCTGCCATGCAGAGTAGCGTATAGTGGGAGGTCTGTAATTTTTTTTACTGCTTCTACACGCTGCTTCAGAGCAGAACACTCTCTGCTGCCATTCGCCGGTCCCGGTCATGTGACCCTCATGGGGTTCAGGGAACCAAGATGGCTCCATGATGTCATTTTTCCATGGGTGCCCTATTTAGTCTTGTTACGCCCTTGCTGCTGAGTGACTCTTACTGACTTGTTCTTTGTACCCTGTGAAGCTCTGAGGGAAATGTCTGTGCTATATAAATTAGTATAAATGAGTAACAGTATTGACAGTAAGGTGGACTTGTAGAAAAAAACACTTACGACGGCAGATGTTGGCTCCCCACATGGCCGCACCATGCACAGACGGCTCTGGGTCTCCAGCCTGCAGTACGGGTTCTGGTTGGTCACTCGCATGGAGATGCCTATTCCACAGAGCGCAGAACACGCCCACCATTCTGTGCTCCATTCTGGACACTCCAGTGAATTCACCCGTGCCAGACCTTCTGCAACAAAACAACCACTGTGGGAATATTACATCATAGAAGCAGATATCACATCACCATGTTAGCTTAGCAAATACAAAAATAATGACTAATGATGCTGACACAGAGTTATTTATTCTGGTAAGAACATAAATGACCAAAAAGTACTGGACTGGGGTTGTTGTTTATTCGTATGCTAATAGGTTGAAAGAGTGTACACCTGTCCCCTTGATATGCCACAATCGTGAGGTGGGATGCATTATCTTGGCAAAGAAGTGCTCACTTAAAGAGAAACTCCGACCAAGAATTGAACTTTATCCCAATCAGTAGCTGATACCCCCTTTTACATGAGAAATCTATTCCTTTTCACAAACAGACCATCAGGGGGCGCTGTATGGCTGATATTGTGGTGAAACCCCTCCCACAAAGACATTCTGTGTACGTACTCTTGGCAGTTTCCTGTCTGTGAACCCTGTTGCATTGTGGGAAATAGCTGTTTACAGCTGTTTCCAACTGCCAAAACAGCAAGCAGCTACATCACTTGCCAGCAGTAAAAATGTCACCATGTGATAAATGTCAGAATATAAATCAGGGATTTAAAATATTTTACAATGGGAAAACACTGACTAAATCATTTATACATAATTGTAAAAGTGAAGCACTTTTTTTTATTACATTATTTTCACTAGAGTTCCTCTTTAAGGTGGCCACTAAAGATACAAATTCTAGCAAAAAAATCATTAGAGCGATCAGATAATTCTCATTGGAAGAAAAATCGTTCACTAAACCATCAACGAACCAATCTTTGCTTCCTCACAAGCAACAAGAAAATCCAAATTTTGGTTTGACCAAAATCCAATCGGACGACTATTTTTATAATCATTCGTAATCAATTGTGCCCATCAACGGGGATTATTTACAACCAATCCGATCAGAATTTTTGATCGCTCAAATGATTTTTTCACTAGAAATTGGACCGTTAGTGGCCACCTTAACACAGATTTTGACAGATTTGTGAACAATATTTGAGAGTAATGGGTCTCTGTAGAAAATGTTTCAGATCTTTGCGTTTAGCTCATGCACAATGGGAGCAAAACCAAAAGTGTTACGTTTATATTTTTGATCAGTGTCTCTAATTGATCTGCCATTGTAATCCTACGCAGGACCTTTTTTTTTTTTTAATAATCTGTTCTGGGTTTACTATAGATACAGTTAGGTTTATAAATATTTTGACAGAGACCGCTTTTTTTCTAATTTTGGTTCTGTACATTGCCACAATGAATTTTAAATGAAACAACTTCGATGCAGTTGAAGTGCAGACTTTCAAGTTCTATTCAATGGGGTGAACAAAACGATTGTCTAAAAATGTGAGGCAACTAAAGCATTTTAGGGGCTCACAAGTGATTGGACAATTAACTCAAATGCTATTTAATGGGCAGGCGTGGAAAAGTCTGACATCATTTCATTATCAATTAAATAGATAAAAGGCCTTGAGCTTATTTGAGGTGTGGTGCTTGCATGTGGAAGATTTTCCTGTAAACAGGCAACATGAGGTCAAAGGAGCTCTCCATGAAGGTGAAAGAAGCCCTCCTTGAACTTCTAAAACAGAAAAAACCCTCAGAGAAATTGCTACACTATTACAAGTGGCAATCTACAGCTTAGTACATCCTAATAAAGAAAGCAAGCACTTGTGAACTCGGCAACACAAAAAGACATGGACGTCCACAAAAGACAACAGTGGTGGATGATAGCAGAATCATTTCCATGGTGAAGAGAAACCCCTTCACAACAGCCAACCAAGAGAACAACACTCTCCAGGGTGTAGGCGTATCGATATCCAAGTCTACCATAATGAGAAGACTGCATGAAAGTAAATACAGAGTGTGTTTTTGTAAATACCAATGTTATTTCATCTGGCCAGTACACTGTTCTAATATTAGCTGCTCACCTGCTTCCAGACTGTTCATTTGGTGCCTGTGTGGGAGCTCATCGCATGCCCACTCCGGGCAGCACTTGCCTGGGACTTGCATTCTGCGTGGGAAGGGACATGTGGCTGATGGGAGCCGTACATCTTCACTGCAGAGTGGAACGCAGGTCACCCCTCCATCCACACATTGGCACCGGAGTCTACAGTTTGGCTGGAATATCTCTCCATCGCTATATACCTTCCCATCTATGTCACAGCCGTTGCCGTAATTATCTGGTGAAACAGTATTATGACATCATCAACATTGCCTGATATGTAGCAACTTATAGTAGCTATTTCCATTGCTACCTGTGTTTCCTCATAAATGTATAACTATCAAATAAACCATAATCAGTACAGTTACACTATTACCAGACCTGGATTTCCCGGGAATGTAAAATATATTTCCTTCATTATCTCATAGAATTTACACTAGTAAAACTATGCAGTGCAGTCACAATGTGACCACCATGGTGGTGGATGATATTTGTCTTCCTCATCCTAAGGTCCTCTGTCAGGGGTCTGGGAGTTTGCGGGTTCTGCAGAGTATCTTAGCTGTTCCCAGCACTGCCCTCTTCTCTCTCTGCTCTTCCAGCTTGGGAGTCACAGCTCTGAATCTTTCTTCTAATGCTCCTGTCTCATTTTGCTGCCATTTGGCACTGCTGCATCTTTCACCACTGTTGTGTAAGGCTGGTTTCACACTGTGCGTTTGTGATTTTGATGCCGTGTGACGGTCTTATCACACCCCTAAAAATGGCCTGCATAGCAGCATAGGGACATGTGTTGCGTTGTGTTAATGGAGAATTTGGGTACCAAACCACACTATAAAAAGAGCTCCCTACTGAGTGCTCACTCCCTGTGGCAGCAAGCAGTACTGCAGTGAAAAATGTTTAGAAACAGTCATTGGGCCAGTTATACCCTGCAAATAGGATGCATTTGGCGTCCGCATATGCACATCGTAATTGCCAAGAAAATTTTAAAAACCTGCATCACCATTGGCTTCCGGTATCGCTATGTTGCCGCGGAAGTCGGCCTCCAACACTTTGCAGACAGCATTAAAATGGATACCTTCTGCGCATCGCATTCATTGTGCTAGACACCATAGACTTTCATTGCCTTAGCAGCATCTTGCGCCAGCCAAGGGTAATGCAACGCACAGTGTGAAAGGGGCCTTACTGTCGTTGTCTTCTGGTGCCTGGTTCATTGACCAGTATGTTTCTGCCCATGTGATCTTAGGCCTGTTATACTGCACAACCTTCTGTGGAACCTCTCATCTGGACTTGAAGGACTTTAGCCTATAAACTGTGCTGATAACTGTTCCTGTACACGATAGCAGCAACTTGGTTTTGCTATTTAGTGTATGGAGTTCCGGACTGTCTCTGAAGCCACACGGCCTGTGTCTTGGGTCCTGTCTAGTATGTTACATCCCTACCAAACAATGGTTAAGATGAAGCGATGCCTAAGGCAACCTAGTAACTTAAGCCCCTCATGAGTCTTTTTGGAAAGCTGCGGTGGTAGTGGGGTCAATAAAGGTGGCAGTCAAGCCCCCTGATACTCACTAGGCTCCAGCCTCCAGGCACCTGCCTAGCTTGCATTGTGGATGATCCTGCTCTGATCCCCAGTTCTATGGATCTGGTTTATAGGACCTGTACTTGTGATGCTATAATTAGTGCCTTAGGAGCATCTTTCATCCCAGCCCACTATATGCCGCTCCACTGTGTGCTGTGCCAACCCCCCCCCCCCCCCCCCCCTTCGCCAACCCTCCAGCCCCCAGCCTTCCATTAGCAACATAACTCTTTACACCTTTGGGCCCCAAACTGTTGCCCGACAGATCGAGTCCCCATCTCTGTGGGCAATATTAACTGTGTATGTGTATGGACCTTTACAATCCCCTTACAGAGGCTATGACATGAATATTGGCTAGCAGAAGCTAAATGTGCGTATAGATGCACAATGGTTGTCACCCAAAGGGATCTGGCCTCGATTCCTCAGGCGATAGTTCAGGGCCCTAGCACTGTACAGATGTCTCGCTTTGCTTTTGGTAGTTTGGGAAGGAGGGTAACAATGCACTCGGGGGTCGCCGTCATTTGAAGATCAGGCATGTGTTGTTCAGTCAGACAGTCATCACTGAGTAAGCAACTTGTTCTTGGCAGAATCGTTTCAAAGACCCCAGCCAAGCAATGGCCTACTTATTCCATTGTTGACGTGAGGAATATTAGAAAAACAGCATGTGGCATGTTTGGAAGGATGAATAAACATTACAGATGTTGTCATTACTCAGTGCCAGTCCATTGACACTTTACGGTGTTTCCTTTTAGCTGAAAGAGGCTTGGAAGCGAAGGGTTATTCTCCAGGCTGGAGAGCTTACAATTGCAGGTTCCGGATGTCCCTCCATTGCTGCTGGTGGAGTCATCGCACAGGAGCTCCTTGCTCTGGTCGCACAGGTAAATCTGGTCACATGACTCTCCAAGCTGGCGGGCACAAATCTTACAGCAGCCGCAGCCGTCCAGAATAAGTGGCACACCGGGAGGACACCGTGCCGGGATCCAGGGGCATGTGCACGAGCTGCGGCAGGTCCGGGCGGAAATCTGCTGCCAAGACAGAATATTGTGAGGGAATGACATACATATACATGTCTTTAGAAGGGATTTACTAAGCTTATCTCCTGAATTATCTCACCTACTTATTTCTCTACCTTAAAGAGACTCTGTAACAAAATTTTCATCCTTTCATTCTTCTATCCTATAAGTTCCTATACCTGTTCTAATGTGGTCTGGCTTACTGCAGCCTTTCCTACTTGCACAGTGGCTGTATTATCGTTGTTATATGATCTAATCTTCTCTCCTCTGTCGGCTCTGTCAGGCTGAGGCACTCAGACTGGAATGTGTAGGGCTGCTTGTGATTGTCTAGAAGCTATACACACCCTCTCCAGGCCCCCTGCAGGCTCTGTATGACTCACACACTCTGCTTATGTGAGCCTATCACAGGCTGGTTAGTTTGTTTGTAAACACTGCCTAAAACTGGCAATTACAAGCCAGGTTTACAGCAGAGAGTGGCAGAAACAGCACAGAGGGGCCCAGGAGAACATAATGAATAGAATGGTATGCTTTTTATTGTAAGAATTTTAGAGTACAGATTCTCTTTAAAACAAAAACTCTTCATTGTTTTCCAAGTGAGAAAAAAAAGCGCTCAAAATAACTTGTCCTACATGGCACTGTCTTCTCTACACAGCACTCTATGCACATAGCACATTGCTCTACCCAAACTACAAATAGAAATATGAAAGTTGTTTTTTTTTGTTTAACACATTTAGTAGTGAAACTAAAGGGTAAAATAATATCTGTCTTAAAATATCAGAATATACTATTGAAAAAAATAACTTACAGCCAGACAAAAACTTTGAAAAACGAAACCCTGTATTAGATGAGAGATTTAATAACACGGTGAGTGCAGTTTGTTGTGACACCACTAGATGTCAGTGCTACTCCACTGCTACAGTATTTAGTAGGCCACAGAGAGGATGTGTAGCTGGCGAGATCTGTTTAATTCACAATCAAGAGCTGATAGTGAATTAAATAGATCACAGCTGATCCGTAAGAGAGCCTATTTATATGTCACCACGTATGTGGTGCTTACTTAGTGCTGCCGTCACACGCAGCCACCACTTGGTGGCCACGTATAGCACCACCAGGGCCGGCGCTACCATAGAGGCAAGGGGGCAATTGCCCCAGGGCCCCAGAGCTTGTAGGGGCCCCCAGTGGCTACAAGAGGAAAAACATTTTTTCAAAAAGACCTTATAGTTTTTGAGAGAATCGATTTTAAAGTTTTACAGGGAAGAAAAATACACATTAAAAAACCCGCCGACTTTAACGGTTAATAGCAAATCCACCTTAAATACTAGAAACCCTACATTTGCAGGATATGTTAAGGAGATCATTGGGAATAAGAGGAAAAACCATTTTTCAAAAAGACCTTATAGTTTTTGAGAAAATCGATTTTAAAGTTTTGTAGGAAAAAAGTATACTTTTAAATGCGGTAAATGTCACTTTTAGTAGCAAACCTAACGGTAGTGTAATTTTACATGCATCAAACGAAAGCGCAATAAATTTCCTGACGGGGTTTCCAGGGGGTCCATACACAGCCGCAGCGCTTTGGCCAGGGATCGCTATAGAGCCGCAATATGGCTGTATGAAGATCCCTGGCATTTTTTCCTATTTTCCCCATTTTTTTTTTATGTTTAGAGTGCGGGAATTTAAAAAAAAATAATTATGTGGGGTCCCCCCTCCTGAAACTTTTTAACCCCTTGTCCCCCATGCAGGCTGGGGTAGCCAGAATGTGGAGCTCCATTAGTACATAGCAAGGAAATGAGCAGCGCTACTTAAAAACAGACTAGTGCCTACCTGCAAAAGAGTGCAAGCCCCACTTGTGGGGTCGAATACACACCGAGCATACACATGACCTGTCTACCACTAGAGGAGGATGTTGGTTTCCATTAACAGCTTGCATGCAACCTATTAAGTACTCGTCCCTCCCACTGCGAAGAAGTCAATCCTCCATGGGAGGGGCCTAACACTAACTAAATCCTAACCTATGTATATGCATAGCCTGGGTGCGGCTAATCAAACAAAATCGAAAATTAAAAATTGCGCAAAAGGTGGATCAGCGCAACACCAGGCCGCCTCCGAATGGCCTCCATCAGAGATGCGCTGAGCCCCCCCAGGAACTACAAACGCACCTTGAACCCAAACAGAAGCTCTGCATATACACCAAAAGCATGGCTGTTAAGTGGGAGCAGCTGACCAAAAAACGAATTACATTAGTACATAGCAAGGAAATGAGCAGCGCTACTTAAAAACAGACTAGTGCCTACCTGCAAAAGAGTGCAAGCCCCACTTGTGGGGTCGAATACACACCGAGCATACACATGACCTGTCTACCACTAGAGGAGGATGTTGGTTTCCATTAACAGCTTGCATGCAACCTATTAAGTACTCGTCCCTCCCACTGCGAAGAAGTCAATCCTCCATGGGAGGGGCCTAACACTAACTAAATCCTAACCTATGTATATGCATAGCCTGGGTGCGGCTAATCAAACAAAATCGAAAATTAAAAATTGCGCAAAAGGTGGATCAGCGCAACACCAGGCCGCCTCCGAATGGCCTCCATCAGAGATGCGCTGAGCCCCCCCAGGAACTACAAACGCACCTTGAACCCAAACAGAAGCTCTGCATATACACCAAAAGCATGGCTGTTAAGTGGGAGCAGCTGACCAAAAACGAATTACATTAGTACATAGCAAGGAAATGAGCAGCGCTACTTAAAAACAGACTAGTGCCTACCTGCAAAAGAGTGCAAGCCCCACTTGTGGGGTCGAATACACACCGAGCATACACATGACCTGTCTACCACTAGAGGAGGATGTTGGTTTCCATTAACAGCTTGCATGCAACCTATTAAGTACTCGTCCCTCCCACTGCGAAGAAGTCAATCCTCCATGGGAGGGGCCTAACACTAACTAAATCCTAACCTATGTATATGCACCCAGGCTATGCATATACATAGGTTAGGATTTAGTTAGTGTTAGGCCCCTCCCATGGAGGATTGACTTCTTCGCAGTGGGAGGGACGAGTACTTAATAGGTTGCATGCAAGCTGTTAATGGAAACCAACATCCTCCTCTAGTGGTAGACAGGTCATGTGTATGCTCGGTGTGTATTCGACCCCACAAGTGGGGCTTGCACTCTTTTGCAGGTAGGCACTAGTCTGTTTTTAAGTAGCGCTGCTCATTTCCTTGCTATGTACTAATGTAATTCGTTTTTGGTCAGCTGCTCCCACTTAACAGCCATGCTTTTGGTGTATATGCAGAGCTTCTGTTTGGGTTCAAGGTGCGTTTGTAGTTCCTGGGGGGGCTCAGCGCATCTCTGATGGAGGCCATTCGGAGGCGGCCTGGTGTTGCGCTGATCCACCTTTTGCAGAATGTGGAGCTCCGACCGATTGGGGCTTCACACCCTGACTATACCAGCTGCAAAAAGGGTCCCTTAATGCCGATTTTTGTTCCGAAGGTATCTGTTGGGGGGCCCCCCAGGTTTATTTTGCCCTGGGGCCCCATTGTTGCTTAAACCGGCCCTGAGCACCACATGTGTGTGAAACTTCACACGCACGGGCCTGGCGGGGCTAGGGAGAAACAGGAACAGCTGGACAGTCATGGCAGCTGAAACAGGTGACCAGTCGGCAGAGGCGTTTGTCAGTCCCCGTGATATGGCACACTGTTACCGCCGTGTATCTGATCAACCACACCAGCCCGAGATTTTCCAGCATGCTTGATTGATACATTTGACCAATTTCAGCCCAAACTATGCTTGTTGCGGCACAGATTCGATAAAATGATCTAATCGGATGGTCTATTGGGCCGCAGAATCTATAGATGTATGAACAGCTTAAATGAGGAAACTGCAGAATAAACGTTTCCATCCCGCTGTGTAATGGTTCTGCACACTGGGGCATCGCCTTTTTCTATTTTGTTTATCCACAAGAGAGGCTGGCACCACAAAAAATTTAAATTCAGCTCTTTATTGATTTGTCAATAAAATGACATAAATGTCAGCAGAAAGAAAAAAATGGCAATAGCAGCGACAGCCTGCTGTTTCGAGCTGGCAAGCTCTTTTTCAAGCCACTCAGCTTGGCTGCCTGCGTCCGACGTCAAGTCATCATCACGTCAGCACCGCGTGATGACACCTGATGCCCTGTAGCGGTACTGCAGGCTGTCAGTGTGCGGCGCCCATGAAGGAGTCGGCTTTCAGGGCTCTCTTCAGCTGTGTGTTTTCCTGGTCCCTCCTGGATCAGTGGCTGGTCACTAGTAAGTAGGAAGATCTACTTGTGACCTGTGGCTGTGTGACTGTCCCTAAAGAGTAAGGGTTCGCGAGTCCACGGGGTGGGGGGGGGGGGGGGAGGGGGGGAGGGGGTGCAATTTTTACACCCTCGCCCTGGGTGCAATTTAGTCTACAAACTGCCCTGGATAATGGCAGCAGTTTAAATATTCCCCTTGAAAATCAATAAGTAAATTTTTATTGACTGTTGTAGACTCCACCCAATTTCCTGAATATCCCAGTGACCAACTGTGGCAAGTTTGAAAACCCTGCCATTAACAGTGTAAGAATGGCTTCAGTTTACATTTTCCCATTGGAAATAAATTGCTGAAATGTTATTGACTTTTTTTATGTTCAGCCCACTTTCCCTGGATTTTTCACCACCAAGTGGCCATCTGTACCAAGTTTGGGGACTCTTTATTACTGTGAGAATGGCAGCCTTTTACATTTTTACCATTGACGTGAATGGGTGAAACCTGCTCGGCTGTTTTTGGTTCTGCCCAGGTGTGCAGGGGTGTGAGACCCCCAGAACATATCTTCCCAGGTAGTGAGGGATCTGTATAATAAATTTCAATGAAATTGGTCAAGGCGACACACGCACGCACGCACGCACACACACACACACACACACACACACACCCCATTTTATAGAGATTTTTTTTTCAGAAATTCCTTTATGCTCAAAATACTTTTTCCAAATCCCCAAACACACTGTAGTAGATTATTACGAGATCAAGTAAGGTGTAACTCTCAAACCCAACCCAAGTACCCTAGGGGCACGCGTACCATTTGTTGAGTACCTAAGACATCAAGATAGACTTAGGCCTCGTTCAGACTATACGCGCTGCCGTGCGCATTTTGGCAGCGCATATAGTGTGCGACACGCAAGAACGGTAGAAGGGCATAGACAGCCCTTCTACCGTTCCCATCATATGTGCTGCGTGGCAGCGCGATTGCGCTATCGCGTGCTGCACGCATTTTTGGGAATCGCAGGGCAGATCCCATTCATTGTAATGAATGGGATCTGCAGTGCAGCGCATAGGAGCGCAGATGGCGTGCGATCGGACGCGTTGCGTTCCAATCGCACAGCCATCTGCGCTAATGATGTGAACGAGGCCTTAAAGAGGCGATGAATAAAATTGCTTTTTGTTTGTTTGTTTTTTACATCATTCGTTGATAAATTATTTAGCCAGTGTTTGCCCACTGGTCTGCACAAGTTTCGTTTTTGAGAATTCTGAAGCCAGTGAAAATAATGCTTGATCTCCGAGAATCCTTTGGAAGGAGAATTCTGCATAGCTAATCAGCCTAAGCTAACAATACTTAGAGGGCAGTGCTGTATATTCAGGCTTGGTTTGCAAGCATAATTTTTTTTAGCAACATACTTGAAATCTAAAACACTGTTATAGCAAAGCAAATTTCCCCTGAAGGATAAATTGAAACTCAGATGCTTCATTCCACAATCCCAAAATATTGAATAGCAGTGTACTGGATAAAGCAAAATGAAGAGAATCATTGCTATCTGTTGTTGGCTCACCCCAACCGAACACAGTGAATCCAGCGCAGGAGACTTGGGCGCAGCCAGCGCCACCATAGGCCGTAATTGGAATTACGGCTATAGCAGGCACAGGGAGTAACACTGGTGCCGTCAGAAGACTGAGCTGAAGTTACTTTTAAAGGGGAACTGAAGAGAGAGGTATATAGAGGCTGTCATGTTTATTTCCTTTTAATCAATACCAGTTGCCTGGCAGCCCTGCTGGTCTATTTCTCTGCAGTAGTATCTGATTAAAACCAGAAACAAGCATGCAGCTAGTCTTGTCAGATCAGACTTATAAGTCTGAACCACTGAAACACCTGATCTGCTGCATGCTTGTTCAGGGGCTATGGCTAATAGTATTAGAGGCAGAGGATCAGCAGGGCTGCCAGGCAACTGGTATTGTCTAAAAGGAAATAAACATGACAGCCTCCATATACCTCTCTCTTCAGTTCCCCTTTAAAACACAATAATTCGGCCTCCAGAAATTGCTGGAAGCCGAATTATATCATTCCCCATTATCCATGGCGGCCTGTAGGGGGAATAGTATTTAACACGGCCAGGACTTGTGCAGAAGCAGGATCAGCCGTATAACAGCTGTATCCTGCGCTCAAGTCTACCGCGCCGATTCCTCTCATACGCCACCCCAACCTTTTTTTTTTTTTCCGTGTGGCTTTAACAGGAACTTAACCAATGACAGTTGCTTGGAGAAGAGCCATCAGTTTACGTGTGATGACGTGTCACACGTATACAGGGGCGTACCTACAAATCCACGGGCCCCCCTGCAAAAAAAAAATCCACAACCTCCCACTCAGGGGCAGGAGGGGTCGCAGCATAAGAGGAGAGTGTGGCAGATCGGTGGGGAGGAGGGAAATTCCCCCCCTCCTCCCTCACCTCGGGCTCTCCTCTCAGCGCTCCCCCTCCTGCAAACATTGGTGGCAGCGGGCAGGCAGCAGCAGCGGCGGTGGCGGCAGGATGAATACATTACCTCCTTCTCGCTGGAGGACTTCGGTTCTCTAAGAGTAACCTCGTGTTTACACAGGAAGTTGCAAGAAGCTCTTTGTGCAGGACATTACCGGTGGTGGGAGCGCGATCGAAGACTCGCGTGGCAAGGAACGCACAGGAGCAGTGGCCATCAACCCACTATGTTGCCAGAAACTAAATTGGGTCGCTGTGGGGGACCGGAGTCCGGAGGATTGGTTTGTCACAACGTGGGCCAGGACGACTGCAGGGGGCCGGTAGAAGCCCCAGGTAAGTTAAACTGGCATTTTCAACAACTTTAGCAATCCAAGTTTTTACTGTACTGCAATAGATACATATAGGAAGTGTTTCTGATGCTGAAACCAGGAAAAAATTGGGCATCCTGTATAATTTACAGCATTCTACTATATGTTGTTACAGTACCTCTTTATCATAATCTGGTTGCTGACTGGTGACTGCTAACTTCAAGTTGGGTGGTTGCTAACTCTAATTGTGCTAGACCAGGTGGACTAGAACGTAATCACTTAAAGACAAGCATGCGTATTAAAACGTTCTGCTGGAGCCTCTGAACGGCTCCAGGACGTTTTTATAAGTTGAGCAGCGTTGCTGCCGCTGTGCACGTGAGATCAGTTAAAAAAAAAACACCACAGAAAAAATACACCTTTATTTCCATGTAATATATTGTCACCATACTTTGTACTAGGGACATGCCGGTAATTCAAATCTTGTAGTAACCAGGACAAATAGGCACATACAATGTGTGGGTTTTATGTACAGTAGCAGTGTTTATATTAAAACTATAGGGGATGAAATTGGAGAAATAGTGTATTTTTTCATTTTTTCCTTGTTTTTCCCTTTAAAATTCATAGAAAATAAAGTAATTACTGAAAACAAATATCAACCCCAAAAAGCCTAATTGATGGAGAAAAAAACAAGATATAGATCATTTCATTGTGATTAGTAGTGATTAAGCTATTGGCAAATGAAAGGGATGAGCACTGAAAGGTGAAAATTGCTCTTGTCCATTAGGGTAAAAACCGCCTTGGGGTGAAGTGGTTAAACATCCTAATTTTATCACCCTTCTAGTTTATGCTGTTGCCTGAATGTACATCCGAGCAAAAAAAAAAAAAAACACCTACATACCTGGGGCTTCCTCCAGCCCCTGGCAGCCTATCTGTCCCTCGCAGCAGCTCCAGTGTCCCGGGATCCCCTCCGCTGGAGATGCCGACCTCTCCAGGTCAGCATCTACTGCGCCTGCACAAGTGCACAGCTGTGCCACTCGCAATCGTGCTCCCGTAGCTGAAAGCGCAGTAAGCTCTAAACTACATGAGCGTGATCACGAGCGGTGCGGCCGTGCACTTGTGCAGGTGCAGTAGATGCCGACCTCCATCGGAAGGGATCCCAGGATACCGGAGTTGCAGTGAAGGACAGATAGGCTGCCAGGGGGTGTAGGAAGTCCCAGGTAAGTAGATCTGTTTTTTTTTGTTTGTTTTGTTTTTGCTCGGACTTATCCATAGTTACATAGTTATTTGGGTTGAAAAAAGACATACGTCCATCGAGTTCAACCAGAAAACAAAGCACAACACCAGCCTGCTCCCTCACATATCCCTGTTGATCCAGAGGAAGGCGAAAAAATCCTTACAAGGCATGGTGCAATTAGCCTATTACAGGAACCCTAGTGGTCGGAACGCAATTTGCCTTCTAATTGGTTTCAGCACACAGACCATGCAAACTGTGGCTGCAATCGGTGCACGGAAATCGACGGAATTTGGGCAGCAGCCGACTAGAAGGGAGCCTGTGAGGTACGGTAATTGCAACTTACACACTATTTCAGGGTATATCTGCCACCACCACTGGTATGGGCCAGTGGTCCCTACCGACTGACTGACTGATCCTGCAAATAAAACGGTTAACACACGTTGTATTCTGTCTAGATATCAATAATAGTAGCGACTACTCAGAGACCTGAGTTCAGTTTCTGTGTATGGCTGTATAGCAGGTGTAGCGGAACAGTAAACGACTTTGATAAAGTCTTTATTTACATGCAATATAAATAATATATACAGAAAATTATTAAAATCAACAATTATTGAAACATCAATAGCCAGTATGAAATAAAAAGGGAGAAAATACTTGGGATTTGTGGAAAGATGTCCTGTTGTGGGAAAAACTTGTAGAGTTCCTTTTATTTCAGTTCAAAGTTCAGAGTTCAGACCAGGTGGATGCCAGCATATCCTCAAGCTGGCACAGATGTGATCAAGATGGTGTTTCAAGGTGGAGGACACTGAGCTCCTCTGCCATTCTTATGCCCCTGATCCAGTAGGAGGGAGTGAGAGCGGGAGCCACACACCCCCTCAGAGTATGAAATGAGTCGTCGAACCTTATATAGGCTCTATCTCACAGAACCGTACAGGTCAGGGCAGATTTACTAACATTTTCAGGTCTGTCTCGATTTACTCAGCAGCCTGATACCAAACATTAGGGGTGGGACCCCTGTGGTATCATCAGGGCACTTTCGAACTGCCTAACTGGCAGTCTTTACCTCAGAATGTTCTGAAACTTTCTCAGAACCAGCGCCAGACAGGGCCCATCATGCTCTGTTAGTTTGGAGGGTCTGCCAGCCTGGCAATACAGAAAATATGACACATATAGCAGTTTATGGAATATAATATACATCTGAAATTTACAGCAGGTCATTCCTAAGTGAAGGCTCTTTTGAAGCTTGGGGCAGCAAACTACGTGTCAGCTCCCCTGCTGTGATTGTAGCCAGAGTGTCTGACTTTTCCCAACTAAATTGGTTCTGTCATGCTGCTTATCAGCTTCATCTGATGGATGGGCCATCAGCACAGCTTGATGCCGGGGACAGCTGCAGCAGGCTCCTGCCTTTTGGGGGGAAGGAGGGAAAGAACTGTCTTTATTAAAAAAAGAAAAACCAGGAATGTCGGTTTCTGATTACTGCAATAGCTGCACAAATTTAGCCAGAGAGCGATCAGAAATTGGACTGCGCGGATCCTTCCGATTCGCCCGCGTTTCTCACGGCTGTTCCGTGACATAGCCCCAAAAGGGAAAAAGTTCCTTCCCGACTCCAGATGGCAATCAGATAAAATCCCTGGATCAACATCACTGGGCATTCCTTAGTAATTGTAGCCATGGATGTCTTTCAACGCAAGGAAAGCATCTAAGCCCCCTTTAAATGCAGGTATAGAATTTGCCATAACTCCTACCTCCCATGGCAATGCATTCCACATCTTAATTACTCTTACCGTAAAGAACCCTTTCCTAAATAAATGGCTAAAACGTTTTTCCTCCATGCGCAGATCATGTCCTCTAGTCCTTTTGAGAGGGCCTAGGGACAAAAAGCTCATCCGCCAAGCTTTTATATTGCCGTCTGATGTATTTATACATGTTAATTAGATCCCCTCTAAGGCGTCTTTTCTCTAGACTAAATAAACCCAGTTTATCTAACCTTTCTTGGTGAGTGAGACCTTCCAACCCTCGTATCAATTTTGTTGCTCGCCTCTGCACATGCTCTAAAACTGCAATATCTTTCCCGTAATGTGGTGCCCTGAATTCCATATTTCAGATGTGGCCTTACTAGAGAGTTAAACAGGGGCAATATTATGCTAGCATCTCGAGTTTTTATTTCCCTTTTAGTGCATCCCCAAATTGTATTAGCTTGAGCTGCAGCGGCTTGGCATTGAATACGATTATTTAACTTGTTGTTGATGAGTGCTCCTAAGTCCTTCTCCAAGTTTGATGTCCCCAACTGTATTCCATTAGTTTTGTATGGTGCCAGGATTTTTAAGGGGGGGGGGGGGGGGGGGAATTCCTGAAAGGTCCAGAAGCACTTATGTCCCCAAGTGCTTCCGAAGACAGGTGGCTCCATACTGCCCATGCACAAAAGTGCGCTGGCGTATTACAGAGCTGTTTATCTTTGGAAGTACTCAAGGACACAAGTGTTTCTGAGGGCTTCTGGAAGCAGCAAATTTGAACGGGGGACATCGCTGGAACAACTCACCGAGAGAGGAACGGGAGATAGATATAGTTTGGACAATATAGTGGAATATGCCACCTAGGCCTCGATTCACTAACCGGCGCTAAGCCGGTTAGGAGGCCTGAAGAGCTAGTGGGCTCAAACCGCAGAGTTAAGTGGTTTGCGCCCACAGGACCACCCACATCGCGCACCCACTGCCCTGTAAACGGCGCACCCGGTGCGACAAAAACGGTGCATCGGGAGCCCCCAAAACAGCGCAAACGGTTGTGTTTGATGCGACGTTAAAGTCGCACAACGTGCCCCTAATGCAGCGCATGTAGGTTGTGAAATTGGACGTTATTTTGCACTGCGTTATGTGTCTCTTGGTTGGTTTTCGTTGCATACTGATGGAACGAAAACAGCGCATGCGTTACATTACAAAAAGAAAACCGAAAAATATTACTGAGCATGTGCAACACACATAACGCAGCAAATTTATTACTAAACGCACAGCATTCTTTCTAAATATTGCTACACGTTACACACAATGCACTGTGAACGTCGCACAGACTTTGTATTACTGTGCGTTAGTCTGCGTTATAATTTTTTATAACGTGCGACTTTAACGTCCCACTGTGAAAAAGGCCTAAGTCTTTTTCTTTGCTGTAAATATCAGTGCATTGTTTTTCTTTTATTAAAAACTTTATCTAACATCATTAAGCTAAATTTCTAAACTGATCTGAAACAAGGTAACCCTGTCTTACTAAATTGTGTAACTCTGTGATATGCCTGTCTGGATGTGACAGTGCATGATATACATATTTCTTGAAAGTCAGACTTATAACCAACATGCTATGTATGTACAGGGTCTGTGTTTCCCATGATAAATAATGGCAGATACAGGTAGTCCCCGACTTACGAACGCCAGACTTACGAACGACCCGTCGATACAAATAGCATGGATTCTGTGTTTCCATAGGAACAAGTCAAATTTTTTTTTTATTGGACTTGTAGTTTTTGAGAAAATCGATTTTAAAAAATTCAAAGAAAAAATGGCTTTTAAACTTATATAAGCAGGTAAAGAGGGCAGAGATGACACAGAGGGGGACACTGGAGGCGCAGGGGGGCACAGAGGTGGTACAGGGGACAGAGATGGCACTGTGTTCCGACTTAATAACAGATTCAGGTTAAGAACAAACCTACAGTCCCTATCTTGTTCGTTAACCTAGGACTACCTGTACATGTATGTGTGTTCAGTTGACCATGCCCCAGTGACAGCTCCTCTCAGCCTACTGCTATTTAGATTGCTGTTCTGCGAGCTGGAAAATCTCTGTGCAGGTTGAGAGGGAGGTTGTCACCCCCCCCTTGTCACTTCCCCTATTCTCTCCACAGTACAGAACATGCTGTTGGATAGAGAGCAGAGTAGGCTGTCTGTGCAGCTTTCTTTCCTGAATGCTCACCTGAAATAATCATGGGTGACAGAGCAAGTGTTGGTGGCGTAACCCTATAGAGCTTAGTTTCAGTGCAAATTAAATACCGAGTATTAGTACTGTATAGTGTTAGTGTATTGACCTGTCATTTCCTTCCATATGCAGATCACTAATGTTTGTGTTGTGTTTTGCATCTACTACAAGAGTACAATGAAAGGGGTGGAGCTTACTATAAAGGGGCAGAGATCTGTTGCCATGGTGATGAATGCAGAAAATGTGTTATGGAATTACAGGCAGGATAAGTGTCCCCCCCACACCAGTATGGGGTGTGTAGTGCATGTCAGTGGTGGTAAATGAGCTAGGTGTGCCACATGTAGTGTGTGCAGTGATGACATGTATACAGTGGGCCTGGGGGAAGCAATGGCATGTGTCTTACCTGTGACAGAGCAGCAAGGAGCAGCAGAAGTCCGGCTGTCAGCATAATCCCAGTGTCCTATAGTGCATAGCTGAGGAATGTGCTTCTCCCTCTGACCACAGTGCTGGGATATTACTCACACAGCAGCCTTGGACACACATCAAGATTTCCACATTCCAACCCATGTTTTTCACTTACCTCTGACTAAAAATATATTATTATTATTTAAAGGAAATAGCTGACTTGTGAGGAATCCCAGTCTGCTTTTACAGGGACAGTCTGTCTATACATTGGTGGATTAGTCACCTCCGCATACATCTGAGCTGCTGCTCATGCTACTTATTAAGGTGGCCACTAACGATACAATTTGGTGAACTAGCGTTTGTTTCCGATCATTCATATGAAAATATTGTTTGGGACTAACTAACGGATGGAAATCTCCTAACCACTCCAATCAGATTGAAGGGATTGATCCAAAAATCTGATCAATTTCATTAATCCGATGGGATTGGTTAGGAGATTATTGTCCATTAGTAGTCATGAACGTAATTTCCGATTGTCCATATCTATGAATGATCGGGAACAAACAATCGTTTGCCAAATTGTATCATTAGTGGCCACCTTAAAGTTAATTATCATTTCTTATCGTTCCTACAAATGATCGGAAACAAATCAATTTGGCAAATGATCGTTCATTTCTGATCATTTGTATGAATGATCGTTTGGCAAATTGTACCATTAGTGGCCAGCTTTACAAGGTTTAAAGGGAACCTAAACTGACAAGGATATGTATTTTTCCTTTTAAAATAATACCAGTATGATGATTCTCCTGCTGATCCTGTGTGTCTAATACTCTTAGCCACAGCCCCTGAACAAGCATGCAGATCAGGTGCTCTGACTGAAGTCAGACTGGATTAGCTGCATGCTTGTTTCTGGTGTGTTATCCACTTACTACTGTAGCCAAAGTGATCAGCAGGACTGCCAGGCAACTGGTATCGCTCTCAGTTTAGGTTGCCTTTAAGGCCGCCATACACTTTTAGATGTCTTTTATTGAATGGAGTGAAAATCTATGAAGATGAAGGCACTTTCGATTGATATTACAAATGGGTAGATACATTGACTTTGCAGTGGCAGCGACATTACATCAGATGTCTGCTGATAAAGTAGTAATATATTGATTAGAGCGTGGAAGTATCAAGACTGTCTTGAGGAAACCCAGATCACCTGGGCGAAACGATCATCGACCTCCTCTGCACCTCCTTCCATATTATCGTGTGCAGATAAATATAATCTCTGTCTACTGTTTTAATTACCTTATGAGGAAATATTAAAGTTTATGAAGCCTTTTATGGCATCTGTCACGGAAGAGCCGAAAGACCAGAAACCGCAACCACAATCGGTTTCCTGAAATAATTGTCGTTGCGTTGCCAAATCAACATTTGATGTCTAGGGGAGTCTTCTTTTGGTAATCTAGCTTTCATAGCTGCTAGAGGAAGTCTGTTCATGAAGCCTTTTGCCTGTAACTTGTTAATTAGCCAGAGGTGTGAAACCCTAGCTGGAATCCTGGTGTAAAACTCAAAGGTTGTTCTAGCTCAGTGGTCCTCAAACTAAGGCCCGCGGGCCGAATGTGGCCCCCAGAGGCATTTTTACTGGCCCCCAAACACAAAATGTATAACTTATAGATGTGGGCCACTGCTCCTTTAAATATTGGCGGCCCGTATATAGAATAGCAGTGCTGGCACCACCCATCCACATACTGTAGAAGCCAGTGAGCAGTCATTCACTGGCTTCCAATTCTGCATCAGGTGACACTGCTGTCCAACTGGACTGCAGGTTGTCACCTGGATATGCTTCACTGTCTGGTGCACAAAGATGTACTTCGGGCGCCGCATGACTGAATGGCTGCTGCTGGGAGTCGAATCAAAACCTAGATTCAATGTTAAGTTTTTCAACATCATTTTATGTACGTTCCGGCCCCCAGCAGTCTGAAGTATGTTCATCCAGGGGAAGCCAAAGGAAACTAGCTCCACAGGGGTCCACTGAAGAACTCAGACACAGTGGCACCCCTGGGGAACAGATTTAAATGCATGTGGTTTATGATTTCTGTCTGTTAAATGAAAACCGTGTAGAGCACAACTATGAAATTCATATAGTCTTATTCGTTAAAATCTGCCCAATGTGCTGATATAAAATTCATAACAATAACCCGTCCGGCTTCTCAGGGACAGGACAGCCTAACGCACTCATGCAAGATGTCATATTAATCGGTATTTTCTGAGAAATCTGCTGTCCGCCTAAATATGACATTTATCGTTTATAAGTTACAGTGTTTTACAATTTAAGCTCAAAATTCCCCTAGGAGGAGGTGGGCTGTCATTGGTGGGTAATTCAGAGGGGGCAGGCGTTGCCACACCCCAAACCAGCTTCATCATAAGCACATTGCTAGCAGGTGGACTTCAAGCCTCCGTCTTAACATCATCTGGATTACAACTAGACCTGCTGCTGGGCAGAGGACCACCCAGCAGCCATCTTGGAACGGTAACATCTGCTTGGATTACAAAATATGGCTAAAGGCCTATGATTCTGAAACCAAAGACTTTGCATTTATTTTCCCAGAAGGACATATTTCCACGAACTTAAGTATTTTCTTCCCTTATTTTTATTTTCCATATTGTGCTATTATTTGTCTCTATAATTGTTGATTTTAATGATTTTCTGTATATATTAATTCATTATATTGCTTTTATAATAAACGATGCTAACGTCATTTATTTGTTCGGCTACACCTATTATTCAGCAACACAAAACTGAACCCTGGCTTCTGAAGAGTCACTACTATTGGGGATAGCTAGATAAAATAGAGTGTGTTTTACCGTTTTCTATTTGCAGGTCTAGAGTCAGCCAGTCAGTGGGTTCCTCAGTCCCATGGTAATAGAGGTGGTGGCAGTTATACAATGAAATAGTGTGTAATTTGTAATTACCGTAACTCACAAGCTCCCTTCTAGTCGGTCTGCGGCCAAAATCCCAGCGGTTTCTGCGCACCGATTGCGACCACAGATTGCATAGTCTGTGTGCTGAAACCGATTGGAAGGCATTGTGTGGTCCGGCCACTAGGGGGCCTGTGAAAGCATCGACAGGCAGCGTGTTGCTTCTGGGTGTCATTTCTTAGATGGATTGCAAATGGTCCTATTTGTTGCCACCTGATGCTGAGCAGCAATGCTGCAGGTGCTGAGAGTAGTGTGTCTGACCAGTAATGGACTATGGCTCACAGACACAAGGTTTCACTGACAGAAGAGTGACTAGTAGATTGTGTTTGTATTGTTGTTGTTGCTGCAGGAATGTCAGCTTGCAACCCAGAAAGACTGTTTTGTACGTACTATTTTCAGTTTGTACATTTTGTGACTGTTTTGGAGATTTTTTTTACTAAAGACCTGGATTGTATTGTTCCCTGCTTTTATTTATGTAACATCATTGGTGTTTTTCTTTTTGGATTTTAGTCCCCTTTTTTCAAGCTTTTATGTCACCCCAAACTGGTTGGCAGCATCTGAAAGAGGCCACCAGGGAATATAGAGCGAATAAGCTTTTCCAAGAGAATTGTGACCAGTGGCTCATATAATGAGAGCTGGACTGTGATCGTTGTGCAAGAGAAGATTGGGTAAGAAAGCCTAGTACAGTGATGGCTAACCTTGGCACTCCAGCTGTGGTGGAACTACAAGTCCCATGAGGCATTGCAATACTCTGACAGCTCTAAGCATAACTCGGGGAGGCAGAGGCATGATGGGATTTGTAGTCTTGGCACAGCTGGAGTGCCAATGTTAGCCATCACTGGCCTAGTATATAGTGGATTATCTAAAGAATGTTCTTTAGGAGCTGAAAGAGGCTCATTAACATGGAATGACAGATGGCAATGATGCACATTGGCAGAGTGCAATGTAAGCATCAATAAAAGTCAGTTGTAGACTGGTGTGCAGGGGCGTAACTAGAGAGGAGGAGCCCCCTGCAACTGCAGGGGTCCCAGAGCTGTAAGGGGGCCCCAACTACTACTTCAATTCCTCAATACAGGGGTCCATCCTACAGATCGAGTGGGGTTTTTTTTTTTGGTCTACACTGATTATGGGTGTGAATATTACGATGGCCACACTTGTTTTATGACCCTTGAGAGATGGGCTCCAATGCTGTGAGGGTCACCAGGGGCTGGCAAGGGAAAGGGTGTAAACATTGCGGGGCCACATCAAAGCTTTGCGGGGGGGACCATGATTTGTAGTAGTGTCCCTGCTAGTGTGAGTAAGAAATGCCATTACTGGGCTCAGAAGATACTACAGTATAGAGGACAAAACTCAACAGAGATGGCTATGGGTTCTGTATCCCCACCCAATCCCCACAGTAAGACACAGCCAAGATGTAGCACTGAGGGCTCTATTTAGTGTCCCTTGCAGCACGTTCTGGCCATTAGGGATGGTTGGAAATGCCGATTTCAGATTCCATGGAGATTCCGATTTCCACCAGTTCCGCAGATTTCCGGTTACCAATTTCCTAGGAGTTTTTTTTGTGGGGATTGATTTTTTTTTTTTTTTGCATTCTTTTATTGACCGAGTACTTCCAAGTTGACTCAGAAGTATTGGACCAATCAGATAATGCAGAATTTTACCATGGAAATTTTAGGCCAATCACAAGACTCTGGAATACTTGGTAGTTTTTGAGTCTTCTAATTTTTTTTTTCCAATGCTTCCGAGTTTTGCGATTGGGGAAAAACTACCGAGTTGCGATAATGCCGTATTTTGGCATTATTTTTGTGCAAATCTGATTACCGATTAGGTCAACAGAATGGGAAGCATCACTACTGGCCATAGACTGGGTCAATTATCTAGCTGAGCTGCTGTAGGGAGCATGGACTGCAGCAACAAAGACTAGGAAATTGTCAAGCATGGTTTATTATAATTTTAAGGTGTAACCTCAAAGACATACAAGACTGAGTTTCTAAATCTGTTTTCTACCAACAGAAGGTTTTGCAATCATTTTATATTCCGTGTTGCTTTCTATTAAGATAAATGCTAGAGGACAGAGGCCCCAGCAGGATAAAAATATCTAAAAACTTTAAAAATGCTTGGGAGGCAGCAGTGGACTCACCTTCAAGAAGCAGATATGAAAACTGTCAACTCAGGCAAACAAATTTATTAAATATTCCCCAGAAAGTTGCAACATGCTCCATGAGCCCAAATGTATATTGAAAAATACGCCCCATGAGCATGTTTTGGTCTCTGTCCACAGTCTATCCCCTATTTTATTGCCTGATGAAGCGGGCCACGCCTGCGAAACACATTGCATCTTTCTGGGGAATATACAATAAATGCACTTGTCTTAATTGACAATTGACAATTTTTGTGTCTGCTTCTTGGAGGTAAGTCAACTGCTGCCTCCCAAGCATTTTTAAAGTTTTTAGATATTTTTCTTTCCGATCTACAGAGCGTGACTTCTTAATCCTGAGTGAGGACAGGTCTAATCTTCTCTCTTTTTATCTTTTTATTAAGATAGGTTTGGACTTTTTTTTACCCTTTTCTTTCCTAGTTGTTCTGGATCACCTGAGTATCCTGTAAATCTGTTTTGCAATTTGAGAATTGCTTTTGACTTGTACATTCATAAAATGGTGTGGCTGGATGGATAAGGCCATAAATGGTCTTTCAGAAGGGGCAGTTCTTCACTTAGGGCTTGATTCACTAGCTGTACTGCTAAAGCAGCGCAGCTCAGTTTTTAGCTGTTTAGGTTGTGATATCTGCACCTTGATTGGCCCAGTAGGCTGTGCCAATCACTTGACTGGCAGCCTATTGGGCCAATCAAAGTGTGGGGATCACATCCTAAACAGCTACAGGATGCGACAGCCAGGGCTCAGGGCGGGAGTAAAGGAGCGGCCACTAAATACAAGGGAGAACGTGTAAGTAAGAAACGCAAGCTACAGAAGATTTTACTTCGCGCTGCTCAAACTGAGCTGCGCTACTTTAGCAGCTTAGTGAATCAAGCCCTAAATGTCCTACTGAAATTAGACATTAGCAGGGCGAAGTACCAGGATGGGTTTAGGCGTACGTTAAAAAAGGGCACCGGGAAAAAAGGGCGCAGGGTTTTAAACGATAAGCATGAATAACGTTTTAAAAAAGATTGTGCTATATTTGGTTTAGAAATAATGTTTTATAAAGTTATAAATCATTAAATAATGTGTATGAAATCGGGAATTCCCAGTTTAAAAAGTGAAATGTATAATAACGTTTTATAAAAGTACTTACCCTACATAATATAGACATATGGCAATGGTAGGGATTAGATTGTGAGCTCCTTTGAGGGACAGTTAGTGCCAAGATATATATATATATATATATATATATATATATATATATATATATATATATATATATATATATATATATATATATATATATATATATATATATATATATATAAGACTAAGTGCCTCAACCTTCAAACAAGAAGAAGAAGTACTTTGCATGAGAAAATGTATGCGTGCTCAAAAAACAAGTTTAAGGCCTCTTTTCCACGGACTGTTGAGCTGTGTGCTCAGCAAGCAGTTACCAGGCAGCAGTGAGCAGCAGGGCCGGGCCGAGGCATAGGCTGGAGAGGCTCCAGCCTCAGGGCGCAGTGTAGGAGGGGGCGCAGAATTCATTCAGCTGTCATTCCTAATTGTGTTTGAAGCAGAAAGAAATATGAAAAGTGGATACATGGCAGTTACTGCAAGCCAGGTAACTACATATTTAGGTGTTGGGGAGGTTATGGGCCCTGTGGTGCCTCTTAGTCTAATAGCAATCAGTGTGTGACGGCTGGGGCGGAGGGATGGAGGGGGCGCACTTTGGTGTCTCAGCCTTGGGTGCTGGTGAACCTTGTTCCAGCTCTGGTGAGCAGATACCAGGCAGCAACAAGCAGTTACCAGGCAGCAGCAAGCAGTTACCAGGCAGCAGCAAGCAGTTACCAGGCAGCAGTGAGCAGATACCAGGCAGCAACAAGCAGTTACCAGGCAGCAGTGAGCAGATACCAGGCAGCAACAAGCAGTTACCAGGCAGCAGCAAGCAGTTACCAGGCAGCAGCAAGCAGTTACCAGGCAGCAGCGAGCAGTTACCAGGCAGCAGTGAGCAGTTACCAGGCAGCAACAAGCAGTTACCAGGCAGCAACAAGCAGTTACCAGGCAGCAACAAGCAGTTACCAGGCAGCAGCAAGCAGTTACCAGGCAGCAGTGAGCAGATACCAGGCAGCAACAAGCAGTTACCAGGCAGCAACAAGCAGTTACCAGGCAGCAGTGAGCAGATACAAGGCAGCAGCAAGCAGTTACCAGGCAGCAGCAAGCAGTTACCAGGCAGCAGCAAGCAGTTACCAGGCAGCAGCGAGCACTTACCAGGCAGCAGCAAGCAGTTACCAGGCAGCAGCAAGCAGTTACCAGGCAGCAGCAAGCAGTTACCAGGCAGCAGCGAGCAGTTACCAGGCAGCAGCGAGCAGTTACCAGGCAGCAGCGAGCAGTTACCAGGCAGCAGCGAGCAGTTACCAGGCAGCAGCGAGCAGTTACCAGGCAGCAGCGAGCAGTTACCAGGCAGCAGCGAGCAGTTACCAGGCAGCAGCGAGCAGTTACCAGGCAGCAGCGAGCAGTTACCAGGCAGCAGCGAGCAGTTACCAGGCAGCAGTGAGCAGTTGTGAGAGTTTGAGAGCCATTTCACTGCCTATTCACAGTCCATGGAAAAGAGGCCTTACCCTAGCAAGTCTGACATTGCAAATCTGGCCTAATTGGCTATTCATGAGGCAATGCTCATGCAAATGCATGCACAAACCAATACCACAAAGCAGTCACCCTGCTACATGCTACATTAGCACTATCCGGCTTAGTGCACACCAGAGCGGTTCGGCAGCGTTTTGCGATCCACTTGCGGCTGCGGATACGCTTGGGTAATGTATTTCAATGGGCTGGTGCACACCAGAGCGGGAGGCGTTTTGCTGAAATGCATACTCCCGAGGTGAGGCATTTTTTGAATTGCGGAGGCGTTTCTGCCTCCAATGTAAAGTATAGGAAAAACGCAAACCGCTCTGAAAAACGGCAGTTCAGAGCGGTTTTGCAGGCGTTTTTGTTACAGAAGCTGTTCAGTAACAGCTTTACTGTAACAATATATGAAATCTACTACACCAAAAACGCTTTACAAAACCGCAAAATGCTAGGTGAAATGCTACAGAAAAATAAGAAAAAGCGTTTCAAAATCTGCTAGCATTTTGCGGATCTGCTAGCAGTTTTTGGTGTGCTCCAGGCCTCCAGGAGCGCCACGGGGAGGATTCCCAATGCCCCCTTTTTATACAACTGGGGGGACCGCAGGTTCCCAGGCTCTCTCACTGCCTGGAAACCACAGCGGCACCCCGGAGGGGGAGGCTGGGTGGCGTGGACGACCCCCCCCAAGTGTGGCCAGCGCCGGGGAGAGCCGTCTGCACCCACCTCCCAATATTAAAAACAGGCACTTACCTTAACGTCCATTGCGTTCTGCTACATGCGCATTAATTTGGGGGCACCACATGAGAAAGGAGAGAAGCATGGGTCACCCCGAGCTTTAGAGCTCAGGGCTGGCTCACATACAGCACTCCAGAGGGGGGGGGGGGGGGGGGGACAGGCGCACTCACTCCAGGGTTCACACCACCGGAGCAAGCCATCCACCACCTGCCTCCAAAGGATACAAACTGCACAAAATGCTTTCCATGAGAAAATTAATGCGCATGTAGCAGAATTAAATGGACGTTAAGGTAAGTGGCTGTTTTTAATATTAGGAGGTGGGTGCGGACGGCTCTCCCCAGCGCTGGCCACGCTTGGGGGGGGGGGGGGGCTGCGCCACCCAGCCTCCCACTCCGGGGTGCCGCTGTGGTTCCCAGGCAGCGAGAGAGCACTTTGCAGTATTGGTTTTTTGACCCTGCATAGTTTGGCATGCGAAAGCAAATGCATATTTGCATGAGCATTGCCTCATGAATAGCCAATTAGGCCAGATTTGGAAAGCCAGACTTGCTAGGGTTAAACTTGGTGTTTGAGCACGCAAAATTTTTCTCATGGAAAGCATTTTTTGCAGTTGTATCCTTTGGAGGCAGGTGGTGGATGGCTTGCTCTGGTGGTGTGAGCCCTGGAGTGAGTTGTCTGCTCCTGTCCTCCCCCCACCCCGGAGTGTTGTATGTGAGCCAGCCCTGAGCTCTAAAGCTCGGGGTGACCCATGCTTCACTCCTTTCTCATGTGGTGCCCCCAAGTTAATGTGCATGTTGCAGAACGCAATGGACGTTAAGGTAAGTGCCTGTTTTTAATATTGGGAGGTGGGTGCGGATGGCTCTCCCCGGCGCTGACCACACTTGGGGGGGGGGGGGGGGGATTGCAGCTGCGCCGGGGTGCCGCTGTGGTTCCCAGGCAGTAAGAGAGCCTGGGACCCCGCAGTCCCCCGGTTGTATGGGGGCATTCGGAATCCTCCCCGTGGCGCTCCTGGATAGTGCTAATGTAGCATGAACTAATACCCGCAGGGCGATCGCTTTGCGGTATTGGTTTTTGGACCCTGCATAGTTTGGCATGCGAAAGCAAATGCATATTTGCATGAGCATTGCCTCATGAATAGCCAATTAGGCCGGATTTGCAAAGCCAGACTTGCTAGGGTTAAACTTGGTGTTTGAGCACGCATACATTTTCTCATGGAAAGCCTACTTCTTCTTGCTTCAAGGTTGAGGCACGTACTCGATTAGATAGATAGATGCGGCGTATGCTACGACGCGGGTTGGCTAGTATATATATATATATATATATATATATATATATATATATATATATATATATATATATATATATATATATATATATATATATACACTGTACAGTGCTGCGTAATATGTCGGCGCTATATAAATACTAAATAATAATAATAATAATAAGAAGAAGAATGTTACTAAAACTATACTTAACCCTACTCTCACACAGAACCCTCCCTGTACCTATCCCTAACCCCTAGACCCCCCTGGTGGTGCCTAAACCTAATACCCCCCTGGTGGTGCCTAAACCTAATACCCCCCTGGTGGTGCCTAAACCTAATACCCCCCTGGTGTTGCCTAAACTTAAGACCCCCCTGGTGGTGCCTAAACCTAAGACCCCCCTGGTGGTGCCTAAACCTAAGACCCCCCTGGTGGTGCCTAAACCTAAGACCCCCCTGGTGGTGCCTAAACCTAAGACCCCCCTGGTGGTGCCTAAACCTAAGACCCTCCTGGTGGTGCCTAAACCTAAGACCCCCCTGTGATAAGCATTAATAACGTTTAAAAAAATATTATACTGTTTTTCGTTTAAAAATAATGTTTTAAAAAAATATTGTACTGTTTTTCATTTAAAAATAATGTTTAAAAAATTATAAATCATTAAATAATGTGTAATCATGAGAAGCAGTTATAAAGCATTAAAAGTCTCCGGGCACCGCTTGTAAAACGTTTTTTTTTCCGGCGCTCTTTTTTCCTGTTGGGCGCCCATTAAACGATATTTATTATAGGAGTGAATGGCGGCGCCCTTTTTGTCCACCTGCCTCATGCGCCCAAATTTCCTGCTTCCTGTGTTTAGTGCTTCAGAAGTTGTCTGTCATTAGTAGCCATGCTACTAGCTGCTGGAGTACCCTGGACTATTGATTATTTATCCTGATCAGAGTAATTAAACAATAATGCAGGGCAGTCTGCTGTTGCAGAAGCCAGTGATACAGATGCTGACAGGTGACTTTGAAGAGAGCAGAGAATCAAGCTCTAGGCAGTTTAGATTTGCTTGATTGCAGGTAATCATATCTCTTTTTCCCAGCACCCTCTCACTCCCTGTTGTCTTCCACCATGACCCTTTCCTCTTTTCAGATTTTAGTGGCTTCTTTTAAAGCTATAGACCTTGAACAAGCATGCAGCATATCAGGTGTTTCTGACAATATTGTAAGATCTGATAAGATGAGCTGCATGCTTGTTTCTGGTGTGATTCAGACACTACTGCACTTAATAGACCAGCAGGGCTGCCAGGCAACTGGTATTGTTTAAAAGGAAATACAGTAAATATGGCAGCTTCTATGTCCCTCTGGTTACAGTTGTCCTTTAACAGCATGTCCCTACCCAATAGCATTGGTGATGCAGTCCTGATGAGAACCCATCCTGACATTTATCCTCTCCCACCAGGCTTTCTGTCTTGTGCCTCTACCTCTTTATCCCCCCCCCCCCCCATGCAGCCCCCTCTTTCATATGCTCCCCTTTTCTGACTATCCTCAGAGGAGCTCATTATCTAATTGTACCATAGTCATAGTCTAACGTCCTACCATATTATTATTGTGTTTTTATATAGCACTGACATATTCTGCAGCACTGTATAGAGTACAGATGCAGTATGGACTTTTTGCAACCTGCAATTGAGAAAGGGGCAGAAGGGATTGGACTTTTTCACACTATGCAAGGGAAAGCTGCAGGATGACGTAAATACAATTATATGTGCTCCTTACAGGTTTTTTTGGTCATTACAGGGTTAATGTTTTGCCCTGTTATGTTAATTATGTTAATTAGGTATGATGTGATGTGATGTCATTTCCTGCTGGTGCTTTCAAAAGCCTTTGAGTTTCATTTGTGATTTGCTTGACAAAGGACAGGGATTGTCTGAAAGCTTGCCTGTATCTATATTGAGTTATTGCTCTAAGAAAGAGAGTGTGTGCTGCAGCCCGGTGTTTTTGTATAGAGTACAGAATTACATAACGGTTAGCTTCGTCCACATCCTGTTGACTCTTTTTCTTCAAAAATACCTCAAAATTTGCAGTGACACACTCGGCGCCCCAACCCAACCACACTCCCATCCAAAAAATTGGTAGTTTTTTGATGGAGGGTGTGTGGGGGGGGGGGGGGTAATCTGTAAATAATCAGCACTGGGTGTCAAATTCCCTAGATACGCCACTGTTCACCTTTTAAGTTGGACTTTTGCACAATATTCAAATTTTTCAAGTTTCACCTGTATTTCTGCCCATTGTAAAATCGTTCCTTTCCCTGATTTACATTCTGAAATGTATCCCTGGTGGTGACAACTTTAGTTCTGCCAGGTGATCTGTACAGAATGATCGTTACTGAGAGTTCTATGCACAGAGGGAGATGTTGCTTGCTTGGCAGTTGGAAAAGGCCGTTATTTCACACATAAGGTTCACAGACAGCAAACTGTCAGGACCATGGTCATGACATCACACTGTGGGAGGAGTTTCACCACAATATCAGCCATACAGACCCCCCGATGATCTATTTGAGAAAAGGTAAACATTTTTTTATGGGAAAGGGGATTTCAGCTACTGATTAGAATGACGTTCAATCCTTGAATAAAGTTCCACTTGAAGTATTCTAATTTCATTTTAAACCTTCTGTTGACTGCAATATTTTTTTTATTAGTCTTGTTTCCCCCTTTTTTCCCCTTTTAATACATTGTGCACTATGTTTTTTACCTTTTAATAAATATGTGAAATAATGTAGCCAATTCTCAGTATTGATCTCTGCATCTGAAAACACTACTGTGCTGTGTTTTTGCAAACTCTGGGTCACCCTGTCACACAGCAGGGACCAGAGAGGTAGGTATCTAGCTTTTCTGATAAGACTGGCTTGGACATAGTGTCCTGTGTGGGTAAACATTAGATTTGGGAACAGACACCCATTACCATGTGTGGACTCAGGTGTCACAGGGCCCCTAGTGGCCGGACCGCACAATGCCTTCCAATCGGTTTCAGCACACAGACCATGCAATCTGTGGTCGCAATCGGTGCGCAGAAACCGCGGGAATTTTGGCTGCAGACCGACTAGAAGGGAGCCTGTGAGTTACGGTAATACAAATTACACACTATTTCAGGGTATAACTGCCTCCACCTCTGTTACCATGGGACAGAGGAGCCCACTGACCGACTGACTCTAGACCTGCAAATAGAAACGGTTAAACACACTCTATTTTATCTAGCTATCAACAATAGTAGCGACTCTTCAGAAACCAGGGTTCAGTTTGTGCAGCTGAATAATAGGGTAGCTGAATAAATAAAGGACTTTAGCGTCGTTTATTAAATGTGCAATATAAATAATTAATACATATAGAAAATCGTTAAAATCAAAAATTATTGCTAATTAAACAAAACCTTGGGATAGTCACAGACAACAGGCTTCATGAAAAGAACTCTGCTAACACCTATGAAGACAACAGAGACCCCCAGGCTTGACTGCAGGTAGCCACAAACAGACAATCGAGATTTGGCAATGCAATGACAATCTGTGCAGCAAACCGATTGCGATTGCGTTCTCTTTTCTCACGGCTGTTCTGTGACATCAGGTATAAACTGTTAGATGAGGGTGCCATCTTGTGGTCAGGTAATGGCAGAAGTATAGACCTAATGAAACACTGCAAGAGGATTTGTGCATTTATGAAAAGAGGGTGAAGAGAGTATGGGAGATGTGGCTGGTCTTTCAAGCAAGTACAGGAAGCAGTTTCATCCAATGCCTCCTTGCTAGAGATGGCCCGGACGGTTAGCCGGCGAACGGTTCCCGGCAAACTTCCAGTGGTTTGCGTTCGCCATCTAAGGCAAACTTTTCCGGAAGTTCGGTTCGTCCCCATAGTGCACCATTAGGGTCAACTTTGACCCTCTACATCACAGTCAGCAGGCAGATTGTAGCTAATCAGGCTACACTCTCTACTGGAGCCACTCCCCCCCCCTTATAAAAGGACGGCCCCATCGGCCATTACACTCACTTGTGTGCCTGCATTAAGTAGAGAAGGGACAGCTGCATCAGACTCTCTCATAGGGAAAGATTAGTTAGGCTCTTGTAGGCTTGTTAGCTTGCTCCTGGCTGATTGTTATTGCTAAAATAGCACCCCCACAACAGCTTTTTTGAGAGCTAATCTTGTTCTTGTGATCTATTTTTTTTCTGTGTGTCCCACTGATACTTGTGTTGCATAGACAGCCTTGCTAATTCATACTGTGTGTGTGCCACTGCCAGCCAGGCCCGGCACATTCAGCGACTACCTGTGTGTGTGACAGGTGCACATTTTAATACCCAGTACTGCATATACCTACCTGTTGTGTTCAGTAAACCCACCTCATCACTGCATATACCTACCTGTTGTGTTCAGTGCACCCACCTCATCACTGCGCACCAGTCCAGCACGGCTGTCAGTACGCAAACAGCTGTTTGTGGTGCGTTACACAGCGAGTTTGGTGTGTCAGTGTGAATCAGTACTCTAATTACACTCCCTGATTGATGTATACATTCAAGATGTTTTAAAGCACTTTAGGCCTGCAATTTAGCATTCAATGTGTTTTCTGCCCTTAAAACACTGCTTTGCGTCAAATCCAGATTTTTCCCCGGGACTTTTGGCATGTATCCCACTCCGCCAGGCCCCTCTCTAGGTGTTAGACCCCTTGAAACATCCTTTCCATCACTTTTGTGGCCAGCATAATTTTTTCTAGTTTTCAAAGTTCGCCTCCCCATTGAAGCCTATTGCGGCTCGCGAGAACCAAATTTTTGCGGAAGTTCGCGAACCCGGTTCGCGAACCGAAAATCAGAGGTTCGGGCCATCTCTACTCCTTGCCTCCTTTTCCAGTATGAATTGCAGTATCTGTAATAAAGTAAAGTTTATCACACTTTTGTTGTGAGACCTATTTGTTGCAAGTAGAGATGTAGCGAACGGTTCGCCGGCGAACGGTTCCAGGCGAACAGAAGTTCGATTCGCCAAATAATGCACTATGAGGGTCAACTTTGACCCTCTGCATCACAGTCAGCAGGCACATTGTAGCCATTCAGGCTACAGTAAGCCCTGGAGCCCCCCCCCCCCCCCCCCCTTATATAAGGCAGGGTCCGGCGGCCATTACACTCACTCGTGTGCCTGCTAGTGAGAGGAAAGGGACAGCTGCTGCAGACTTGTTCTTCTAGGGACAGATTAGTTAGGTTCTTGGCTGCTTAGTTTGCTCCTGGCTGATTGTAATTGCTTTTATAGCACCCTAGCTCTTGTCAGAGCTCATCCTGTACTTTTTTTTTTTACTGTGTGTCAAACTGACACTTTTGTTGCATGCACAGCTTTGCTAATTGATAGTGTGTGTGCCACTGCCAGCAGCCCAGCACATTCAGTGACTGACTACCTGTGTATGTGACAGGGAGCTGCACATTGTACTACCCAGTACTGCATATACCCAGTACCTGTTGTGTTTACTTAACCCACCTCATCACTGCATATACCTAGCTTTGTGTTGAGTGAACCCAGCTCACTGCATATACCTACTACCTGTTGTGTTTACTTAACCCACCTCATCACTGCACATAACTACCTGTAGTGTTGAGTGAACCCAGCTCACTGCATATACCTACTACCTGTTGTGTTGAGTGAACCCAGCTCACTGCATATACCTACTACCTGTTGTGTTTACTTAACCCACCTCATCACTGCATATACCTAGCTTTGTGTTGAGTGAACCCAGCTCACTGCATCCTACTACTACCTGTTGTGTTTACTTAACCCACCTCATCACTGCACATAACTACCTGTAGTGTTGAGTGAACCCAGCTCACTGCATATACCTACTACCTGTTGTGTTGAGTGAACCCAGCTCACTGCATATACCTACTACCTGTAGTGTTGAGTGAACCCAGCTCACTGCATATACCTACTACCTGTTGTGTTTACTTAACCCACCTCATCACTGCATATACCTAGCTTTGTGTTGAGTGAACCCAGCTCACTGCATCCTACTACCTGTTGTGTTTACTTAACCCACCTCATCACTGCACATAACTACCTGTAGTGTTGAGTGAACCCAGCTCACTGCATATACCTACTACCTGTTGTGTTGAGTGAACCCAGCTCACTGCATATACCTACTACCTGTTGTGTTGAGTGAACCCAGCTCACTGCATATACCTACTACCTGTTGTGTTTACTTAACCCACCTCATCACTGCACATAACTACCTGTTGTGTTGAGTAAACCCAGCTCACTGCATACACCTACTACCTGTTGTGTTTACTTAACCCACCTCATCACTGCACATAACTACCTGTTGTGTTGAGTGAACCCAGCTCACTGCATATACCTACTACCTGTTGTGTTGAGTGAACCCAGCTCACTGCATATACCTACTACCTGTTGTGTTGAGTGAACCCAGCTCACTGCATATACCTACTACCTGTTGTGTTGAGTGAACCCAGCTCACTGCATATACCTACTACCTGTTGTGTTGAGTGAACCCAGCTCACTGCATATACCTACTACCTGTTGTGTTGAGTGAACCCAGCTCACTGCATATACCTACTACCTGTTGTGTTTACTTAACCCACCTCATCACTGCACATAACTACCTGTTGTGTTGAGTAAACCCAGCTCACTGCATACACCTACTACCTGTTGTGTTGAGTGAACCCAGCTCACTGCATATACCTACTACCTGTTGTGTTTACTTAACCCACCTCATCACTGCACATAACTACCTGTTGTGTTGAGTAAACCCAGCTCACTGCATACACCTACTACCTGTTGTGTTGAGTGAACCCAGCTCACTGCATATACCTACTACCTGTTGTGTTTACTTAACCCACCTCATCACTGCACATAACTACCTGTAGTGTTGAGTGAACCCAGCTCACTGCATATACCTACTACCTGTTGTGTTGAGTGAACCCAGCTCACTGCATATACCTACTACCTGTTGTGTTGAGTGAACCCAGCTCACTGCATATACCTACTACCTGTTGTGTTTACTTAACCCACCTCATCACTGCACATAACTACCTGTTGTGTTGAGTAAACCCAGCTCACTGCATACACCTACTACCTGTTGTGTTTACTTAACCCACCTCATCACTGCACATAACTACCTGTTGTGTTGAGTGAACCCAGCTCACTGCATATACCTACTACCTGTTGTGTTGAGTGAACCCAGCTCACTGCATATACCTACTACCTGTTGTGTTGAGTGAACCCAGCTCACTGCATATACCTACTACCTGTTGTGTTGAGTGAACCCAGCTCACTGCATATACCTACTACCTGTTGTGTTGAGTGAACCCAGCTCACTGCATATACCTACTACCTGTTGTGTTGAGTGAACCCAGCTCACTGCATATACCTACTACCTGTTGTGTTTACTTAACCCACCTCATCACTGCACATAACTACCTGTTGTGTTGAGTAAACCCAGCTCACTGCATACACCTACTACCTGTTGTGTTGAGTGAACCCAGCTCACTGCATATACCTACTACCTGTTGTGTTTACTTAACCCACCTCATCACTGCACATAACTACCTGTTGTGTTGAGTGAACCCAGCTCACTGCATATACCTACTACCTGTTGTGTTGAGTGAACCCAGCTCACTGCATATACCTACTACCTGTTGTGTTGAGTGAACCCAGCTCACTGCATATACCTACTACCTGTTGTGTTGAGTGAACCCAGCTCACTGCATATACCTACTACCTGTTGTGTTGAGTGAACCCAGCTCACTGCATATACCTACTACCTGTTGTGTTGAGTGAACCCAGCTCACTGCTTATACCTACTACCTGTTGTGTTGAGTGAACCCAGCTCACTGCATATACCTACTACCTGTTGTGTTTACTTAACCCACCTCATCACTGCACATAACTACCTGTTGTGTTAAGTAAACCCAGCTCACTGCATATACCTAGCATCCCCCCGAGATGGACAAAATGGACAAACCAGGTAGAGGAAGAGGTAGAGGCAGACCCATAGGAAGGCCACCAGGCACCGGCAGGTCTGTGCGAGGTGGTGTTGCTGTGATTTCGTGCGGACCTGCCCCAAAATACAGTGCTCAGAAGAAGGCACGTGCCATCACTTCCCAAAATCGTGAGGAGGTGATTGAGTATTTAACACAGAACACCTCATCTCCCGCAGCCACCAGCGCTACAACAAGCACCACATCCGTTGCATTTGACACTTCGCAGGAGTTATTTGGTGGTGGTGAAATCACCGATTCACAGCCACTACTGCAACAACAAGAAGAAGGCGCAGGTACACCACCTCCTACGTCTGAGTTAGGTGGCGATAGTATGGACGTAACGTGTGTGGATGTGGATGATGGACCACCTGAAGTTGGTGCAGTTGAGGAGGTTTCTGAGGAAAGCGCAGCTGGCCAGGAGGATTATGATGACGATTATACGGATACCACATATGTTCCCGGTAGAGGAGATGACCAGGGGGACAGTTCAGAGGAGGATTCAGAAAGGACTAGGAGGAGACGACTCCATGATAGAAGCAGAGGGAGCTCGTCTTCAGAAACAGCTGGGGGCAGTGTCCGGCGCCATGTATCACCAGCTATGGCCAGACAGCCAACATGCCCTTCAACGTCAGCAGCTGATGCCACCTTAGCGCCATCAGCCCAGGGGGGCTCAGCGGTTTGGAAATTTTTTAACGTGTGTGTCTCAGATCGGAGCAAAGCCATCTGTTGTCTCTGCCAGCAAAAATTGAGCCGTGGAAAGGCCAACTGTCACGTAGGGACAAGTGCCTTACGAAGGCACCTGGAGAGAAGGCACAAACCGCTATGGCAAGAACACCGGAGGAAAAGCCGCACCCCTCAAAAGACAAGCCACCCTCCTTCTCCTCTTCCTCCTTCAGGTGCATCGTCTTCATCCACTTTCTCCCTTGCACCTTCACAGCCACCCTCCTCCACACCGCCTCTTCCCTTCAGCAGTTCCTTCTCCTCTGCCCACAGCAGTACCCAGCTGTCCGTGAAGGAAGTATTTGAGCGGAAGAAGCAAATGTCTGCCAGTCACCCTCTTGCCCGGCGTCTGACAGCTGGCGTGGCGGAACTATTAGCTCGCCAGCTATTACCATACAAGCTGGTGGAGTCGGAGGCTTTCCGTAAGTTTGTGGCCATTGGTACACCGCAGTGGAAGATACCAGGCCGCAATTATTTTTCACAAAAGGCCATACCCAAACTGTACCGTGCAGTTGAGAGGCAAGTGGTGTCATCTCTGGCACACGGCGTTGGGTCAAGGGTCCACCTGACCACGGATGCCTGGTCTGCCAAGCACGGGCAGGGCCACTACATTACATACACAGCCCATTGGGTCAACCTGGTGACCGATGGCAGCAAGCAGGGAGTACGTGGCTGCGCAGAGGACCAACTTGTCACACCTCCACGGCTTGCAGGCAGGCCTCCAGCCACCTCCTCTCCACCTGCTATCACCGCTTCGCTGTCGTCATCCTCCTCCTCCTTGGCTGGTGCCGCCATCTCCTCCCCAGCTACACAGCCCCAGCACCCCAGGGTCTATGCTGCATGCCAGGTGCGACGGTGTCATGCAGTGTTAGACATGTCTTGCCTGAAAGCGGAGATTCACACTGGAGCAGCTCTCCTGGCTGCTCTTAACAAACAGGTGGAGCAATGGCTGACCCCGCACAAGCTTGAGATCGGCAACGTGGTGTGTGACAACGGCAGCAATCTCATTGCTGCGTTGAATTTGGGAAAGCTGACACACATACCCTGCATGGCACATGTGCTGAATCTGGTCGTGCAAAGATTTGTGTCCAAGTACCCAGGCTTAGAGGACGTCCTGAAGCAGGCCAGGAAGTTGTGTGGGCATTTCAGGCGCTCTTACAAGGCCATGGCACGCTTTGCGGACATTCAGCGTAGAATCGACTTGCCAGTGAGACGCCTGATTTGCGATAGCCCGAATCGCTGGAATTCCACCCTGCTGATGTTCCCTCGCCTGCTAGACCAGGAGAAAGCCGTCACCCAGTACCTGTATCATTACAGTACAAGGACACAATCTGGGAGGATGAGGATGTTGTGGCCCAACAACTGGACACTGATGCGAAATGCATGCAGGGTCATGGAGCCCTTTGAGGAGGTGATTAAACTGGTGAGTCGCGATGAGGGCACCATCAGTGACTTGATCCCCTATGCCTACTTCCTGGAGCGTGCCGTGCGTAGAGTGGTGGATACAGCTGTGGAGGAGCGTGAACAAGAAGAGTTAGGGCAGCAGGAGTCGTGGGAGCCATTTACACACGAACCCGATGTTTCTACAACACCGGCGGCAGCACAGAGGGGGAAGGAGGAGGAAGAAGAGGAGTCGTGTGGGGAAGGAGAGGAGTCAGACTCTGATGATGCTGATGATGAGGAAGGTGTTTCTGTGGAGGAGGAAGAGGCGGCGGAAGGAGAACAACCGCGGCAGCCATCACAGGGGGCTTCTGCTGCTCCACGTTCCCGTGGTATTGTTCGTGGCTGGGGGGAGGAAGAGGAGTTGCGTCCCGTCACTGAGGAAGAGCAAGAGGAGATGGAGAGTACGTCTGCATCCAGCTTTGTGCAGATGTCCTCTTTCATGTTGTCCAGCCTGTTGAGGGACCCCCGTATCAAAAAACTCAAGACGAATGACCTGTACTGGGTGGCCACGCTACTAGACCCTCGGTACAGGCACAAAGTGGCAGACCTGTTAGCAACTCAACATAAGGCAGAAAGGATGCAGCACTTGCAGAACAAGCTGTCGATGATGCTTTACAATGCATTTAAGGGTGATGTGGCTGCAAAACGCAATCAAGGTACCACTGGCAGTAACCCTCCTCCTCCCAAGTCCACGCAGGCAAGGACAGGACGCTCCAGCGATCTCAGGGTGATGTCGGACATGCGGACGTTCTTTAGTCCAACTCCTCGCCATAATCCTTCCGGATCCACCCTCCAACAACGCCTGGAGCGGCAGGTAGCCGACTACCTGGCCTTGAGTGTGGATGTAGACACTTTTAATGCGGCGGGGAGTGGCAAAATTGTGACAGAGGGTAATAGGAGATGTCCCCTAACGCACTGGTATGTTTACTTTTGTGCGATTTTAACAATACAGATTCTCTTTAAAGGATTTAAAGTTAATTCATTTCAATTAGGGCCGCAAAAGGTCCTCCTGAGTCCTGTATTGTTATTTTTGGTCACTACCTCGGGGCGGGCGTGCATGCCTATCTGCCTCCCTCCTTGCTTGGATGTGTGGTGGTAGACGTTGATCAGGCTCCAACTCCGGAACGCAATACAAGAGGGAGCTCGTCCTCAGAAACAGCTGGGGGCAGTGTCCGGCGCCATGTATCGCCCGCTATGGCCAGACAGCCAACATGCCCTTCAACATCAGCTGCTGATGCCACCGTAGCGCCATCAGCCCAGGGGGGCTCAGCGGTTTGGAAATGTTTTAACGTGTGTGTCTCAGATCGGAGCAAAGCCATCTGTTGTCTCTGCCAGCAAAAATTGAGCCGTGGAAAGGCCAACTGTCACGTAGGGACAAGTGCTTTACGAAGGCACCTGGAGAGAAGGCACAAACAGCTATGGCAAGAACACCTGAGGAAAAGCAGCACCCCTCAAAAGACAAGCCGCGGAGAACAACCGCGGCAGCCGTCACAGGGGGCTTCTGCTGCTCCACGTTCCCATGGTATTGTTCGTGGTTGGGGGGGAGGAAGAATGGATACACTTTTAAACAATTTAAAAATACAACCATCTAAACTTTCAAACAATTTAAAAATACAACCATCTAAACTTTCAAACAATTTAAAAATACAACCATCTAAACTTTCAATTAATTTAAAAATACAACCATCTATCATTTTCAAAAATTTTAAAAAAAAGGGCAAAAAAACTTGCCTCCGTAAAACATTCTTGGCAAATGCTTTCGACTTGGTTTGTCTTCCGCTGGCTCAAGGGTCCATCTGACCACAGATGCCTGGTCTGCAAAGCACGGTCAGGGCAGCTACAGCATGGGTCTCAGCAGGCTCCCACTTCGGGCCGGAATCCAACCTTCATTCCCCGCGGTGACAATGGCAGACTTGCCCTCCATAACGGATTCCCGTTAAAGGATTTAAAGTTAATTCATTTCAAATACACAGCAGGGCCTCGAAAATCCGCCTCCTGTATTGTTATTTTTGGTCACTACCTCGGGGGCGGGCGTGCATGCCTGCCTGCTGCCCTCCTTGGATGTGTAGTGGTAGCCGTTTCTCAGGCTCCACACCGGATTCCATCCCTCATTCCCCGGCCATTACCCGGGGTCACAAATGGCAGACTTGCCCGCCTCCATATGATTCTCGTGAAAGGAATGTGGTGTCATCTTTGTCCGCCATAACTGGTTCTCGTTAAAGGATTTAAAGTACATTCATTTCAAATACACAGCAGGGCCTGGAAAGTCTTCCTTCTGTATTGTTGTTTTTGGTCACTACCTCGGGGTGGGCGGGCGTGCATGCCTGCCCGCTGCCCTCCTTGGATGTGTAGTGGTAGCCGTTGCTTAGGCTCCACACCGGATTCAAACCCCTCATTCCCCGGTCATTACCCGGGGTCACAATGGCAGACTTGCCCGCCTCCACAGGATTCTCATTGTAGCGGTACTGAACAAGTACACAGCAAGTAGAAAATGTAATTTAAAAACAAAACGTAAGCTTTTTAACAATGCCATGGAAAGTTTAGAAGGAAGTCACACATTACCTGACATCACTGAGTGAGGAAGAGCAATCACGCCATGTTGCGCAGTAGTCCAGCATTGCCGTCACTACACAAACAGCTGTTAGCGGTGCGTTACACAGTGAGTTTGGTGTGTCAGTGTGAAGCAGTACTCTAATTACACTCCCTGATTGATGTATACACATGCAAGATGTTATAAAGCACGTTAGGCCTGCAATTTAGCATTCAATGTGATTTCTGCCCTTAAAACGCTGCTTTGCGTCACATCCAGATTTTTCACCGGGACTTTTGGCATGTATCCCACTCCGCCATGCCCCCCTCCAGGTGTTAGACCCCTTGAAACATCTTTTCCATCACTTTTGTGGCCAGCATAATTTTTTCTATTTTTCAAAGTTCGCCTCCCCATTGAAGTCTATTGCGGTTCGCGAACTTTTCCGCGAACCGAACCTTCCGCGGAAGTTCGCGAACCCGGTTCGTGAACCGAAAATCGGCGGTTCGCGACATCTCTAGTTGCAAGCAAGAGGCTTGTTCCAGCAGAGCTTCCTCACATGTGAAGTTTATTGTTCACAAGTGATTCAAAATATAAAAATACAAATACACAACGGGGGAAGATGGTCCAGCTTTCCTCTAAGAATGAAAACTCTCATTCTCAAGCTACCCCTCCAACTAAATTCACCAACTTTGTTTACTATTGGTCAAGTCAAAACTAGTTACCTATAATCAGGACGGGCCTTTGCCCTGAGCAATGTGATCAGCCAATCAGGGCAAGAGATGGCCCGAACGGTTTGCTGTTGAACTTTTTTGAGTGAATTTTCGCTGTTCGCAGCGAACTGCGAACACATAGCGAGTTCGACCCGCCCCCTATACCACATCATTGGGCTAAACTTTGACACTATACATCACAGTCAGCAGACACATGGCAGCCAATCAGGCTGCACTCCCTCCTGGACCCCCGCCTCCGCTTATAAAAAGCAGCAGCGTCAGCCATCTTCTCACTCTGTCTGTTCTTCTGACTTTCACTGCATCTGTGTGACTGGCTGCACACTGTATTATACCAGTCACTACATACCTTTCACTGCATCTGTGTGACTGCACACTGTATTATACCAGTCACTGCATACCTTTCACTGCATCTACTGCACACTGTATTATACTAGTCACTGCATACCTTTCACTGCGTCTGTGTGACTACACACTGTATTACACCAGTCACTGCATACCTTTCACTGCATCTACTGCACACTGTATTATACTAGTCACTGCATACCTTTCACTGCATCTGTGTGACTACACACTGTATTATACCAGTCACTGCATACCTTTCACTGCATCTGTGTGACTCACTGCATACTGTATTATACCAGTCACTGCTTACCTTTCACTGCATCTGTGTGACTCACTGCACAATGTATTATAAAAGTCACTGCATACCTTTCACTGCATCTGTGTGACTGCACGCTGTATTATACCAGTCACTGCATACCTTTCACTGCATCTGTGTGACTGCACACTGTATTATACCACTCAGCGCATACCTTTCACTGCATCTGTGTGAGTGGCTGCACACTGCATTATAGCAGTCACTACATACCTTTTCACTGCATCTGTGTGACTGCACATTGTATTAGTCTAGTCACTGCATACCTTTCACTGCATCTGTGACTGCACATTGCATTATACCAGTCACTGCATACCTTTCACTGCATCTGTGTGACTGCACACTGTATTATACCAGTCACTGCATACCTTTCACTGCATCTGTGTGACTGCACACTGTATCATACCACTCACTGCATACCTTTCACTGCATCTGTGTGACTGCACACTGTATTATAAAAGTCAGTGCATACCTTTCACTGCATCTGTGTGACTGCACACTGTATTATACCAGTCACTGCTTACCTTTCACTGCATCTGTGTGACTGCACACTGTATTATACCAGTCACTGCATACCTTTCACTGCATATGTGACTGCTCACTGTATTAGTCTAGTCACTGCATACCTTTCACTGCATCTGTGACTGCACATTGTATTATACCAGTCACTGCATACCTTTCACAACATCTGTGACTGCACACTGTTTTATACCAGTCAGTGCATATCTTTCACTGCATCTGTGTGGCTGCACACTGTATTATACCTGTCACTGCATACCTTTCACTGCATCTGTGTGACTGCACACTGTAATATACCAGTCACTGCATACCCTAGGGCCCGCTCAGGGACTTTTAGGGGCAGGAGGGGTCGCAGCATAAGAAAAGAGTGTGGCAGATCGGTGGGGAGGGGGGGAATTCCCCCCCTCCCTCACCTCGGGCTCTCCTCACCGCGCTCCCCCTCCTGAAATCATTGGTGGCAGCGGGCAGGCAGCAGCAGCAGCGGTGGCGGCAGGATAATACATTACCTCCTTCTCGCTGGAGGACTTCCATTCTAAGAGCTTCTTGCAACTTCCTGTGTAAGCAGGAAGTTGCTCTTAGAACGGAAGTCCTCCAGCGAGAAGGAGGTAATGTATTATCCTGCCGCCACCGCTGCTGCTGCTGCCTGCCCGCTGCCACCAATGATTTCAGGAGGAGGAGCGCTGAGAGGAGAGCCCGAGGTGAGGGAGGCGGGGGGAATTTCCCCCCTCCCCACCTATCTGCCATGCTCTCCTCTTATGCTGCGACCCCTCCTGCCCCCAAAAGTCCCTGAGCAGGCCCGGGGGGGGATTTTTTTTTTTTGCAGGGGGGCCCGGGGATTTCTAGGTACGCCCCTGTCAGAGCTCACCAGTGTGGACATTGTTTTGTGTGTCTGTCTGTCTGTCTCAGATGACAGCAATGCCATCTGTACTCTCTGCCACCAAAAATTGAGGCGTGGAAAGAGCAAGACCCATGTAGGGACTGTCACGATTTCGTGATCGCCATTGCGGCAAGCGCATGAAAATGTGCACCAAATCTGATCTGGAGTACCCCTTTAAATTCCTTAGCCTGCTTTTGGAAAATCAGTGCTCTTTCATCCCACAGCCCTGCTCTGGGGAATGTGAGTGTTTGTTTATGCTCATGTTTATCGCCAAGCAATCCCTCTCCTTCCCAGGAAGAGCTTAGCTATGGGTGCCATAAAACAACAAACTCACCTCACAAGTCATGGTCCCCTAGGGAAAGCCCCAATAAACCCTAAAACAGAGAGCCAGATCATGTAGCTCACAGATTCACTTCAGAAGACTTCAGATAAGAAGCAGGATATAGAGACGCATCATAAAAAGTCATTAAGCAACACATTTCTGAGGAGAGTAAGAGAGAATGACTTTTAATTCACCTTGATATGAAAGAATAAGTCATTCAGACATTTTACTAAATTAATCAGTTCTCTGTCGATGCTAGCCATTTCAAAATTAGCAAACAATTATTAAAAATGATTTGTGTGTGGTGGGACCACTCAGCATGTCCCTACCAGTTTCTGAAAGCAAGCAACAGTGTGCTCCGCCTTGGAATACCCCAAGACACCCATGTTTGGTATCTGTGTGACACAGAGAACGCCAGAGGCGTGCTCGTGTCACTTGCTGCGGGTTATGGTCGGCTGGCGCTGAATTATGACCATTACAGTTATTGCATGTTCTTTCTGCATGACAAATGGTGGGAGAAGGCATACCCCACCATCTCTTTTTACAACTCCGCCCTCTTGCAGAGGAAGAGTTAAAACAACACTGCTGGACACAGGAGGGAGTCCTGCTGCAGCCATCCATACCATCACAGATTGGCTATGTTATCAAAGAACTTATATTTATTTCACAGAACTTGCCAGAATTGGACTTCATATCTTCTGTTGGACTTATTACCGCAAAAGGACATACAGTAACTTGACAAACTGCTCAGATTATCGATAGCTATTTTTACATTTAATCCTTATTATTTCTGTATCAATTTTTTTCTATTGCTCTATTTTGTTCTGCATTATTTCTTGAAATAAACGATTAAAAATCGTTTGTCTAAGTGCTGTTCTGAAAAGTCTCTGCAACAAGAATTCACCTCTCCTCAGAGAGAGAGACGTTACTATAACAGTTTTGATATTCATGTTATTTTTCTATCTCTAGAAAGGTTGTCAAATTAACCCTTTTTCCTACAGGATTTAGCTAGAGTTAGACTTAACGCTTTATTGCGGATTGGTGGCAGCGACCTGGCCCTTATATGAGAGCCCAGATTGTATCGATTGTATATACAGTCAAAATTGGACTGTGTGTGGGCTCACCAACCAATCCCAAAAGGTTACTGAGGCTTTATGGTAAACTACAGCAAAGGGAACAGGAATTGGTGGGTGACTGCGCATACGTCATAGGGACACATGATGAACAAGCACAAACAGCAATTGTATGACCAGCTGAGGAAAAGCAGCACACAAAGGCAAAGCCACACCCCGCCTCCTCTTCCTCCTTCAGGTGCAGCATCTTCAGCCTCTTTATCCCTTGCACCTTCACAGCCACCCTCCTCCACTCCGCCTCTCACCTTGAGCGGTTCCTGCTCCTCTGCCCACAGCAGCAGCCAGGTGTCCATTAAGGAAATCTTTAAGCGGAAGAAGCCAATGTCTGCCAGTCACCCCCTTGCCCGGCATCTGACAGCTGGCTTATCGGAACTGTTAGCTCGCCAGCTGTTACCATACCAGCAGGCCTTCCGAAAATTTGTAGTGATTGGGACACCTCAGTGGAAGATACCATGCTACAATTATTTTTATAAAAACATGATACCCAAACTGTACCGTGATGTTGAAAGGCAAGTTGTGTCACCTCTGGCACACAGCGTTGGGTCAAGGGTCCATCTGACCACGGATACCTGGTCTGCAAAGAACGGTCAGGGCAGATACTTATACAGCACATTGGGTCAACCTGTGCAAGCAGGGAGTATGTGGCTGTGCAGCGAACCTAGTTGTGACACCTCCACGGCTTGCAGGCAGGCCTGCTGCTACCTCCTCTCCTTCTCCTCCTACTCCTCCTGCTACATCCTCTTTGTTGTTGTCCTCTTTGGTGTGTCCATTTTCCCCTGTCTCGGCCTGCAATTTGTCCCGGGAAACATCCCGGGTTGGCCAGCGTTGCCATGTGCGCCTCCTCAACCCTTTGCTCGTCCTCTACCCACCCTCCTTCCTCCTCTACCTGCCCTACTTCCTCCGCTACACTCCCTATCTCCTCTTCCACCCTCCAACACCCCCCATCTCCTCCGCCCCATCCAGTGTCACCTCATCCCCACCCATTGTGACAGTGTCACCCTTCCAGTGTATCACACTCCCCACCAAGTGTCAACCTCATCCCCATCCGGTGTATCACCCAGTGTCACCATCCCCACCTAGTGTCACCACCCTCATCCCCACCCGGTGTGACAATGTCACCCTCCCCACCTAGTGTATCACACTCCCCACCAAGTGTCAACCTCCCCACCCAGTGTCACCCTCCCCACCTGGTGTCACTCTCCTCCCCACCCAGTCAGTCTCACCCTCTTCCCCATCCAGTGTCCACCACTCACACATTTATTGCATTTATGTCTGAGGTAACATTTGCATTTTATATCTGTGGGTTAATATATGTGCATTTCACATGTGTGCTGCATTTCATGTGTGGGGGTTAATGTTTAATGTTTACAACATTTTAATGCGTGAGAGGTAATATTTGCCTCTTTTCCCTTTTGCTGTATTTTATGTGTTGGAAGTAATGTTTCTCTCATTGCATGTGTCAGGGAATTGTTTGCTACATTTCATTTGTCAGAGGTAATGATTGTTGCATATCATGCGTCGGAAGTAATGGTTCTTGCATTTCATGTTTCGGAGGTAATGGTTCTTGCATTTCATGTGTCGAAGGTAATGGTTCTTGCATTTCATGCTTCGGAGGTAAGGGTTCCTGCATTTCATGTGTCGAAGGTAATGGTTGTTGCATTTCATGAGTCGGAGGTAATGATTGTTGCATTTAATGTGTCGGAGGTAATGGTTTGTTGCATTTCATGTGTCCGAGGTAATGGTTGTTGCATTTCATGTGTCGGAGGTAATGATTGTTGCATTTAATGTGTCCGAGGTAATGGTTTATTACTTCATGGTCATAGTTAGCTGCATTTGCTACTTTGGAGTTATTGTTGCAGCATTTGGCATTTTGGGGGCTCATGATTACTAAATGCTATGCTAATTAAATGGCATCAAAAAATGTCTGCAGATTTATCGTCTGCACATCCATGATGCAAATCTCCTGTTTCACCACATCATTGTGGACACTCTGCTTTCTTATGCGTTTGGGAAACGATGATGTAAGGCTTGGTGGTGTATTCTCCACAGTCAGCATGCAACGCATGAGCTGGCTTGGAGGAGGTACACACACCAGCACAAGGAAACAGGCTATCCCTAGTATAGTGGAGGGGAGGACTGACTCCAATAGGAGATTGTGGCGCACAGAGCCGGTGCAGATCTGACAGCCACAAACAATGCTTTCGTTATAACGTCTCAGCGCAAAGTAGCGCTGAGCGCATAAACCAGAACTGAGGAGATCAGGACAGGTAGACAGAATGAACGCTTGCTAGCTAGCCGCTACTTAGTGACAGCAAGCGTCCAAAACAAGACAGACTGGAATGAGGCAGCCAATGCGTTACGGCGATGGCGTGCCTCACAAAGACAGGACAGGATAGTCAGGAAATAGCAGGATCAAGATAGATGAACGTAACACAGATAAATATACAATAAGTATGATTTCCTAGCGTTTTACAATTACAGCTATCAATGAAACTATTTGTAACGTCTGACTAACATATGTATATATCGGCAATGAACCGATATATGACATAAGCAGGAACTCTGACTAGGACAGGAGTAATACAGGGAACAGGACTCAGAAGGATTCGCTATCTCTTCGCAGAGATGAACGCAATCCACAAACGGTAACAGAACAGGATTCAGAAGGATTCGTTATCTCTTTGCAGAGATGAACGCAATCCACAAACGGTAACAGAACAGGATTCAGAAGGATTCGTTATCTCTTCGCAGAGATGAACGCAATCCACAAACAAAACCAGGAGCAGGGTAACTACCTCAGCACGGGTGGTCACGGTACGCGCAACCTACCAAAACGTGCTGGAAAGCTGACTAACTGCACACAGGATATAAACAGTTCGTGTACGTATACATCAGCGACACTGATGTATCAACGTAACACGAATACAAGGAAAATAATAAACTTGCTGGTATGCATATATATTGGCAATGAACCAATATATGATGCAAAACCAGCAAAGTATCTTTTAGAACAAGAAACACGATCGGGGGCTGAAGCGACAGCAAGACAGGCTTAAACTGAAGCTATGAAAACCCGAGGAGTCCTGCAGGAAGCAGATCTTTATACTGAGGTCATCCAATGGGAGCAGACATGCAGATTCCCACACAGGTGAATAATAATCAGTCACAAGCTGACAGCAGGGAAAGGCAGACAAAGCTATGCAGCTTGCATGGAAAGAGATCAGAACTGCCTGAGCTGCAGCACTACTACTTCCAGCAACACCTGCTGCAGCAGCGATCATTACAGATGACTATTTACCCTTAGAGTCACTTTGCCTAACTGTTTGGAAAGAAATCCTAGCCCGCTGCCTTACTGTTACACCTCTACATTACAGCTAGCTCCGCCCATGTGATGTCATGGCCACACCCATTTTTGTAGTAGCCTCGCTGTCGTAACCCCCCCCCCCCCAGGTTGGGTCCATAAAAATCTGGTCACTGCACCAGAAGTCAGTGCAGCAGCAGCAGCAATACCCAGAAGTCAGTGTTGCAGCAGGAGTCGGTGCAGCAGCAGCAGTACCCAGAAGTCAGTGTTGCAGCAGGGGTCAGTGCAGCAGCAACAGTACCCAGAAGTCAGTGTTGCAGCAACAGTACCCAGAAGTCAGTGTTGCAGCAAGAGTCAGTGCAGCAGCAGCAGTACCCAGAAGTCAGTGTTGCAGCAGGAGTCAGTGCAGCAGCAGCAGTACCCAGAAGTCAGTGTTGCAGCAGGAGTCAGTGCAGCAGCAGCAGTACCCAGAAGTCAGTGTTGCAGCAGGAATCAGTGCAGCAACAGCAGTACCCAGAGGTCAGTGAGGCAGCAGGAGTCAGTGTGCAACAGCAGTACCCAGAGGTCAATGCAGCAGCAGCACTGCAGTACCCAGAGATCAGTGAGGCAGCAGGAGTCAGTGCAACAGTACCCAGAAGTCAGTGTGGCGGCAGAAATTAGTGCAGCAGCAGCAGTACCCAGAGGTCAGTAAGGCAGCAGGAGTCAGTGTGCAGCAGCAGTACCCAGAGGTCAGTGCAGCAGCAGCACTGCAGTACCCAGAGATCAGTGAGGCAGCAGGAGTCAGTGCAACAGTACCCAGAAGTCAGGGTGGCGGCAGAAATTAGTGCAGCAGCAGCAGTACCCAGTGGTCAGTGAGGCAGCAGGTGTCAGTGCAGCAGCAGCAGCAATAGGACTTGGTATTCAGTAAGGTAGCAGACGTTAAAGTGGTAGCAGCAGGATGACTTGGAAGAGCTGTATTTTTCTACTTTATTACAGGGTTTTCCGTGGCTCACACTGGAAGCAGAAATCCAGAGACAAAATGTGATCTTATGTTTTACTGATGTCCTCAGGACGCTGCCAGGACGTGAGGTCTGTTCCTTAGACAGTGTGCCCGCTTGTGTGTGTCCTCATCTGTTCCAGCACACTATGTTTATGTTGTGGTAACTGTAATGTGCAGCCAGTTTACAGGAAACTGTAGAACTCTTGCAGTGTTCGTGAATGCGTTTCTTCTCCTAATTCCCTGCCAATTGCACATACTGCACAAACTCGCATGAAACCGGCATTCAGTCACGCACAGAACTTTCCAATTTTGGAGAAAAATGCATGTAAATATTTTAGCCTCCAATATTTTCCACGTTTCCAGGCCAAAAACTAAACATCTGGCTGGAAAATGACTTGTTTTACTTCAGTAACTTTTCTTCGAAGCTATTGAAAACAGGAAGTCACTTTTCATTGCCAAGAAAGTTGTTTTCTAGCTTGCTGAGATGAGGTGGATTTACATAAGAGCAGTGAAGTAATAGGCAGTCGCTTATCTCATGTGTCAGTGCTGTGTGCTATTACAAGGCAAAGCAATACTGATCAGACATAAGTAGCTGTGTTATGATGGAGGCCAGTCATTGCCTTGTCTAAATTATCGAATCAGTGAAAAATGGCACCTAGCGCCAATGGTATAAAAATGGCGCCTCATAGACTTTAATTATAAAACAATATTTATTGTTTTTATGCTGAAATAATGGCGCAGGATGTCAGTACGAAATTTATCATTTTAATCTTCATCTTCATCTTGTTTCTAAAAACGTTATTTATAGTTTCAATGGTCATCTTTGGTTGCCATTGTAAAAGCCTCTTGTTATTTAATAACAGTGTTATACCTAATAGCCCTAACTAACCCGCCGCATTACCGATGCTCTAATCTAACTAATTGCCCCCAAACTCCCCGGGAGGCAGTCCGGGCTGCATTTGCGAGTGAGGCAGCGCTATGAGCAGCAGCCCTGCCTCACATGCGTCTGTCAGTCGCGTTACCTGGTGTTTTTGGGGCACAGAGAGTTGCGGATTCCTCCTCAGAGGATATAGAGCATGTTGGGGAATCTTCCGCTCAGGAAGAGGAGACACCCAGAAGCTCTAATAGAGGAAAGTTTAAACTGCTACCTGATCAATCTATTGAATTGTTAGAGTACATTTGCACGGCTTTGAATATTCCTGTTGAAAAGCCTAAACCAGCATCTATTGAGGATGATATGTATTCATAAGTTTGTTCAGAAACAAGTGGTGTTTCCAATGCACAAAACAATGATTAATTTAATTGTGGGTGCATGGAAACAACCTGCTAAGAGGTTGTTTATTACAAAGTAATTTAAGAGGCGATACCCTTTTAATGAGGAAGAGGCATTTAGGTGGTCAAAATGTCCTAAAGTTGATTCTGCCATTTCAAAATTATCCAAAGAATCAGCCATTACCTTTGAGGACACAGGTTTGTTAACCCCCTTGGCGGTATGAAAAATACCGCCAGGGGGAAGCGCAACAGTTTTTTTTTTTTTTTTTTTTTTTTTTATCATGTAGCGAGCCGAGGGCTCGCTACATGATAGCCGCTGCTCAGCGGCATCCCCCCAGCCCCGCCGATCGCCTCCGGCGATAGGCGATCAGGAAATCCCGTCATTGGGAGTCCCGGGCCACCCCTCGGCGCTGCCTGGCACTGATTGGCCAGGCAGCGCTGGGGTCTGGAGGGGGGGGGGGGGCCCGCGCCGCAGCAGATAGCGGCGATCGCAAAGGGGCCGGCGGCGATCAGAGTGCTGGCGCAGCTAGCAAAGTGCTAGCTGCGTCCAGCAAAAAAAAAATTATTAAAATCGGCCCAGCAGGGCCTGAGCGGCACCCTCCGGCGGCTTACCCCGTGTCACACACGGGGTTACCGCTAAGGAGGTTAAAGGATATTTCAGACAGGAAATGGAGACTCTGCTCAAAAAAACCTGGGAGGCAATCTCTGCCTCCTTATCTCCTAATTTATCAGCCACCTGCACTGCTCATTGTTTAATTCTCTGGCTGCAGGAGATTAGGGCTGCTCAAAACCGAAACCGGGAGACATCCGGATAGTTGCTATCCGGATATCTCCCAGTAAACCTGTGCGGGGGTCGGGGGGGGTCAATCTTACCTGTCTGAAGTCTTCTTCGTCCGTCCCTCTGCGCCTCCCACGATGCGCTCCACGTGCGTCACGTGATTACAAACACTTCCTCCTTCAACCCGGAAGGAGGAAGTGTTTGTAATCACCTGACCGCCGCTTGGAATGCATCATGGGAGGCGCCGAGGGACAGACGAAGAAGACGACAGACAGGTAGGATTGAAACGCCCCCCCCCCCCCCCCCCCCCCCCCCCGCACAGGTTTACTGGGAGATATCCGGATAGCAACTATCCGGATGTCTCCCGGTTTCGGTTTTGAGCAGCCCTACAGGAGATGCAGGCTTGTTTGAAAGATGGTGCTCCACTTGAAAGCATTTCCCTGTGAATTGCTACCTTAAAGTTAGCCGCTAAGTTCCTAGCAGATGCCTCTAGTGAGGCTGTCAGAATTTTGGCTAGGAGTCTAGCTTTGATTAATTCTGTTTGCAGATTTTTATGGCTAAAAAATTGGGAAGGTGATATGGCAACTAAAGTAAAACTCTGTGGTCTCCCATTTGAAGGGGACCTGTTGTTCGGTTCAGCCCTTGAGCAAGCGCTAGAAAGGGCGTCTGAAAAGAAAAAGATTTTTCTTCCTCTAAAGAAAAGATTTTGGGGCCCTAGAAAAACTTATAGAGGTAAGGAACCGAATAAAAAAAAACGGCAGACTAAAAAAGGCCTCCAAGCCAAAGGCTTCCTCTTTAATCCTCAAACACCCCCAAACAATCCAATACTGAACAATTACTATGTTCGGATGGGGGGCAGGTTAAAACCTTTTTTCCCAGCCTGGCAAAAAAATTCAAAAAGCAAATACATTTGCCAGACAATCAGGGAAGGGTACAGAATCCAATTTTCCAGAAACCCTCCAAAACATTTTCAAGTAACAACTTTTTTTGCAGTCCCCAGTGAAGCAGTCTGCAATAGAAAACGCTGTGGAGAATCTTTTCCAGAAGGGAGTTGTGGAAGAGGTTCCAGTTCAGGAGAGAGGAAGGGGTTTTGCTCTACTCTCTTCCTGGTTCCAAAACCGAACAGCGATTTTTGCCTGATCATAAATCTTCGGTCTTTGAACCAATTTGTAAAATACAAAATGTTTTGGATGGAATCAATTTCTTCCACAATTCAACTTCTAGGGAAGGATTACTTCATGGCGTCCATAGATCTTATAGACACGTATTATTATCATGTACCTATTCTGCCAGCCCACTGGAAGTACTTAACCTCTTGACGACCAGCTAACGCCGATTGGCGTAAACTGGTCGTCTGTGGGTTTCCATGGAAACGGCCGCTCGTTCGAGCGGCCTTTCCATGTCCGTTCACGGAGGCTGTCTCCGTGAACAGCCGGAGAGCCGCCAATCGCGGCTCGCCGGCGAAATGTAAACACGCGGGGAAGAAATCCCCACCGTTTACATCATACGGCTCTGCTGCGCAGCAGCGCCGTAAGGCAGATCGGCAATCCCCGGCCTCTGATTGGCCGGGGATCGCCGTCATTTGATAGGCCGAAGCCTATCCTACAGAGAGGGAGGGAGGGGAACGGAGCGCCGAAAACGCTGCGGAGGGGGGCTTTGAAGAGCCCCCCCCCGCAAAGCGCAGGGAGCCGGTGGCGATCAGACCCCCCCAGCAGGACATCCCCCTAGTGGGGAAAAAAGGGGGTAAGTCTGATCGCCCTGGCTAAAACCTGATCTGTGCTGCGGGCTGTAGAGCCTACGCAGCACAGATCATTCAGAAATCCACTGGTCGGCAAGTGGTTAAGAGCAGCAGTTCATATTCAATCACAGGTCCTTCACCTACAGTTCAAATCACTCCCCTTTGGGATTTCAAGTGTTCCCAGGACGAAGATCATGATAGAAGTTGCAGGACAACTGAGAATGCAGAAGACCATTCTAGTACCATACCTAGACAGATAGCTGCAAAATCCAAAGATACTCTCCAAGAGCATATTCAGATGGTTCTGACAGTTCTGAAGGACCTGGGATGGATCATGAATCTAAACAAATCCTACCTTACACCAGATCAGAGGAAAGAATTTCTGGGAGTATCACTGGATACAGTGAACCAGATCTCTTGTCTGCCACAAAAGTAAGTGGATCAAGTGATCACTTGAACTCAGGTATTTCTGAGAGCAAAGTCTGTCACAGTAAGACAAGCTATGTCTCTCCTGGGCAAGTATTCAGCATGTATTCCAGCAGTTGCCTGGGCTAAAACAAATTTCAGAATCCTTCAACTGACAATCTTATGTCAGTGGTCGGGCAGACGAGAGGATCTAGATCAAAAAATCGATTTGTTAGATCCAGTGATTCAATCTCTGAACTGGTGGACTTACAGTCAAAACCTGTAAAGAGGTGTAAGTCGGATCTTGCAAAATCCAGTGATTATTACGACAGATGCGAGCCTCTGGGGATGAGGACCGCATCTGGGTCAAGAATACCTACAAGGCAGGTGGTCTCCAATACAAAAGACCTTCTCATACAATCACAAAGTGTTATTAGTGATCTGGAAATCTCTACAGAGATGGGAAAATCTGCTTGTAAACAAAAACATAAATGTCTACTCAGACAACCAGACGGCAGTAACTCACATAAACAAGCAAGGAGGGACTCACAGTCCTCTTCTAATATCTTTATCTCTGCAGATTTTTCAGCTCTAGGGCCTCCCCCCCGATCCACGCTACTGTGCACGGGGGGCGATCAGACTGCGGGGACCCGGCGGAACTGCACGGAGGGCGCGGACGGCGTCCTCCGTGCATTTAAAACTGAATAAGGTACTTATCTTTTTTTAGCTGTTTGGGCTCGTAAGTCCTTTAAATGTGTTTTTTTTTTCCTTTGAAACTTTAAAATCGATTTTCTCAAAAACTATAAGGCCGATTTGAAAATTTTTTTTTTCCTCTTGTAGCCACTGGGGGCCCCTACAAGCTCTGGGGCCCTGGGGCAGCTGCCTCCTTTGCCTTAATGGTAGCGCCGGCCCTGTCTCCAATATGTCTAGACGCATTCTTGCTTCACTGGGGTCTGGAGAAAGCATTTGTACACCCTCCCCTGAAGTTAATCAGCAGGGTACTTCAAAAAGTGATCAAAGACCAGGCCTCAATAATCCTTATCACCCCAGACTGGCCAAGAAGGCCCTGGTATCCTCTGTTACTCTCCCTAGCAGTAAAGGAACTCATGGTCCTGCCAATCAGGGAAGATCTGCTATATCAGGGACAAGTATACCATCCCTCAGTGGTCAATCTGAACCTGAAGGCGTGGCTTTTGAGCACCGTCTGTTGTTGAATCAAGGCCTATCCGAAAAAGTGGTTTCTACATTACTTCATGAAAGAAAGCCTGCCACTTCCACTATTTATCTGAGAGTCTGGAAAGTGTTTTGTGAATTTCACCAGGACTCTCCAGAAAATATTGAGAAATTCTCTATTCCCAATATTCTAGAGTTCTTGCAAAAAGGGCTAGATATGGGTCTAAAATTAAACACCTGCAAGGTGCAGTTAGCAGCCCTGGGTGCATACTTTGATTTTCCTTTTACCTCAAATTCTCTGATTAAAAAGTTTATCAAGGCGGTCAAAATGAAAACCGCGGTGAAGAAAACCGACTGTTCAACCTTGGGACTTGAATTTAGTATTAAATTCTCTTATCGCATTCCCCTTTGAGCCAATGGCCCAAATCTCCATTAGGGACTTAAAGAGACACTGAAGCAAAAAAAAAATTATGATATTATGATTTGTATGTGTAGCACAGCTAAGAAATAAAACATTAATATCAGATACATCAGTGTAATTGTTTCCAGTACAGGAAGAGTTAAGAAACTCCAGTTGTTATCTCTATGCAAAAAAGCCATTAATCTCTACGACTTTCAAAGTCGTGGAAAGGGCTGTCTTCTGACTTTTATTATCTCAACTGTAAGTGAACAGTTTTATTTTTATCTGCCAGAGGAGAGGTCATTAGTTCACAGACTGCTCTGAAAGAATCATTTTGAATGCTGAGTGTTGTGTAATCTGCACATATTATAGAATGCTGCAATGTTAGAAAACACTATATACCTGAAAATAGCTGCTAATCTTCTAGTAATTATTCATAGTACACAACCAATTCACTATATCATATTTTTTTTTTTTCGCTTTAGTGTCTCTTTAACACTAAAAACATGTTTGCTGGTAGCTGTAACTACAGCCAGGTTTATAGGGGAAATACAAGCCTTAAGCATAAAGCCAACATTCATGTCTATTTAACTGGATAGAATCACATTTAAGTTGCCTCCCAATTTTTCTCCAAAAGTTGTCACAGATTTCTACAGAGAACAGGAAATCTTTATCCCTTCTTTTTGTCCAAATGCTTCTAACCGAAAAGAGGAAAAATTCAGTTCCCCGGATGTCAGGAAGATGATTTTGTTTTATTTAGATAAAGCTGCAGAATGGAGAAAGGAGGATCATTTACTTGTTCAGTTTCATGGTGCTCGTAAAGGGTTAAGAGCATCCAAGAGTACTTTAAGTAACTGGTTAAAGTTATGTATAAGCAAAGCTTATGAAATAGCAGGTAAGCCAGCTCCTGTGAATGTCAAAGCACACTCCACTAGGGCTGTCTCCTCTTCCTGGGCAGAAAGAATCCTTCAGAAAGAAATTCTGCCTCAGTACTCCAAATTTGTAAGGCTGCCACATGGTCCTCTTATGATACTTTCATAAAGCACTACCGTTTGGATTTACCATTACCAGGTCACCAAGACTTGGGGTTTGGTCATAAGGTGTTATCTGCGGTTGTCCCGCCTTAAAGTGGATCCGAGATGAAAAACTAACTATAACAAGTAACTTGTTTATATATCTTATCTAAAGTTTAGATAGTTTACAGAGGAAATCTAGCTGCAAACAGCTTTAATAGAATATGATCATTTCTTCCTGTGATACAATGACAGGGGCCATGTTGTTTGTAAACATCACACAGAGGCAGGCTTATCTGCATCTTGAGCAAAAAAACCTAGTCCCCCCCCCCCTCCTCCTCCCCTCTGCCTCTGAAACCTCTGGCTAGTAATACCTCCCCCTCCTCCTGCCCAGACTGAGCTCCCATGAGCCCTTGCTACTGTCTGAGAGAGCCTTGGCTCTCTGAAAACCTGTGGGCGTGGCTTGTTTAGTTTATAGGGAATTAGAGTATTAAAACAAAAAAGTATTAGGCTTGAGGAATGCCCTATAAACAATAGGAAAGGAACACAATTATGCAATGTGTAAAAGTTCATTTCGGATCCACTTTAAGAAAGGTAAGATTCTAACTCTCCAGGTTCATATCCTGAGTGAAGGCGAACAGAAGCCAATAATTACACTTACCGGTAATTGGAAGCCTTCAAGCCTGTGAAGCCTTCAAGAAGGATGAACCTTCCCACCCAAAGCTAACGGTAAGTCTCCTACTGAAGCAAGGTTCTAGTCAATGCACTGAGGGTAGGTAGGAGGATGTGGCTATTTAAATTGTATCTTGTGCTTCCTGTCCCCTAAGCAGGCGGGGCAATCTACAGGTTCATATCCTTCGTGAAGGCTTCACAGAAAACCAATTACCAGTAAGTCTATTGGCTTCTCCTGTATACAGTACTTCTATCTTTTTCTGTCATTTGTATCTGTATGCTTAGTACTTCTCCTTTACTTATCTTCTTGTCTTGTTTTCTTGCAAATTCTTGCTTGAAGAGTCCCCACTGCACCTCTGCGGAACACAGTGACACCACTGCTACCCGCTCCACCACAGACCAACACCCCGTCACTCCAGCTACATGCCGCAGTACCGCTGCATACGACCTCGACACAACTGTTTTCCGCCAGACAGCACCACACTAGTATAGTAAAATCAGTTAGATCAGTTAATGCTTTGCACCCTCTCATGCACTCATGCAAATACTCACTGCAAAACAACCATCCAGCAATCACTACTAATCCCTAAAGCTAAGCTAAAAGCCGGGTCTTCATTAGCCAAAAAATTGCTTTTGCGTAAGTCGCACATGCCGCTCACAGGCTCCCCAGAGATTGTATGTGTCCTAACTCTGGCCCTATAACATGCATCATGCAAGAATACAGTGCACCAGCCCACTGCAGTCAGGGTGCAGATATTGACAGTTAACAATCGGTACATTTTCTGGATTAGATATTTATTGTATAATAAAAGTGACGAGGCTGCGTTCTGTCATTCTGTAGATTCACAGAGGAAGTCCTTTCTACCATAGGCTTTGCACAGCAGCTCCAGCAGTTCTTTCTTTTCTCCTTTAGGTAGGAAACAGGAACGAGCTGCATTGATGTTCTTAGAGAAAAAAAAAAATATTAATTGAGCGTTTACAGATTTCTTATTTGTAGACAGGAATTTCATTGTAAATCTATCCCAGTCTAATGTTGTGACACCACAGTGAGGCCATTTTTGGTCAGATGCTGGTTAAAGAGAACTTCATTCCAATCAGTAGCCAATACCCACCAGGGGCGTATCTGGGTAATATAGAGCCTATGGAAAACACTGAAATTGCCCCCCCCCCCCCCCCTCATTCAGAGCCCCCTTCCCCCTTAAAAACAACAACCCTTATCGCCTGGATGTATTAAAGTTGCCTGTGATTTTTGGCTTGGCATATTGCTAAAGTTACTTTTTTGGAAATATCTCTTATTCCCTCTCTGTACTCTATTCTAACATTAAGCCAAGTGCGCCCTACATACAAAAATTAAGTAACCATGTTCTCCACATAACAGAACTAATCGGATTTGAGGTCTGAGTGATGAGGGGGCCTAGGGGCAGGCATGGCGGTGCAACACAGGAGCAGGCATGGTGCCCATGTTGCTGTGGCACCCATGGCATGAGCTATACCTGCACCCCTCTAGATACCCACTTTCCCACAAGAAATCTTTACCTTTTCTTAAATAGATCATCAGGGACGTCTGTGTGTCTTATATTTTGGTGAAACTCCTTCCACAAGCTGATGTCATGACTATCATCCTTGACAGTTTGCTGTCTGAGAACCTCATTGCATTGTGGGAAATGGTGTCTTTTTCCAACTGTCAAGCAAGCAGTATTTCACTCTGTGCATAGAACTCTCAGTAATGAACATTCCGTACAGATCACCTGGAAGAACTAAAGATGTCACCCCCAGTGATAAATGTCAGATTGTAAATCAGCGAGAGGAGAGATTTTACAATGGGCAAACACTGACTAAATAATCTATAAATGAATAAGCAACTTTAATTTTAGGTTATTTTTCACCACAATTCCTCTTTAACCCAGTAACACATTGTTGGAATGTAGGTCAACCTTGGTGACATTCTAAGACACAGGTGTCCAACACAAGGCCCACGGGCCAGATGTGGCCCTCCTTGCCATTTTAGGTGGTCCTCGAGAGCTTCAAATGTGCATTATTGTAAGCAGTAAAAGGACATTACACTGCCTTGCCATCCAGAGGAGCACACCGGTGACAGTGTTTCTGGGTCAGTTTGAGCTTTGGTTCAGCAACTACCAGCCACACAGACTCCCATGATGATCTTTTTGAGAAAGGGTAAAGAATTCTCATGAGAAAGGGGTATCAGCTACTGATTGTGATGAAGTTTAATCCTTGGTTAAAGTGCCCCTTTAGTTTCTGCTTCGTGTTTACTTTAGACAAAATGTTCCTTAGTGCCCAAACAATCTGCTGCTTGTGTTCACCTAAATTCAGCACCCTGGAGAACCCCTACTTCTGCATTTGTCAGGCAGATAACAATGATGTAGCTCTCTTATCACTCAATTCTTACAGTGCAAAATGATAAGACATTTTCCTAATGGATACATTCAGTGGAAACCAGATGAATTGTTTTGTTGTTTGTTTTTTTACATAACCTGCATCATCGCAGAATTATTTGAATCGCATTGACTATTCATAATTATGAAGTCAATTGAAGACAAGCTGTAGTGCCTTGAATTCATAGTGCATGCTCGTATTGTACCAGAGTCATTAGAAGGCTTTGGCCCCGCCACTTGTTGGCAGAAGGGATTATACTTACTGCACGCATGAAATCCTCTTTGCTGAATCCCATATCATTTTGTGCAATCTCATAATCTCGCTCCAGAGACGCACCCAGACTAAGGGAACCATCATTGTTTATAGAGAAATTGGCTCCATCTTTCTTCAGCCTAGAAGAATATCCACAGGACATGTTTACAATATAAAGCATCAATGTTGGAACATGCCAACTTCTATAAAACACTGTTATATGTCATGGTAGAATATATCTGAAGTACAGGTTTGTGTAGAAGCAACAGTAGTCAGCCTTACCAAGATGTATACTTAAAGGGAGTGTGTAAAAACAAACAAACAGATAATTAAGGAGAGGGAAGCCTCTGGGTCCTATAGACTCTATAGAGCATTCCCGTTCCTCTCATGGTCCCCTGGTTTGGGTCCGTCACTCAAATCTCCAGCTGTGGGAGGCTTCAGAAGTCTTCGGGAGCCAGAGTGCTCATGAAGACGGGCAGTTTCGTACTGCACGTGCACGATATAGCATGCTTGCGCATGTGCAGTATGGAGCAGACCGTCTTCGGGAGCACTCAAGCTCCCGAAGACTTGCTAAGCCTCCCGCAGCGGCAGAGAGCAGTCTTCAGCCCATCGGTCGAAGACAGCTAACAGAGGGAGCCAGCACTAGAACGAGGGGACCAGGAGAGGAATGGGAAGGCTCTATGGGACCCAGAGCCTTCCCTCTCGTTAGGTAGGTATCGGGGTTTTTTTCTTATTTGGCTTCAGATTTACTTTAAAGAGGAGGTAACTAAAGGAGATTCATAACAGGGTCCACAAAGTCAATGACATACGGTAGGTCTTCCTTACACCAAACCGTCTCTATGGTTGGGTGACAGAAGGAATAGTCCCCCATGATGGGAATCTTGGGAAAGTGTGATGCTAGCTGCTAATACATTTGATGGAGAGACGCTGCACTAATATTTCCATCCCAGTTACTCAGTCGTTCTCTTAATAGCAGACAGATTATGCATTGCCAAACAAGACGGTCCTTCGGTTGCCAAGACATCATCACTATGCTACGTGGCAGTACATTGTGTAACATATCTCCTATTCCCAACAGCAAAAAGCTAGCAGACTTTATTGCCGTTTAAAACTTACTGGATGAGCGGGTGCTTCGTGAAATCTGGATCACATGCGCCAGTAATATAACTTGACCAAGGACACATCTGGAAAAAGAAAGAGCAGGTCTTACGTTAGGTATGGGTGACTTTATACTCACTTACATCACTTTTCCACAGTGGCTTGTAAAAAGCATCTTCCTGGACAGACCCTTCACATAATCATCAAAAGGTGATGAGCTAATGAAATTCCAATTATTTTCTGCACAAACATTATGGGGAGAAAGTTTCATGAAAAAATATAGAATTTTTGATTAGAGAGATTTGCATAGCAGTTTTACGAAAACATGGTGTTTCTTAGTCTCATTGGCTTGGATTCAGTTTGCAAAAATGGTAAGTAATGTTGTGAAAGTGCAATAAGCTGTTTCACAAAAATTCTCTTCACGAAAATATGCCATGTTCACAAAAAATACTGTCAAATTTCAGCAGCTAGAATAGACTTAAAAGGAACCCAAGGTGAGACACATATGGTGGCGGCCATATCTTTCTCCTTTTAAACCATACCAGTTGCTGGGCTGCCCGAGGCAATGCAAACCATGTCACACACACACCCCTTTGGGGGAAAGGGGGGGGGCTTTCAACCCCCAAGTATGCCACGGAGTCCCACATCAAGATTTTAGACTTGTGAAAACTTAAATGAATAAAAACGCAACATTATTTTGGTGTTAGGTTGCAGTGGCTGCACAGTACATGTTGGGCCAAGTTGCAGTGGGTTCTAAGTAAGTACTTTTGGGTGCTATGTTGCAGTGAGTGCTATGTCATTTTGGAACCACATTGCAGTAGGTGCAAAGTCCATTTGGGTGCCAAGTTGCGATGGGTTCTGAGTACTTTTGGGTGCTATGTTGCAGTGGGTGCTAAATACATTTCAAAGCCAATTTGCAGTAGGTGTTACGTGTATTTGAGAGCTATGTTGCAGAGGGTGCTAAATACATTTTGAGGCCTAGTTGTAGTGGGTGCTAATGCTAAGTATATTTGGGTGACACATTGTACTAAAGTACTACTGAGAGTGTGTTGCAGTGGGTGCTAAGTATTTTGCAACCAAATTACAGCTGGTGCTAAGTTCATTTGAGTGCTAAGTATATTTTGGTGACAAGTTGCAGTGGGTGTTAATCATATTTGGGTGCTATGATGCAGTGGGTGCTAAGTATATTTGGGTGCTACATTGCAGTGGGTGCTAAATACTTTTCTGGGAGCAAGTTGCAGTGGGTGCTAAGTATATTTGGGTGCCATGTTGCAGTGGATGCTATACATTTGCGTTCTATGTGGCAGTGGGTGCTACATATGTTATAGGGTACTTTGCTGCAGAGGGTGCTGTGTGCATTAGGGTATTTGCTACAGTGGGTGCTGTGTGCATTTGGGTACTTTTCTGCAGTGGTTGTTATATGCATTAGGGTACTTTGCAGCAGTGTGTGCTATGTGCATTAGGGTAATTTTCTGCATTGTGTTCAATATGCATTAGTGTACATTGCTGCAGTGGGTGCTGTGTGCATTAGGGTACATTGCTACTGTGAGTGCGGTGTGCATTAGGTTACTTTGCTGCAGTAGGTACTATGTGCATTAGGGTATTTTATGCAGTTGGTGCTATTAGCATTAAGTTACATTGCTGCATTATGTGCTGTGTACATTTTGGTACTTTGCAGCAGTGGGTGCTATGTACATTTTGGTACTTTGCAGCAGTGGGTGCTATGTACATTTTGGTACTTTGCAGCAGCGGGTGCTATGTACATTTGGGTACTTTGCAGCAGTGGGTGCTATGTACATTTGGGTACTTTGCAGCAGCGGGTGCTATGTACATTTGGGTACTTTGCAGCATTGGGTGCTATGTACATTTGGGTACTTTGCAGCATTGGGTGCTATGTACATTTGGGTAGTTTGCTGCAGTAGGTGTTATGTGGAGTGGGATGTTAAAGAGAACCCGAGGTGGGATTTACTTATGCTAGTGGGGCACAGAGGCTGGTTGTGCACACTAACACCAGCCTCTGTTGCCCCATGGTGTGCCTCCAAGTCCCCCCTGCGCACCGCTATACCCCCCCCCCCCCGCAGTGCTGGCGACACGCAGCGTGTCGCCAGCACAATGTTTACCTCTCGCCTGTCTGTTAGCGCTGCTCCCCCGGCTCCTCCGTATCAGCGCTACCCGCCCGCAGTCCCTTCCCTCCCGCTGATTGGAGGGAAGTGACGCATGCGGGTATCGCCGATACGGAGGAGGCGGGGGAGCGGCGCTAACAGGCGAGAGGTAAACATTGTGCTGGCGGCACGCTGCGTGTCGCCAGCACTGCGGGGGTATAGCGGCGCGCAGTGGGGTCTTGGAGGCACACCATGGGGCAACAGAGGCTGGTGTTAGTGTGCACAACCAGCCTCTGTGCCCCACTAGCATAAGTAAATCCTACCTCGGGTTCTCTTTAAGGGACCCAGCGAGAAAGTCCATAGGGAACAGTTCTCCAATCACAGCAATGTCTGCAAATTAAAGGAGAGAAAGGGTCCGCACTTGTCAAAAGAAGCAACCTTTATTGGATGGCCGTGTCCATAAACAGCCAAGGCAACATTAGATAGCTAACATGTGTCCTTAATTAAGGACAGATAGTCCGAAACAAGTTAGCTATCTAATGTTGCCTTGGCTGTTTATGGACACATCCATCCAATAAAGGTGGCTTCTTTTGACAAGTGCGGACCCTTTCTCTCCTTTACTGTGACCTTTGGATTTGCTGGCCAGGTTGAGCACTGTCAGAGAAGTGGTGGGATGTAGCGTTGTTCACCCTGCAAAAAATGTCTTCAAATCGAAGCATTCTAATTGGCCAAATAGTGCGGGCATAATATTTTTACAGCCTATCTGAAACTTAGAAGTTCAAGAGGGTGCTGTCCATCTAATCATGTTACTGTAATTTCTCTATAGATGTTCTCGTTGGCTCACCTCAACCATAATAGTACCATGTTAAAGCGAACTGAGTTAAAGCCATGTTAAAGTGAACTAATTACTAGTTTATTATTACATGAGCCTCCAAGCAAGGGAGGTTTGTAATAGTGTGCCGTTGGGGAGAGTGGCATTACTTACCTACAGGGTCTGCTTCTGTGGCCTCTCGACTCTATGGGATCTGCCATCTTTTCCACGGACCGACTGCACTGTTCCGTATTTTCATTTCCCTGGAGTAGGCGTGTGTGCTCTCCCGCCGCAAAGCCTGCTGTGACATGTAATCCATTGATGCGAGTAGAGATGTACCACACAGTGCATGCTCTCCGTGGAGAAGAGGGCGACCTCCATATGGTTACAGGTGCTCTGTTCACTTTAAGCAGGACTGGTGCGAGTTCCAGGGTGCATCCCTGGCTGTCCCAAGAACTAGCCACCAAAGACATGTGCCCTCTGCTGACTTCATGAACTCCTGGGCGCACCACTGCTAACATCAGTTAGAGCTGGGGTCACAGGTAAGGAGGGGGGCAGTCAGCTGCCAGGGTACAAAGATAGGGACTCCAAAAGCCAAATATAGTGTAGTATGTACTGGTAATATGGGATGAAGTCGGTAGAGTAAATACAAATATACTGACAAAGCAGGGTTACCTCAAAGACAACCACTGTAATAGCAGGTGGAGAGATTAGACCTGATCCCATTCAGGATTAAGAAGTTGCTGTAGATCAGGAAAAAGGGGATGGCACCCTTCGACCAAGGGTGGACTTAGAACATTGTAACAGGATACAGAGGTGCCATAAGAATAAACATTTCTAAAAAGTTTAAAATTACTGGAGGCAGTGGTGGTCTTACCTCCTCCAAACAGACACAAGATATGCCAACAAAGTTTAGCAGAACACATTTATTTACATACTGCAGGGGAAAATGCAACACGTTTCACAGGTATGACCCCACTTCATCAGGCAATAGGTAGGAGCAGGTACAGGGTGTACACAGTTGGTAGGAAAGGAGGAGGCAGCTCTGATTACATCCTTTGCGTACCAATGCTACTAGCATGTGGCATTGTGTGGAATCTGCGCTGGCTAGGAACGTGGTTGAGGAGAGGGCGGAGCTGAGTAACCTGCATGCATGCATCTTCAATTGGTTCTGCCTGTCAGAGGAGGCTGGGAGCAACGTGTGAGCAGGGGGACACGAGGAGTAGCAGCTACTGATGCGCCGCCCTCAGAGCAAATGGTGCTTCAGGGAGGGGCTTGGATTGACGTTGCTCTGAGACCGCCCTGCAGTCCCACTGAACTTTCTGGTCAGTAGTGTCTGAATCACACACCTGAAATGACCATGCAGCTGTTCTTGTCAGATTTTTGACAGAAACATTTGATTTGCATGCAATGGGATGCTAGAATGTACACTCTGCAGGCCCCAGGGACAGGAAGTCAGGGACAGGAATAGCAGGCAGCTTGGCTGGGTTTCCAACTCTTGTGGAAATTTCTTTACTTTTTGTTATTTAGAGGATTTTTTATTTAAAGATGAGAACACACTCGGTGATAAAAGAAACCCATAAAGTGTTCTATCCCTCTCTGCACACACAACTGAAATATACGTCTCCTGCAGTTGGACTTTCAGCATTGTTTCCTGTGTTGCATGGTAGTGAATGAAGTGAGGAATGAGATTGGATTCTCTGGTGTGGGGACTGTTTCCTGCAAATCAGGATACATCTTTCCATAAACAGAATGTATAGGAAGGCCAACAGCATACCTCAAAGTGCATGTCCATCTTCAGCAGCCGATCGTACAGTGCTGGGTCCTCAAGGGTGTGATACCCGTGGCCAATCCGCTCAGCCTTCAGCGTGTCAATAGCCTTACAGGAAGAACAAGCAATACATCACGAAAGCATGAGTCACTGGTTGGGGAAATGTAACAGTCTTGTCACATACCATAATTAAGTAATCTATAGCAATAAAAAAAAAAAAAAAAGAAGGCTGTGGATCCTACTGAGCCTTCCCTGTCCCCACTCGGTGTTCCTGATTCCCCACTGTCCCCCAGTGAAGATATGCTGCCTCCAGGAGCCCTCAGAAGGCTGTGGGAACTCTCACCTCCCCAAGTGCTCCCTAAGAAGTGCAGCTCTGTATTGCACATGCACTCCCGACGCCTCCTGAGGGTCCCCGAAGCCGTAATAGACCAGTTGGTAGAGTAACTCTAACGATGGTGCTGGAGTGGGGGGACAGGGCTTAATAGGATTTAACCACTTAACGACCGCCTAACGCCGATAGGCGTCGGCAGGTCAAAGTGGTGTTACCAGTTCCATGTCAATTCACGGAGGGTGTCTCCGTGAACAGCCTGCGAGCCTCCGATCGCGGCTCGCAGGCTAAATGTAAACATGCTGGGAAGAAATCCCTGCTGTTTACATCATATGGCGCTGCTGCGCAGCAGCGCCATAAAGGAGATCGGCGATCCCCGGCCTCTGAAGCCTGTCAGAGGCAGCACGGGATGGATCGCTGTCCTGTGCCGCCCAGAAAGAGGAGGGGAGGGAGGGAAAGGGAGCGAGGCTGGGAATCGCTGCGGAGGGGGGCTTTGAGGAGCACACACGCAGGTAGCTGGCGGCAATCAGACCCCCCCGGCAGGACATCCCTCTAGTGGGGAAAAAAGGGGTGAAGTCTGGTCGCCTTGCCTGCAAAGTGATCTGTGCTGTGGGCTGGAGAGCCCACACAGCACAGATCACAGAAAGATAGCCCGGTCCTTAAGTGGTTAAAGTCTTTCTTCTCCTTAGGTAAGTCTTTTTCTTGCCTCGCTTCAGTTTTACTCAATTTATGTACCGTATTTTTCGGACTATAGGACGCTCCTGACCATAAGAGGCACCCAGGTTTAGAGGACAAAAACCAGGGGGAAAAATATATATACTAAACCTTGTGCACCAAAAGTGAAGGGGCATCTTGTGGATTATGCCCCCTTTGTACCTCATGCCCCTTGTACCTCTTGTATCTCCCTGTTTACTCCTCTGTCCTCCTTGTGTCCTCCTCTATGCCCCTTTGTGTCCACCTCTGTCCTCCGTTTATCCCCCGGTGAATTTTTTCCCCGCTTTTGGGGGAGAAAAAGTGAGTCTTATAGTCCAAAAAATACAGTAACTCTAAATCTGCAGCTGGAACGGCAGCAGCAGCAACTGTATTTTGGAGGCAAGTAGCAGTGTAGAAGCAGCATGTGTGTACTACGGAAGGAGGGGTAAGGGGGAGCATGTACTGTACTGTAGAGAGGGGAAGTGTGATCAGAGCAGCATGTACTGTACAATAGAGAAAGGATGAGTGAGGATCAGCATGTACTGTTCTGTGGTGAGGGGAAAGGAGAGCCGCAGTTACTATGCTGCAGGGAGGGGAGAAAGAGAGGAGTTCTGTGTACTATACTATAGAGTGGGGTGTGGAGGAGGAGCATCATGTCCTGTACTTCAGGGAAGAGGCACAGGGGCGTAGCAAACTAGCAATAGTCATAGCAGTTGCTATGGGGCCTTAAGCAGAGGGGGCCAGATGGTACTTGATGTATTTACTAATAACTTTCTTGTCCTTCCCCACCCACTGGCTTTTTCTCAGGGCTCATTGACTATATGCAGTGTACATTGCAGGAGAAAGTAAATTGCTAAATTAACTCATCCATAGGGTAGGGGCAGGTGGCATTGCTCAAAAGGGCCTACTTGAAAGTTTTGCTTTGGTACCACATAGTATTTAGCTACACCACTGGGTGGCAGTATGTATTATGTAAGGGAGGGGGTTTTGAGGAGCAGAATGTCCTGTAGTATACTATTAATAGGGCAGGGTAAAAGGATCAGTATGTCCTGTACTATGGAAATGGGAAGAGGGGGGCTGAAGAGTGTGTACTGCTCTATGGAGAGTATGGGGGGGTAGCAGCAGCATCTGCTATACTATATATTGCAGAGGAGAGAATCCATTACTCTATTATGAATAGGAGAAGGGGGGGGGGGGGGGTGTAAGAACCATGTACTGTACTATGGAAAGGGAAGGGGGTAGGCACAGCAGAAGTATTTTCTATGTGAACAATAAAAGTACAACAATGGCAACATTTACGTAGGGACAGCAACATAAAGGGGTAACAATAACTTAAAACGGGGCAGTACCACAAAGGCAATAGATAATTACATCTGCAATTGGTTTCTATTCAAGCCAAGCACTTGCAGTGTTTTTTTGTTTGTTTTTGCAGTGGCAGCTGGTGTTGCAGTGACTTAGCTGACAACCTGCACACTCTACGTATACAGTAACTTATATAGCATGAATTGTAACACAAGATTAGTTCTTGCCTCTTTTACAACAGAGGATGGTCCAGCCTCCCCAGCGTGGACAGTTCTGTGGATCCCGCATCGGACAGCCTCCTGCACAAACAAGAGACATGGAAATATGAAGTAGCCGCACACACGCTGAAGGTGCCCACAGACACAAGACGACAGGCTGGTACGTGGCGGAAATGTCGGCATGTGTGGGGAAAATAAAAGCGTACAAGGCAGTTTGGCGCAGGGTGAGCTGAATGACGGCTCAGCCTGCTGCAGCACAAATTGTGAGGGGGGGGTCAAATACTATTTCCCCTCTGAGTCGTCGGAACTCGGAAGGAGAAGTAATTCAGGGTCTGGCAATCCAGTTCCCTGAATTATCCATGTGCGGGGCGCGAACTATAGCATTACTGCTGTAACCATGCCAAGCTTCAGCACTACGCAGCGGGTGACAAAAAGCCCTGCTTCTAAATATACTGGGCATGTAGAAATACATTGTTCACTTTTTGCCACTATGGTTGCCCCTTTTAGACCTGGTACGTTTGCATTATTTAATGCTACCATGATGACTTGAAATGCCTGTATTATTATGCAAGTATACTGCATGCTGAAGCATCTATGTACATTACTCTGGATTAAAAAGTTTATTAGCAGTACCGATCTCCTCCTCCTTCTCTCCAATCATGTCATTAACTGTCCCTCAGAGGGGCTCACAATCTAATCCCTACCATAGTCGTATGCCCATCATTGTTTAGGGGCAATTTTGGTGGAAGCCAATTAACTTGTCTGTATGTATTCTGGATGTGGGAGGAAACTGTTGTGCCTGGAGGAAAGCCACCCAGACACAGGGAGAACATGCAAACTCCATGCAGATAGTGCCTGGGCTGGGCAGGGACCCAGCACTGCAAGGCGAGAGTGCTATTCACTAAGCCACCGTGCTTATTAGGGATAAGTCACTAATAAACTTTATAATATTAGATAACGCTTTGGCCCATATGCAATAAACTTTTTCTCCTGAGGTTTCAGTGGTGCCCAACCTTTTTTTGCCCGAGGGTCGCACTTCATATTAACCTCCCTGGCGGTAAGCCCGACACAGTGTCGGGCTAGCCGCGGCAGAGGATCACATGACCCCGGGAGGATTTTTTAAAAATAAAAATGGTTTTACTTGGTTGGGCTAGCACTTGGCTAGCTAACCATGTCCCCCAAGTCCCTCCGGTCCCCTTCGATCGCCCCCGATCACCTCCGGTATACATACCTCCCAGGGATCCAGCGATGGCGCAGCCTCCCAATCAACACCCAGCTTTGCTATGGGGAGGATCGGAACTGCGTATGACGTCATGACGTTGATGACGTCATGTCCGATCGTCGCCATAGCGACGAGTGAAGCCAATTGGGAAGCTGCGGCTCTCGCGGGATCGCGGACGGGTGAGTGTTGCTGGCGACAATCGGGGAGGTCAGACTGGTGCCAGGATACCTCCGCGGGCCACAAACGTTGGATTTGCGGGCCGCAAATGGCCTGCGGGCCTTAGGTTGGGCACAGCTGTCCCAGGTGATATTTTCACACCTTGGGACATATACAATTCACTTTTCACCTGCATTTTTTCCTAGGTGGTATATTCACAACTTTTTCCATTCAACAGCGACTGCTCACAGGTGCTCAAGGCGGATATCATTCTGGTTCCCCCAGGTAAGTAGGAGACTCCATCTCTTCCCCGCACCTCAGATTATTCTAATTGCTTTGGATAGCGTTTGCAGCTGGCTCCTTGCAAGTCCTTCTGCTCCATACTCACCCCTTTACCACCACTATCACTATCCTTATATCTGATAGTTCACCCACAGGTAGCTTGCTTAGAACCACTTCTTTCAGTTACCGTCTGCTCCCATCTCACTGGCCACTTTATACTGTCATATATCCTTATGCACATCATGTACGCCTTTTTTATCAGTACTCAGTATTTGTCATTTCTTTTGAAGCTCTTCTAGCTATTTATGCAAATTATGTTACATTAACCTCCCCAGGGCCGCCTCACGCCAATGGGCATGGCCACGGCGGCAGCCCCAGGACCGCCTAACGCCGATTGGCGTCAAGTCCTGGGGCTGCATTTTGCAGGAGTTTGCGCGCACTGTGCGCGCGCATCTCCTACTCGGGGGGAGTCTCAACAGCCGCTCGGGAGACTGTTAGACGGTGAAACCGCCATCTTTACTGTTAGTACAGCTGTAGTGCTATAGCTTTTATGTGCCATATTGTACTGATGGTGTAGTAAGCCATCTTGTGTGAATCTTTTCATTCAGATCTGTATATTGGTTCATTTGAGTCGGGTGGACTTCGTTAATACTTGTTTATCAGGAAACTAACACAGATGGGTCTATGAGTCATATGTTACTTAAAAAGCACCATTATAGGGAGTGCTTGCATATACAGAAAGTACTAATCTGACCCATCATTTAAGACTCTTCATTTATGAACTAATGGCCTCTTAGTGTATGAAGTTAGGGGACATTAGGATATTGTTTAAGCTATATTGCATGACTATGACTCTATTAATGGGTCGTAAATCTAGTACTTGTATTCCAGTGTGAATATCTAATTGTGTAGATGGGCGGATGGACATATGAAAGGGGGCCATAAATCTATCAGAAGTATGCTGACCGAAATATGGCCTAATTGGTGGGATTCCAGCTATTATCACTTGTTCAGAGAGTTGCTGATCGCCAAAAAGGGTTTTTTTCTATCATACTCCATAGGCTAACATGGAGTTCCATGTTGGTCTATGGGATGAAGTGCTATAAAACTCAGCTGCTATTTCCAGACCATCAGAATTCTCTCAACTCATAGCTGGGCTGGCCACCTAGTTAAGACTGACTGCGCTTCCCGTCTGAGGAACTTCTAAACTATCGTGAGGGAAGAGTTGCTCTCTAGGACAGATAGAAGTTACTGCAACCTTGAGCGGGACACCTAGGAAATACAAGGTGATGTGATGTGTTTATAATTCTGATACTTATGTTATGCTGTTATTCTCTGTCTTCTTTCCAATAACTTGGTATTGTATATCATATTCAATAAACTTGTTAACCTTGTTACTTGTCTCTGATTTTGGAGGAATCTGAAAGAACCTGCAAGTGCTACATTTGTAAGTGGTGTCACTTTTTCTGTAGCAATACAACAGCGCTGCGATCAGCAGCAGCGCTGTACTGGGGACAACCCCTGGGGGGAAAAGAAAGTGATCGGCTCTCGTAGGCAGAAGCCTATGACAGCCAATCGCCGTGATTGGCCGGTTGGGGGGGAGGGAGGGGATTGGAAAATAAATAAATTAAAAAAATAGTCAAGGAAAAAAAACCAAACATAAATATTTATTAAAAAAATAAATAAATAAACAACTGGGGTGCGATCAGACCCCACCAACAGAGAGCTCTGTTGGTGGGGGGAAAAGGGGGGGGTAATCACTTGTGTTCTGTGTCGTGTGGCCCTGCAGCTTGGCCTTAAAGCTGCAGTGGCCATTTTAGTAAAAATGTGCCTGGTCTTTAGGGGGGTTCACCACTGTGGTCCTCAAGTGGTTAAGAAACACCTTAAGGTTTTTGCTTATAAAATTATATAGGTTTTTCCTTTTTTTTAATTAATTTATACATGTTTTGATCCTATTGATGCAAGATGTGATACTGCTCACATTCCGAATATTTGTACTGTTTGGCCTGGTGCACACCAAAAACCGCTAGCAGATCCGCAAAATGCTAGCAGATTTTGAAACGCTTTTTCTTATTTTTCTGTAGCGTTTCAGCTAGCATTTTGCGGTTTTGTGAAGCGTTTTTGGTGTAGTAGATTTCATGTATTGTTACAGTAAAGCTGTTACTGAACAGCTACTGTAACAAAAAACGCCTGGCAAACCGCTCTGAAGTGCCGTTTTTCAGAGCGGTTTGCGTTTTTCCTATACTTAACATTGAGGCAGAAACGCATCCGCAATCCAAAATCTGCAGCAGCCCGGGAGTATGCGTTTCTGCAAAACGCCTCCCGCTCTGGTGTGCACCAGCCCATTGAAATACATTACCCTAGCGGATCCGCACCCGCAAGCGGATCGCAAACCGCAGCAGAACTGCTCTGGTGTGCACTAGGCCTTTATCTTGTTTCTTATATGTCTCTTATGGTTTTATACATATTTGATTGGTATTAGTTCCAGAGTGCTTGTCATTGAATTTTCTTTTAACCCCCAGAGACCCAAATATAGAAAAAAACGTAAAAATTTTTTTTCGAACGTTCACATGTTGTTATAGGAGGCTTGTGATCCCTAAATCAGTGTTTTTTTTTTAATTTTGACATTTTAGTAACTTTTGGGGAGGATGTTGTAAGATTGCAACGCTGGGCCTGTAAGGTAGCAGAATTTCAATAGTGTCACTCTCTCTCTGAACACATGTAAGGAATAATTAAAAGTTTATTTGTACTTTACAGCTTATAAAGACCCACCTAAGTTTATGTATGTACACAATAACAATAGTATAATAAAGAAAAAAGTAATTTTTATTATCAATTTAATACAAAAAATGAGTATCATATAAAAAAATTGGACCCAGACTATGGGCTTGATTCACTAAACCATGAAAACACATAGCACAGCCTTTTTCACACCTTTTTTTGCGTTTTCGCACTAACGTGAATTTGTTTGTGTGTAAACGTTATTTTTTTGCGCTTAGCGCTAAAACGCAAATTTTTCCCTGTGAAGCGCCCATTGACTTCTATCAGCGGTAATCAAGAAATTTCGTGTTTTTGCACAAAAGATTTCATGTTAGCGCAAATACGGGCAAAAACGGCCACGCTATGAAATAGCACTAGTGCAAAAATAGCACTTGTGCTATCTTCATAGCACGGTTTTGTGAATCGAGCCCTATATGTGCATGTTTTATTTGTTCATTTATTCAGTTATGGTAGTTCCAAAAACAGTTATTTTGCTCTGAAAAGCAGAGGCGAACATTGCACTTCCTGCAAAGTGTGTTGGTATAGCCTTTTGCACAGTGTCGGCACCCTCTATCGGCTTTGATGGGAAAATGTCCAATCATGTCCTTGCAAACTTCCTTTGGAGGGTGTGCATTTGACTTTTTGGCTGTCATGGCAGCTGAAGAACCTCCATCATCTGTAAACTGCCTCTTTTGGGAAGTCAAGGTGCCCCCTCTTGATGAAACTGGGCTTGCAGATGGTCGCCCTCGCTTTGACACTGACCCAGCCGTTCCGATCAGGATAAGAGAAGATGCCAACTGGGCCTGAAACATTCTCCTGTTTAGCATCTGTTTCTTTGGGATATCCAAAGCTTTGCAGTCCCTTTTGTACAGGAGCCAAGCATTGATCACAGCTAGGATAATGGTGTGCCAGAAGATGTAAAGGTACCAGCGGCAGGACTTCAGTGGAAATTTGTATTTTGCTGCAAATGAGTCTAACAAATCCACTCCGCCCATGAATTTGTTATAGGCAGCCACGATATAAGGCCTCTCAACTTCAACAAATCTTTTGGCAGTTTTGTCCCAGCGTTGAATCTTCTCCACTGGTTGTGGGCCAGCAAAGGAAGACACAAGTGTAACCTGTCTGTTGTCAAACCATTTCACAGCACAAATGTTGTGATTTGACTCCACTCTGACATCAAAGCTTCCTCTTCCCTTTTTCTTCAAGCTTTTCTCATCCTCAAGATTACAGTTTGGAAGGCGCACTTGTCTGGCTGTTCCTGTGTAATGAATTCCACAATCCAGCAGCCTAACTATCAATGGGATGCTGGTGAAAAAGTTGTCTGCGTAGATCTTGTAGTTGTGACTATGTGGAAGTGTGGAAGCAAGTTTCATCACAACATCCCCTGATAGTCCAAGTTCAGATCTTGCCCGTATTCCATTCACACTGCCTTGGTACACATCAAAATCACAAAGTATACCAGAGATTCCAGTCCTTGCCCACAGCTTGAACCCCCATGGGTTTGGCTTGCCACGCATGTACTGTTTGATGCTGCTGAATTTCCCCCTGAAAGGGATCATCATTTCATCAACAGAGTTATGTTCTTCAGGGACCACTTTTAGGCATTTCTCTCTGAAAGCATCAAGCCATGGTCTGAGTTTCCAGAGTTTGTCACTTTTTTGTTCCATCTCAGACACGAGTAGATTGTTCACAAAATGTAATGATGTCAACAGAGACTGGAATCTGTTTCGTGACATTACATCAGTGACAGGACTGTATCTTGTGTCTGCTTCCCAGTACATACGGACTCCAGGCATTTGGACAAGACCCATCTTCAGATACATGCCAATAATCTGCTCTATTTCCTTTGTGTTTGTGTTTATAGATGATCCTTTCTTCTGAAAACTGTACTGATTTGTGTTATCTGCCAGAGCGTTGATCATATCTTCTGTCACAAACTTCTGAAAGTACTCCAGTGGTGTGCAGAGGGAATGGACATCATTACTGACATCCTGACCAGAAAAATCAGTACTGGGAGAGATGAAATTCTTTTTCAGCCATCGATATCTGTCACGGGGCCCAGTCTTGGCATCAGGATGTTCTGCCTCTGTTGGGATGATTTGAACATCAGAAGTTAGGTGGTCATCGGGTAATTTATTTTCCTTGTCCGCTTCACCGATAACTCCATATTCCTCTTCGTCACTTGAATCTGTGTCAAAGGGCATTTCCAAGTCACTGTCCCCATTCTGGATGGCCTCAATTACATCCTGCACACTATACATGATTTGGTTTTTCTTGGTTTCAGACATTCTGAAAGTTGAAAGAAAAGCTAAGTAACTACAAAGCAAATTAACTAATTATTCTAATGCAAAGATTCACATGTTCCTAAAACTTCACACTTTCCATTCCACAACTTCTATCAAGTAGACCTATTGTTCAATTAGACATGCAAACACTTTAATGCTCACCTCCTAGAGATTTATCACCTTCTCAAGTTTAAAGTGCAGACAAAACCTTGCTATCACTTTGACCCACTGATGTAAAATTACAACATAGAAATAACCAGCTCTAAATCTTTTAAAATCAGTATATTCAATGATGTCATAAAATCTGCATGATCTACACATATTAATGATCACATAAAAAAATATTTCAAGCTTTTTACTTACTTTAGTCCTGAAGTATCCCGTCCAAAACAACAAGATGATGTACTCCAAAGCAGGCAACAGGGTTGTATGACTTCATGGCCAGATAAACAGACCTATTTACACATTCAACCATCCAATGGTGTTGCAGAACTGAACAATAGGTTCTATTAGTAATGTACATGAAGTTTTAAAAAGAAAAAAATGGGGGAGGGTTTATTTTTGTAGCCTTAACTGTGATGTTGTAATATTACAACACTGGGTCTCTGGGGGTTAAGGCACTTGAAGTTGACCTGTTGAAGCGGTCCTCCACCGCGAAACGTGTTGTCTGATGTGCACTGTAAAAAACATTTGTATTTATCGAAAACACCGTCTTCTTGAATGTGACACCCCTAAGGTAAGAGAGACTTACCATTTGTTATAGAGAGTTACTATATCTTGGGCGCCTCCTACACACATCCCCTAGTATCTCCTAGGAGAAAACTCAGGAGAAAAGTGAACTGCATATGGGCCATTGTCAATAAAATGCATTTTAAACCAACTGTAAGCAAGAATATACTCAAAATACATTTGATTGCAAAGTGATAAAAATATATTTTAAAGAGGAGATAAAAAAATGATCTCCTAAGAGAAAAGTCAGGAGAAAAAAAATAAATGGATATGGCCCTCGGTGTTGTTTTTCTCTGTTTTATTTGCATTTGTACGTGGCAATTTATGTGTATTACTTGGCTTGGTTCTATTTGTTTGCTTGCAATGAGTGCATCAAGAGAACACACCTCATAGGCTCTTAGATGTCCAGGAAAAGTCTCGCTCTTCAGTCCTTCATCTCCTGCCAGGTCAATCGCCACAACTGTATCATTGTGGTATTTTTTACATAGTTCAGCAATCTCAGGGGACCACTCTGTTAGAAAACATGAATAGTAAGGTTTCTGTTGTCACTAGTGAATTTTTGGCCTCCAGTGCTGTGTCATGTATGTTGGTAAAACATACAACCTAAACTTTTTTTCCAAACTGTTTATTACCTGTCTAGTTATCCTACTTCTACTACTATTGTCTCAAATTAATGTTATATGTGTGAAAATCACAAGTAGCCCGAACTCAAAGTACAGCAGTATGTGGAGATGCAATTGGATCAATGTGTCATATCATTAAAGCATTAAAGAGACTCTGTAACAAAATGTTGAGCCTTCTATCCTATAAGTTCTATTTCCTGTTCTAATGTGGTCTTACTGCAGCCTTTCCTAGTTGCACAGTGGCTGTATTATCTCTGTTATATGATCTAATCTTCTCTCCTTTATCGGCTCTGTCGGGCTCAGGCACTCAGGCTGGAATGTGCTGTGTTGCTTGTGATTGGATAGAAGCTATACACACCCTCTCCAGGCCCCCTGCACACTCTGTATGACTCACACACTGAGCTACTCTCAGCCTATCACTTGCGTTGTCTTTTGTTTGTAAACACTGCATAAAAATGGCAATTACAAGCCAGGATTGCAGCAGGGAGTGGCAGAAACAGCACAGAGGGTGGGCGGAGAACAAAATGAATAGAATGGTATGATTTTTATTGTAAGAATTTTAGAGTACAGATTTTCTTTAAGGTAATTTAAAAAGCTCTTCAGTTAGGAAAAGCATCTCCTTTCTGCTTGCAGTCACTGAATCCTGCACAGAAAAGCTCTGTTCTGTTTATTCCCAGTCTGCAATTACCGTAGTGATCAAATAATAATCCAGGTAGCTGCTGCAGAGGGACAATTTTGTAAGCCTTGCAAACAATGTGGGGTTCTTGTTGTGCAGATGAGGTGGAGCTGGCAGTGTGTGAATGTGTAGAGAGGAAGAGAGGGTAATTGGGGTATGTGTCGTGTAGAAGAGTTGGATCTGATAGCGAGGGTGTGTGTAGACTATAAGGAGGGGTAAATGGAGTTCCTGCTGTGAAGAGGTATTGTAGATGACCGTATGAGTGTGTGTATGCTGTAATGCTGAGAATACACAATTGTTTTTTTTGGGCAGATAGATAATTACCTACAGATCCAATCTGATATCGATCGTTTTTCTGATTGATTTTCTCATAGAAGTGAATAGAAATTGATCGTAAAAATGATCAGTGAAGCTGGAGGAGCCGAACGTGGAGTGAAGCTGGAGGAGCCGAACGCGGAGAAGTGACCGCGGAGACCGGGGGACTTGCGCCGGCCGGAGCAGGTAATGTATTGCGCTAGCGTCGGTCGTCAGGCATTCGAACGCCGCTATCGATGCACTCCCCACCCACCGGCGATCAAGCAAAATCTTCGGCACAGACGGATCGACGGGATTTGTCGGGAACGATCGATTTCGGACAGAAATCGATCGTTCTGTCAGCGTGTGCGCGACGATTTCACAGCCGATTCGATCACAGTGATCGAATCGGCTGTATATCGGCGGGAAAATCGGTAAGTGTATGGGCACCTTAAATACAACAATTGGTGCAGATAGGGAGAGAGTATGTGTAAACAATGAGGCTGGCTAAATTGGATTCGGGTGTCCCCATGAGCTGGAGGTTACAGTATTCAAGCTTTTATAATCGTCTCTAGGATAAATATATTCTGACCTGGCTTTTCATGCATATACATTCAGACCCATAAATATTGGGACATCAACACAATTCTAACATTTTTGGCTCTATACACAACCACAATGGAGAAGAAATGAAACAAACTCGACGTGCTTTAACTGCAGACTGTCAGCTTTAATTTAGGGGCGTTTACATCCAAATCAGGTGAACGGTGTAGGAATTACAACAGTTTGCATATGTGCCTCCCATTTATTAAGGGACCAAAAGTAATGGGACAGAATAATAATCATAAATCAAACTTTCACTTTTTAATACTTGATTGCAAATCCTTTGCAGTTAATTACAGCCTGAAGTCTGGAACGCATAGACATAACCAGACGCTGGGTTTCATTCCTGGTGATGCTCTGCCAGGCCTCTACTGCAACAGTCTTCAGTTCCTGCTTGTTCTTGGGGACATTTTCCCTTCAGTTTTGTCTTCAGCAAGTGAAATGCAAGCTCAATCGGATTCAGGTCGGGTGATTGACTTGGCCATTGCATAATATTCCACTTCTTTCCTTTCAATAACTCTTTGGTTGCTTTTGCAGTATGCTTTGGGTCATTGTTCTGCACAGTGAAGTGACTTCCAATGAGTTCTGAAGCATTTGGCTGAATATGAGCAGATAAAATTGCCTGAAACACTTATGAATTCATAATGCTGCTTTTGTCAGCAGTCACATCATCAATAAATAGAAGAGAACCAGTTCCATTGGCATACCCACACGGCGCCATGCCACTACCACCACCATGCTTCACTGGTGAGGTGGTATGCTTAGCATCATGAACAGTTCCCTTTCTTCCCCATACTATTCTCTTCCCATCACTCTAGTACAAGTTGATTTTGGCCTCATATGTTCATAGGATGTTGTTCCAGAACTGTAAAGGCATTTTTAGATGTCGTTTAGCAAACTCTAACCTGGCCTTCCTGTTTATGAGGTTTACCAATGGTTTACATCTTGTGGTGAACCCTCTGTATTCACTCTGGGGAAGTCTTCTCTTGATTGTTGACTTTGACACATATACACCTACAGTACCTACCTCCTGCAGTGTTCTTGATCTGACCAACTGTTGTGAAGGGTGTTTTCTTCACCAGGGAAAAAATGATTTGGTTATCCACCATAGTTGTTTTCTGTAGTCTTCTGGGTCTTTTGGTGTTGGTGAGCTCACCGGCGCGTTCCTTCTTTTTAAGAATGTTCCTAACAGTTGTTTTGGCCACGCCTAATGTTTTTGCTATCTCTCTGATGGGTTTGTTTTTTTCTTTTTCTGTTAGCCTAATGATGGTTTGCTTCACTGATAGTGACAGCTCCTCAGATCTCATCTTGAGAGTTGACAGCAACAGATTCCAAATGCAAATAGCACACTTGAAATTAACTCTGGACCTATTATCTGCTCATTGTAATTGTGATAATGAGGGAATAACACACACCTGGTCATGGAACAGCTGAGAAGCCAGTAGTCCCCTTACTTTTGGACCCTTAACAAGTGGGAGGGACATATGCAAACTGTTTTAATTCCTACAACGTTCACCTGAGTTGGATGTAAATACCCTCAAATTAAAGCTGATAGCCTGCAGTTAAAGCACATTATGTTCGTTTCATTTCTAATCCATTGTGGTTGCGTATAGCGCCATAAATGTTAGAATTGTGTCGATATCACAATATTTATGGACTTTAGGTACAGTGACTATAAGGTGGAGGATCATACTGAGGTAGACATCCTGAGGGTTCTTACCTGGCATGTGTCTTAGACAGCACAAGATTGACTTCACCTTAATGTTGAAATCTCTTTCACCTTCTTTTAGCCCCTGGTTGACGAGTACAACGACCTCTTCTGGAGTAAGGTCTCCTCTAAAATAAGAATTACGATACCAGGATTTAGTGCCATGACTAAGAGTCATCAACCATCACATAAAATGTGTTCCACATTGATCCTTGTGTTGCTTTGTGTTGAACTGGTATCCATAAATGAGATAGTAGGCGAGCTTCAAGTGCTTTTTGGCCTACCATCTGCAAACTAAGTATTTTGTTTATAGTCCATAAATGTGGATCATGTTTGCAGTAAACTGGCATTGGTTTAGATAACAAGCTTCGGTTTGAGGTTTGGTCATATCACTGTAGATTGAGTTTTTCCTTTTTTTTTTTTTACCATTGGATGATGTTGCCATATTTATGGCAACATACTCTACTCATACTCCACACACGCAGAGCCGGGACAAGGTCCTCCAGCACCCAAGGCTGAGACACCAAAGTGCGCCCCTCCATCCCTACCTCCACAGCCATCACACACTGATTGCTATTAGACTAAGAGGGCCACAGGGCCCACAACCTCCCCAACACCTTAATCTCTAGTTATCTGGCTTGCAGTCACTGCCATGTATCCCCTTTTCTTATTTCTTTCTGCTTCAAACACAATTAGGAATGACAGCTGAATGAATTCTGCGCCCCCTCCTACACTGCGCCCTGAGGCTGGAGCCTCTCCAGCCTATGCCTCGGCCCGGCCCTGCACACACGTCAAAATAATTCATCCCATTGTATTGGGCTTTTGGTTAAAGAGACTCGGAAGCCAGGCTAAATTCCCTTTTTTAACATGTATTTATGTTCATAACTGTAACCCAAGCTAAATCGCCGCTATCTCGCGGCAAAACGAGGGCTTAATACCCCCCAACTCCCCCCTGCAAAATCCACAACTTTCTTGGTCGTGGATTTTGCTGCTCATGGAGGCAGAGCTTTCGGCTGCAGCTCTGCCTCCATGCGCGTCAATTCCCCGCACGGATCTCCGCCTCTCCTCCGCCCCTCTCTGTGAAGGCAGATTGAGAGGGGCGGGGAGAGGCGGCGATCAGCCGAGATTGATGCGCTGAGAGGCAGAGCTACAGCCATTAGCTCTGCCTCATTCAGGAAGCGCTCCCCGGACTGAACAGAGGGGATTTGGGGGGTATTAACCCCTCGTTTTGCTGCGGGATAGCGGCAATTTAGCTTGGGTTATAGTGATGAACATAAATACAAATTAAAAAAGGGAATTTAGCCTGGCTTCAGTGTCTCTTTAAGAGCAGATGATTTTCTGGTAGTACTCATACCCATTCTTTCAGCAGACGGTCAGCAGAATTCTAGCTGTTAAAGGTACCATGCCTACGAGGATCTTGGTTTGGATACTAAGCAGATAAGAGCGGGAAATGCCTTCCTCTGTATCTATACAACCTGTTCGTTATCATGTGACAAATATCCAGCCAGTTATTCATAAGTAACTTAGTGCTTGTTTGGCCACATGGGGCTCAATTCACAAAAGGGTGCTAACTCAGTTAGCACGCCTAAAAGTTTTGAGCATGCTAATTAGGATGCTAAGCAGTTAGCACGCCCAAAGCTTTTATTGATCGTGCTCAAAGCTTAGAGGTGCGCACGAAATGTCACACTGGGTGCCCCTAAAATGGTGGACTGGGTGCCCCTAAAACGTTGCACCGGGTGCGCCGGAAACGTTGCACCATGCGACATATTGGGCGCACCCGGTGCAACATTTTAGGGGCACCCGGTGCAATGTGTTAGTCGCGCTCGGTGCAGCGTTTCGCGCTCACCGCACAGCGCTAAACTTTGCCCGTCCTAAAGGGCTTTAGGCGTGCTAAGGGGATTTTAGGCATGCTAACTAAGTTAGCACCCTTTTGTGATTCAAGCCCACGTTAGCTATTCAGATATAGGCCAGAGCTTACCTTTCTTGGTTCCACTGAATAGGATCCACTTTGCAGTTGGCGAAAAGATGAGGGTTGTACCTGACCTCCACATACACCACTCCTTCCTTAGCTTTCGTCTCTACAAATTCATAGGCAATTCTTTTCACCGCCTCACGGTCACCACTAGACAGGATACAAAGGTGCTTTATTCTTTTATCAAACACTTTGCTGTAATAGCATAGCAAATGCAGTACCATTATAAGTACTATAGGGCAAGGCTTTCTAACCCTGTCCTCAAGTACCAACTAGAGTTGGGCGAACTGTTAGCCGAACTGCAGCCGAACTGTTCGGCTGCCCAACCTGTCATGTCGCTGTGGCTCTTACTACTTCCGGGTCGCAATGACCCGGAGTAGTACGTCTGCGCTGGCCCGGCGGAGCGCGTCCTAGATCGCGCTCCCGTTGCCGGGCACTCTCTGCGCATGTGTGTGACGTCACTCATTCGCCCAACTCTAGTACCAACTACAGAGCACGTTTTGTGGAAATCCACAGAGGTAGCTAATCAGCTCTGCTGAGACACTAATTGCCTCACCTGTGAATATTTGTGGTTTTCTGCAAAACCTGCACCATTGGTGATACTTGAGGACAGGGTTGGGAAGCCCTGCCGTGGGGTGATGTCCTTTGTACAAAGGGATAGGCTTTTTGCTTCATACGCCTAGCATAAACCTTTCCCTTTCTGAGGTACAATGCCATTTTAATTATCTGATAAACATACTGTAGATGTAAAAAGATGTACAGTAGTTGCTATGCGCAGAGGCTAGATTTCTGGAAAAGGCCACAAAGGCTGTAAATGGGGAGCAGCACATGGAAAAAGAAAGCTGATGCCCAAAGGAGCTGTTCATGAAAGAAGGGGGCTGCAATGCATGGATGATACACATAGAAGAGGGAGCTGCAAATGTAAGGGGAGGGGCTTTACTGCACATGAAAGGGGAGCCACAACATACTTAAAGACATAACAACAAAAGTTGTTTAGGCGATACCTTTAATTACTAATTTTACAAGATTTCTTTGCAAGCTTTTGAAACTTTACGTTTTTTCTTCAGGCATGTTTCAGAATAGAGTTGTCCCGAATGGTTCGGCCGCGAACTTTATGGCGAGTTTGACCCGCCCCTACACTACATCATTGGGCTAAACTTTGACCCTCTACATCACAGTTAGCAGACACATGACAGCCAATCAGGCTGCACTCCCTCCTGGAGCCCCCATATATAAGGCAGCTGCTTTGGCCATTATCTCACTCAGTGTTGCTGCAGTAGTGAGAGAAAGGAGAGAGTTGCTGCAGAGGTTAGGGAAAGCTTAGTTAGGCTCGTGTAGCTTGCTCCTAGCTGATATTTGTTGTTGAAAAGCACCACAAAAAGAGCTCTTTTCAGAGCTAATGTTCTTGTGAAGTTTTTTGTGTGTGTGTGCCACTGACACTGCATTATACAGCCCTGTGTGTCGCAGCTGGCCCTTGCTAATTGCTATACTGTGCAAGGCCCAGCACATTCAGTGCCTACCTTTTCACTGCACCTGTGTGTGACAGCTGTACATTTATAATACCAGTCCGACTGTGCATACCTGTTCATGTTCACTGCACCTGCATGACAGCACGCAGTGTTATATAATACCAGTCACTGCATAACTGTTCACTGACTGCACCTGTGTGTGACAGCTGCACATTTGTAATATCAGTCCGACAATGCATACTTGTTTATGTTCACTGCACCTGCATGACAGCACGCAGTGTTATATACCAGCAGTCACTGCATAACTGTTCACTATACCTGTGTGTGTGTCAGCTGCACATTTGTAATACCAGTCCATGTATACCTGTTTACTGCACCTGCGTGACAGAAGCAGTTTTATATACCAGTCACTGCATACTTGTTCACTGCACCTGTGTGACTGCACATTGTTATACCAGCAGTCACTGAATACCTTTCACTGCATCTGTCACTGCACATTGTATTATACCTGGTAGTCACTGCATACCTTTCACCTGAATGGATGGCAGACTTGCACTCCATAACAGATTTTTATTAAAGGCAAGTGGTGTCATCTCTGGCACACAGCATTGGGTCAAGGGTCCATTTGACCACAGATGCCTGGTCTGCAAAGCCCCGTCAGGGCAGGTACATTACTTATACAGCACATTTGGATCCTTCCTTGGATGTGTGGTAGTAGCCGTTTCTCAGGCTCCCACTCCGGACTGGAATCGAACCCTGATTCCCCGGCCATTACCCGTGGTCACCATGGTGCAGAAAGCAATAAAATGTGATTTCTGACATTAAACCCTGCTGTGCGTAAAATCCTGATTTATTTTTACCCGTGACTTTTGGTGTGTATCCCACTCCGCCATGCCCCCCTACAGGTGTTAGACCCCTTGAAACATCTTTACCATCACTTTAGTGGCCACAATTAATGTTTTTAGTTTTGAAGGTTCACCTGCCCATGGAAGTCTATGGCGGTTTGAAAGTTTGCATGTTCGCAAACTTTTTCCGCGTGTTCGAGGTTCGCGAACCTAAAATCCGAGGTTCGAGAGAACTCTATTTCAGAATTGGTTCAAAACATAGGCTGAAGCCTAAGACAGCCGCTCACGCTGATTGGCTGGTGGGGGGAGGGATGGGGGAACATAGGAGAAAAAAAAAGAGTAAAATTTAATAGTAAAATAAATAAATAAATATTGACAAAAAAACACTGGGGGAGCGATCAGACTCCACCAACAGAAACCTCTGTTGGGGGGGGGGGGGGGGGGGGGGGGGGAAGGGGGGGGAAGGGGGGGGGGGTGCTGAGTTGTGCGGACCTGTAGCGAGGCCTTAAAGCTGCAGTGGCCCAATTTCAGAAAAATGGCCTAGTCTTTGGGGGGGTTTAACACTGCGGTCCTCAAGTGGTTAACTTCATCGTTTTACAGATGGTGTGTGTTATAATTCGCATGGAGTTTGTGCGCTGCACCTGGAGCAAACAGAAACCAACGCACAAACCCGCAACCAGGCAGAGATGTCACTGTTTAGGAAAAGACTGCCAAACCAGGAGTAAATGAATAATAAGGATTTATTATTAAATGAAAATAAAGAAATACTGTGCATTCACCTCATGCACAGAAACAATCAGTATCAACTTGCAGGCAATGTATTCTACACACATACAACACACTGCATCAAATAATACTGGCAGATATATACAATAAGCATACAAGGTATGAAAATCAGGGTTTATACAAGGACCTCTCTGCATAAGCGAGCTATGCAGAGTAGATCCAGTGTATAGAATTGTGTGCACACAGACCCTGGATCCAGAATAGTAATACAACATAAACCTAGGAATATATATACAAAATACAGATTACAATCGAGGAGGAGACACACGGATAGTCGGCAAGCAGAGGTCATACACAGGAGATCAAACAGTACAGTAATCGCTAGGCAAAGAATAGTCGGAATACAAAGCACAAGGTCAAAACACGGGAGATCAATACAGCAGGGAATCAAGGAACAAGGTAACCAGGAACAGGGAACTCCGGACAGGATGGCTAGGATCAGGAACAAAGAGCTAGCAAGTTTAGAGTGTTCAGGTGTGGCTTAAATACCATGCGATAGTCCAGGCCTCCTCCCTGTCTGTGGAGAGATATCCAGAGAGTCCACCCTCTGCTGGTGGGCAGAGGAAAGTTCAGGCTGTATATTCATAGAGGCTGGTGACATCTGCTGGTAAAGCAGAGGTAGTACATGCAGGGATCTACCAGCAGATGCAGATTGTAACATTACCCCCCCCTCAAGGAGCAGCCTCCGGATGCTCCATTTGGACTTATGCCCACCTGGGTCCCAGAAAATACTGGCAAAGAGGCAGGCCATAAATCGGTCAGCAAATGAGGCCATAACCCGGGTATTACCAGGCTGACTGGACAAAAGGACCCAGAGGCAATAGGACATGTTGCAAGTCCCTCTGAAGACCTTTGGGTGAAACAAAAAAATGAAGGACACCAGGAAGAGCCATAGATTGGACATCCACAGGAGCAGGGCATCTGAGGTCATCAAATAAAACAGAAAACTGGATGCCATCAGGAAGGGATGCATAATGGCCATAAACAGGAGGAGGATACCACCAGGAGAGGCACCAGACAGGAACTCATCAGGAGAGGTACCAGACAGGATCTCATCAGGAGAGGCACCAGCAGGAGCAGCAGATGGGAGGGCATCGGCAGAAGCAGCAGATGGGAGGGCATCGGCAGCAACTGCGGACTTGGAGGCAACAGGAGCAGGAACTGCAGACTTGGAGGCAACAGGAGCAGGAACTGCAGACTTGGAGGCAACAGGAGCAGGAACTGCAGACTTGGAGGCAACAGGAGCAGGAACTGCAGACTTGGAGGCAACAGGAGCAGGAACTGCAGACTTGGAGGCAACAGGAGCAGGAACTGCAGACTTGGAGGCAACAGGAGCAGGAACTGCAGACTTGGAGGCAACAGGAGCAGGAACTGCAGACTTGGAGGCAACAGGAGCAGGAACTGCAGACTTGGAGGCAACAGGAGCAGGAACTGCAGACTTGGAGGCAACAGGAGCAGGAACTGCAGACTTGGAGGCAACAGGAGCAGGAACTGCAGACTTGGAGGCAACAGGAGCAGGAACTGCAGACTTGGAGGCAACAGGAGCAGGAACTGCAGACTTGGAGGCAACAGGAGCAGGAACTGCAGACTTGGAGGCAACAGGAGCAGGAACTGCAGACTTGGAGGCAACAGGAGCAGGAACTGCAGACTTGGAGGCAACAGGAGCAGGAACTGCAGACTTGGAGGCAACAGGAGCAGGAACTGCAGACTTGGAGGCAACAGGAGCAGGAACTGCAGACTTGGAGGCAACAGGAGCAGGAACTGCAGACTTGGAGGCAACAGGAGCAGGAACTGCAGACTTGGAGGCAACAGGAGCAGGAACTGCAGACTTGGAGGCAACAGGAGCAGGAACTGCAGACTTGGAGGCAACAGGAGCAGAAACTGCAGACTTGGAGGCAACAGGAGCAGGAACAGCAGACTGTGGGTTATCAGGAGCAGGAACAGCAGACTGTGGGTTATCAGGAGCAGGAACAGCAGACTGTGGGTTATCAGGAGCAGGAACAGCAGACTGTGGGTTATCAGGAGCAGGAACAGCAGACTGTAGGTCATCAGGAGCAGAAACAGCAGACTGTAGGTCATCAGGAGCAGAAACAGCAGACTGTAGGTCATCAGGAGCAGAAACAGCAGACTGTAGGTCATCAGGAGCAGAAACAGCAGACTGTAGGTCATCAGGAGCAGAAACAGCAGACTGTAGGTTATCAGGATGGATAAACTGAAAGTTATTTTCCAATAGAGCAGGCAAAGCAGCAGACTGGACAACAGTTTGTAAATGCAGGGTATCTGGAGGAATCTGTGGGAATTGAGTACCAGAAAATGTCTTTGAGGACAAGCCATCAGCAGAAATGAGTGTGCGCTTAGCCTCAGCAGAAGACTGTGGGAGCCCTCTTTCAGCCGAGCATTGAGGAAGCATGATCTCAGCAGGAGTCTGTGGAAACAGGGCATTAACAGGGGTCTGTGGTGCCTGAGTGTCAGACATCTGTGCGGATTGAACTTCAGCATAAGTCTGTGCTCTAGCAGAAGTTGAAGGGCAAAGGGCATCAGCAGAGACTCGAGAAAGCTGGACCTTTGGCTGAGCGACTGGCTGGACCACTGGCTGCATAGCTGACAAGACCCTTGGCAGAGCTATTAGCTGAACCTCAGATCGAGCAACTGGCAGACCAACTGATCGAGCACCTGGCTGGGCCTTTGGCTGAGCTGTGGAGTATGGTTCTGCTGGAACGGCAGACTGAGACTCTGCCGGAACAGCTGGCAGGAGGCTTGCTGAGACGTCTGGAGGACCCACTGCCAAACCAACTGACAGAGGTTCTGCCAAGCTGTCTGACTGGGTCACTGCCAAACTGACCAACAGGGACACTGCCAAGCCGACCGACAAGGACACTGCCAAATCTTCTGAAAGGGAAAACATTGGGCCAACGGACACTGGTACTGCTGAGCTGACAGACACTGGTACTGCTGAGCTGACTGGCACAGGCAGGGCTGAGGAGATTGGCACAGGCAGGGCTGAGGAGACCGGCACAGGCAGGGCTGAGGAGACTGGCACTGCTGAGGAGACTGGCACGACAGAAGTAACTGGCACGGCAGGAGTAACTGGCACGACTGAGGTAAGTGGTACAGGCAGAGCTGAGGTAACTGGCATAACAGGAACAGCAGGCTGGAGTGAAGATGGATTAGGTTTCGGTAAAGATACAGTTTGTGGATCTGCGGAAACTGGCAACATAACTGTTGGAGTCTTTGCGGTGGTAACTGGAAGGATGGAGGCTGTAGGAAAATATTTCCGTTTGAACTTAGATTTTTGACTCAGTCTGGAAGCAGGGGTGAGTTTAACAAAGTCCTGATGTGCAGAAGAACAGGGCAGGTATGATGTAGGTAGCTGGAACGACCATGGAGTGGATCTAACCGCAGTTTGTAAAGGAGCAGTTCTTTTATGATTTTTGGATACAGGTAATTCCAAGTCCGTGGAACAGGTTACTGAGGACAGAGAGCATGTCTCTTCCTTGATGCCTGGGGCAGAATTAACAGGTGGTGTGCTCTGATAATCATAAGAATGAGACAAAATTCTTTGCCAAGCGATTACTAGACCAGAACCTGATTCATATTTACAAGTCTTGTGATCAACCATAGACTGGACAGCACGCATGCATGCAAAAATATATGAATCACCTTTTTCTAGATAGAACTCAAGAAATCGATCCCAGTCACTCTTAAGGTAACCATACATCTGATCAATCTGTTCAGGATGGAATACTGGATCGAAGCTGACAAACTTATTGCTGGAACTGACAGGGTTAACATTGGCTGCTGAATGCTGCACAAACTGACTACCAGAAAACTCAGAAGGATCTTTTTTATGCAAAATCTTTTTCCATTCATCAATCAAAGGAAGTACACGGTCAGACTTGCAAACATTCAGGTTCATCAGAGAAGTTGCAGATTTTATACATGCATCCAAAAATGTCTTTTCTTTTGTGGAATAGAATTCATTAAATGATTCCCAATCATACTTTAATTCATCATTTAGTGCGTTAATTTCCCATCTACTGAATGGGGGATCCCAATCACTCTTAATGGGAGCTTGCAGATTACCCTGAGCATAATTGCAGGATTGAACTGTCTGTTTGGAAGTGACAGGAATATGATTAGTTTTAATTGGCTTGGTTTGGTTTATTACTGAGGAGGAGTTATTGCAATAGACAGGCAGGGATCTAACTTGAGTCCAGGAGGTAGAAGGATCTCTTACTGCAATTAGGGTTTGCAGAATCTGCAACAATGATTGCATCTCAGATTCTGCAGAGTTGCCCTGCTGCATAAAAGATTTAACATGCATAACAATTTGCATTAATTCTTCACGGGAATATGCTGACAATTCCTTATAACACTCATGTTGGTCTTCCTCTGCTAGCAAGGAGTAGAAGTTATTGTGCTGAATAGTCCAATCCACTTCCATAGCTGAAACAAATGAGATTCCAGTATTAATGGAAGTAGCAGGATCATGAGTGGACTTAATTGATTGAATCTGGTTAATTACTGGCCAGGATTTGGCTTGATTCAAAGGGGCAGCAGGACAATTAATGGGGCCTGATAAATTACCCGGAACATGCATTGTGGAATAAGCAACTGAATTTTGTTGGGCTTCAGAACAACATTCATGCAAAACCGACAAAAAGTCTTTTAAATCATAAGGAAAGGTTCTTTCATTACTCACAGACTGAACCCATGAAATCAGCTGCTGCAGATCCTCAAATGAATCGTCTGCAAACGTATAATAGCAAAGTTTCCTTTTGTCTCTTGCTAGAATAGCATATTCAGACAGGTGCTTTAAATCCATGTCAATCATGGCTGGAGAAACAGGATCTCAGACCTTTTCCTAGTGACAAATTGTTTGGCTAGCTCTTCTGTTATAATTCGCATGGAGTTTGTGCGCTGCACCTGGAGCAAACAGAAACCAACGCACAAACCCGCAACCAGGCAGAGATGTCACAGTTTAGGAAAAGACTGCCAAACCAGGAGTAAATGAATAATAAGGATTTATTATTAAATGAAAATAAAGAAATACTGTGCATTCACCTCATGCACAGAAACAATCAGTATCAACTTGCAGGCAATGTATTCTACACACACATACAACACACTGCATCAAAGAATACTGGCAGATATATACAATAAGCATACAAGGTATGAAAATCAGGGTTTATACAAGGACCTCTCTGCATAAGCGAGCTATGCAGAGTAGATCCAGTGTATAGAATTGTGTGCACACAGACCCTGGATCCAGAATAGTAATACAACATAAACCTAGGAATATATATACAAAATACAGATTACAATCGAGGAGGAGACACACGGATAGTCGGCAAGCAGAGGTCATACACAGGAGATCAAACAGTACAGTAATCGCTAGGCAAAGAATAGTCGGAATACAAAGCACAAGGTCAAAACACGGGAGATCAATACAGCAGGGAATCAAGGAACAAGGTAACCAGGAACAGGGAACTCCGGACAGGATGGCTAGGATCAGGAACAAAGAGCTAGCAAGTTCAGAGTGTTCAGGTGTGGCTTAAATACCATGCGATAGTCCAGGCCTCCTCCCTGTCTGTGGAGAGATATCCAGAGAGTCCACCCTCTGCTGGTGGGCAGAGGAAAGTTCAGGCTGTATATTCATAGAGGCTGGTGACATCTGCTGGTAAAGCAGAGGTAGTACATGCAGGGATCTACCAGCAGATGCAGATTGTAACAGTGTGCTTCAGATATAAGTTGGTATATATTACCAGTGCCAGCCAGGCATATTTCTCTGTTATCACATCTTGGTAACTAATTTAAATGACCACTAACGTGAAACATTGTAAAGTTTAAAATACACGAAAAATGCATAAATAAAAAGTACATTTCTCCCAGAGTACAATGTGCCATAAATTACCTTTCTCATATGTTGCCATCAATTATAGTAGGTAGTAGAAATCTGACAGAACTGACAGGTTTTGGACTAACCCATCTCCTCATGCAGGATTATTCAGGGTTGCTCAGTCCAACTGCCAGAATAGTGTGCAAACAGGTGGGGGGTGACCTGCATCTTTCCTTTCCTGGGAGTGCTTTTGTAAAGAATAAATTAAATACTGAGAACCCACATGAGGAGATGGACTAGTCAAAAAAACTGTCAGTTACATCATATTTTTATTACCTAGTATAAGTGACAGCAACTTGGGATAAAAGTCATTTATAGCTCATTCTACTCTGGAAGAAATGTACTTTTTATTTGTATGTGTATTTTACATTTTATAATGTTTTCGCTATGGTGGTCCTTTTATTATAGCCTTGCACACACACTAGACCAGAGCTCCCCAATGCTGTCCTCAAGTGCCCCAACAGTACAGCTATGTTTCCATTATAGGGTTGCAGGATTATGGATGATGCTATAAGTGATGGCGGAGACACTTACGTGACTGCAGGCATGAAGATATGAAACTTGGACAGGAACTCCGTTAGGCTTCCAGGCTTAGTGCAGATAACGTCTTTTTGAAAGGATTCCAGTTCTTTATAGCATGGTAATTGCATCTGTTTTTTCCTGAGGATAGAAAGATTTACAAATATATAATTCTATTTTCATATCAATAGCTCCATGTTCCTGATTGCAAGTCATTGCACCCAACTACAGACATAGGTGTATCATTTCGGTACGGCTCCTCCATTCAGAGATACAGATATACAGCAATTGATGCCTGGGCAGCAGGGCGCAGAGTTAAAGTGTAACTGTCAGGCATAAAATCAAAAAACAATTCTTTATTTTTATCTGGTGAACAAGTAATAAGGATGCTAACCAGGCAATCCAAAAGTAAAAAATCACTCTTCATTTTCTGCTCCATAAAACATCATTCCCCAGTTTCCCTGGCTCTTATTTGGTACATCTGCCATACAAAGGAAGTTGCAGAGCATGCTGGGTTTTATTTTTTTCTTCTTTACTTTCCCCTCAGACAAAATTATTGCAGCCTGATTGGCTGAAGCCTTTTTCCCTCCTGTTTTCCCCTCCCACACCTCTGTTCCTCTCTGATTGGCCAATATTTCTCATGCTGAGGCAATGCATTTTCTACTATAGAGCTGGATGGGAATGACTGAAGACTGGGAGGGGCGGCGGGCAATGATACACAGACAGAGTAAGGGAGGAAATTATGTCAGGATTGGCTTCAAGATAGACACAGACAAAATGGAAACCGCTAAGAAACATTTTCTTTTCTCTTTTTTTACTATAGAAAAAAATCACTGAAATCAAAATGTGGACAGTGCAATACATACGTTATGTAAGTAGAGCAAGTAATTATCTACTTATATATGTGTTTTTTTCCTGAGATAGTAGGACTGACAGCTCCTCTTTAAGCTCTGTACACACACTAGATAACGACTGCCTCTGCCAAGAATCCAGCATGTGTATGGCAGCAGGGCAGGGCAGGTTCTAGACTTTTTTGCTGCCTGAAGCAAACTTACTGTATGTGGATGCCCCCACCAGGGAAGCCACTGATATTATAAAGCACCCTTTTTACGTACGGCTGAGAGAAGATAGCAGATGTGTAGGTGGGTGGCTGGGGCAGCACACACACATCCTCAGACATAAATGCACAGCCATAATCTGCAGCTTACCTGCACAGGGAAACCACATGGCAGGATGGCACATGGGGAGGAGGCGGGGCTAGCAGAGAGCAGTTCATATTTAATTAAGGGGCGTTAGTAGTTGAGGCCCCCGCACCTCTGGGCCCTCTGCAGTTGCATGGGCTGCTCCCCGGTAGTTACACAACTGGTTATATAAAAGTTTCACTTACCTGAGGCTTCTACAGGCCCCCTGCCGACGTTCTGTTCCACGCTGGTCTTCAAGGATCCTCCGGTCCCCCGCTACGGATAACTTTAGTTACCTCCGACTTACAAGTGGATGGCAACTGCGCCTGTGCGGCCATACGCGTCCTCGTTCGCAGGAAACCTCGTACTGAGCCTTTGCAGGACGCTCCCGGCAACGTGAGCGAGAGTGAGGACACGCGCAGGCACAGTTGCTGTTGACTTGTAAGACGGCCAAAGTGAAAGTGAGCCGCTGCGGGGGACCGGAAGATCCTTGAAGACCAGCGTGGTACAGGTCGTCTGCACGGGGCAGTAGTAGCCCCAGGTAAGTGAAAAAAAATTGAAGCTCTCCTTTAATAAACTGGTCCTTTTTAGTTTTCATTGTTTAGTTATTGATTGATTATTTTTATAAGGATGGTGACAGAGATTTTACAAAGTATATCAAAAAGATATATATATTTTTTTCATAATAGATGTCATATGACTTGTGGTGTGTATCAAAAAAGGGTGCCTGGAAAAAAGGGCGCGGGAATATAAGTTGTAATGTAAAACAATAGTTTTCATTTATAGCTTATAAACGAAAATATAGTGCTAAATTGGTTCAATAAACGGAAATGAAACGGCAAAATACCGTCTATAACAACAAACTAATTCGGTGATGAAACGTCAAATAGCCTCTATACCAAAAAACGATATTTACACTTGTATTAAGCATAGTAATACAATGGTAGATTTTACAGGTATTTTACTGCAATTATACCTAACTATAGGCTCTCCCTATCCCTAACCCCTAGACCCCCCCCCCCCCGCCCCCCTTTGTGTAAATATACATAATTTAATAAATTGTGTATATTACAAATATTGTACTGTAACTATACATATCCCTACTCTCACACAGAACCCTCCCTGTACCTATCCCTAACCCCTAGACCCTCCTGGTGGTGCCTAACCCTAACCACCCCCCGTGGTGGTGCCTAACCCTAAGACCCCCTGGTGGTGCCTAACCCTAAGACCCCCCTGGTGGTGCCTAACCCTAACCACCACCCCCCCCCCCCGGTAGTGCCTAACCCTACGACCCCTCTGGTGGTGCCTAACCCTAATCACCCCCCTGGTGGTATATATTGTACTGTAACTATACCTATCCCTAACCCTAACCATCCCCCTGGTGGTGCCTAATCCTAAGACCTCCATGGTGGTGCCTAACCCTAAATTTCCCCTGGTGGTGCCTAAACCTTACCTTCCCCACTGCACAAACACCCTTACACACATATAAACAATAATATTTTTAATCCTTAAAATACTTCACTATAAATAACATGAATAGAATAATTTATATATTTGTAATAGAATAAATAGCGTTAAAATCGTGTACACATTAATAATATTATATATAGAAAAAGGTGTATGTATATATATATATATATATATATATATATATATATATATATATATATATATATATAATAGAATAGATAGCCTTACAATCACATATGCATTAAAAATCTTAAAAGAACGGTAATATTAAAAGCGATATATTAGAAAACTATAATCAACACATTATAAGTGTAAAAAACAAAGTTAATACCAAAAGCGACGTATTTCCAATAGAACAAGGTTGAAAACGATATTTAAGCATTATACGTATGAAAACGAATTTTAAATGATAAAATAAGTGTAAACGATAATTTACTTGATACAGCCCTGAAAGCGAAATTTAAAAATGAAAAAATAAGTAAACCACAGTTAAAACGAACTTGTAAACGTTATTTGTAATAAACCTTATTCTGTAAACGAAAACTTTTGTTAACACGATTCTTGCAACCGCTATTTCTCGGGCGCCCTTTTTTTCCTGTCGGGCGCCCAATAGCCAATATTTTGCATTGCAGTCTATGGCGGCGCCCTTTTTGTCCTTTAGCCATATGCGCCCTTTTTTACTGGCCCGTGACTTGTGTCCCTGGGACAATCGATGGTATTTCTGATGATGATGAAAGCATCCTCTAGTAACCTGACCCGTGGGACCATAGTAGCGGTGTGCTACTGAAGTACCGCGGGTCACGCTTCTAGCATATCTCACGGTACGTACATGTGTAAGTAACGGTAATATTGCTGTGGGGACATGGTAAAATTACCGCGGCTTAATTATCAACCTGTTTGTGCGTATATGTGTGTGTATATGTGTGCGCGCGTATGTATGTGTGTGTGTGCGCGTATGTATGTGTGTGTGTGCGCGCGTATGTATGTGTGTGTGTGCGCGCGTATGTATGTGTGTGTTCGCGCGTGTATGTATGTATGTGTGTGTTCGCGCGTATGTATGTATGTGTGCGCGTGTATGTATGTATGTGTGCGCGTGTATGTATGTGTGTGTGCGCGTGTATGTCTGTGTGTGTGCGCGCGTATGTGTGTGTGCGCGTATGTATGTGTGTGTGCGCGCGTATGTATGTATGTGTGTGTGTGCGCGTATGTATGTGTATGTGTGTGTGCGCGTATGTATGTGTATGTGTGTGTGCGCGTATGTATGTGTGTGTGCGCGTATGTATGTGTATGTGTGTGTGTGCGCGTATGTGTGTATGTGTGTGTGTGTGCGCGTATGTATGTGTGTGTGCACCTATGTATGTGTGTGTGTGCGCGCGTATGTATGTATGTGTGTGTGCGCGTATGTATGTATGTGTGTGTGCGCGCGTATGTATGTGTGTGTGTGCGCGTATGTATGTGTGTGTGCGCGTATGTATGTGTGTGTGCGCGTATGTATGTGTGTGTGCGCGTATGTATGTGTATGTGTGTGTGTGCGCGTATGTGTGTGTGTGTGCGCATATGTATGTGTGTGTGCACCTATGTATGTGTGTGTGCGCGCGTATGTATGTATGTGTGTGTGCGCGCGTATGTATGTATGTGTGTGTGCGCGCGTATGTATGTGTGTGTGTGCGCGCGCGTATGTATGTGTGTGTGTGTGTGCGCGCGTGTGTATGTGTGTGTGTGCGCGCGTATGTATGTGTGTGTGTGCGCGCGTATGTATGTGTGTGTGCGCGTATGTATGTGTGTGTGCGCGTATGTATGTGTGTGTGCGCGTATGTATGTGTGTGTGCGCGTATGTATGTGTGTGTGCGCGTATGTATGTGTGTGTGCGCGTATGTATGTGTGTGTGCGCGTATGTATGTGTGTGTGCGCGTATGTATGTGTGTGTGCGCGTATGTATGTGTGTGTGCGCATGTATGTGTGTGCGCGTATGTATGTGTGTGTGCGCGTATGTATGTGTGTGTGCGCGTATGTATGTGTGTGTGCGCGTATGTATGTGTGTGTGCGCGTATGTATGTGTGTGTGCGCGTATGTATGTGTGTGTGCGCGTATGTATGTGTATGTGTGTGTGCGCGTATGTATGTGTATGTGTGTGTGCGCGTATGTATGTGTGTGTGCGCGTATGTATGTGTGTGTGCGCGTATGTATGTGTATGTGTGTGTGTGCGCGTATGTGTGTGTGTGTGCGCGTATGTATGTGTGTGTGCACCTATGTATGTGTGTGTGCGCGCGTATGTATGTATGTGTGTGTGCGCGCGTATGTATGTATGTGTGTGTGCGCGCGTATGTATGTGTGTGTGTGCGCGTATGTATGTGTGTGTGCGCGCGTATGTATGTGTGTGTGTGCGCGCGTATGTATGTGTGTGTGTGCGCGCGTATGTATGTGTGTGTGTGCGCGCGTATGTATGTGTGTGTGCGCGTATGTATGTGTGTGTGCGCGTATGTATGTGTGTGTGCGCGTATGTATGTGTGTGTGCGCGTATGTATGTGTGTGTGCGCGTATGTATGTGTGTGTGCGCGTATGTATGTGTGTGTGTGCGCGTATGTATGTGTGTGTGTGCGCGTATGTATGTGTGTGTGCGCGTATGTATGTGTGTGTGCGCGTATGTATGTGTGTGTGCGCGTATGTATGTGTGTGTGCGCGTATGTATGTGTGTGTGCGCGTATGTATGTGTGTGTGCGCGTATGTATGTGTGTGTGCGCATGTATGTGTGTGTGCGCGTATGTATGTGTGTGTGCGCGTATGTATGTGTGTGTGCGCGTATGTATGTGTGTGTGCGCGTATGTATGTGTGTGTGCGTGTATGTGTGTGTGCGCGTATGTATGTGTGTGTGCGCGTATGTATGTGTGTGTGCGCGTATGTATGTGTGTGTGCGCGTATGTATGTGTGTGTGCGCGTATGTATGTGTGTGTGTGCGCGTATGTATGTGTGTGTGCGCGTATGTATGTGTGTGTGCGCGTATGTATGTGTGTGTGCGCGTATGTATGTGTGTGTGCGCATGCACATAGAATGCTCACCTTGCATAATACAGAACTGTTTCAGGTCTTATACAGGCATCCAAGTGAACGTGGAGCTCCACCTGCATGAGAAATATAAAATTGAAGTACTATGTTAATAGCTCCCCTGCAATCTCAGAGACCCTCTTTCACTCAGTTTCGGTGGCTCTGGTGGTAAAGCAGCTAATTTTGGCACAACAGCGTACAGATCAGTACAGAGTTCCGCTACAGTGTAGCTAAATTCTGATAGCGGCAGGGACAGGACTTTAGTCTGAAGGGATAGTGTTAGGAGTTAGGCATGATGAAGTAGGCTAGAGTTAGGCATGGAGAGGGAAATTACAGTTAGGTATGGAGAGGGAGGTTAGTGCCAAGCATGGAGAGGGAGATAAGTGTTAGGCATGGAGAGGGAGGTTAGTGCTAGGTAGAGTAGAGGGGAGAATAGTGTTAGGCAGAGAAGAGGGGAGGTTAGTGTTAGGCAGAGAAGAGGGGAGGTTAGCGTTAGGCAGAGAAGAGGGGAGCTTAGTGTTAGGCATGGAGAGGGAGGTTCGTTTTAGGTAGAGGAGAGGGAGAAAAGTGTTCGGCAGAAGAGAGGGGGGGGGGGGGGTTAGTGTTAGGTATGGAGAGGGAGGTTAGTGTTAGGTAGAGGAGAGGGGAGAAAAGTGTTAGGCAGAGGAGAGGGGGGGGGGGGGGTTAGTGTTAGGCAGAGGAGAGGGAGGTTAGTGTTAGGCAGAGAAGAGGGGAGGTTAGTGTTAGGCAGAGTAGAGGGGAGGTTAGTGTTAAGCAAGCATGAACTGGGAGGTTAGTGTTAGGCATGGACTAGCAGGTTAGTGTAAAGGTGGTCATAAACTAGATGACCACCATATTCGACCATCAGATAGATCCCTCTCAGATCACATCTAATCTGTGAGGGATTGAATCCTTCCACACATTGTACACAGATTTTTGAAAATCTGTAAAGCCGCAAAATGCCCGATGATCCCCCCAGGTCTCCCCTATATCTGTGTGCACCCCCACTGGGCCATGCAGCATGTTGGCAGTGTAGCTTACACTCAGCTATCTGCCAACACTTGTTTTCTCTCCATCACCACCCAGGCCACTCCCTCCATCGACTGTCTCGTGACAAACCCTAGAGGCTTGGTGATGCTGCGTACCTTATGTAACCACGTATGGGCCGAGCCTCTAGTGTTCGGCATCTACTGTTAATAACGGGACAGAGGTGAAAGAAAGAAGAGTCAGGGAGGAGCGCCCTGGGTGACAATGGAGAGAAGACATACGCGGGTGGACAGGTGAGTGTAAGCCTCCCTGTCAATACTTTGCATGTCGGTTGTCCTGAAATCTAACACCACTACTGACGTGCTACCAACCCACTGCCAATTGAGCAATATCTTCCATCCAGTGCGATCGACTGTTTTGTTTGATTCTGACATTTTGAAATGGTTGAACTCGATGGACTGTGGTTGAGCTCGATGGACTCTGGTTGAACTCGATGGACGTATGTCTTTTTTTCAACCCAAACAAAAATAACTATGAAATCAATCGAACAGGCATTCAGGGGCGTAGCAATAGGGGGTGCAGCGGTAGCGACCGCATCGGGGCCCTTGGGCCAGAGGGGCCCCGAAGGGCCCTCCCTCAACTACAGTATTAGCTCTCTATTGGTCCTGTGCTCATAACTATCACTTCTATAGATACTTTGAATAGTGGTAATCATTAACAAACTGTTCCCCATCCCCTTCTTGCACCTCAGACACTATAGTTGCCATTGGCAGGTTTTGGTGCGCCGTATCAATTGTTATGTATAGAGTGGTTGGGGGGCCCCATTGTAAAGCTTGCATCGGGGCCCACAGCTCCTTAGCTACGCCACTGCAGGCATTGTTTGTGGAATCAATTTGTTGCAGATTCGATCACAGTGATTTAATCTGCTGGATATTAACAGGAAAAGCTGAGAAGTGTATGGCCACCTCTAGGGGATCGGTTGAAAAGGTCGCCCGAGCTGTCTGTATGAAAAGGGCGCCGCCATAGACATCAATGTTATTTCTGGAAATATGGGCTACAAGGTGTAGAAAAGGGCGCCCAAGTTTTGATATAGGCTACAAGCGGACTCCCCTTTGTAGCCCATATTTTTTCCGCTACAAGGTTTTCGGCTACAAGCGGGCTCCCCTTTGTAGCCCATATTTTTTCGGCTACAAGGTTTTCGGCTACAAGCGGACTCCCCTTTGTAGCCCATATTTTTTCGGCTACAAGGTTTTCGGCTACAAGCGGGCTCCCCTTTGTAGCCAGTATTTTTTTCGGCTACAAGGTTTTCGGCTACAGTTAGGTGCCCCTTTGTAGCCCATATTATTGCCTTTTTTTCCAGCCTAAGTTTTTATATGGGCTACAAGTGCTGGGAGCCGAATTATTTCATTCCCCCACTATCCATGGCGGCCTGGATGGGGAATAGTAATTAACACATCCCGGAGTTTTTTTTCTAGCCAAAGTTTTTATATGGGCTACAAGCGCTGGAAGCCAAATTATTTCATTCCCCCACTATCCATGGCGGCCTGGAGGGGGAATAGTAATTTATACATCCCGGAGTTTTTTCGTAGCCGAAGTTTTTATATGGGCTACACCAGGCGCCTTTTTTGTAGCCGAAGTTTATATGGGCTACACCAGGCACCTTTTTTGTAGCCGAAGTTTATATGGGCTACACCAGGCGCCTTTTTTTACCGGTGCCCTTTTCATGTAGACCCCACATCTAGTCACCGAGAGGAAGGTCACTGGTAGGGGAGGAGATATTACTGATATATTAACTGTCTGTAAAAACTCACACCTGATGCAACTGCAGCTAAAATAAATGTACACCGTTCTTTTGTGAATTGGTGAAATCTGCAGCTCATGCTGTTATACCTTTTGAAAGCACATACATTTTCTTTGTTATGTGATGTTGAATAAACAGGTTGAATGCTTTTTATCTTTTTATTTGCTGCCATCTAGTGGAAAACAGGTAAATTTCACATCCAATCACCAAACTTATTAACAGTACCTTCTTGCTCACATAAAACTAAATATTTTTAAATCCCTTTTGTTTTATTAAATTGAGGGCAACTTTTTTTTTTAAGTAGGGAGGTCTTACAAGTTTCAATTAGACCTGTGTAAAATCTTCACAATGGCTTATCTGGGATTTCTGTAATATCGCTATTTCCCAAGTCCTATTTATTATATATTTATATAGCGCTGACCACTTCCACGATGCTTTAGCAAAATATGTGCTCTTTCCCAAAATTTCACAAATGTCGGGAGTTCCAATGAGACATCCCCAGAAATGGATTAAGATGAAATAAGGACCTAGGTAAAACAGCCGTTTTTGCCCACTGCTGATGGTTACCTGGCTCTTAAAAGCAAGCTTTGGTGGGGACTAGCATCCACAAAGTCCCTAGATTCTCTCCAGGTATTAGACAACTGCCTAGGTTTAGAAAAAGTGGGGGGAAGGCTGCGCATCTCCTCGCTCTCCAACTGCCTAGGTTTGCCTTGTGGATGATACAACCAGGGCCGGATTTCTGGCAAGGCCACATAGGCCATGGCCTAGGGCACCAGAAATTTAGGGGCGGCTCAGTGAGGGGCAGTAAAGCTGTTCTATGCAGCCATCCCTATCTACAAGGACAGCTTTACCCTTTGAACCCTCTGTCCTGTACTTGTGTCATCCCTGCAAGACCTGTAAGCTCTATCATGCAGGTACACATCAGCCTAAGTCTCATGGTGACACAATGGTTCCATCATTAACGAGATAGCAAGCATAACATAAAAGTTCTTAAGGAAAACATAACATAGTCTATAAGCATATTACTAAAATAGTTATTGTCTGTGACATCCAATGATGGAAAGTATGTAGAATTCTCATTGGGGCACACGGAGATAACAACCATACAGACGGTATAGTTGGCCTTGGGCGGTAAAAAGTACAAATCCGGCCCTGGATACAACAACTCATAAGAGCGGAAGGTGATCAGAACAGACCTTGTCATTTAGGTCTTTGGTTCTGGTAAGTGTCCTTCTGCTGTTATTTTTGGTGCTGGCCTGGGAATTCTAGTAAATTAGAGGCAATGTTTTAAAGAAATCTTGTCGCTAACTGTGCCTCAGAGTGCCAAAAGTGCTTCATAGCTGTTAAGCTTGTTTCTTGAAGAGCTTCATAGCTGTTTAGTTTGTTTCTAGAAGTGCTATGGCTTGCAGGGTGCAAAGTCCATCTGTCATATTGCAGAGTAGAGCAATATCGATTGGGACGGATCTGTATAAACCATCCCCATACCAGCAGCAGTAAATGTCCTTAAAGCAGGGCCGGATTTACCATAAGTCATTTTAGGCACGTGCCTACAGCCTCCTTATGTAGAAGAGGCGGCTCTCCTCCCCAAGTGTCCCCCCTACCCATTGGGGGGATACTTAATACTGAGGTTGGGGCACATCTGGCTCCCTATACTTGAAGTGGGGGACACATCTTTTTTGCAGCTTCCAGGATGCGGTTGACAGGTGAGTGGTTAGGGAGGGGGCCGTGTGGGAGATGTGCCTACACGGGGCGTCCCTGTAAATGATTCAATCTACGATTGCATCCAACCGAAGCCTCCCACCATGCTAGATTTGGTACAGCAGGCAAAGGGTGTATGACAGTACACCTGATTGGCTGACTGGCGTCTGCTGGCCAGATAAACAATAACAACAATAACAATAATATTTATATAGCGCTTTTCTCCCTGGGGACTCAAAGCGCTGTGACCCTGCATTATGCAGTCTCAAAGGCTCGGGAAAAGAGGTGAGTTTTTAGCCTTTTTTTAAAGCTGTCCAGAGAAGGAGCCTCTCGTACTGATTGTGGAAGTGAGTTCCATAGAGTAGGGGCTGCGTAGGAAAAGGCCCGAGCACTAAATGTTAAGTGTATCCTGGGAATAACCAGCTTCATCTTGTTGGCAGAGCGGAGGGTGCGTGGAGGGGCATAAAGTTCCAATAGATCCGCTATGTATTTGGGTCCCATGTGGTGTAGAGCCCTGAATGTGAGCAGGCAGATCTTAAAATTGATTCTCCATTTTACTGGCAACCAGTGAAGTTTGCAGTACTGGGGTGATATGTGAGCTGCGGGGGGCATTGGCTAGGAGTCTGGCTGCAGCATTCTGCACTAGCTGTAAGGGGCACAGAGCCTTATCTGTAGATCCGATGAACAGGGCGTTGCAGTAGTCTAGGCGGGAGGATACAAATGCGTGAACCAGGGCAGGTAGGTCTTCAGCTGGGATAAGGTGTTTGATTTTCGCTATATTTCTTAGATGGAAGAAGGAAGACTTGACGACAGCTGATACCTGCTGTCTGAGTTTTAGATTTCCATCCAGGATCACCCCAAGGTTTCGCACAGAGTCTTTATACTGTACAGTATCTCCCCCAATTGCTAGTTTGAGGTGGTGAGCGTGAGTTCAGCCTCAGCCAGCTGGTGTTCATCCAATTTTGTAAATCCACTAGACACGCATTTATGGATGCTGATGGGTCTTGGGTGCCAGGCTTGAAGGACAGATACAGTTGTGTGTCATCTGCATAACAATGGTATCCTAGGCCATAGTTCTGGATTATTTTGCCCAGTGGGAGCATGTAGGCTGCAAAGAGTAATGGTGATAGTACAGAACCCTGTGGAACTCCATAGGCAAGTGGCACTGGATTAGAGTAGTGTGTGCCCAGACATACTTGCTGTGTCCTGCCAGATAGGAAGGTCTGAAACCAGCTAAGAACAGTACCCCTTAGGCCACAGTAATTCCTCAGTCGCTGGATAAGAATTTCATGATCCACAGTATCAAATGCTGCTGACAAGTCAAGAAGAATCAGAATTGAGCAATCACCCTTGTCCCTTGCAGTAAGTAGATCATTCATTACTCGGACTAATGCTGTTTCAGTGCTGTGCCTTTTCCTGAATCCTGACTGAAAAGTATCAAAGATGTTGTTATCTGTAAGCCTGGCTTCTAGCTGGTTGGCGACTGCTTTCTCGATAACTTTTGATAGGAATGGTAAGTTCGCCCAGATAGAGGCAGGACATTTCTCTAGCTGGGAGTTAGCAACTGTGTTTGGACACATCTACTACATAGATTTATGGGGTTACCAAATGCGGAGGAGGGATGCCTACCTAATATGGGAGTGTGGCCTGAGGTGAGAGGCGGGGTTAGGGCGCCAGAACGCCTATGCCTACAGGCTCCTGAGCTGTAAATCTGGCTCTGCCTTAGAGGAAACATAAAGCAAATTGTGCAGCTCCATGATATACTTACCCGGGGCTTCCTCCAGCCCCTTGTAGCCGACATATCCCATGCAGCATCTCCGCTCGCAGCCATACAGATGCAGTGATACAGATGTGTTGGAAGAATGTGGTGGCAAGACTGGTGCTTAGTGGTGAGATGTGGAACTCTATGGAGAATGGGCATTATGGTTTTTATACCACGATTCAGAGTGTAATTTAGAAAACAGTTGTAACAAATACAAAGAACTTAGATTAGAACATCCAACACGAGAAGCTTGTGAAACAACATCCCAAGAATGAGGAAAAACCCTTGATGCCTAGAGATGGCCACACCTGTTGAAAGTTGGAGAGACAAAGGAGTAGGAGTTTGGAGAAGAGGTCTGTGGAGTTGGACATCTGGAGACCATTGGTGACTTTGGTGAAGGATCTTTTAAAAGAATTCTGGCGGGGGAACCCTGGCTAGAGTATCAAACTATCAAAGTTTGGATTCTTTTCACTGTGGGTCAAGTTCCCAGACAGTTCTGTAAGGAAATGCCATTTAGGGCTGTACTATGCATCGCTCACCTGGAAAAAAGAACATAGATCAGCTGCTCTGAAATTCCTGGTCTGTATGCTCTCTCCAGGGATCGACTATAAACATCGAGACAGGGCTCACACTTCCAAACAAAAAGAAAGATTGCCTATATAAGTCCACAATTCAACTACGGTAAAAAAAAATCCATATAATCCTTTATTTAAACAACTTCTCAAGTACAAAAGATCTGATCATTATCAGAGCTCCTGCAACAATGCTAGTGATCAGTGTAATCATACAAATTGCATGTGTATTAGTTCTACATTAAGCATAACCAGATATATTAGTACAAAAAAGGTCCAGTGTCAATCAAAAAATTGTAAAAAAAAAAAAAGCAAAAGGCTGCTGTAAAAACAGATCAAAGTGACTAGTCAAAAAATTTGAGGACTTTTGTATAAAAAGTATATCGGTATGTAAACAGACTGTGCAGAGAGGCAAGATATTTCACAACCTGCATATAAATCTGCAATAGGCAAACAAAGTGCTAATGCAAAGTGAATACTGGTAAGTGATATAGAGGTAAAATACCGCTTACCCAAGGAGGCCAGCCGAGAAGCTGCAAGCACACAGGGACTGTCTCCCCGTCTCCTGCACGGTGCTGGCCTCCTTGGGTAAGCGGCGTTTCACCTCTAGCACGGATTTATAGACAGGATCATGTGAAATATCTTGCCTCTTTGCACGGGTCCATCTGAAAATGGCGCCTGAGAATAATGGCGCACGGTGTTGCCGCTAATCCGTTTGTCGCTTATCGCTATTTAACGTTAAAGCCTTATCGTTATTTAGCGTTAACACACAGAACCCTCTCTGTACCTATCCCTAACCCCTAAACCCCCCCGGTGGTGCCTAACCCTAACCACCCCCCTGGTGGTGCCTAACCCTAACCACCCCCCTGGTGGTGCCTAACCCTAACCACCCCCCTGGTGGTGCCTAACCCTAAATCTCCCCTGGTGGTGCCTAACCCTAACCTTGACAGTGTTACATTAAATCCATTCACTGTTTTGCAGTTAAATAACTTCTGCAGTTTGGCTTATGTAGGGCGCTATTGATAAATAACGTCTGCTGTTTGGCATATGAACGGCACTATTGATAAATAACGTTACTGTGCGCAATAACGTCTGCTGTTTGGCATATAAACGGCACTATTGTTTAATAACATTAGTGTGGGCAATAACGTCTGCTGTTTGGCATATGAATGGCACTATTGATAAATAACGTTAGTGTGGGCAATAACGTCTGCTGTTTGGCATATAACGGCACTATTGATAAATAACGTTACAGTGCGCAATAACGTCTGCTGTTTGGCATATGAACGGCACTATTGATAAATAACATTACTGTGCACAATAACGTCTGCTGTTTGGCATATGAATGGCACTATTGATAAATAACGTTAGTGTGGGCAATAACGTCTGCTGTTTGGCATATAACGGCACTATTGATAAATAACGTTACAGTGCGCAATAACGTCTGCTGTTTGGCATATGAACGGCACTATTGATAAATAACATTACTGTGCACAATAACGTCTGCTGTTTGGCATATAACGGCACTATTGATAAATAACGTTACAGTGCACAATAACGTCTGCTGTTTGGCATATGAATGGCACTATTGATAAATAACGTTACTGTGCACAATAACGTCTGCTGTTTGGCATATAACGGCACTATTGATAAATAACGTTACAGTGCACAATAACGTCTGCTGTTTGGCATATGAACGGCACTATTGATAAATAACGTTAGTGTGGGCAATAACGTCTGCTGTTTGGCATATGAATGGCACTATTGATAAATAACGTTAGTGTGGGCAATAACGTCTGCTGTTTGGCATATGAATGGCACTATTGATAAATTGATAAATAACGTTACTGTGCGCAATAACGTCTGCTGTTTGGCATATGAACGGCACTATTGATAAATAACGTTAGTGTGGGCAATAACGTCTGCTGTTTGGCATATGAATGGCACTATTGATAAATAACGTTACTGTGCACAATAACCTCTGCTGTTTGGCATATGAATGGCACTATTGATAAATAACGTTAGTGTGGGCAATAACGTCTGCTGTTTGGCATATGAATGGCACTATTGATAAATAACATTACTGTGCACAATAACGTCTGCTGTTTGGCATATGAATGGCACTATTGATAAATAACGTTACTGTGCACAATAACGTCTGCTGTTTGGCATATAACGGCACTATTGATAAATAACGTTACAGTGCACAATAACGTCTGCTGTTTGGCATATGAACGGCACTATTGATAAATAACGTTAGTGTGGGCAATAACGTCTGCTGTTTGGCATATGAATGGCACTATTGATAAATAACGTTAGTGTGGGCAATAACGTCTGCTGTTTGGCATATGAATGGCACTATTGATAAATTGATAAATAACGTTACTGTGCGCAATAACGTCTGCTGTTTGGCATATGAACGGCACTATTGATAAATAACGTTAGTGTGGGCAATAACGTCTGCTGTTTGGCATATGAATGGCACTATTGATAAATAACATTACTGTGCACAATAACGTCTGCTGTTTGGCATATGAATGGCACTATTGATAAATAACGTTACTGTGCACAATAACGTCTGCTGTTTGGCATATGAACGGCGCTATTGATAAATAACGTTACTGTGCACAATAACGTCTGCTGTTTGGCATATGAATGGCACTATTGATAAATAACGTTACTGTGCACAATAACGTCTGCTGTTTGGCATATAACGGCACTATTGATAAATAACGTTACAGTGCACAATAACGTCTGCTGTTTGGCATATGAACGGCACTATTGATAAATAACGTTAGTGTGGGCAATAACGTCTGCTGTTTGGCATATGAATGGCACTATTGATAAATAACGTTAGTGTGGGCAATAACGTCTGCTGTTTGGCATATGAATGGCACTATTGATAAATTGATAAATAACGTTACTGTGCGCAATAACGTCTGCTGTTTGGCATATGAACGGCACTATTGATAAATAACGTTAGTGTGGGCAATAACGTCTGCTGTTTGGCATATGAATGGCACTATTGATAAATAACATTACTGTGCACAATAACGTCTGCTGTTTGGCATATGAATGGCACTATTGATAAATAACGTTACTGTGCACAATAACGTCTGCTGTTTGGCATATGAATGGCACTATTGATAAATAACGTTACTGTGCACAATAACGTCTGCTGTTTGGCATATGAACGGCGCTATTGATAAATAACGTTACTGTGCACAATAACGTCTGCTGTTTGGCATATGAATGGCACTATTGATTAGAGTTGGGCCGAACCTCCGATTTTAGGTTCGCGAACCGGGTTCGCGAACTTTCGCGGAAGGTTCGGTTCGCGTTAAAGTTCGCGAACCGCAATAGACTTCAATGGGGATGCGAACTTTGAAAAAAAAAAAAAATTATGCTGGCCACAAAAGTGATGGAAAAGATGTTTCAAGGGGTCTAACACCTGGAGGGGGGCATGGCGGAGTGGGATACACGCCAAAAGTCACCGGGAAAAATCTGGATTTGACGCAAAGCAGCGTTTTAAGGGCAGAAATCACATTGAATGCTAAATGACAGGCCTAAAGTGCTTTAAAACATCTTGCATGTGTATACATCAATCAGGGAGTGTAATTAAGGTACTGCTTCACACTGACACACCAAACTCCACTGAACAGAACAGGTATGCAGTGGCGGGTTCACTGAACAGAACAGGTATGCAGTGGCGGGTCCACTGAACAGGTATACAGTGGCGGGTCCACTGAACAGAACAGGTATGCAGTGGCGGGTTCACTAAACAGGTATACAGTGGCGGGTCCACTGAACAGAACAGGTATGCAGTGGTGGGTTCACAGAACAGGTATGCAGTGGCAGGATCAATGAACAGGTATGCAGTGGCAGGATCACTGAACAGGTATGCAGTGGCAGGATCAATGAACAGGTATGCAGTGGCAGGATCAATGAACAGGTATGCAGTGGCAGGATCAATGAACAGGTATGCAGTGGCAGGATCAATGAACAGGTATGCAGTGGCAGGATCAATGAACAGGTATGCAGTGGCAGGATTAATGAACAGGTATGCAGTGGCAGGATCACTGAACAGGTATGCAGTGGCAGGATCAATGAACAGGTATGCAGTGGCAGGATCAATGAACAGGTATGCAGTGGCAGGATCAATGAACAGGTATGCAGTGGCAGGATCAATGAACAGGTATGCAGCCAGGGACAAGCTAAGGCTAACTAATCTTTCCCTATGAGAGACTGCAGTAGCTCGCCCTACTCTAACTAATGCAGGCACACGAGTGGCCACGGCCGCCGCTGCCTGCCTATATAAGGGGGGGTGGGGCTCCAGGGGCTAGTGTAGCCTAATTGGCTACACTGGGCCTGCTGACTGTGATGTAGAGGGTCAAAGTTGACCCTCAGTGCATTATGGGGCGAACCGCAATGGGGCGAACTTTTCCGCAATAAAGTTCGCGTGCGGTACCCGCACGCGAACCACCTAGGTTCGCGCGAACCAGGTTCGCCGGCGAACCGTTCGGCCCAACTCTACTATTGATAAATAACGTTAGTGTGGGCAATAACGTCTGCTGTTTGGCATATGAATGGCACTATTGATAAATAACGTTAGTGTGGGCAATAACGTCTGCTGTTTGGCATATGAACGGCGCTATTGATAAATAACGTTACTGTGCACAATAACCTCTGCTGTTTGGCATATGAACGGCACTATTGGTAAATAACGTTACTGTGCACAATAACGTCTGCTGTTTGGCATATGAATGGCACTATTGATAAATAACGTTACTGTGCACAATAACGTCTGCTGTTTGGCATATGAACGGCACTATTGGTAAATAACGTTACTGTGCACAATAACGTCTGCTGTTTGGCATATGAACGGCACTATTGGTAAATAACGTTACTGTGCGCCATTATTATGTAGTACTAACGATAAATAGCGATAAGCGCATCTTTTTAATGCGGCGCCATTTGTATGCATAGGCGCTATGCGCCATTATTCACTGATCCGCTTTGCACAGTCTGTTTACATACCGGATATACTTTTTATACAAAAGTCCACACTTTTTTTTTTTACTAGTCACTTTGATCTGTTTTTTACAGCAGCGTTTTGTTTTTTTTACAATTTTGGGATGGAAACTGGACCTTTTTTGTACTACTATATCTTGTTATGCTCAATGTAGAACTAATATACATGCACTTTGTATGATTACACTGCATTGTTGCAGCAGCTCTGATAACGATCAGATCTTTGGGGAGATTTTAAGCGTTTTAAATGTTTTTATGTATTTAGGAATTGTTTAAATAGAGGATTATATGGATTTTTTTTTCACCGTAGTTGAATTGTGGACTTATTATATACTAATTATTGTCCTTAAAATAGGCACTCTTTCTTTTTGTTTGGATGTTATGGTTATTGCCTTAGAGGAATAATTATAGTCACTGTGATAGTTCAGCTTTGCCTTTGGATTGAATACTATGTAGGGCTCACACTTGTCTGCTTTCGTGTGCCTTTTTGCATAGGAAAGTGCATTTAAACTGAAAACCCACGTCAATCAATAGGCTAGTTAACGCTTAGGCCTGGAACCCACTGAAAACCGCAAACGCAAAACGCAACCGCTAGCGTTTTGTCTGAGCGGTTTGCAAGCGGATTCATGCGCGTTTTGGGTTGTGTTTTGCAACATTGTATTTTTTTCCCCAGCGGGTGCCTAGCGTTTTGCGTTTTGCGTTTTTATCCTGATTGGTCCTGTGAATTATTTTTAATTTTGTTACAGTGTGCTGAACCGCAAAACGCTAGCAAAACCGCTCAGTTTAGGTTTTGCTGAGCGTTTCTGCTAGCGTTTCAATACTTTACATTGAAGCGCTAACGCTCCCAAAATGCTGCAGGTCCTGCGTTTGCGTTTCTGGGAAACGCAAACGCTCCTGTGGAAGTTGCCCCATCCATTAACATTAGCCCAGCGTTTTGGCAAACTGCTAGCGTATCGCAGTGCTGCCAAAACGCTGCCAAAAGCGCTCCTGTGGGTTCCAGCCCTTAGGGTTGGTTCACACGATCAATAAATGTAAAGTTTTCAGCAGCTGATGAAAGGGCATACATGCAAAAAATGGCATCTGCGGATTAGCACAGGGATAAGCTGAAAAACATTTCACCCTGATCCTGAAGAAGTCCTGGTGGCGTTAATTACTACCCCCCCTCCAGGCCGTCGTGGATTTAGTGGAAAGATGTAATTCGGCTGCCAGCTATTGCAGGCTGCCAAATACATTTTTATAGTATTTTGGGCTCTGTCAGATTACTGTTCGGGAATCACAATGCACATTACAGCCTATGGCAGCGCATGGATGAAAGGGATCTACTGTCGTTCTATGAATGGAAGGCAGTTTTTAGATGATGGTAATAGAGGTTGGCGTTATTTGTGTAAATGTTATGATAGATCCTCGTCTCTTTTTGGACGCTTTATGTAGCATTGGCTGCATTTGTGCAGTGTTGTCAAGTTGTGATGCGACGATGCAACAAGCAGAACCAATGTGAACAGATGCCAGGGTTGCTTTTCTGTGTGATAACAGAAAAGCGTTCAGCACTGGCTAAATGAGCTGCCGCAGGCCGACCTGCCTGCTGTCCATCTGAACCAGCCCTGAAGGACAACTGAAGTGATCGGTATGTTGAGGCTGCCATATTTATTTCATTTTAAACGATACCAGATGCCTGGCAGCCCTGCTGGTCTATTTGGCTGCAGTAGTATCTAAATAGCACCAGAAACAAGTATGCAGCTAATCTTGTCAGATCTGACAATATCAGAAACACCTGATCTGCTGCATGCTTGTTCAGGCTTATGGCTGGAAGTATTAGAGGCAGAGGATCAGCAGAACAGCCAGGCAACTGCTATTGCTTAAAAGGAAATAAATATGGCAGCCTCCATATCCCTCTCGTTACAGTTCTCCTTTAAATGCTTTTTGGGGGGGCAGAAAAAAGATCCTGCAACATAATTTTACACGGTCTGTGTGTTTTTCTTATCAATTACATTAGCTGCTGTGAAAAACCACACACTTTTTTTCTGCATGCAAACACAAGGGGCTTGATTCACAAAGCGGTGATAACTCAGTTATCACGCCTAAAAGACTTTAGGCGTAATAACCTTTGCACCAGCAAAGTTATCACCCCTTTGTGCTCTAACTCGCGCGAAGTTATGCGCGCGCAAAGTCCCATAGGGCTTAATGGGCACTTCGCGCGAAGCACGGTGCGCTGCGCGCGCAAAACTTTGCGCGCGGGAGTTCGCGCTAATTCCTTCAGATCACGCCTAAACTAAGTTTAGGCGTGATAAAGGGCTTTTCACCAGCGTGCTAACTGTTAGCACCGCTTTGTGAATCAGGCCCAAGGTGTGCAGAAATGGCATGCAAAAAAAATTCACACAGAAAACATGACATGTGTGAAACCGGCCTAATGCATGCAGGAAACACTCACTTCTATAAGCAGGTAAGGTTACACTGGCAGCCTCCACAGGAGGAAATATTAATAACTAGTAGACCTAAGCCTGTTTCAAAACGTGCTCTAGGTCTGTGTTGAAACCCAGCCTCCCTCCCCCCTCTCCTCCCCTTCCTTCCTTCTCATCCTCCCCCGTGACCGCCCTTCGCACACCCGCCGCACGCCCCTTCTGGCCCCGTCCTGCCTCATCTCTCCTCAGTCTCTGCGTCCCTCCCTGCACATGCGCAGTAGCGCAAAACACGGGACTCCCACCCACACACAGGAAGTGCAGGGATGGGACACAGAGACAAAGGGGTTTTATTATAGAGGATTCTGATAGACACCTGCGAATGATGTTCTGGATCTGCTTACCTTTGGCTTGTTAAAGACTGTAAAGAGATCCTCCATTCCTGCAGCTTAGTGGCACGTTCTCTGGCTGATGAGTCGATGTAATCTTGGTTGGACGTTAGCCTGTGGGGTGTGGTTAAGTGTTCATATGATACCCGGAAACACAGATATGGCCAGTCTCCAGAATGTCACATGCAACGAGGTAGAAAAGGAAGGAGTTCCACACAATGACAAAAGAATCTTGTGCTTCTCATACAGATACACGTGTGTGACCTTCCTACCAGTCTTGCTATGTCCACACCTCTCAACTCAGAAAAAAAGGACATCTTTGAGGCCCCTTTTACACTAGCAGGTAATTACTCTCTTTTTGCTGCAAAAGCACGTCTATGAAGACTTTCACAGTCAGGGGAGCACTGGGCAGGGGGAAAGGGGAGAGATTTCCCCCCAGGCTGCCTCTCATTTAATGATTTAGGGCTGGCCGATTCACCAATCCTTTTGATGATTATTATTGAATCAGATGAAAACCTGTGCTGCCACAAGCATGCCCAATCAACGATTTGACTGATTTCGGGTGGAAATTAGTTGAATGTATTGATCTGAGATGCTGGGAAATCTCAGGTCGATGCGGTCGATCAAGTGCAGCAATCACGAACGATGAATGTGACGGAAACCCGGGCCATTGTCCCTCAAAATATATTATGTGCCCCCCGATGCCTGTGCATTATACTTTACCTGTCACGCTGTCCCTCAAGTGTCCGAGCTGTATTTCTGCATTGGTGCCCCACATGACCGTCGGCATATAGCACGTGGGGCGCATGCGTGACATCATTTCATTTGGGCTGGGGCTGCCCGTGAAAACGGGCCTCTAGTTTGTGTTTTCCCTCCGGGCCAAAAGGCCCCAGTCCTCCCCTAACTTGCAGTGCACCATATCGAATCCGACGCAAGTGCAACAGCGCGTTACCGCAAGCAACACAGAGGAACTTTTGCAAAATGGAGGGGGAGGGGGGGGATCAATACATTGCAAAGTGAAAAGTTAAAAAATAAAAGAGAAATCAAGAAATGGTTGATATGCGCCATGTACTGTAATTTGTTTATGTTGTTTGATCCACAATCAGCCTGCAGGTCACCATCTTTACTTCTAGCAGACAAGAAAAAACTTGATAGCACCAACTGCCATACTTTATAAACACACTCACTAACATTGAAATAGGCTAAAAGGTTTATTTATTTATTTTTTTATATTTTTTTATAGATATACACAGGGCCGGCCCTAGGTTTCACAGCGCCCTAAGCAAAACCTGATTTTGGTGCCCCTCCCCCTTTCATCCTCTTTGCACGAGCGCGTGCGTGCGCGCGCACACACACACACACACACACACACCGCACACCAGTGGGACAGTTAGGCGCATCCCCCCCCCCAGGTATAGGTGCCCCCAGTATAGGATCTCATGGTTAGGTGCCCTCAATATAGGTAGCCAAGAATGCCCCAGTACAGGAAGTCAGGTGTAGTTCTCTCTCCATAGGTAGTCAAGCGTCAGTGCCTCCAGTATAGCTAGCCAGGTGTTGGTGCCCTCAGTATAGGTAGCCAGGTGTTGGTGAGTATAGGTAGCCAGGAGTAGGTGCCCTCCCTCCGTTAAATAGCCAGCTCTAGGTGCCCCTTTGGAAGCCAGCGCCCTGAGCGACCGCTCGGGTCGCTCAGGTCAAAGGCCGGCTATGGATATACATATGCACAGAGGGAGATACTGGTTGCTTGGCAGTTGGAAATAGCTTTCCCATAATGAAACAAGGTTCGCAGACAGGAAACTGTCAGGACCATGGTCATAACACTGTGGGAGGAGTTTTGCCACAATATCAGCCATACAAATGTCCCTGATGATTTATTCAAGAAAAAGTAAAGATTTCTCATGGGAAAGGGGGTATCAGCTACTGATTGGGATGAAGTTCAATCCTTGGTTACAGCTCCTCTTTAAAAGGAAGGTCCAGGAAGATTAAAAAGCAAAAATCTACTTACCTGGGGCTTCCTCCCCTGCAGCTTCCAGTGCCTCCCAATTCCCTCCAGTGCAGATGCCGACCTCGCCAGGTCGGCATCTACTTGTGCTTCAGCGTGCATCTCACAGAGTCGCACTGACGTCATCCGGACGGTACTGCGCAGGCACGGAACTACTGCGCCTGTGCAGTACAGTCCGGATGATGTCGGCATGACTCTGGGAGCCGCATGCTGAAGTGCAGGAGACATTTTGTACCGTAGGGGACCCTCAGGCCACCGGCGGGGAGCGGAGCTGCGGCGAGGGCACAGGGCGGCTGCAAGGGGCTGGAGGAAGCCACAGGTAAGTAGATTTTTGGTTTTTAATCTTCCTGGACCTTCCCTTTAAGGCACAGTGTTTGGGGTATTGTAAGTCTATGGACAACACACGTAGTGTAAATGACGGAATGCGGTGTATTGCGGCACGCATGGCAGACTGACGGGAATCCCTGGGAGTCCCAGTGACATCTTGCCCAGCACTAAAAACGTATTACATACTTATATAACTATGTAACACTAAAGCTTATTGGGGCAAATTCCTGGTGTATGGGGCATATGATACATAGTGTAGGTGTCACCTGGATCTCTTCAAAATGGAGACTCTAAAAATATATTTTTATTTTTTATTTTATGCCAGAAGAACTGCTGTAGTCAGATAACAGCAGTGAAAGTGACTCAGAAATACTAACTATAACATGGGTTTTGGATTTTATAGGATCTCAAACACTAATTTTACTTGATACATTTGGCATGATGTAAAAACACCGAAAAACAAGAGTGATCCAGGAAATCTGACCAGGATTTGGTTTCTTTTTGTTAATTACCTGCTGTTAGGTGATTAAAGTAAACCCGAGACAATCATAGCAAAAGGATTAATACTTACCTGGGGCTTCCTCCAGCCCCCTGTAGTCTGTTAGCTTTTTCAGTGTCCATCCGGTCCCCTCCGCATGGGTTGCGGTACATGCGCAGTCCTGCCCCCTCCCCCCGGCTGATCTCTGCAAGTCTTAATGAAGTGAGCTTGTGCTGAATGTGATCTGGGGTTGCATGTGGTTGGGACCACGCATGCTCAGTAGTCCACGACTCGGCCAAGTCGTTAACATCCCTTGTCTGGGTCTTATCAGAACACATGTAATATCTGCTGAGCAGTAAGTACAATTAGTATGTGTACTATTGAATTGCATACAAACAGCAACAGCAAAAACCTATTAAAGGGATCCTTGACCGACAATAAAAATGGAATCTAAACTTACCTAGAGTTCCACCAGCCGCCCGTAGCCTGCGAGGTCCCTCAGCATGCTCTGGATCTCCTCCATTATCTTGCTGGTGGCTCAGATATTGAGCGACTTGGTCGGGAGTTGTGCACAACTGCATATGCGCAGCCTGTGGGCACCTTGCTCGATCACACGCGTGTTGCTGTGAGTATTTGCTTAACCCCCAGCCAAGTCACGTGCTACCGGAGCCACCAGCGGACGAACGGAGGGGACCCAGAGGACACAGAGGGACCTCACGGGCTATGGGGGGCTGGAGGAAGCCCCAGGTAAGTTCAGGGTCCATTTTTATTGTCTATTCAGGGTCCCTTTATTGTCTGTTCAGGTCATCCTGTAGTGCAGGCTCATGCTAACAACTTCAACTGCAAATAAAGTCCATTTAATCTTGCGACGTATAAGGCCTGCAAACTTTTCCCTAATAATAGAACTTTTTTTAAAAATCAAATCCAGTCCAGGTTTACTGGATGAAGGCTGTGCTTCATGTTTCCCAGTTCTGGCATCTTATTAAACCAGGCTATGTGACAGTTACAGTAAACTCATAGTCTACCTCATTCCTCTCCAAGGTGTAGGATCCATCCAACTTCTGAAGAGCAAGTATGGAAAAGGCTACTTTCTGGAAATCAAACTATGGGATGACCAGCAGGTGGAGCAGATCCATCAGGAGATCCTTCACCTCATCCTGCAAGCCACCAGGAAGCCCAGGTACAGCACACCATCTTGCATATAACTCCCACTAATCAAACCTCACTACCCCGAGCCCTTAATCTGAAGCAACTTAATGGACTACAGCAAAAATAGGTGCCCACTGTGTGAACTCCAGCTACCAATACTGGGCACGAAGCATCCGGTATTAGTAGCCACAGTTTGCATAGTGGGTGGCCCATACCTCCCAACTTTTTGAGATAATAAAGCGGGATGCTTAAGCCACACCCCGACACACCCCTAGTCACGCATACCATAAAGATTTCATATGAAAAATATATTGTTTTATAATTCAAACCACACTGGTCCTTTCTATCCTGATTCTGTAACACTCTTACCTGCTAATGGTTCCAGCGAGGGCTCAGGCAGCACTGGGCTGCTGCAAGAAGCTTCCTCTTCCGATTTCTGCAGCGGCATCCCCAGCACCCCTGCGGCTATGACTCAGCGTGTACGTTCCTACAGCCTCCTCAGGGGGACGCGCCTGTCCGAGAGCAGTTCTTATAGGTTAAAGAGGCGGGTCTAGTGGGTGTCAGCTGACACTTTTCTGTTGGAACCTTTGCTGATTAGTCAGTTCCTTTTCTGGGCTGGTCTGTTATCTTTCCCACCTGTATATAAGCTCTGTTCATTCAGTTGCTCACTGCCCGTGATAGCAATCAGTACGCTGGTTTTGCTGGGTACTTTATCATTCCTTGATAATCATATTGTATTTCAATGCGACTTTCATTATTGTATTTCAGTGCGACTGCCAGACTGACTTAGATACGACCTTAGCTTTACTGACCACTCTCTCGCCTAGTCCTCTGTACTGCAGCCATCTGATCTAACGTGTATGACATTAGCCTGTTACTGACTCCTGTTCTGCCTAGCCTTCTGTACTGCAGCCATCTGATCTAACGTGTATGACATTAGCCTGTTACTGACTCCGATTCTGCCTAGCCCTCTGTACTGCAGCCATCTGATCTAATGTGTATGACCTTAGCCTGTTACCGGCTCAGATTCTGCCTAGTCCTTTGTACTGCAGCCATCTGATCTAACGTGTATGACCCTAGCCTGTTATTGACTCCGATTCTGCCTAGCTCACCGTACTGCAGCCAGCTGATATTGTGTATTGGTCCACATAGCACCTGGCGTAATATTATCACGAGCCATTAAAAAAAAAAAAAAAGAAAAAAAAAGATTATTATGGAGGAGCTACAACAGGTCATGTTTCTCACAGGAGTGGTTAATCAGCTCACTGAACAAATGGCTGCTCAACGGGCCCAGTTGGCCCCTCTGGTTAACACACAGCCCCGTGCTGAACAACCAGCAGATCCTAACGACCAGTCTGTACCTCCTCCAACTTCTCCTGTACAGACTCCTTTGGAGCCTAAAATGCAGCTTCCAGAGAAATTTTCTGGTTCTAGGTCAGATTTCAGTAACTTTATGAACAGTTGTCTTACTTACTTTGAGTAGGCAAGGGGAGAAGGGTAAGAGGAGATAGTTGGCACTGCAGCTTAGCAACAGCTGCCGCTGGAAGGACATAGGCAGGATACACACCCACTCTCTTCTCCTGCTGTTGGTGCAGGCTGCGTGCTCAGATAATGGGTAGCAAGTGCAAGGGCCTCCGTTGAAGCGCATTGTAGCGCGAAACGGCTGTCAGGCACCTTCCCCCAGCACCCACCGCATCACCCCACTCCACCTCATGGTATGTGAACAATAATCTTTTTATGCGTGTGATTTTTTGTATTGTACCTGTGCCTGCTTTTGGAATAAAGCACCTGCAGTGCCGATCAACCTCCTCTTTCTCCATTACTTACTTTGAGGTTCGCCCTAGGTCTATAGGGTCCGAGTCTCAGAAAATATCCTTGATCAAATCCCTTTTGCAGGGGGATTCACAGACTTGGGCTTAGAGATGGCCCGAACGGAGTTCGCGATCGCGGAGAACCGCGAACTTTACCGGATTCGGCCCCATAGTGCATCATGAGGGTCAACTTTGACCCTCTGCATCACAGTCAGCAGGCACATTGTAGCCAATCAGGCTACACTCATTCCTGGAGCCACACCTCCCCTTATAAAAGGCAGGAAGCGTCAGGCTTTTCACTCACCCGTGAAAGTAATTAGAGAAGGGAGAGCTGCTGCAGAGAGAGCTTTAGGGAAAGCTTAGTTAGGCTCTTGTAGGCTTGTTAGCTTGCTCCTTGCTGATTCTTATTGCTAAAAAAGCACCCCTCAACAGCTCTTTTGAGAGCTAATCTTGTTCTTGTGATCTATTTTTTTTTTTAGTGTGGCCCACTTGCATTATATACAGCCCTGTCAGTCAGTCGTAGCTGGCCTTTGGCCCCTTGGTGGTAATTACTACTGTGCCAGGTGCAGATTTGTAATACCCATCACTGCATATAACTACCTGTTGTTCACAGTGCACCCACCTACCTACGTGAGCGCACGCAGTGTCACTTTGCCTGTCCGGTACCTGTCTGTGTGTGACAGGTGCACATTATAATACCCATCACAGCATATACCTACCTGTTGTTCCCTTCAGTGCCCCCACCTACCTACGTGAGCACACGCAGTGTCACTGTACCTGTCCGGTACCTGTCTGTGTGTGACAGGTGCACATTGTAATACCCATCACTGCATATACCTACCTGTTGTTCAGTGCACCCACCTACCTACGTGAGCGCACGTAGTGTCACTGTGCCTGTCCGGTAACTGTGTGTATGTGACAGGGGCACATTTGTAATACCAGTCATTGCATAATTGTTCACAGTACCTGTGTGACCGCACGCTGTGTAATATACTACTCCGAGCATACCTGTTAACTGCACCTGTGTGACAGCTGCACATTGTATTGTAATACCAGTCACTGCATACCTTTCACTGCACCTGTGTGAATGCACATTGTATTAGTCAAGTCAGTGCATACCTTTCACTTCTTCCCCCCCAATATGGACAAAACAGGTAGAGGCAGAGGCAGGGGCAGACCCAGAGGCAGGCCACCTGGCAGGTCTGTTCGATGTCGTGCTGACATGCTCTGGCCCAAAGTACTGTGCTCAGAAGAAGGCACATCCCATCAACTCCTAAGATTGTCAGGACGTGGTTGACTATTTAACACAGAACACCTCATGTTCCGCAGCCATCAGTGCTACTACTAGCACCACATCTGCTGCATTTGACACTTCGCAGGAGTTATTTGATGGGGAAATCACTGATGCACAGCCATTCTTGTTACAACAAAATGAAGGCGCTAAGCAAGTTACACCACCTCATATGTCTGAGTTAGGCGACACTATGGACGTAACGTGTGAGGAGGAGGATCATGAAGTACCTGCTGTTGGTGCAGTTTATGAGGTGTCTGAGGCAAGCAAAGCTGGGGAGCATGATTATGATGATATGGATGCCACGTGGGTTGACAATAGAGGAGATGAACAGGGAGACAGTTCAGAGGGGGAGTCAGAGAGGAGTAGGAGGATACAAGTTGCTGAAAGAAGCAGGGGGAGCTCGTCATCAGAAACAGCTGGTGGCAGTGTCCGGCGCCATGTATCACCACCAATGGACAGCCAGCCAACATGCCTTTCAATGTCAGCTGCTGAGGCCACCATAGTGCCCACACCCCGGGGGGGCTCAGCAGTTTGGAAATGTTTTAGTGTGTCTGCCGTAGATCAGAGCGATGCCATCTGTTCTCTCTGCCTCCAAAAATTGAGCCGTTGGGACATTGCAGTGGAAGATACCAGGCCGCAATTATTTCTCAAAAAAGGCGATACCCAAACTGTACCATGAACTTGAGAGGCAAGTGGTGTCATCTCTGGCACACAGCGTTGGGTAAAGGGCCCATCTGACCACGGATGCCTGGCCTGCCAAGCACGGTCAGGGCAGGTACATTACTTACACAGCCCATTGGGTCAACCTGGGGACCGATGGCAAGCAGGGAGTACGTGGCTGTGCAGTGGAACTTGTGACACCTCCACGGCTTGCAGGCAGCAACAGGGTCCAGGACTCCAGGCGGATTCCTGAATTTTTAAGGCCGCTGCTAGCACTATAATAATTTTTCTGGTGCGTGTACATGCCTGCCTAAGTTTTCTGGCTGCACTGCAGCTGCAACAACAACACAAAAGGCATGTACATGTGTCAATTCCCCTTTGTGATCGTTACCTTGCACCTCGTGAAGGGGCTTGCGCATCACAATGACCGCCGGCTATATGAGTGTCTCGGGGGGGGGGGGGGCACACACCCAAGATAATAAGGTCGTTGCTTCATTGTGGACAGACCGAATTCGATCAGCTGGACACGCAGACACTGTTGTTCTGTCATTCAGCTACCTCAGCCCGACCATATGGACTTGAAAACTGCCATCACCTGCACTCTGGCCATGATGTGCACCAGTCCAGCACGGTCGTCACAACACAAACAGCTGTTTGCGGTGCGTTACACAGTGTGTTTGGTCTGTCAGTGGGAAGCAGTACTCTAATTACACTCCCTGATTGATGTATACACATGCAAGATGTTTTGAAGCACTTTAGGCATCCAATTTAGTAATAAAATGTGATTTCTGCCCTTAAAACGCTGCTGTGTGTCAAATCCTGATTTTCCCAGGGAGTTTGGGCATATATCCCACTCAGTCATGCCCCCCTCCAGGTGTTAGACCCCTTGAAACATATTTTCCATCACTTTTGTGGCCAGCACAAATGTTTCTAGTTATCAAAGTTTGCCTCCCCATTGAAGTCTATTGCGGTTTGCGAAAGTTCGCACACACCGAACTTTTGCGGAAGTTCGCGGTCTGCAAACCGAAAATCGGAGGTTCGAGCCATCTCTACTTGGGCTTATGGCTTACCATCTAATCATGAAGCTCTTACCTCTGTGGATAATTTCTTTAAGGCTATGTCCGTAATATATTCTGATCTGGACGTTTCTGCTACTGCTGTGCGCAAGCTAAGGGAACTCCGTCAGGGTCGCCGAACTGCTGAGGAGTAAGCTGCAGAATTCAGGCGATGGTCTGTTTCTACCAAGTGGGGAGAGGCTGCACTTCTTGATCAATTTTTGTTTGGCTTATCAGATTCAGTTAATGATGTATTGGTCTGTCGCCCTGAACCAGAGAATTTGGAGGATGCTATTTCTCTAGCCATATGGGTGGATAGACGAGTCAGGCATCGTCGGCAGGGTAGAGCTCAGCTTCCTGTCGTAGGTAACGTTTGGTCAGGTAGTAGTGCGTCATCTTCCAGTGAGGAACCTATGTTGTTGAGGTTTTCTACGCTTTCATCTGCTGAGAAACTTAGGAGACGTCAGGAACGGCTATGTCTGTACTGTGGAGTTAAAGGTCACTTTGCTCAGAATTGTCCTGCAAAGAAGGGGTCGGAATTAAACTCCAGTGCCTAGGTGTAGCTGGGGAACTTCTCTTGGGTGATCAAATCCTTCCCCTTAAAATAAAGAGAATATTGTTACCGGTAACGATACATTGGGGTGATAAGCCCTATCATTTCCATGCGTTTATCGATTGTGGGGCAGCAGGCAACTTCATCGCTGCCACCTTCGCCTCTAAATTGGGTATTCCGGCCTTGACCTTGCAAAACAAGCTCTATGTAACTGCTATCGATAACTCTCCGCTGCAGGGTAATCAACCCATTTTCATTACTCCTGAGATTTCCCTGTAGGTTGGGTCATTACGTTTTGAGAAACTACAGTTTTATTTACTCAAAATGCCATCCAGCACTCTGGTTTTGGGTCTCCCATGGTTGCAGTTACATAGTCCCCACATTGACTGGTGCTTAGGTTAGCTCACCAGTTGGTCTCCTCATTGTCTGAAAAATTGTTTAAAGAGTACATAGCATTGATGTTAAAACCAATAAATTACCCTTGCTCTACAAGGAATTCTCTGATGTATCCTCACCTCAACCTGCTGATAAATTGCCCCCACACAGGCCTTATGATTGCCCCATTGATTTGCTGCCAGGTACTATGTCTCCTCCTGGACATCTGTATGAAGGACTATATCAGAGAAAACTTAGATAAGGGGTTCATCCGTCCATCTACTTTTCCAGCAGGGGCAGGCCTTTTCTTTGTGGAGAAAAAGGATGGAGGATTAAGTCCATGCATCGATTATAGGAGCCTGAACAAGATCACAGTAAAAAACAGGTACCCCTTACCCCTTATCGATGATCTGTTTGCCCAGGTATAAAGATCGATCTTTTCTAAGTTAGATCTGAAAGGGGCATACAATTTGATCAGACTTCGACAGGGGGATGAATGTAAGACAGCCTTCAACACCCAAGAAGGGCATTAAGAGTACCTGGTGATGTCTTTTGGTCTTTGTAATGTCCCAGGATTCCGTTAATGATGTTTTTAGAGACTTCTTGGGTAAATTTATGGTGGTATATCTAGATGATATCTTGATTTATTCCGTCTCTCTCTCCGAACATCGGAACCATGTGGGATTGGTCCTTCAGAAACTAAGAGAAAATTCCCTGTTTGCCAAATTGGAGAAGTGTCTATTTGAGGTCACCCAGGTGCCTTTTCTAGGCTATGTAATTTCTGACACCGGTTTTTCTATGGATCAAAATAAGTTATCTGCCGTTTTGGAGTGGCAACAGGCAGCCCAGGGGTCTCAAAGCTATACAGCGGTTCTTGGGTTTTGCCAACTATTATAACTATTATCGTAAATGTATTTCTCTACTCTGGTCGCCCCCCTTGACGGACTTGACCAAGAATGGGGCAGATCCTACTGATTGGTCACCTCAGGCCTGTAAAGATTTTTCTGCTCTCAAATCTGCTTTCTGCTCTGCCCCTATCCTGACTCACCCTGACATCATGTTGCCCTTTTGCATATAGGTGGATGCTTCTTAGATTGGGGTGGGAGCTGTCCTCTCTCAGTATTCGGGCCAACCAGAGCGTCTGCACCCCTGTGCCTTCTTCTCGAGGAAATTTTCCTCTGCAGAACGCAATTATGACATCGGTAATAGGGAACTTCTAGCCGTGAGAATGGCTTTTGAGGAGTGGAGACACTGGTTGGAGGGGACTGAACACCCGGTCACTGTTTACACTGACCATAAAAATTTGGAGTATATTGAAGGAGCTAAGAGACTCAACCCCAGACAGGCGCGTTGGGCGTTGTTCTTCTCTCACTTTAATTTTACCATTACGTAAAAGCCAGGTACAAAGATTGTGAAAGCTGATGCTCTGTCGAAGTGTTTTGAACCAGAGATCTCTCAACCAGTGTCTCCTGAACCTATTTTGCTTAAACATTGTGTAATGGCTGCAACAGACACTCTGACATTTCCTGATTTGTCGGAGGCTCTGCGGCCCTTCCAGGAGGAGAGTCCTCCTGATGTTGCATATGTTCCACTTCACCTTCGGATAAAGATCCTCCAACATTTCCACGATTCTAAATTGGCAGGTCATCCGGGTGAAACCAAGACTTGGGAACTACTGTCACGTCATGTCTGGTGGCCCACACTTAGCAGAGATTGTAAAGCTTTCCTTGGGGCCTGTGCTGTGGTGTCTGTGCTAGAAATAAAGTTTCTAGAGTTGCTCCCCGGGGTAACCTTATACCTCTACCCATACCGCAGAAACCATGGGCACATTTGTCTATGGTTTTCATAGTCGATTTGCCTCTCTCTGAGGGCAAAAGTGTGATATGGGTAGTTGTTGAAAGATTCAACAAGATGGCACATTTCGTTCCATTAAACAAATTACCCTTGGCTAAGGAGTTAGCCAATTTGTTTGTGGAGCATATTTTTTGCCTGCATGGCATTCCATAAAATATTGTTTCATACAGGGGAGTTCAATTTATTTCACAATTCTGGTGTGAATATTGCTCTCATTTGAGGATATCGTTGTCCTTCTTCTCAGGGTTCCACCCTGAGACCAAGAGTCAGATTGAATGAACCAATCAGTCTTTGGAGCAGTATCTCCGGTGCTTTGTCTCCAATAATCAGGAGACTTGGCTTAAATTTTTGCCATTCAAATAGTCACTGGTCAGAGTCCTAAATTTTCCTTGATTTACCTCACCCTCTACTTTTCCTGCATTGGAAGACTGGATTTCTCATTTGAATTCAGTCTGGTCTCGGGTGCAACAAAATGTACAAAAGGCTGTCACACAACAAAAGATCCATGCTGATTCTCACCGGTCTCCGGTATTTGAATTTTTGCCTGGGGATCTCGTTTGGGTTTCTACTCGAAACATTCCCCTGCACCAGCCTTCCGCTAATTTGGGGCCTAGGTACATCGGCCCTTGTCCTATTTTGGAGAAAATCAATAATGTTGTTTATAGAGTAACTTTGCCTCAGTCCATGAGGAAAGTCAGTTCATTTCATGTATCTTTACTGAAACCTGTGGCCAATGTTGTACAATCTTCTGCTCCTCCACCTCCGGTAGAAGTGGATGGTGAGCATACCTCCCAACATTTTGAGATCAGAAAGAGGGACACTTAAGCCACACCCCTGCCACACCTTTAACTACGCCCCTGACAAACCCCCAATCAAGTATACTATAAAGATTTCATAAAAAAATTATGCTGTTTTATGATGCAAACCACACTGGCCCTATCTATCCTGGTCCATTGTCCTTCATATTAACATTTTAAAATAAGAAATATATCAATTTAAACGATGGGAATAAAGTTTTAAGTCCATTAAAAACATTTTTTTCAGTAGAAAAATACATATATTTGCATAGATCTGTACATCAGTCCTGAAAGAGGGACAAATGAGGAGGAAAGAGGGACAGAGGCACTGGGCTCCCAAAGAGGGATTGTCCCTTCAAAAGAGGGACAGTTGGGAGCTATGTGGTGCGCCTGAGTATGAGGTGGAAAAAATTCTCGATTCTCGAAGGGTCCGTAATTCACTACAGTATTTGGTGGATTGGAAGGGTTATGGGCCTGAGGAAAGATGTTGGGTTCCAGCACGTCAGGTTCATGCAGATGTGTTGGTTCGTGAGTTTCATTGTAAACATCCTGATAGGCCAGGTAAAGAGTGTCCGGAGGCCACTCCTCGAGGGGGGAGGGGGGTAATGAAACGCTCTTACCTGCTAATGGTTCCAGCGAGGGCTCAGGCAGCACTGGGCTGCTGCAGGAAGCTTCCTCTTCTGATTTCTGCAGTAGCATCCCCAGCACCTCTGCGGCTGTGACTCAGCGGCTGTGACTCAGCATGTACATTCTTCCAGCCTCCCCAGGGGGACGCGCCCGTCCCAGAGCAGTTCTTATAGGTTGAGGAGGAGGGTCTAGTGGGTGTCAGCTGACACACTGGTCAGCTGACATTTTTCTGCTGGAACCTTTTCTGATTGGCCAGTTCCTTTTCTGGGCTGGTCTGTGATCTTTCCCACCTGTATATAAGCTCTGTTCATTCAGATGCTCACTGCCCATGATAGCAATCAGTACGCGGGTTTTGCTGGGCACTTTATCACTCCGTGATAATCATATTGTATTTCAATGCGACTTTCATTATTGTATTTCAATGCGACTGCCAGACTGACTTAGATACGACTTTAGCTTTACTGACCACTCTCTCACCTAGTCCTCTGTACTGCAGCCATCTGATCTAACTTGTATGACCTTAGCCTGTTACCGACTCCGATTCTGCCTAGCCCTCTGTACTGCAGCCATCTGATCTAACGTGTATGACCTTAGCCTGTTACCGACTCTAATTCTGCCTAGCCCTCTGTACTGTAGCCATCTGATCTAATGTGTATGACCTTAGCCTGTTACCGACTCCAATTCTGCCTTGACCTCTGTACTGCAGCCATCTGATCTAACGTGTATGACCTTAGCCTGTTACCGATTCCGATTCTGCCTAGCTCACCGTACTGCAGCCAGCTGATATTGTGTATTGGTCCACATAGCACCTGGTGTGATAGGTTCATTTTCCTTCATATTAACATTTGAAAATAGGAAATATATCGATTTAAATCATGGGAATAAAGTTTAACCACATTTAAACACATTTTTCAGTAGAAAAATACATATATTTGCATAGATCTGTACATGAGTCATGAAAGAGGGACAAATGAGGAAGAAAGAGGGAAAGGGTCCCCAAAGAGGGACAGTTGGGAGCCATGGTGGCCCCAGTGCCCACTATTTAACAGGTGATCCATTTTGTCCCGGGGGTTTAAGGTTAGGCTCAACAGGGATGGATTGTGTTGGTTATTAGTTGTCTGTGGGGAAGGGTTATTAGTTGCCCACCGGGGGAGGGCTCTGTGTGAGAGTAGGGAGAGGTTAGGTCTAAGTGAAATATCTGCAAATGTTTCCGTTATTTCACTATATCAGTTACATAGTAGAATATTTGTAAATTTACAGATATTCTACTACAGCTATAATATGCAGCCTTAATTAATTTTTTTTTGCTTACGCCACACCCACATTAGCGTGCAGCGTTTTGAAATGTACGCCCTTTATCTGTTCTGTGCTGTGTGGACTTGTCTCTTCACATTGCATGCTGTGTAGGTGCTACACGTGGGCTCTGCCTACTTCCTTAAAGGGAACCAGAGACGAACGTTAGGGAAAAATGAAAAAAGCTTTTATACATACCTGGGGCTTCCTCCAGCCCCATAAGCCTGGATCGCTCCCACGCCGCCATCCTCTGCTTCCTCTATCGCCGCTACCGGGTCCCATCACTTCCGGCGGGCGCGGACAATTATCCGCATGCACAGGGGCTCCCCTCCATACCCGTGCGCATGCGGCTGTGCAGTATGGAGCCGCATGCGTAAGGGTATGGAGGGAGCCCCTGTAATGCGAATAGTTGGTCGCGTCCGCCGGGCCGACTGGCGGAAATGACGGGACCCCGGTACCGGCGGATCCAGGAAGCGAAGGACGGCGGCGTAGGAACGATCCAGGCTTATGGGGCTGGAGGAAGCCCCAGGTATGTATAAAAGCTTTTATGTAGTTTCTCTCTGGTTCTCTTTAACTGTTTAGTGTGTACATCAAATGTAATTTTGCCTTCTTATATGTGACGGAACATTTAATGTCTTGATAAGGTTTAATTGATAATTATGTCCATGTGTATCCCTCAGATTCTCCTCACTCCTGAGCTACAAGGTCCCAATGGATAAGTCTCTGACCAAAGCCTACTTACAGCTAGAGAACGGTAAGAATGTCCACTTGTAATGAGGCCATCTGAGATACAACCCTAAACATGACAATTGTGACTGGTTCATCTTCTACTCTTTCAATACTGCCAAGAATTTGGAACACTCAAATATTGCTGCACAGCACACTTCAGCACCATTTCAGTACCGCATGAGCGGACAGAGTCCAGGGCAGCGCACTTACTTGTGCTTCTCAAGACTCCTTCCAAAGCCATAAGGACAGGAAGTATGGAGTCACGTGGAGTGCTCCGTGAGGCAGAAGTAAGTGCACTGCCCCAGATTTGTGCTGTTCAGCAAAATTCGGGTGTTCTAAATTCAATATGCCGAATTCAAACACTAACACTACATTGAGGAGTACAGCTTCTCCCAGTCCTCCCTTGCCCAGATAACTCCACTTCTTATGTCCAACCATAAGACTGAATACAGGGGTGCTGCAAAGGTTTTTGTGACCCAAGCGGCACATATTTTGTGGCCCTTTCCCTCCCCTGAGTCAGAGGTCAGAGGCCCCATCTCCTGTTATAATGGGTAGCCAAAGCTGTCTCCTCCCCACACACACCAAAACAGGTAGCCCCCCAGTATTGGTAGGTAGCCAAAGGTGCCCCCAGTATATGTAGACAAGGAGTCCCCCGTATAGGTAGCCACCCCAAGCAAAGGTACCCAAGATGTTGCTCCAGTATAAGAAACCACCCCCAGTATGTACCCAAGGTGTCCAGAAGTATAGGTAGCCACCCCCAGTATAGGTAGCCAAGGTGTGTCCCCCTGTGTAGGACATTGGTGTCAGTGTGGGTATGTAGCTACCTGAAATATCCCCATTCCTAACACTCACAGACCTGCAGATCAGTGGTGACCCAAAGGGCGGAGAGCAGCGCACACTTCAAATGCAGGAAATTAACAATGATCTCACTTCCGGAACCTGCTCACGATGCCACTGATCTGAGGTCTGAGTGTGAGTGACAGGGAAGCAGGGGTGGCCAGAGAAGTCCCAGACAGGGTTGCCCTGGCAGTACGGGAGGCCCCTGCTGTCGGTGAGGCCCCAAGTGACCACTTGGTTTGTCTGGGCCAAACAGCACCCCTGCTGAATGTAAGATATGACTCCATCTTTCAGCTCCAACCATTGCAGATGACCACATGCTTCAGTTCTGTGGCTCAACAAGACTAGATACAAAAATGAAAGAGCTTAAAGAGAGTCTGAAGCGAGAATAAATCTCGCTTCAGACCTGATAAATAGCAGGGGCATGTGTGCCCCTGCTAAACCGCCGCTATCCCACGGCTTAACGGGGGTCCCTGATCCCACAAATCCCCTCCGTAAAGCGGGGGAGCGCTTTCTGGTTGGGGCAGGGCTAACCGCCGCATCCCTGCCCCACGCGTGTCTGTCAGCGCGTTTCTCCGCCTCTCCCCCGCCCCTCTCAGTCCCCTGCTAACTTTGAGCTCTAAAGCGAGATTTATTCTCGCTTCAGTCTCTTTAAAGAGGAGCTGCAGTGAAAATAACATAATGAAAAAAGTGCTTAATTTTTAAAATAATTATTTATAAGTGATATAGCCAGTGTCTGCCCATTGTAAAATCTTTCCTATCCCTGATTTACATTCTGACATTTATCACATGGCGCCATTTTTACTGCTGGCAGGTGAGGTCTGTGGAAGGAGATGCTGCTTTTTTGGCACTTGGAAACATCTATTTCCCACAATGCAACAAGGCTCCCACAGTGTGATGTCAGTACCTAGGTGCTGACATCACACTGTGGGAGGGTTTTCACCACAATATCAGCCATACAGAGCCCCCGATGATCCGTTTGAGAAAAGGTAGAGATTTCTCATGGGAAAGGGGATATCAGCTACTGATTTGGATGAAGTTCAATCCTTGGTTATGGTTTCTCTTTAAAGTAAACCAGAGCTGGCATAAACGGAAGACTTGATCGTTACCCGGGGCTTCCTCCAGCCCCATAAACACATGCGAGTCCCTCGCCGTCATCCTGCAGTCTGCACAGTCAGCCCCAGTAACTGGCTCAGTCACATCCAGTCTAGGTCTTCTGCACATGTGCAGACCTCCCTCTACCTCTACCGATGCCTAACCCTTAACTCTCGTTCTACCAGTGCCTAGCCCTTAACCGCCTTCCCCCCTCCCCCTGTGGTCGCTAACACTTACCCACCTCCCACCCCCTCTCCCAACCTTAACCTTCCCCCTTCCTGGAAAATTGCAATTTGTGGCAAAAAAGGGAAATGTGATACAAATCGTGGCTATTACAATGGGCGCCTATGTGCGGCGGTGCCCTTTTTTCTGCAAAGTCTCCTGTGCCTTTTTTTCCTGTTCCACATGTGAGGACCACCCACTTCCAGAGACTCTCCACCCACTTCCCAGATTTCACCTACTAGCATCCTACTGGGGAAGAGGGAACAGTGGTGAAAATAGCGGCCAAATATATGTCACTGCATGCCACCCATTGCGAAGAACATGATACCCTATGGGCCCCTTTTACTGTGCTCTATACCCTCCCCCACCACTATGGACTTTGTATTTCAACCCCCTATACTGTCACATATATTCTCACCACCCCTATGGACTGTATACCCTCTATACAGATCCATATACCCTCCCCACACCAAAAATCCACCCCTTCCATGCTGATGCTAATGTTTTGATTTGGCAATGCTAAGTGTGCAGTATTTGGTCCTGCCAATAAAGTTTTTTTGTATTTGGGCTGCATGATTTTATCCTGACCATATCCAGAACCAATCTTCAATGACAGCCAGGGCAAGAAAATGCTTGATATTTGCCTGGTTTGCCTGGCTTTATTATGATTCTGTCTATTTTGCAGGTTTTCCTGGAGTTGATGAAAGAGCAGGAGAATTGGATTTATTGTCGAGTTGGAAGAGTGAAGAGTCTATTATGACATATTTTTGTTACCAACCCTGTGTGTATGGTAAACCTTTTACTCTTTTGCATTATAAAAAGACCTGTAGTGAGAAGGATGTGGAGGCTGCTATCTGTATTCCCTATCGTAAGGATACTACATGCTTGGCTGTTGTGCTGGTCGTGAATAAACAGGCTGATATATGACATAAGTCTGGCTTTTTTAGCTACAAGCTTGTTCCAGGAGTGTGAAATTACTGAGCCCCAAAGATCAGCATACTGCCATCGTAAGAGGAGCCCAATTATGATAAAATGCTTTCATGTATAAAACATTTATTAGGAAGGCAAGGGTGGATTTATACTTTTTCCACCCCTAGGCCACTTCTTTTGGGGCTCTCCATTCATGTGTAGCATACCCGCTCCCATTTCAAGTGCAGCCTCGTCTGCCATGTGTAACAGTGCAAGAGCCCCTCTCTTTCATGTTCAAAAGCCTTGCCATAAACTCAATGTAAAACTTGCAATGGGGCCTATAGCTCCTTAGCTACGCCATTGGCTGTGCACATGCCCAGTAGCGGCTCTCCACTCGGGCACCAGTTGGAGCAGCTGGGTGGCTATGCAATAAAGTTGGGGAGGTGAGATCCAGGGGCAGCTCAGGGGAGGGGGGAGTTGCTGGGTCCAGTGGTGTTAGGGGGGGTCCCCAGGTTACTTTTGCCCCTGGACCCATTGTAGCCAGAACTGACCCTGGATATAATGGAGGACTGGGCAAACTTTGCGTGGCCCGGGTCGCATTCTGCGTAACCGCTGCCGCATTTCTAACATTCCTGGCCTCCTTTTAACCCTCGCTAATCGCCCGCTTGCGATTCTTTCCCCCCTCCCTGCAGAGTCACGAGCGGGCGATTGGCAGGGGTTAAAACTCGCCGCTTCCCACATTGCGTCTCCATGGCAACAGGCTGTCACATGACACACCAGCGTATCACAGCGTGTAATATCCTGGCGGCGTGTCATGTGATGCTATGTTACCATGGAGACGTGACACAGGGGTGGGTTTTAACCCCCCCCCTCCCCCTTATCGCCTGCTCGCAACTCTGCAGGGACAGGGGAAAGAGAGGAATCCGTCTGCCTGCCGGCAGCCCAGATGTAATGTTTGCCCAGCGCTGGTATAGTACCAGGAGGACTAAAACTGGATGAGCTTCAGTCTAACTAGAATGTCCAATAATCAGCAATCTAAACCCTGAAAGTCTTTCTTTCTCAAATAAAAACAAAATATTTAATTTTTTTTTAATTATCCCTGCATAGTAGTTCAGTGTCTTTACTAGCTGTATAACACAGACATACCTAGCGTTCAGTGGAGGTAACCCGGGTCACTTCTTAGTAGCTCTGTATATTTCACTGGGAATAGTGTTTTTGGATTGCTCTCAGCTGCTAGTAAGATGGGAGTGAGTTTTCCATATTGTGTATATGTGGAGCCAGCATCCTTAAAGGGATACTGTAGGGGGGTCAGAGGAAAATGAGTTGAACTTACCCGGTCTTCTAACGGTCCCCCGCAGACATCCTGTGTTGGCGCAGCCACTCACCGATGCTCCGGCCCCGCCTCCGGTTCACTTCTGGAATTTCAGACTTTAAAGTCTGAAAACCACTGCGCCTGCGTTGCCGTGTCCTCGATCCTGCTGATGTCACCAAGAGCGCACAGCGCAGGCCCAGTATGGTCTGTGTCTGCGCAGTACACTCCTGGTGACATCAGCGGGAGTGAGGACATGGCAACGCAGGCGCAGTGGTTTTCTGACTTTAAAGTCAGAAATTCCAGAAGTGAACTGGAGGCGGGGCCGGAGCATCGGTGAGTGGCTGCGCGGGCACAGGATGTCTGCGGGGGACCATTAGAAGCCCCGGGTAAGTTCAACTCATTTTCCCTCGACCCCCCCTACAGTATCCCTTTAAAGGCATGCCGGATCCCTCATCTGCATGCAATCATTGTGTCATTGCAATAAGGTGCAAAGGGGTACAGCAAGTTTTACAGCAGCTGACACAGTTTGCATGTAGAGGTATTCCATCTGTAATTGCACTCCAATGACACTCTGAATAAGCCAGCAGCTGCCTGATCTCTTTTCTCTGATCCTAACCACTGGGACACCTGTCATCTCCACAAGCCCTGAGGGTTTATATTGCATTTATCTAAACTGTACCTAGATTGTAAGCTCGCAAGGGCAGGGACCTCCCCCTAGTGTTTCTTGTTTCGGTTGTATTTTCAAATATACTAGTATTTTTAATGTCTGACACTACACATCAACTGTATGTATTTGTTCTTGTGTTGCTGGATGTGCTGATTGTACAGTTAGTGTGTTCAACTACACATGTATCTATGCTCCCCTTTGTTGTATGTTGGCGTTATAAAAATAAATAATAATAACCACTACACAATTGTATTTTTGTCTGTTTAATATTAATATAAATAGATGATATGTGATGACTGCTGGATGAGCAAAAAATGCTGTTCGAAGGCTAGAGGGCACCATAGAGCCCCCAGTGGTTTTAGCCATTTACCTAAAGAGACTCTGAAGTCTCCCTAAAATAAGGTTTTTATTTTAAAAACCTCATTAACATTATAGTCTCTCTTAAAACGCAGCAGAACCGCAGCGGAAAACCCCCTCGATCACCCCAAACTCACGGGGGTACAGGGCAGGCAAAATCCATGACTTTCTTGGTCGTGGATTTTGCTGCCGCCTCTATGCGCATCAATGAGCGCCTATCTCCGCCTCTCCCCCGCCCCTCTCAGTGAAGGAAGACTGAAAGGGGCGGGGGAGAGGCGGTGATCCACGCTGATTGACGCGCGGAGGCAGAGCCTCGCTGCCTCTATGCGGAAGTTGCCGGCGTGTACCCCCATGAGTTTGGGGTGATCGAGGGGGTTTTCAGCCGCGGTTCTGCTGCGTTTTAGGTGGGACAATAATGGTAATGAGGTTTTTAAACTAAAAACCTAATTTTAGGGAGACTTTAGAGTCTCTTTAAAGTTGACCTGTAATCGGGCTTTTAAAAAAATCATTACCTCTGTGGGGGAAAGCCTCTGAATGGTCCACAGAATTCCACAGTCTCCCTAAACTCCTCTGTTCCTGGGCTAAGATCCTCTTCACCAGAGACATATCTGGAGGGGTGCACATAGGACACCTGCCATATGTGCCTCTTGTAGCTGTAGTATGGCAGAGCCTCTTACCACCTCCAGCACCGTGTCTCCTATCCACCCTCCGATGCACCCACCTGTTCTCTGCCTCTGCTCCTCCCTCCGCCACTCCACCCCAAGCATTGACCTGCATCTAAAAATGGGCTTGGCTCTACTCAAGCATAATGGTCTTTGTCCATCATATTTTAGGTTCCCAAAGACCTTGTAAATAAACTAACGAGCACAATACAAAACCACAACTCAGGTATTGCAATACAAACCCACAACTCAGGTACTCTAAATACACTCTTGTCCTACTAAGAACTGGAACATCGCATTTAAACCTCAAGGATTCATCAAGGTCTGAGTTACAATCTCCAGCATAGCAAGTCAAGCCTCCAAGACCCTGAGCTAGCAGCACTACTCAGACACAAAGCTCTCCAGCCATCATATTTTATTTACAAATAACTAAAGCCTAATACACACTGTGCAATATTTTAATAGTTAATACTAGATTCAAAGAAAACACAGTTCTCTGATTGATTACATTGTTTACGAAATGGGACGTATTGAATGCCCCTCTGGTGACCAACTGCTAGGAGTGATCTCTGGATAAATATCCAGGGGAGCTACCCAATACTGAAGGGCACCTCTAGTTACCTATATTGGGGGGCTACTGTTGGCCACCTAAAACAGGGCCCCCTCTAGTGGCTACCAACCACTGGGGGATAGCTCTAGTTACCTATACTGGGAGGCTACCGAATACTGCCTACTGCATCGCAACAGTGTGCCCAAGTTTCTGTTTTGGGTGATTTTTATTCATGTGTTGTCAGAGCTATTTAACTTAGAAACTACCCTAAGTAGAGCCAATGGCTCAGGGACTTGGTGTGCTAGCCTCCTATGCTGAAGACCCCAACTTGATCCCCTACAAGGTTTGGTAGCATAGTGTTGGTGATCATTCAGGTTCAGTTGCTGGTGATTCTTTATTAAGTCTTCTGTCTGAATGTGAAATATGATGAATGAGCAGATGAGGGGTGTGAAGAGCTGGTGGCTCAGGTGGTAGCAGATCAAACTGCTATGTTGGAACATTTATGACCATGTATATAGTATTTCAATTAAAATTAGGACAAAGGATGTGTGCATAAAGGGCAGTCAGTTTAATATGAACGATAGTAATCTATTGTATGATTGCTTTTTGGTTTGTAGATGTGAAATATGATGGACGAAGAGAATTGTGTATGACCAGAGTTGGTGGCTCAGATGGTTGGAGGTCTGACCTGCTGTGCTCGAGACATGAGTTCAATCCCTCTACTAGGCAAGTTTAACTTGGAAAAAATGTACATAGGTACATTATTAGGTGTGTGTCCTCCCTGCCTATCTGGTAGAGAGGAGGGGGTGGAAAAAAAAAAAAAAAAAAAAAGTGGGGGAATTTTTTTTTACTAAGTATGAAAGTGGGCTGTCTTGAGTAAGACAGCCCACTCCAAATATTGTCAGATGGATAGACCACATAGACATGGGGTAAGGGGAAGAGGCCCCAAGCTATCTGGTGTCGTTGACGCATGTTACAGGCACCCCTCTCGTACCTGGGACTCAGGAGCTGTGGTGGCTTGTCCATGGGCCACAAGGTCTTCACTCAGAGGGGTTGATCTCAGGCGTCTCAGCAGAGCTGTCAGAGTCCAGGATTGAACTCAGGTTTCTCAGCACTGCTGTCAGAGACCCTTACCTCTGAGCTATCTCCTTCTCCTGACTAGATGTGCTCGTCCATGATATTTCACAAGTAAAACAGCTTCAGCAGTAAAAAAAAAAAAAAAAAAAAATGCTGAGACTCAAGTCAGTGATGACACTGAGAAATATCAGCACTTGCCTTTAGCCTAGTAGATGGCATGGTGGATAGACAACTGTGAGACGGTGTCTCAGTTGTGCTGGAGATCTTGGTTCGAGTCTCACTATTTCTTTGTTCACTTCTGAAGCTTTTTACTTGTGAAGTATAATAATAAATAGGTATTTAGACTAGAATCTGGAATCCTAACACACTGATCAGCCATTCAACAAGCTTGCTTTTAACCACTACATCAGAACAAGAGATTGCGCTTGAGACAATTCATACTTTGAATTCAACAGAAGCTTCTCAGCAAAACTTTTGATAGTGTTTGTGCAGCCCATTCTCAGACAACAAAGGAGAATACAGAGTGTTTGTCCACCTTTGTACATTTCCTGTTGCTTCTTCATATACGTGGACAGGTAAAATTATAAAAGCTTGTTTTTCACGTGGTTTTACAAATGCTCATTAGAGGGAAGAGTCTAGATGATCCAGAGGCTTCTACAATCTTTCTCCCTCCCGATGCTCACGAGGGCCCCCTTCTTTTTTGCGGCCATGCCAACAACCATGTACGAGTGCAGATGTAAGTATGGCCTGCACAGTAGTACATAGCCGCTTGTGCGCAGAGGAAAAATCTGTGCACCAGTGTCTCTGTGCTGCAACGTAGGCTTGGGTCAATTTTCTACTGCGCGGCTGCGAGAGCATATTCAAAAAGCTCTTGTCTACTGGATCTTCTATGGTTAACCTGACTCTGATGGCTGGTCTACGTTTATGGAATTGATTTGAAGACTATCTAAAATAATGCCAGTTTGGACACCTGTATTCTGCAGTGAGGCTACATTCACAGCGATGTCACTCTAATGAGCAAATAGTATACATTTCTGGTTATAACATTCGCAGTGATGTCACTGATCTCCTATAAACTGTTAGTATTCATTCTCAATACAGGTACAGTACAGTCCCTTACTTACAAACAGGTTCCATTCCAAGAGTTTGCTTGTAAGTTGAATTTGTTTGTAAGTTGAGTCCTGTGTTAACCACTTAATGACAAGCTGACTTATAAAAACGTCCTGCTAGAGCCTCTTAATGGCTCCAGGACATTTTTATAAGTCAAACAGTGCTGCTGCTGCTGCCTCGCGTGTGCGCACGCCACCGCGCACGTGCATGTGAAAATAGTGGAAAAAAAACACCAAAGAAAAAATACACCTTTATTTCCAAATACTATATTGTCACCAGGCATGGGCTCAAATTCGGATTCGGGTGAGTCCGGATAGTGCTATCTGGATCTCACCCAGTAATTCTGTGCGGGGGGGTCAAGCTTACCTGTGTGACGTCTTCTTCGTCTGTCTCTCGGCGCCTCCCACGATGCGTTCCACGCGTGTCACGTGATTACAAACACTTCCTCCTTCAACCCGGAAGGAGGAAGTGTTTGTAGTCACGTGAGCGCTGAGTGGGACGCATCGTGGGAGGCGCCGAGAGACAGACGAAGAAGACGTCACACAGGTAAGCTTGACCCCCCCCCGCACAGCATTACTGGGTGAGATCCAGATAGCACTATCCGGACTCACCCGAATTCGAATTTGAGCCCATGCCTGATTGTCACCATACTTTGTACTAGGGACATAATTAAAATCTTGTGATAACCAGAACAAATAGGCAGATAAAATGTGTGGGTTTTATGCACAGTAGCAGTGTTATATTAAAACTATAGCAGATGCAATTGGAGAAATAGTGTATTTTTTCATTTTTTCATCATTTTTCCCTTTAAAATGCATAGAAAATAAAGTAATTACTGAAAACAAATATAAACCCCAAAAAGCCCAATTGGTGGTGAAAAAAACAAGATATAGATCATTTCATTGTGATTAGTAGTGATTAAGCTATTGGCAAATGAAAGGGATGAGCACTGAAAGGTGAAAAATCTTGTCCGTTAGGGCCCTTTTCCACTAGTGCGTTAGCGGTTTGCGATTTTGCGATTCCGCTAGCGCAAGCGATTTTACAATCGCTAGGGTTTGCTAAATAACATAGGAATCGCGGTAGGGTATTTCCACTACCGCGATTTGTTTTTGCCTGAAACGCGATCGCGGTGCGGAGCGATATTTGCCGCGATTTTGCTATGCAGTGCATAGCATAGCAAAATCGCGGCCGCAAACGTCGGGAAATCGCCGGTAATTTTTTACCTTTTGCGATTCAGCAGTCGCTAGCGTTCAGCGTAAACGCTAGCGACTTCTAGTGGAAAAGGGCCCTTAGGGTAAAACCCCCTTTGGGGTGAAGTGATTAAACATGGTGGAACGTGTTTTCAATGTGCTTTTACAATGTTTTACACTACTTGCAACAGTGTATACAGTACTATATCAACAAAGTATGTATAAAATATGTAATAAAATAAGTAATAAAAAAGTATAGAAAATACACCGCACTGTATATTTTGTACACAAAAGACAACTTTGTTTGTATCTTTGAAAATAATAATTGAAAATGTCAATGTTTTTGAGCTTCATATTTTATTAAAATTACACACAAGTTACAGTATACAGAACACACATTTCATATAATAGCATGAGCACTGTTCTCTTATGTTTATTTAATGTAAACTATAAAAAAAACTATAAATATATCATAAAATAAGAGTTGAGGATCTGCATTTACATTGTGTAAATACCTGAAAGAAGAAGATTTAAAGCATCTACCAGGTGGGTAACTACAGATCAGGGGAATCTACAGGAAATAAAACCAATCCCGCATTACACTGCGCTCTATTGGACAACGGGGCATCCCCTTGCCCAACATAGTCGTTATCTGCTGCGGTGGTTCCTATATCACTAATCATCACAGAATGTTATAGCAATTTTACACAGGAAATGGAACAATGAGTTTGATGCATCTAGGAGCGCGAGCTCAGCGCACGCTATGTCCTGCTCCTTTTCTGATACAGTAGTCTGTAAACACATATGTCTCTACATACATTATTTTAAATAAGGCCTACCCAGCTGCCCTTTTAGATGTGCCTCCTCCTAGGCTAGAAAAAAAGCTGGCTGGTTGGCTTATAAGGCCATCATACACTAAAAGGCTCGGTTCCCACTTGCACAGAAAACATGCCTGCACGGTCATTTTTCAGCAACACAGCGAAAGCAACAAGCGCATCTAATGTTTCATTAAAGTGGAACTGTAAATAGTTTTTAAACACAGTGTTTCACTTACCTGGGGCTTCTGCAAGCCCCCAGCAGCCGCCCTGTCCCGCGCCGGTCCTACCTGAGCCTCCGTTCTTTCGCCACCATTCCGTTCTGTTCCTAGACTTCTAAGTCAATGCCAGCGTGGCTCTGGCCAAGCATACCTTTTCTTCGCATTCCCCTCTGCAATAGTAGGGGACGAGAAGAAAGGATACGCATGGCCAAAGCCGCGCAGGCGCAGTGGCCCGGCGGCTAAACCGAAAGCAGCTGGCGGCGGGAGAACGGAGGCTCGGGCAGGACCGGCGCGGGACAGGACGCCTGCTGGGGGCTTGTAGAAGCCCCAGGTAAGTGAAACACTGTGTTTAAAAACTATTTACAGTTCCGCTTTAAATTGTCCGCCCCTATCTGAACAGGACTGTCGCTAGTGGATTCGGAGCCTAATGCTGGGTACACACGTTACGATTTTCCCACCCGATCGTTTCTTTTCCACTCAGTTCTGCGCTCTATTCTCTTATTTTCGCTCGTTTTTCTTATCTTTTTCCATTCACTTCTATGAGAAATCGAGCGCAGAATCGATCGGGAGTAATATCGGGCATGAGGGAATTTATCATTCGGATGCATCTATCGTACGTAAAATCGTAACGTGTGTACCCAGCATAAGACATTCTTGATAGATTAGATTTTACATTGCATTAAAACATGAAATCTAATGAAAAATCCATTAAAGGGCACCTAAAGTCAGAAAACTATGGAGGCTGCCATATTTATTTCCTATTAAAAAATACCAGTTGCCTGGCTGTCCTGCTCTCTAGCTGCATGCTTGTTTCAGGTGTGTGATTCAGACATTACTGTAGCCAATCTAGTCAGACTTCAGTCAGAAACATCTGATCTGCATGCTTCAGGGTCTATGGCCTAAAGGATCAGAAGCAGAATATCAGCAGGACAGCCAGGCTATGTGCACTGTTCATAAGGAAATAAATATGGCATCCACCATTTCCCTCAGATTTACTGTTAGATCGATTATTTGTAACATGTCCAATCTGATTTCCGATCGATTTTCCCTGGAAGTGAACAGAAAATCTGTAGGAAAGTCAATCGAAAATTAGATCGGGCATGTTTGGAAATAATCGATCTGGCAGTAAATCTGCCAGCAAAATCTAGTCGTGTGTACCAGGCATTACAGATAACGACAATTAGCTGCAAGGCACAAGAGCCAGGGAGATACCATCATTCCTGAAGGGCCTTCCCCAGCTGCCATTGGGCAACTCTGCCTCTCCATGGCTGCTCCCCCTGCCGCTCCCCCCACCTTTTTGCACGCCGCCCTCGCGAGACACATAGGGCATGATTCACTAAGACAAATAGCACGCCTTATCAAGGTAAACATGCCTTATCAAAGTTAACACGCCTTATCAGAGTAGCATAGCGAGCACTACGAACCCGCAGGGGCTCAGGGAAGGACGAGTGGAGCCCTCGTCATTGTCAATTAGCAGGCATAAGTTTGCTGTGCTACTCTGATAAGGTGTGTTAACTTTGATAAGGCGTGTTATCTCTGATAAGGCATGTTATCTCTGATAAGGCATGCTATCTGTCTTAGTGAATCAAGCCCATAGAGTGGAGCTTCCAGCGCTGTGACCCAAGGGGGCACCAAACAAACAAAGTAATTGCAGGCCACAAAGTAATTACAGCCCCCCCCTCCCCCGATCAGGTAGCATTGTTTTCTTTTTTAGTTTAAACCTCCACCTTGGGTACCCTTTAACTGTTTAAACGCTGTTCTGCTACAGGTTTTTTGTGGTAGTGGATTTTATGCTGTAAATAATCTTTTAGAGCAAATGCTGAGTTTCATACCGCTTTAATACATTTTTATTGCGAGTCATTCAGTCCACTTTAATTTCATGACCAGTCTCCTTTAAACCATAAGTTTAAAAGTGCATACGATTTTCAAACGATATCTGAAAAATGAGTCCTTCGTCGGTCGTCACCAATGATTTTAAAGGGAAACTAAAGTGAAGTGAAAAAAAATGTTTCACTTACCTGGTGCTTCTACCAGCCCCCTGCAGCCCACGCTGTCCTAGAAAGATGCTCCGGTCCCCCTTGGTGGCTCATTATCAATTTCGGCAACAGAGCCTGTCGCCAGCCACTGCGCCTGTGTGGCCTTGGTGTCCTCATTCACCCTGCTGTCGCAGGTGCAGTACGATAAAGTCTGTACTGCGTCTGCGCAGGACGCTCCGGTTGACAGGAGCATGAATGAGGACGCTGATGGCCAGGGCTGCACAGGCGCAGTGGCCGGCAACAGGCTCAATCACTGAAATCTATACTAAGCCAGCACGGCGGAGCGGAGGATCGTTGCAGGGCGGCGCAGCCACAGCACAGCTGCAGGGTGCGGGTAGAAGGCCCGGGTAAGTAAAACGTGAAACTCTGTTTTTTTTCACTTAACTTTAGGTTTCCTTTAATTCACATATAATAAATGCTGTCTCGCATAATTTTTGTTGTTGAATTAACTAAAGTACCAAGAAGACAGTATTGCAGGCAGTACCTGTAGTTCTACACTGTGTAAACTATTTCTACGCCCTGGGAACTTATTCTGGATAAAGGTATAGTACACACTGTGAAGACATAATGCTTTCCTTAAAGCGCTGAAGCCGATGTTTTGTGTTGAAGGGCGGCCCGGGCTCTTCACACTCTTCCTCCCGTCAGGTCATAGTACTCTGAAAAGTCAAAAAGCCTTAGTAAGTATTCTCTCCATGTTATGCCATGCATTGTATCTCACAGTGGTGTTTTCTTAAAAATATAGAAGTGGCACAGCTACAAGATAGGACAATGGCTTCAGTCCACTAAGCATTAATACCACATTCGGTAAAACAGAAAATTATTTTGTAATTTCAAATCTTTAGTAAGTAATGTGATAAAACGTGGAAAAGCTGCCGCGTGTACTGGCGGCAAGGCGGCTGATTCCGCGTCCAGCGCGGCGGTTTGTCCGCAGCAGCGTGCGTCTGGTGTGGCTGGGTCTGTTAGTTCACACAGGTTAAGGAATACGCGCGCTGAGAGGCAGAACCTTTATGACAAACGAGGAGGGATCAGCTGACCAGGTTGGTCAGCTGACCTCAAGGCAAGTGACTATTGGTTGATCACTGATGGGTGGCGCCAGAGAGCGCTGCGCTATATATAGTCACTGCTGGTCACTTTCAGGTTGTCTGCCGTTGCGAACACTACGTGGAAGCACTCAGACCTTAGTCAGATCCAACAGTGTGTTAGAACCAGGAGGACCTGGGAATTCACACTGAGCCAGATTACTTCTGTTTATCATTGTGTTATACTTCAGACTAGTTCCAGGGTGTCGAGACCACGGAACTCACACCCAAGACTAGGGAATCTGTGTTATCATTCTGTTATACTTCAGACTAGTTCCAGGGTGTCGAGACCACGGACCTCACACCCAAGACTAGGGACTCTGTGTTATCATTCTGTTATACTCCAGACTAGTTCCAGGATGTCGAGACCACGGACCTCATACCCAAGTCTAGGAATACTTTGTACCATCATATTATACTCCAGACTAGTTCCAGGATGTCGAGACCACGGACCTCACACCCAAGTCTAGGAATACTTTGATATCTGTTATGACCTATTGCATTTCTGACTATCCCTCTGCTTTCTGATTTGGTACCTACGTATATCTGATTACCTGTTACCAGACCCTGCCTTGCCTTGGATACCGAATCAGTCTTCTGTCTTTGTACCTTATCTGTCTGTGTGTTGCCGACCTGGCTTGCCCGACCCAGAGAGCTATCTCCCTCCTTCAGAGATAGTCTCCAGACCTGCTAGTGACTTCCACCTGTCAGGTGTCACTCACTCGCAGGTCCTTCCTACCTTCACCCTGGGACTCCACCCCTTTGGAGTTCTCAGGCTACTGGAAGGTCTCTGTTCCTCTCTAAAGGCAGTATCGCCCGTACTGCCAAAGACCACCTGTGCCTCGGGTGGTCTTACTCAAAGTCATTACTGTTGCACCAAACACTCACACTATATAGATGTCCAGAGGTTAGTTATACTTGGATTATCGGTGATTCTGCAGATCACCAATAATCAGATTCTCTCTGTGTGCTGACACCGATCGTTACAAGTAACCAATGTTTGTGGGCTGTTATACATTTTATGTAGCTTGGACTTGCACTTTACTTGCCAGTAGAATTTAAACAAAAATGCTATCTGTATCACGTCTTTCATCCATTTCCCCTGCACTGCAATAATCCATCAATTACCACATAAATTCCACATGATTCGTTAAAATACCACGTGAGGTAAAAACCTTAGTGGGTTGTCATGCCATTTTAGGTAAATTACCAGACTAATTATAGGCGTCAATTCACTAAGCATTACTGGATTCGGTAACGCAGAAAAGAGCAGGCGCTAGGTCTGGTTCACACTGCAAGAGCTTTTTTTAGTGCTAGTGATTTTAAAAGCTGGTGCTAGTGTAATGCTATGGAGGATATTTACAAAATCACAACACTCTAGTGGGATCACACACATAGCATTACATTAGCAAGAGCTTTGAAAATCACAAAGCGCTTAGAAAAGCTCTTGTAGTGTGAACTAACCCTCACAGAACATCTTCTTAAAGCGCATTGTCACCATAAAAAAAATCAAATTTCAACAGCAACTGGTCTGAGTGTATTACGTGATAAAGACACTAATCCTGCAGTCAAAACTTTCAAAACTTTTTCTGCTGTTATGATTAGGAGTTATTACATACTTAAAGGGACACTTAAGTCAAACAAAAAAAATGAGTTTTACTCACCTGGGGCTTCCAATAGCCCCCTGCAGCTGTCCGGTGCCCTCGCCATCTCCCTCCGATCCTCCTGGCCCCGCCGGCAGCCACTTCCTGTTTCGGTGACAGGAGCTGACAGGCTGGGGACGCGAGTGATTCTTCGCGTTCCTGGCCACAATAGCGCCATCTATGCTGCTATAGCATATATCATATACCATATAGCAGCATAGAGGGTGCTAATGTGTCTGGGAACGCGAAGAATCACTCGCGTCCCAAGCCTGTCAGCTCCTGTCACCGAAACAGGAAGTGGCTGCCGGTGGGGCCAGGAGGATCGGAGGGAGACGGCGAGGGCACCGGACAGCTGCAGGGGGCTATTGGAAGCCCCAGGTGAGTAAAACTCATTTTTTTTTGTTTGACTTAAGTGTCCCTTTAAGGAGCACTGGCCCTTTTAGTAGTCAGTGCCAAACAGTTGCATGCTAGGGGTTCTTTTTATCTATAATATATTCCTCCTCTTCCATTTATTTCCCTGCCTAGCTGCTTATCTAAAACACGATCCCCTGCTCACTTGTGTTTACAAGCAAGGCTGAGGTAACTCAGCGATTGGAGGAGAAAAGAAAAAAGTAAAGGGCAGAAATGACATCAGGATTTAGCCTAAACTGTGGGCAAAAGACATGGCCCCCACCAGGATCAGAATTCTCTTAATTTACTATATAAAATTCACTGAAATCAAAATGTGGACAGTACAATACATGTGTTATGTAAGTAGCTCAAGTATTTATCTACTTATATATGTGTTTTTTTCCCTGGCAGAGTATGGCTAATACTACTGTTTTAGCCATTTTACCCTTGCCGCCAAGAGCCATTTTCACCTGTCAGTGCTCCTCCCATTGATTTGGCCATAACTTTAACACTGCTTCTCACACCTGAACCAACAGAGAGAAAAAGCAACCAGTACATAATTTCTGCACATCCATATAGAATATACAAATAGTAAATTTTATTAAACCGCAGAAAAACACATAAAATCAATTAAAAACCATCAGAGAGAACCTTTTTGGACACATGATAATGTCAAACAAATAAAGCGCCTCACCTCTGAAATGATCAGTAACCTAATTCACTTAACTTGGGGTTCAAGTAATGAGCCCCAAGTATAGAGTGGAGGCTCAGGTCTGGAATAAAGTGACAAGTGCCTGACAGTTATACAAGTGCTTGTGCACATGAAGAAAGCTGGTGAAACCAGAATATGGTCATAAGATTACAAAGCATATACTGTATGCTCACAACAGGGCCAGTTAATTATATAAGTGCAAAAACGTGATGTGACAGGCATGAAAGATAAAATGAGCATTGGCAAATATACTACACCAGTTCAGCGTTTCCACATTGAGGAAAGATAAGGCAGCGATACATCCAGGTGGTTCATACATCCTGTTGGTTCATGATTTGATTATCCTGTACTTGCACAACTCACACCACAGAGTGCAGATGTTTCCTTAATTAAAGGTATATTACATATGCTTCTCACACCGGAAAGTTTAAAGGAATTCATTTCATTTATTTATTGTTAAATGTATGGTGTACTGTAATTTTACTTTTTTTGCCACTAGATGGCACTACAAATACTATCTTGGGTTACCAGGAAGTGTTTTTTTATTTATTTTTTTACACGGTGTCCAAAAAAATTGAACTTTATCCCAATCGGTAGCTGATACCTCCTTTCCCACGAAAAAATATTTTCCTTTTCACAAACGGATCATCAGTGGGCTCTGTATGGCTGATATTGTGGTGAAACCCCTGCCACAATGGGATGTCAGGACCATGGTCCTGACAGTTTCCTGTCTGTGAACCTCATTCCATTGTGGGAAATAACAGCTGTTTACAGCTGGGTCCAACTGACAAAAAAAGCAAGCAGCATCTCCTTCCACTGACATCACCTGCCAGCAGTAAAAATGTCACCATGTGGTAAATGTCAGAATGTAAATCAGGAAGAGGAAAGATTTTACAATCGGAAAACACTGACTAAATCATATATATATATATATATATATATATAATCAATGAAAAAATTAAGCACTTTTTTTTATTACATTATTTTCACTGGAGTTGCTCTGTCGTTATTACTGTATGAATGGACATTCCATTCATTCCAGGCACTGCAATTGCCCCAGGAAACACTTGTTCCCCTTCACCAATCGCTGTCACATAAATACCACCGGGAACGAGTGGCATGCACGCATGCGCCACACTAACACTATCTGGATGACTATAGTAATAGTCATCCAGATAGACTGAAGTGGTTAAACACCAATTCACTAAAGCTATGACTGCACTGAAAAGTAAAATTACCTATTTGTGAGGTAAATTACTGACTTGTACCTCACACAGCACACCTCAATTGTCAATTCACAAAGAGCAGAGCATTTGGTAAAGCAAGTAAACCGTATGGTATTTTAAGACCCATTTGGACTTGCCGTTAACTAACAATCACCATGCGATAACACTGATAGACAAGGCAGACAGCTAGACAGCAGACAGCCAATAGGAAGAGCCTTCTGGTCCCTGCTTCTCACCCATTTGATCTAATGCCCTGTCTGGCGGGACATCATCCAAAACAAATCCTACAAGTGCAGAAGGAGGAGACATTGAAGAAGGCTTTTTTGTATCCCTTTAGATGTGCAGATCTCTATACTCCTACACAGAAGTGAGACCACATGTGAGGAAACCTTCGTGAAAAAAAGGGTAAAATACTGAATGCGGTATTTTATCAAAACATTTTTCCGAACAGCCCTTCCGATTTCACTAAGTGAGGTATTTTGCTGACCCTTTATTTTTTGTCTCAGAGAATTGAGGCCGATGAGATACATCATTCAAAGGCTCAGTCCACTTCAAACTGATGTTTCAGCCATGGTTTGATTCTGTGCTGTAAGACACCCATAGGCATGATAATAAACTGATCAAGCAAAATTGCTGATATTGACCGCTTTCTGATATAAAAAAGATACCACAGCACAAGTCTTTCTTGGCCCGAAAATCCAATCTGCTAGGACAATTTTTCTTTCAGTAAAGCATTAGACTAGCACTGCATTCCTGTGACTCCCACTACCAAATGGAACAACTCGATTCACTGCTGCACCTCCTACTGCTGTGTGATGGGAGAAGTAGGGCCTGTGGGCCCAGTTTCAATAGCATTGTACTGTTTCTACAAACATTGGCCTGAAATATACTTGAGCTAGTCTCCAGATAGTAAACCAGCTTTATATCTCTTGATTAAGGTACCCATACATCTAGCGATGATGGGTAGTTTAGACTACGAGGCAGATCTCTTGGCAGCCCATCCACCGCAAACCGATTCGCAATCGATTTCAGCATGAATTGGCCACATCCGCCGCCTCGCGCTTCAAACCCCCACAGCGTATGAATGTGCCCCGCACGGTGCCCATCCGTCTTCGGAATCCCACTCCTCCATTTGCACCACACACACTGCCGGCGTTTAGCATGTGGCAGGGGTGATGTCACACATGTGTGTGAGGCGCAAATGGAAGAGCAGGAAGCTGAAGATGTATAGGCACCACGTGGTGGGCGCACACAGGTCATGTAATATATGATGGCACACACTGGGGGGCACGTTTAAACACTAGGGGGAACAGCGCCGGGGGTTTCGTTTGTTGCTTGTTTTCATCCGATTCAATATTATTAATCAAATCAGATGGTCGATCAGCCACCTAGTCGAGTGATGTATGGCCACCTTTACCCCAATGGTAAGATCTCCTGCTGGCTCCATTTCACTTCCCTTGAGTGAAGGGTTCTCCTCAATGGAATCAATGCTGGGGATCTAATTGCCATTAACCACCTGGGCGTTCCGGACGAGCTCAGCTCATCCAGTAACGCCGCGGTGGATTGCTTGGGCCCTGGTGGGCCGATTTGAATAATTTTTTTTTAAACACGCATCAAGCACTTTGCTAGCTGCGTGTTTTTCCGATCGCCGCCGATCCGCCGCTACCTGCCGCGAAAGAGGGCCTCCTCCCGCAGACCCCTTGTGCAGCCTGGCCAATCACCGCCAGGCTGCGCTATGGGGTGGATCGGGACTCCCTGTGACGTCACGACGTCGATGACGTCATTCCGTTCGTCGCCATGGCGGGGGAAGCCCTGCAGGAAATCCCGTTCAGAACGGGATTTCCTGCTGGGTAAGATCGCCGGCGGCGATCAGAAGAGGTAGGGGGATGCTGCAGGGAGGGGGGAATAATGTAGCTATCGCTAGACTAGCTACATGAAAAAAAAATTTAGGTTAAAAAAAACCTCCCGCGGCTGTGCGCCGCATATAATCAGAACGCCAGGGAGGTTAATGACTAAATCAATGAAAGCTTGGCTGGCTTTTTTCCCATGTAAATGTTTGTGGTTACTCTGAAGTACAGAAGTCATGAAGATGATGGATTGCTGCTCTGTGAGCAGTTACATCAGTGCTGTAATAATGAAACCAGGCCACAGTACAGACTGTATGGAAGTAGCCCAGAAAGCAGCTGGAGGAAGGTCTACTGAGCGATGAAATTGGTTTCCTTTGTGAAGATGCATGGAGACGTCATACAAGTGATGGTTACAATGCAGATTCAGCATTATTTCAGGCATAACTCCACTTCTTCCGTTAAAGTGGTATTACACTCAAATTTCATCTATAGTTTAAAGCATATTGAACATTCCACCATATGGAAGAAAGCTAGAGCCCTGCAATTTTACTTATAGAATACTAATAAGCGTACCTGTAGCTGGAGGGATATCAGCTCCAACAGTGCCTGTAGCACTCAGAGGCGGGGGTGGAGGTACAGCCGGTCTGTGGAATAATTATGTTTATCAAGAGTTAGTATGAGTGATAAATACCAAACCTTACATGCATTTCATGTTTCCGCGCTTTCATGTTACATAAAATGCTTAACATTATTACTCCAGTCCAGGCAGCCCATGTCTGACCTCTCCCTCCAAGACCATCTACCGCCATCAGGAAGTCGCTCGTTGCCCGCAGTAGAATACAGTAAAACCTTGGATTGAGAGTAACTTGGTTTAAGAGCGCTTTGATGTGACTATAGAAGTCACATCAATATAAAGCAGAAACCACTAGTTTATATATAACAGGCGGGAGCAACACAAGCAGCTCCCGCCTGTTATATATAAACTAGTGGTTTCTGCTTTATATTGATGTGACATTTGCTATTCTCCGCTGTTGCCATGTCTGTGCCTCCATCCCCTGGGCGCGCCATCTCCCACCCCTTGGGCTCTCGATCGCCAGGCATGGCGGCTGTTTGGCCGCGTTGCGGCGTTTCAGCCGCTTGAGTGCGGCGGTTCAGCCGCGTTTGTTGCGGCTGTTTGGCCGCCTTTGCCATATAGGGAGACGCAGGGCCGGCTGATTGGTGGTTCACTCCACGTGATCGGCCGGTGCTGGGTAGTGACGTTCCGTCCTGCCCTCTAGGATGCATGCGGATCTCCGTCTGCGTCCCATGCGTCTCCCTAGTAAACGTCTATGACGTTACGGCGCCGCCTCCCCGCAGGTTCCCCATCAGGTCCGGCTGTCCGGTGGGTGTATCCATCTACCTGCGGTGGCGGTTAGGGGCGGCGACGGTGCGCTCTAGGGGTGATGGCTTACACGGACAGGTGAGTGAATTTCAAATCCATTGGTTAAGATTTCATGTAACAAGTTCCCCATCAGGTCTACTTCATACATAGTGGATGGGGATTGGCTAGTGAATTAGATAGCCTGTGATTGGTAGGTCTGAATATGATGTACTATTTAAACTCATTATTCCTATGATAGATTGAGACTGTCATGGCTTGATAAAGGGGCATGTCTTTACACTCCGAAACGTCCGTCGCACACTGTATTCATCTTGACTTGAGGGCAGTCTTTTAATAAATTACCTAATAGCAACTCGATGGTGCCAGCTTCATCCTTTCTGACTATAACTGCTTTTGGATTGTGGAACAAATCAACTGGGTTTCCATTAATTCCTATGGGAAAATTGTCTTTGATATAAAAGAGTGGTATGGATTACTGCTAGATCCCCACTTGTCCGTTCCAGATCGGATCCGTTTTTGTAGAACATTTTTTTTTCCTCCCTTTTTTTTTCTTTAAAAATATCTTTTTGCAGCCTACATTTCCAGTCCGTGGAAACGTATCGCCAGCCCTGGCCATGGGTGGAGGGGCCACCATGCTGAAAGGGGTAGCAGCCAAGACGGGGGGGGGTTACAGCGGACACCTGGGACACCTCACCTGGGTCCCCCCTTCCCCACTCCCCCTCCAGCTAGTTTCTGCTTAAAATACTTTAAATATCAATGTTATAAAGCAAGCGGTGAGCGGGGAACTTACTTCCTTGCGTTCCACCGCTCACCTCTGTACTTCATTGGGCAGCATACAGGAAGTGACGCGGCGAGCGGTGGAACACAAGGAATTGAGTAAGTTCCCCACTCGCCGCTTGCTTTATAACATTGATTTTTAAAGTATTCTAAGCAGAAACTAGCTGGAGGGGGAACAGGGAAGGGGGGACCCAGGTGAGGCGGGAGGGGGGGACAACGCCCCCCTCCCCACCGTCCGCTGCAACCCCCCGTCCTGGCTGCTACCCCCTCCAGCATGGCGGCCCCTCCCCACCCATAGGCAGGGCTGGGACACAGAAAACGGATTTGTTTCTGTGTCCAAAACGGGGGTATCCGTTTTCCTATTGCCCTTCACTACCCCTGCGTGTATCAGGATCCATATGCGGTCCGTGAAAATGCAGCAAATCCGGACCTTCCGTTCCGGTTTTGAAAACGGGTCCCCGCAAACGCAGACTGATCCGTTTTTGGTTTGGGTAAAGGCGGCTGCTATTTTTAACATTGCTATCCGTGGCTCCGGTTTTGATCAGGTTTGAAAAACTGAGCCAGGGATACGTTTCCGGACCTAGTGTGAACCTACTCTTAAAGCAGGTTTCCGAAACGCATTATGCTCGCAAACCAGGGTTCCACTATATGTTATGTCTGTGAGCGGAGCTACCCATTCTCTCCAGTTTTCTGCATGCAAATCTCTGCTGACCCAAGGAGTGAATGCATCACCTCTGTGTGTTGATTTGGTACTCATATTTGTCTTAAGCAGGTGAAAGTTTTAGGCCCGATGCTGTACATACACGTCACTAGCCTGCAGGCTAGCACTGACTCTGTTTCTATGGAGGGGGCGGAGGGACAACCTGCATTCTACAATGTGTGGCCATTTGTGGGCTGTGTTAGTGGGGAGATTGAGAATAATGCACTCAGGGGTTCTTTGGGGCGCCAGGTGATCACAAAAGATTAGGAAGTCGACTTGGGCAGTTGCTGCACAAACGCTAGATTTACCCTATGTTTTAGTTTACAGGACCACAATAGCAAAAAAAAAAAAAAAAAGTTTAAAATACATATTTATATCAATGTAAAATACATATTTACTTCAATGGACAAACAGTGAAGTCTGACTCTCTATTTGTAGTTTGGTCCATTGATGAGACACTGACAGCATTGGAGAAAAGGTTATATAAGCCACCAAAACTGAGCAATCCCACTTGCAGCCATAAAAGGAGGACGCCAGGGTGAGTGCAGACACAAAGGTGGAGTTCTGCTGCACTGATTGCGGTTTGCATGTGTCAGAGTGACACGGAACACTGAGGAGTGGTTGCGGTAATACTGTGTGGCAGAACAACACTATATTCGTGTCCTTTTTTCCCCTACATGTCACATTTTGATCAAGAATAGAGATGTCGTGAACCCCCCCGTTTTTTTTTGTGAACTTGTGAAAACGTTTGCGAATTGGCGAATCATGCGAACCACAATAAATGGGCAGGTGAACTTTCAAAACTACAAACACTAATTCTGGCCACAAAAGTGATGGAAAAGATGTTTCAAGGGGTCTAACACCTGGAGGGCGGCATGGCGGAGTGGGGTACACACCAAAAGTCCCGGGGAAAATTACGAATTTGACGCAAAGCAGGGTTATAATCCCTAAAAGGCAGAAATAACATTGCATTCCTAAATTGGAGGCATATAAAGTGCTTGAAAACATCTTGCGTGTGTAGACATGGCTCAGCAGGTAGTGTAAGTAGTGTACTGCTTCACACTGACAGACCAAACTCACTGGGTAACGCTGCGCAAACAGCTGTTTGTGTAGTGACGGCCGTGCTGGACTGGTGCACATGATGGCGAGAGTGCAGGCGATGGCGGATTTCAAGCCCACATGGTCAGGCTGATTTAGTTAAATGACAGAACAACAGTGACTGAGTGTCCAGCTGATCGAATTTGGTCTGTCCACAATGAAGCAACAACCTTATTATCTTCTTGGGTCAGGTGTGCCCCCCAACACACTCATATGGCCGGTCATTGCTTCATTGTGATACGCAAGCCCTTTCACCGCGGCAAGGTAACGATCACAAAGGGGAATTGACACATGTACATGCCTTCTGTTTTGTTGTTGCAGCCACAGTGCAGCCAGAAAAATTAGGCAGGCATGTACACGCACCAGAAAAAATTATTATAGCGGCCGCTGCTAGCAGCGGCCTTAAAGATTCAGGAATCCAGCTGGAGTCCTGGACCCTGTTGGTGGTGGTGGAGAAGGCAGTCAAGCAGCCTGCAGGCAGAGATGCTGTGAGGGGACCGACTTAGTCTTGGGGCAGGCAGTCACATGGCGTGCAGGCAGAGATGCTGTGTGTGTGGACTGACTTAGTCTTAAGGCAGGCAGTAGCCCTCCGGGATTCATGCCTCATTAATTTTGATAAAGGTGAGGTACTGAACACTTTTGTGACCTAGGTGACTTCTCTTCTCACTGACAATGCCTCCGGCTGCGCTAAAGGTCCTTTCTGACAGGACGCTTGAGGCAGGGCAAGCCAGAAGTTGGATGGCAAATTGTGACAGCTCTGGCCACAGGTCAAACCTGCACACCCAGTAGTCCAGGAGTTCATCGTTGCTCAGAGTGTCTACATCCGCAGTTAAGGCCAGGTAGTCGGCTACCTGCCGGTCGAGGCGTTGGTGGAGGGTGGATCCGGAAGGGCTAAGGCGAGGCGTTGGACTAAAGAATGTCCGCATGTCCGACATCACCATGAGATCGCTAGAGCGTCCTGTCCTTGCCTGCGTGGACATGGCAGGAGGAGGAACATTACTGGAAGTTGCACCTTTATTCCGTTGGGCTGTGACATCACCGTTAAACGCACTGTAAAGCATACTTCCCAAATTGTGTTGCAAGTGCTGCATCCTTCAGCCTTGTGGTTATTTGGTAACATCTCCGCCACTTTGTGCTTATACCGAGGGTCTAGTAGCATTGCCACCCAGTACAGGTCATTCCCCTTGAGTTTTTTTATACAGGGGTCCCTCAACAGGCTGGACAGCAGGAAAGACGCCATCTGCACAAAGTCGGATACCGACGTACTAGCCATCTCATCTTGCTCTTCCTCAGTGATGTCAGGTAAGTTCTTCTCCTCCCCCCAGCCACGAACAATACCACAGGAAAGGTGAGCAGCACAAGCCCCCTGCGACGCCTGCTGCGGTTGTTCTTCCGCCTCCTCATCTGACTCCTCTTCCCCAGACTCCTCCTCCTCCTCCCCCCTCCTCTGTGATGCCGCAGGTGTTAATGATGCCGCAGGTGATGTTTCCCCACAACTCTTCCTCCTCTTCCTGATCACGCTCCTCTACAGCTTCATCCACCACTATACGCATGGCACGTTCCAGGAAGAAAGCATATGGGATCAAGTCGTTGATGGCGCCTTCACTGCGACTCACCAGGTTTGTCGCCTCCTTAAACAGACACATGAGCCTGCAGGCATTACGCATGAGTGTCCAGTACTTCGGCCAGAAAAGCCCCAGCTCCCTAGAGTATGACCTTTCACTGTAGTTGTACACATACTTGTTGACGGCTTTCTCCTGTTGTAGCAGGCAGTCAAACATGAGGAGCGTTGAATTCCAATGAGTTGGGCTATCGCAAATCAAGCGCCTCACCAGCAAGTTGTTTCTCCGCTGAATATCGGCCAAGCGCGCCATGGCCGTGTAGGAATGCCTGAAATGCCCACACACCTTCCTGGACTGCTTCAGGACCTCCTGTAAGCCTGGGTACTTAGACACAAATCTTTGGATTATAAGATTGAGCACATGTGCCATGCAGGGTACATGTGTCAACTTTCCCAAACTCAAAGCCGAAATTAGATTGCTGCTGTTGTCACACACCACGTTGCCGATCTCCAGTTGGTGCGGGGTCAGCCACTGATCCACCTGTTTGTTCAGAGCAGCCAGGAGAGCTGTTCCAGAGTGACTCTCAGCTTTGAGGCAAGACATGTACAAGATGGCATGACACCGTCATACCTGGCATGCAGCATAAGCCCTGGGGAGCTGGGGGTGTGTACTTGGAGAGGAGATTGCAGCACCAGTAGAGTGGCACTGCCACTCAGCTGAGGAGGAGGACGACAACAGCGAAGAGGGTGTAGCAGGAGGAGTAGGAGAAGAAGGAGAGGAGGTGGCAGCAGGCCTGCCTGCAAGCTGTGGAGGTGTCACAACTAGGTCCGCCGCACAGCCATGTACTCCCTTGCTTGCCAGAGGTCACCAGGTTGACCTAATGTGCCGTATAAGTAATGTACTTGCCCTGAGCGTGCTTTGCAGACCAGGCATCCGTGGTCAGATGGACCCTTGACCCAACGTTGTGTGCCACAGATGACACCACTTGCCTTTCAACATCACGGTACAGTTTGGGTATCGCCTTTTGAGAAAAATAATTGCGGCCTGGTATCTTCCACTGCGGTGTCCCAATCGCCACAAATTTTCGGAAGGCCTCAGAGTCCATCAGCTGTAACAGCTGGCAAGCTAACAGTTCCACCAAGCCAGCTGTCAGACGCCGGGCAAGAGGGTGACTGGCAGACATAGTCTTCTTGCGCTCAAAGATTTCCTTCACGGACACCTGGCTGCTGCTGTGGGCAGAGGAGCAGGAACCTCTCAAGGTGAGAGGCGGAGTGCAGAAGGGTGGCTGTGAAGGTGCAAGGGAGAAAGCGGCTGAAGATGCTGCACCTGAAGGAGGAAGAGGAGGCGGAGGGTGGCTTTGCTGTTGAGTGCTGCTTTTCCTCAGGTGGTCATCCCATTGCCATTTGTGCTTTTTCATCATGTGCCTTCGTAAGGCAGTTGTCCCTATGTGGGTCTTGGTCTTTCCACGAGTCAATTTTTGGTGGCAGAGAGTACAGATGGCATTGCTCTCATCTGAAGCAGACACACAAAAAAAAGTCCACACCGCTGAGCCCTGGAATGATGGCACTTTGGTGGTGGCGGCAGCAGCTGACCTTGAAGGGCATGTTGGCTGGCTGTCCATAGGTGGCGATACATGGCGCCGGACACTGCCACGAGCTGTTTCTGACGACGAGCTCCCCCTGCTTCTTTCAGCAACTCGTCTCCTCCTACTCCTCTCTGACTCCCCCTCTGAATTGTCCCCCTGTTCATCTTGTCTATTGGGAACCCACATGACATCCATGGCAGTATCATCATCATCTATATACAATGAGATATGCACACCATGCAATTTTGGTTGCAAAAAGAGAGTATATTGTATAAAAGATATAACACGGACTACACAATAAGTCAGAAGGACTATACAATCAAAATCATGTGTAAAATACAATATAGTGTACAGGTGCATAAATACAGCAATGTCCACATTTGAATACAAACATATGTGAAGATCAGGAGAAAATCTTAACCTCTATATCTATAGAGGTGCAGCGTCTATGGACAATCTGAGTCAAGTATCCATTAGTGGGCACATTACATGTAAAAAAAAAGTCCTTGGGATAATCAAATGCAAATGGTATGAGGCATATCAGATAGTTCAACACAGCATGGTTAAGGGGCAAACCCCGCCAAGTATTACCCAGACAGATGGCGTTGTTTCGAACAACAGAGTTTTCTTTCTGAATGGGTGCAAGCAGATGCGGCAAACTGAAGCAGTAATGGCCATCATGTGCGTATCTCATTGTGTGTGTGTGTGTGTATATATATATATATATATATATATATATATATATATGGTTCATTGTTATTTATGAGGCAGCACCCAGAATCATTTTAATTGATTACTATTGAACGCATAACGTTTAAATTTGAGGTGTGCATCCTCACTTGTCTTTTTCCAGTATCATCATCATCCACAGCTTCGCTTGTATCAGACACCTCCAAAACTGCACCAACAACAGGTACTTCATCATCCTCACACCTTAGGTCCATACTGGCGCTAAACTCAGACATATGAGGTGGTGGTGTAACATGCTTAGCGCCCCCATCTTGTAAAAATAATGGCTGTGAATCAGTTAATTCCCCCCAAATAACTCCTGCGAAGGGTCAAATAGAGCTGATGTGGTGCTAGTAGTAGCAGTGGTGGCTTCGGAGAAAGATATGTCACGGTTCCGTGCGGAAGCAGAGAAAGATGAGGTGTTCTGTGTTAAATAGTCAACTACGTCCTGGCAATCTTGGGAGTTGATGGCACGTGCCTTCTGAACACTGTACTTTGGTTCAGGGCCGCACAAAATCACGTCAGCACGACCTCGAACAGACCTGCCGGGTGGCCTGCCTCTGGCTCTGCCTGATGATGAAGTGAAAGGTATGCAATGACTTCACTAATACAATGTGCAGTCACACAGGTGCAGTAAAGAGGTTGCAGTGACTGCTGGTATAACAATGTGCAGTCACACAGGTGCAGTGAAAAGGTATGCAGTGACTGGTGGTATAATACAATGTGCAGTCACACAGGTGCAGTGAAAATGGATTAACTGAGTGTTGGTATATAAAACAGCGTGCGGTCACACAAAGGTGCAGTAAACAGGTATGCAGTGACTGGTATATAAAACTGCGTGCTGTCACACCGATGCAGTGAAAGGTATACAGTGGCTGGTATTACAATACAATGTGCAGCTGTCACACAGGTGCAGTTAACAGGTATGCATGGACTGGTATATAAAACAGCATGCGGTCACACAGAGGTGCAGTGAACATGTATGCAGTGACTAGTATATAAAACTGCATGCTGTCACACAGGTGCAGTGAAAGGTGTACAGTCACTGGTATTACAATACAATGTGCAGCTGTCACACACACAGGTGCAGTGAAAAGGTAGGCACTGCCCAGCACAGCAATTAGCAAGAACCAGCTGCGACAGACAGGGCTGTATATGCAGTGTCAGTGGGCCACACACACACACACACACACACACAAAAAAAAAACACATCACAAGAACATTAGCTCTCAGAAGAGCTGTTTTGGTGGTGCTTTTCAGCAACAACATCAGCAAGGAGCAAACTAACAGACCTCCTAACTATCGCTTTCCCAATTTAGCCCAATTATGTAGTATAGGGGGCGGGTCAAACCACCATAAAGTTTGTGATCGATGCAAACGTTGCACAAATAAGTTTGCATGCGAACCGTTCGGGACATCTCTAATCAAGAACGCAGAGACAGCAGGAAACAAGGACTGTCCTAATTGGCCTTTGCTATTGTGAATGGACTTGATAACCTGTTATAATTGTTTCATCTGTGACTGTCTCCATAAATATTTGGCGTTATTGGCTATTGTGTAATTTAAGATCTGCACCCAACATGGACATATCTCCTAAAGCGCAATACTCCGGGCTCTTTTACACTACATGCGAGTCCGATTCTTGATGCGATTAAAAGAAGTCTTGCATGCTGCGTTTTTTTTGGGGGGGGGAGGGGGGATTCTTCTGGTGTTGCTAGCAGCCAATGAACATTGCAAATTGGAATCGTGATTGGTAGTGTAAAAGAAGCCTTATACTGTTTATGCATACACATGCATTTTAAATTGTACAATTTTCCACGATAGTGGTCCTTTAAACTAGCGTGTGTACAATGCTCTAGCCCTCCCTGTTATCCAGAAAGGTTTTGAGATGAACCGAGATTTAAAGGGACCCTGAGCAGGTAACTCGACGTCCTCTGGGTCCCCTGGGTCACCAGGTTTCCATTTTTGGTCATCCAAAAGTTAGTGTTGTCTCGCACTCACTACTGGACCAAATCTTAAAGGGAAACTGAAGAGAGAGGTATATGGAGGCTGCCATATTTATTTCCTTTTAATCAATACCAGTTGCCTGGCAGCCCTGCTGATCCTCTGCCTCTAATACTATTAGCCATAGCCCCTGAACAAGCATGCAGCAGATCAGGTGTTTCGGACTTTAAAGTCAGATCTGACAAGACTAGCTGCATGCTTGTTCCTGGTGTTATTCAGATACTACTGCAGAGAAATAGACCAGCAGGGCTGCCAGGCAAACTGGTATTGATTAAAAGGAAATAAACATGGCAGCCTCCATATACCGCTCTCTTCAGTTCCCCTTTAAGAGGGGGTGCTACAGATGAAAAAAGGGGAGAACACCCTCTGTAAATCTTCAAATAAAGCAGGAAGCTGGCTTATGCCGTATGTATCTTTATTCGTTTTGTGTATAAAAACATCAACATTTCGGAGCCACGTAGGACTCTCTTATCAAGGCAACATTTGCTCATAGGCAATCATCTCTCTACCGCAATGTGTCAATCACCCTGTAATGTCCAATTGAAAAGAATGGGAGTTAGAGCTCCTCTCAGCAGTTGCTGCTGCCAGTTTAAATCATATTGTGTCCTGCGAGTGCTGAGAGCAAATGTTGCCTTGATAAAGGGGTCCTATGTGGCTCCGAAATGTTGCCATTTTTATACACAAAACAAATAAAGATACATATTGGATGTTCCAGCTTCCAGTTTTGGTTGTCTGCTCGGGGTCCATTTAAATGTGGATATCTGTGTATATCTGTTGGATCCTGCTTTAGGTATAGTACAGTTGCTGCAAATTGTAGGAGTTAAAAATAATACTTGTTGGCATCCCTGCCTGGTTGCCACATCACATACACACGCTTCAACAAATGAGCCCAGTTTATCTAACCCATAACAGCCAATTAGAAGTAACCCTTCATGCTTTTGATGCTCTGAAGGGTATCTGGTTGCCATGGTATTCTGCACCACCTCAGTTTAGGAGCCTGGATTGGATGTGGCCTCCTGGTAGACCGCATGCATTGTGCTACTGCTACTGTGATCACACTGAGAATCACTACAGCACAGGACTGCAATTTGCTTGTATACAAAGAACAGAAAACGGTAATATCGTACAGGTCTAAGTTGCGTGTTGGTGAAGCCGGTGTATCCAGGGTGAGATGCCTGATGGTGGGTTCCTGTTGGGGCATCGGTGCAGGCAGTACAGGATAAGCTGGGTATGGTATATAGTTTCCGGAAACTGCTGGGTATGGCTCATAATGGTGATGGTACACCAGTGGCTCGTCATCCTCAAGTTGCACTGGGACCATACTGGGCTGTAAAGAAGAGAAGACACATGATATGGCAAGAACTACTGACTTCCCAAACATATTCATCTACTTTCATAAGTAACACCCAAGTCAAAAACCGGAAGACTCACTGATAGGGAAAGTCTCGCTTGCACCTATGGGTTTGGAAAAGCCATAGAAATGAATGCAGGGGTATCCAAAACATAGGCTGGCTGCATATGATGGTGTTCAGAAAGCTGCAGCATCATGCCGGAAATCAGCAACTGGCAGATCAGCAGAGGAAACAAGCAACAGGCAGGAGCAAAGGCGAGAACCAGTGGACAATCAACCCAGAAGAGGTACCAAGTGTCAGTAATAGGTGTATAATCAGACCAGTGAAGGCACCAGGCAGCAGACAGAAGCAGAGTTGGAATCAGGTCAGAGGTCAGCAGTAAGGAGGATGGCACAATGATAACAGCAGCATTATCCCCAGGCTCCTTCAGCCAAGTGCTCCACCCGGCTAATTTTGATAAGCGCCCGGCTGTCATCGGTTCGTCTCATCATCCTCCACAGAGTTGCGCTGGCCCTGTATTCCCCTGTCACACCCAACTCGGCTACTTTTTAATGGCACCCGGCTGGAAAAAAATTCTGGGGAGCAAACTGTTATAGTACCAGAAGGCAGGCATGAGCAATATCAAGACCAGTCCTGGACATCAGCTGGGTTAGAAGAGAATGCAAGGAAAGATTGGGACAAACAGGAATCACTGTTCAAAAACAAAGGATCAGATGTAGAGCACTTCACATTTGGATGTAGGATTTAAGTTGTCTTAAAGGACCACTACAGCAAAAAAAAAAAAGTAAGAAGTTAAAATCTGACAGAACTGACAGGTTTTGGGCTAGTCCATCTCCTCATGTAGGATTCTCAGGGTTTTCTAGGTTTTCAAAAGAATTTCCTGAACGTCAGTTTAGCTGCCAAAATAGTAAGATACCAGCCAGCCTCCCTACTCACTTGCACACTATTTTGGCAGTTAGACTTAGCAACTGCAGCTCCGAAAATTCTTTTGAAAACAAAGAACACCCTGAGAATCCCCCATGAGGAGATGGATTAGCCCAAAACCTGTCAGTTCTGTCATATTTTAACTGATTACTTTTTTCGCTGTGGTGGTGTTTTAAAAAGCCCCTTTGGTGCTAAGTCCAGCAAAGAAACCCTCTGGGAGAAATGTAGCTGTGGGCACTACCACAAGCATACATGTTCCCACCAGTGGCCTGATGCACAAAATCTCCGTAATATTGCCGTGCACAGATAGCGTACAGCAATATTACCCATACTATTGGGATTGTGTACCGCGAGCTACGCTATAAGTGCGACCCGCTGTACTTAAATAGCACGATTGTTGCTACAGTAAGGCGTGCTATTGACACTCATTAGTAACGTGAGTTGCCACAGCAACAACTGCACTAGTCAAGTACCATGGGTACACCAATAGCCTAACTCGCGATGGTAAGGGTAATATTGCCGTGTGTCGATAGTAAGGGTAATATTGTCGTGTGTCGATAGTAAGGGTAAGCGTGCCGCGCCGGAAAATGGGGGGATGCGTAGCGCGCCGCGCCGAAAAATAGGGGGATGCGTAGCGCGCCGCGCCGAAAAATGGGGGGATGTGTAGCTCGCTGCGCCAAAAAACGGGGGGCTGCGGCGCCGAAAAATGGGCGTGGCCATGACATTGTATGGGCGAGGTTAACATAATGATGTAACAGCGAGGCATAAGAAAGCATTGTTTACGCCATGATGTGGTCAAACAAGGTTTCGCATCATGGATGTGCAGAAACTGTGTGATGCTATTTAATAGTATACAGTAACCCCAAAGCAGCAAACATAGCCAACTATGACAATTAAATAATAAATGCAGCAACAGCTACCCCAGACACCAGAAAATAATGTGAGCAACATGTCAGCACAAAATAAACGCAAAGGGGGCAACATGTCAGCACAAAATAAACGCAATGGGGGCAACATGTCAGCACAAAATAAACGCATTGTGGGCAACATGTCAGTACAAAATAAACGCAATGGGGGCAACATGTCAGCACAAAATAAACGCAATGGGGGCAACATGTCAGCACAAAATAAACGCAATGCGGGCAACATTTCAGCACAAAATAAACGCAATGGGGGCAACATGTCAGTACAAAATAAATGCATTGTGGGCAACATTTGAGCACAAAATAAACGCATTGTGGGCAACATTTCAGCACAAAATAAATGCATTGTGGGCAACATGTCAGCACAAAATAAACGCTATGTGGGCAACATTTCAGCACAAAATAAACGCATTGTGGGCAACATGTCAGCACAAAATAAACGCATTGTGGGTAACATGTCAGCACAAAATAAACGCTATGTGGGCAACATTTCAGCACAAAATAAACGCATTGTGGGCAACACGTCAGTACAAAATAAACGCAAGGGGAGGCAACATGTCAGCACAAAATAAACGCTATGTGGGCAACATGTCAGCACAAAATAAACGCTATGTGGGCAACATGTCAGTACAAAATAAACACATTGCGGGCAACATTTCAGCACAAGATAAATGCATTGCGGGCAACATGTCAGCACAAAATAAACGCATTGCGGGCAACATGTCAGCAGAAAATAAATGTATTACGGTCAACATGTCAGCACAAAATAAACGCATTGCGGGCAACATGTCAGCAGAAAATAAACGCAATGCGGGCAACATGTCAGCACAAAATAAACGCAATGTGGGCAACACCTGGGGGGAAAAAATAATTACTCACCTGACAGAAGTCTCCTCTGGTGTGCAGCTACCCGGACGATCCTCCTGCAGTCTCCCGCGCTGACAGGCAGAGCAGGGCTATGGCAAGATGGCGCCCGAAGCCCTGTACTGGAGACACAAATAGTCTCCAGTACAGGCCTTCGACAGCCATCTTCCCGTAGCCCTGCTCTGCCAGAAGAGGAAGACTAAGGAGGCTGGAGCGGGGCTGCGGGCAATGAACTAGCTCGGCGTCTATAGACGCCGCAGCCAGTTCATTCAGTATGCTGACCAGAGTCCCGAGGCCGGGACACCCCGCAGCTGAAAGTGGAACGTTTCCCGGGACCTCATGCAGCCTGGGACAGCAGACCCCGAAGGCGGGACGCGTCCGAGGTAAAGCGGGACGTAGGGTCAGCTTACCCTAACTGTTCCATTGCAAGTCTCAGTGCAAGTCCATAGCTCTGTACACACGCTAGACCGCAGTCATTGGAAACAAATGATTAACAACAGTTCGGCCTGAAATCGTTAAAGAAGCGTGTCCCCCACGACCATTTCCGCCGCCCCGGACGTGAAGCTCACGTCCGGTCGGCAGCTCTGCAGCGCTCCCGCGCTTGGGCGTGCTCCCGCCTGCGATCGTGGGCGCGCCCCCGTGTCCGCGTTGTGTCCCCCGGTAGCCCTAGGATCAGTGAAAGGGAACATGGTTCCCGATCACCGATCCCTCTCCCTCGCAGAAAAACCGAAGCGCCTGTGAGGCTTAAGTTCTTATGCCCGGACAGATTTCCGCATCCCCCTTGTACTTCCGCTTAGCGAGAAGTACAAGGAGGGTGAACAAAAATGAAGGTGGCCATCTAATGGCCAAATAGTAAAACTACAGCTACACATTTTTTACATTACAATTTACACACATGGCAACATTAAAAATTAACTGTTTATGTCCCACACCAAAATATTCCCCAAATAAATTTTTTAATGGAAAAAAAAATTACAATTGAAAAAAAAAAAGGACATAAATAGTTACCTAAGGGTCTGAACTTTTTAAATATGCTTTTGAAGGGGGTATACTAAAACATTTTTTAAATTATAAGCTTGTAAATAGTGATGGGCGCAAAACGGAAACAATGCACCTTTATTTCCAAATAAAATATTGGCGCCATACATTGTGATAGGGACAAAATTTAAATGGTATAATAACCGAGACAAACGGGCAAATAAAATACATAGGTTTTAATTATGGTAGCATGGATTATTTTAAAGCTATAATGGCCGAAAACTGAGAAATAATGAATGTTTTCCATTTTTTTCTTATTAATCCTGTTAAAATGCATTTACGGAAAAGTGGCTCTTAGCAAAATGTACCGCCCACAGAAAGCCCAATTAGTGGCGGAAAAAACAAGATATAGATCAATAAATTGTGATAAGTAGTGATAATAAAGTTATTAGCGAATGAATGGGAGGTGAAAATTGCTCCGATGCATAGGTGAAAAATCCCCACGGGCTGAAATGGTTAGCCAGATTATTGTACACATAGAGTTATCTGTCCTGGCGGATCAATTCGGGTGATAATTGGCATCAGTCATTTGTACCAGACGACGAACCATTCACACTTGCGAATCTCGCATATCCGGGGTCCTCATGTTCGCACTTCCAGTAACAATTTAATAAGAAGACCGTTGTTGTGCTGTTGCTGAATTCAAATGTGCACCCAGGCCTGGATTTACATCACAAGAGCCTATAGGCACAGATCTCCTGGCATGCCAGACTTCCCCCTCCATGAACCTGCAAACCCCGCCGAATCACAGCACAAGTGTCCTGGCTGTCCCAGCTGTCACTTTTCCCTTATATACCATGCCTGCCATAGGTAGTTGCAGGTGCCTTTTAGTATTAGGTAGCCAGAGGAACCCTAAACATTAGGTAGCTAAAGGTTCCCCCGACTGAAGGGAGATCTCATCAGTGGAATGCTGAAAGCAGGGTGAGTAACCTCTCCTTTACACTTTGATTAGGATTAGGGAATGAGGGAGGGAGCCGCCTCTCCATCATCAGGCGCCTGTAGGCACGAGCCTACAGTGCCTTATGGTAAATCCAGTCCTGTGTGCACTGATATCATTCGCTAGTCGTCGTTTTATGACAACCGTGATCTAACATGTACAGAGCTGATCAGTCTGTTCACCGGTAAAGAAAACAGCACTATTTATACTAAAGAACAAGGGCAAGGATGCAAAACCATATCCACATACAGTAGAACAGGGGTCGAGTCCTGCGTGGACGTGGGTGAACGGCGTCCACCCACTTTTTCTTCAGAGTGAACGCCGTTCACCCTGGCTTGTGTGGAGGGAGCAGCGCAGAGAAGGCGAGCTATGGGGACAGCGAGGATGGGCGGACATCTCCCCCCCCCATCCCTCACCTTCGTGCTCCCCTTCCTGCCTCTCCCCTCCAGCGTTTTGAAATGTCGGGCCCGGCGGCGAAAGTGGGTGGAGACTTTCCGCCTTCTTCCAGCCGCAAGGGACGCTCCACTCTGTGTGCGGCTAGAAGACCAGACTAGCCGCACACAGAGCGGAGCGTCCCTTGCGGCTGGAACGAGGTAAGTCTCCGCCCACTTTCGCAGCCGGGCCCGACACTTCACAACACTGGAGGGGAGAGGCAGGAAGGGGAGCACGAAGGTGAGGGATGGGGGTGGGGGGGGGGTGGGGAGATGTCCGCCCATCCCCGCAGTCCCCATAGCTTTCCTTCTCTGCTCCCTCCACACCTGGCTACCTGGGCACATATACCCCTGCCTACATATACTGGGGACATATACCCCTGGCTACATATACTGGGGACATATACCTGTGGCTACCTGGGCACATATACCCTGCCTACATATACTGGGGACATATACCCCTGGCTACCTGGGCACATATACCCCTGCCTACATATACTGGGGACATATACACCTGCCTACATATACTGGGGACATATACCTCTGCCTACATATACTGGGCATATATACCCCTGGCTACATATACTGGGCACATATACCCCTGCCTACATATACTGGGCATATAAACCCCTGCCTACATATACTGGGCATATATACCCCTGGCTACATATACTGGGCACATATACCCCTGCCTACATATACTGGGCACATATACCCTTGCCTACATATACTGGGCATATATACCCCTGGCTACATATACTGGGCATATATACCCCTGGCTACATACACTGGGCATATATACCCCTGGCTACATATACTGGGTATATATACCCCTGCCTACATATACTGGGCTTATATATCCCTGGCTACATATACTGGGCACATATACCCCTGGCGACATATACTGGGCACATATACCCCTGCCTACATATACTGGGCATATATACCCCTGGCTACATATTCTGGGCATATATACCCCTGGCTACATATACTGGGCATATATACCCCTGGCTACATATACTGGGCATATATACCCCTGGCGACATATACTGGGCATATATACCCCTGGCAACATATACTGGGCATATATACCCCTGCCTACATATACTGGGCATATATACCCCTGGCTACATATACTGGGCACATATACCCCTGACTACATATACTGGGCACATATACCCCTGCCTACATATACTGGGCACATATCCCACTGGCTACATATACTGGGCACATATACCTCTGCCTATATATACTGGGCACATATCCCACTGGCTATATATACTGGGCACAAATACCCCTACCTATATATACTGGGCACATATACCCCTGGCTATATATACTGGGCACATATACCCCTGACTACATATACTGGGGACATATCCCACTGGCTTCATATACTGGGCACATATACCCCTGGCTACATATACTAGGCAACTATACCTCTGGCTACATATACTGGGGGCTACTATACTCATGGCTACTTATACTGGGGACACCTATAGACCTGGCTACCTATGCTGGGGGTACCTAATTTGGGGGAACTGCTGTCAGATTATCTGCATTTTTGTGGAACCGCTGTTATGTATTTTGGGGAACAGCTGCCAGATTATGTGTATGTTAGGGGAACAGCTGCTGCCAGATTACGTGTATTTTGGGGAACTGCTGCCAGATTGTGTATGTTTGGGGGACCACTACTGCCAGATTATATGTCCTTTGGGTGTTACGTGTATTTTGGGTGATCCGCTGCCAGGTTTTGCGTATTTTGGGGAACTGCTTCCAAATTATGTGTATGTTGGAACTGCTGCTGCCACATTATCTATTTTGGGAGAACCACTGCCATATTATCTGTATTTTGGAGGAACTTCTACCAGATTATGTGTCTTTTTGGTGAAATGCTGTCAGATTACATCTATTTTTGGGGGGATACACTACGGCAGAGCTCAAACTTCCTCGGCAGACCTTTTACATCACTGCTAAGGTCATGTATATTTGGCCCCACCCATGACCACGCCCAGAGTGTGATTGACCACGCCCATTTTTCTGCGCGCAGCGCAGCCGCAGGAGTTCTCCAAGTGAGTCCACTCACTTCTTTTCCCAGGACTAGACCCCTGCAGTAGAATGCCTCTGTAGTAAACTGCAAGGGACCGGGAAAAGTAGTTTACTAGGCAGTAGCGCGCCCCATTGCTGTATGCACCGATGTATCCCAGCTGTAAAGAAATGAGAGGCCACCTACCACTGGGGTTGGTTGCGTTGGCCCATATCCAAAGCTAGAGAGAGCTGACATTGTCATGTTGTTCATTATGACCTGATGCATCTGGGCATTCTGGATCATCATCAGATCAACCAAGTCTGCAGACAAAAGATATATTTTTAGCGTGGCATAAAAACATTAATTTTGTAAGGCTTGCATGATTTCATACAAAGTGTTATCATTTAGCATGGTGCCTTCATAGAGATCTGCTCAAGGAAGTAAGTGGCCTACAGTGCATAGAGGGAAGTGGTGAGCATGGGGGGGGGGGGGGGGGGGGGGCAGGGGCATGACTATGCTGGACCTGGCCCTGGTCCCCCTGCAGAGATCTGTCGGCAGCAGATTTGCACTGCAGTGATCCTGCCTCCCCCAGCACTCACACTGACCTCTCCCTCCCCCAGCATCTTTCCCTTCCCCAATGGCACCCTTCCTGTCCCTAGCAGCTCCCACAGTGACCTCCCTCAGCACCTAAACTGACCTCTCCCTCCCCCAGAACACACAATGACCATACCTCCCAACATTTTAAAATAGGAAACCGGGACACTGGCCACACCCCTAACCACACCCCCTAACCACACCCCCAACACACGCCTACCATGGTTTTTTTAAGATTTTTCTTTTAATTAATTTTTATGCCCTTATATTTTTTTTTTACCAATAGCCTCATACACCCTGCCCGTGGGTGGGGAGGAGAGTGAGGATGGGTGCCACTGCAAAAAAAAAATGATCGAGGCACCAGCCGCGCCTGTGATATGCGGGATGGTGGCCATTGCATTACCACCTCCCTCCCTCCTTCCCTTGAGATCTGCCCCCCCGTGTCCCCGTTAGCAGAGTGCGCAGGGAGCGGAGCGGGCTGTCATTACCTGCGTCCATGCACGGGTACCGATGTCTGCATCCAGCTTCCTGCTTCCTGTGACGTCACAGGAAGCAGATTGAAGCTGGACATCGGTACCCGTGCATGGATGGACGCAGGTAATGACAGCCCGCTCCGCTTGCTGCGCACTCTGCTAACGGGGACACAGGGGGGGGCAGATCTTAAGGGAAGGAGGTGGTAATGCTATGGCCGCCATCCCGCATATCACAGGCGCGGCTGGTGCCTCGATCATTTTTTTTTTATCCACTGCCCACTGCCGCCCGGGACTTGGGGGGCTCATACCGTGACAGCGGGAGAGCCCCCCCAAATCGTGACGGTCCCGACGAGATCGGGACGGTTGGGCCCTCTGAATGACTTCCCCTTCCTGCTGCACCCACACTGACCTCTACTTCTTCCAACATCTACCCACACCCCTTCCCCCCATAGCTGGCACCCAGTACTCATAGTCACATGACACCAAGTACCTGCACCCAGGCCTGACATTGCACCCAGTACTCACACTTACACACAGCCTTCCACATGGCAATCAAGCACCCACTTAACCAGTACCCACATTTAAAACCCACATAGCAATCAATTCCCACCCAAAGCCAGCACCCAGTACAGGTATGGCACCAAGTATTCCCACCCATGTCACACCCAGTACTTGCACACAGCACCCACACAACGCAAGGAGGTAAGCGAGTAATTGCTACTCCCTCCAGCTCGGTACCCCCTCCCCCCACAGCCAGGCGGGAGACAGGCTGCTTAGCGGAGGATTCAGGAGGCGGAGGAGGATGGCGTGGGACCGATGAGCCTGAAAGGGGCTGGAGGAAGCCCCAGGTATATATACTTTTTTTTTTAATTTGAATAATCTCAAGCAGAGGCGTAACAATTGACCCTGCAAGGGATGCAGTTGCAGGGGGGCCCAGAAGCCACAGGGGGGGGGCTGTTCTTAGAGACTGACAACTAAGGGTAAGGAGAGGAAATACTTTCTGCACTCTGCACAATTGTTCTAATGACTGCACCAGGCTCAGGCACTGATAACGAATTAGTCAAAGTTTTCTAGACAAAGATGTGTAGACAGTCCCTATTCAGTGGACACAGGGAAGGGGCCCCATCCAAAGTTTTGCAGGGGGGCCCAGTGATTTCTAGTTACGCCCCTGATCTCAAGTACTCGTTAACCTTCCATTGAAGCTTGCGTAGAATGTGTACAGCTAAGTTATCACTACTACGACTGTCCCTATACACTCACTGACCCATTATAGTGGGAGGTTTGTTTAAAGCTGTGTTTAGTGACTAAGTAAGAGATATTGGGCTTGATCCCATTCACTATTTCTCCTAAATTTTCTCCTAGGATATTATTTTTATCTTCTGTTTAAAATACATTTTTTGATCTCTACAATTGAGAAATTACCCAAAAATAGGTCAAGAAGTACTGTCAAAATTAGTCCGAGTATGTTCTTGTTTGCTGGTGGCTTAAAGGGCATTTTACTGATAAGACAAAAAATAACACCTAGGAGAAAAAAACTTAAGAGAAGTGAATTGGATCGGGCCTATAGTGTCTTCTGCACGGACTGGTTAATCAGTTTATCCTAACATGCCACCCTTATCCCTTAACCTCCCTAGCGTTTTGATTCGGTGCGGCGCACGGCCGCGGGAGGGTTTTTGTGACCGAATTTTGTTTTTTTCATGTAGCTAGCCTATCGCTAGCTACATCATTCCCCCCATCCCTGCTCTCTCCCACCCACCCTTCCAATCGCCTCCGGCGTGAATATCTATCAGGAAATCCTGTGCTGAATGGGATTTCCTGCAGGGCTTCCCCCGTCGCCATGGCGACGGAAGGAATGACGTCATCGACGTTGTGATGTCACAGGGAGTCCCGATTCACCCCATAGAGCAGCCTGGCGGTGATTGGCCAGGCTGCGCAAGGGGTCTGCGGGGGGGGGGGGCCCTCTTTTGCGCCGAGTAGCGGCGAATCGGCGGCGAGTGGCGGCGATCGGGTAAGACGTGCAGCTAGCAAAGTGCTAGCTGCGTGTATGAAAAAAAAATTATGCAAATCGGCCCACCAGGGCCTGAGCAATCTACCGCGGCGTTACTGAATGAGCTGAGCTCGTCCGTAACGCCCAGGTGGTTAAAGAGACACTGAAGCGAAAAAATATATGATATAATGCTTTGTATATGTAGTACAGCTAAGAAATAAAACGTTAGGAGCAGAGACATAAGTCTAATATTGTTTCCAGTACAGGAAGAGTTAAGAAACTCCAGTTATCTATGCCAAAGAGCCATTGAGCTCCACCACTTTCAAAGTCGCATAGAGCTCTGTCTTCTGAAGCTTATTATCTCAACTGTCAGTCATTGTATTCTACAGAAGACAGTTCAAAAGTTCACTAGCCTACTCTGTAAAATCATTTACAATGCTGAGTAGTGTGCAAATTGCAAATATTAGAGAATGATGTAATGTTGTAAAAAAAACAACGACTATATAACTGAAAAATAAAATGAGAATATTTTCTTTGCTACTAATGTTCTAGTAATTATGCACACTACACAAACAATTCATTATATCATAATTTTATTTTTCGCTTCAGTGTCTCTTTAAAAGATACATCCGATGTAAAAAAAAAAAAAAAAAAAGAAGACAAAAACCAGATCGACTTACCTGGGGCTTCCTGCAGATCGGTTATCTGTCCCTCGCCGCAGCCCCGTGTTCCCCTCCGTTGCAGATGTTTTCTGCACCTGCACGACCGTGCTGCTCACGGTTGTGCTCCCGTAGCTGGGAGTGTTCTGCGCAGGCACATTGCTTCTGGCGAGGTCGGCATCTGCAACGGAGGAGACTGCGGACCGGGCCCCCGGCTGGAAGCGGAGCTGCAGCAAGAGACAGACAGGCTGCCGGGGGCTGGAGGAAGCCCAAGGTAAGTAGATCTTGGTTTTTTTTTTCCCTGCACCTGTCCTTTAAGCTATGTGTTCACCAGCAAGACTGCCCCCTAATGTCTGAAGGTCTTGCCATTTTAAAAAGAGGCAACAAAGGCTAGGTTTTGTGGCGTTAGATTGTTTTTACAATCAAGTGCCGGCGGGTCAGCTCTTCTGCACCTCCATGTCATCTGGTGCGTAATGCGCCTGCGCAGTAGTTGTGCACAGGTACAGTACGCGCCAGATGACGTGGGCGCACAGGCACAGAAGAATGTGTCCAAGACATCTGGTGCGTACTGCGCCTGCCACCAACTACTGCGCAGGCGCAGTACGCGGCAGATGACACGGACGTGCGGCCACGAGTGCCTGCACAGGCGCAGAAAAAGACGACCCGTCTGTGAGTCGCAGATCATTATGGCCAGCGGGACACCGAGGAGGACAGAAATGGCTGCTAGGGACTGGAAGAAGCCCCAGGTGAGTACATAGATTGTATTCGTTGCCTCAGTAGTCCTTTACGATAGCAACAAACAGGTCAATAATAGTCTAGCCCAGCAAGCGATAGAGCTCTCCCGGAAATAAATTTAGTAGTAGCGATTGTTCCTGCTAACGTTGTATTGCTCAGTGCAGTGCAAAAGTGTTCTGTCATCATTATTATTTTTTATTTATATAGTGCCAGCATATTCCGCAGCGCTTTACGATAAGGGGAACATGGGTACAACCAAAAAATGTACAGCAGAGTCTCAAACAGCACAAGTATTGCAACAAAAAACGTTAAACATATGGAGGAGGATGATCATGATGATCATTCTCCCACCACTCCTCTACTGCCCCACTCAAGGAAAATTTACCAACATGCCTAATCGCGCTTTCGATGAATCAACAATCTTCTGACCACAGTCAGACATTTATAGTTAGAATGAGCCTACAGTCTGTAGACCTCTGGGCAGATTCCTCTACCCTTACCCTGAGCACTGGAGTGCCACAGGGCTGTGTATTAGGTCCTCTCCTCTATGCACCAATGACTGCCAACCTAAATCAAACATAATTGTTACATTTATTGGGCTTATACCAGACAACGAGGAAGCTGCATACAAGGAAGAAGTTAGGAGCCTGACTGCATGGTATGACATTAACAACCTGATATTACAGTTGTGTTCAAAATTATTCAACCCCCACTGAAATTGAGTGTTTTGGCCAGTTTGACATTGATTTTGTTCATTTCAGTCATCTTTTTACAATTAAATCAAAGAGGCACCCCCAAGTGACATTCATTCTTAGTACTTAGTACAACATCCTTTTCCAGTTATAACAGCTTTTAAACGTGAAGCATAGCTTGACACAAGTGTCTTGCAGCGATCTACGGGCATCTTAGCTCATTCTTCATGGGCAAAAGCCTCCAGTTCAGTCACATTCTTAGGCTTGAGCGCTGCAACTGCTTTCTTTATGTCCCACCAGAGGTTCTCAATCGGATTTAAGTCTGGTGACTGTGATGGTCACTCCAAAATGTTCCAGCCTTTAATCTGCAACCATGCTTTAGTGGACTTGGAGGTATGCTTGGGATCATTGTCCTGTTGAAAGGTCCAACGTCTCCCGAGCCTCAGGTTTGTGACGGACTGCATCATATTTTCTTCCAATATCTCCTGGTACTGAAGAGAATTCATGGTACCTTGCACACCCTGAAGCTTCCCTGTACCTGCAGAAGCAAAACAGCCCCAAAGCATGATTGACCCCCCCGCCATGCTTCACAGTAGGCAAGGTGTTATTTTCTTCATAGGCCTTGTTCTTCCTCCTCCAAACATAGCGTTGATCCATGGGCCCAAACAGTTCTAATTTTGTTTCATCAGCCCACAGAACACTACCACAAAAGAAAGGAGCGAGTGTGGCATGCTGCTTAGCACGCCATGGCGTGTAATGCCAGGTATAGTGCCCCCAGTATAGGTAGCATAGTTGCCCCCGTAAAGTTAGCCTAGTATAGGTAGTAAAGTTGCCCCCAGTTTAGTTAGCTACTAAAGTTGCCCCCAGTATAGGTAGTATAGTTTCCCCCAGTGTAGGTAGTATAGTTGTCCCAGTGTAGGTAGTATAGTTGCCCCAGTATAGCTAGTATAGTTGCCCCCAGTGTAGGTAGTATAGTTGCCCCCGGTGTAGGTAGTATAGTTGCCCCCAGTGTAGGTAGTATAGTTGCCCCCAGTGTAGGTAGTATAGTTGCCCCCAGTGTAGCTAGTGTAGTTGCCCCCAGTGTAGCTAGTATAGTTGTCACCAGTATAGTTGCCCCCAGCATAGGTAGTATAGTTGCCGCCACCAGTGTAGATAGAATAGTTAGCCCCAGTATAGATAGTACAGTTGCCCCCAGTATAGCTAGTATAGCTGCCCCCAGTATAGGTAGTATAGTTGCCCCCAGTGTAGGTAAAATAGTTACCTCCAGTATAGATGGTATAGTAGCCTCAGTATAAATAGTATAGTTGCCTCAGTACAGATAGTACAGTTGCCTCAGTATAGATAGTATAGTTGCCCCCGGTATGGGGGAAGCTTGGAAGGAGGGTCAACGGGGACAGCAGCGGAGAGGGGAGCCAGACCCCCCACCTCTCTCACCTGGGTCCTCCTCCTTCTTGCGCTTCTCCCTTCAGATTAGCGCAGCAGACAGCAGTGGGAGAGGAATTACTCACCTGCTTCCTGTGTTCCAGGTGATGGCACGCAGCGTCATTGTCACGTGAACTAGTCTCCACCATCTCCACCACTTACTATGCTTCCTGATTAGCCGAAGCACAGTGAGCGGTGGAGAAGGCGGAGACTAGTTCACATGACGATGACACTGTGCGCCATTCACCTGGAACGCAGGTGAGTAATTCCTCTCTCGCCGCTCCTGCCTGCCGCGCTAATCTGGAGGGGGAAGCGCAAGGAGGGGACCCAGGTGAGGGAGGTGGGGGGTCTGGACCCCCTTCCCGCCGCTGTCCCTGCTGCCCCTCCTTCTTTTGCTGCTTACCCCTCCTGCAACATGGCCTCTGTGGAAGGCCTTGGTGACACCCCCTGGGACGTCCGTCACTCGGTGCGCTCCACCCTTCTGCACCCAATGGCAGGAACGCTCCTGCTTCCACAGAAGCTGTGGGTTAATTTCTACAGACGCACTACAGAAATTACCTTGGCCAACTGAATGACGGCCTGGTACAAGCACTGAACTACCATCACTGGAGCTTTTTTATAAGACTTGCTATATGAGAAGGGCCAAAAACATTATCAAGGACAACACTTGTCCTGGAAACACCTTGTTTGACCTCCTTACATCAGGTAAATGATTAGACGTTTTCAGTCAATCCGCAAACACACAAACTGAAAAACAGCTTTTTCCCATCTGTTGTAAACTTATTAAAATCTTATTCTTCTCTGAAACAATTAACACTGTGTAAGTACAACTTCTTTTAAAACATTTGAAATACATGGCATACCGTGTAAAATTCCTCTATTTCCACCCTTTGTTACTATCACTATGTTCCTTACATGCACCATAGGCCTGTCATGAAAAGTAATTTTGTTGTGTTACACAATGACAATAAAGTGCTTGAATCCTGATTGAATCAAAGTAATTAAATAGGCTTAAAGTGTACCTGAGATGAAAATGATAAAAAAAAAAAAAATTTCATACATACCTGGGTCTTCTTCCTGCCCCTTTTGGCCTGATCACTCACTCTGCGCCGTCCTCCGCTTCCTGGATCAGTTGCCGCATGCGCAGTGCGGCCGTGCTCGCTCCCCCTTCTCTCTCCCGTGGCCAGGAGAGTTCTGCGCCCGTGCAATAGTACTGCTCAGGCACAGAAAGCTCCCGGTGACTGGAGGGTCGGCAGGGCAGGCGCACATGGCTGGGCCACGCATGCGCAGTAAGCCCCCACTGTAGGAAGACAGAGGAGCCAGGAGGTGGAGGACGGCACCGAAGGAGCGATCAGGCTGAAGGGGCTGGAGAAAACCCCAGGTATGTATGTTTTTATTTTCCTTTTCATCTCAGGTTCCCTTTAAATCTGGCCACAGAGGAGTGGATATTTTATTCTGCTGGTCTTTTATTTGACTTTTGAATCTGGGAAATACAGTTCCAATAGCAAACAAATTATAAATAAGCATTATTTGCATAACAATGTCGGAACTCGGAAGCGCTTCCATGCGTACTCTCACCTTCTTTAGCATGTCCGTATCTCACAGGGTAAGACAGAGGAGGGATGAAGTCCGCCGGCATCTGCTGAATTATGGTTGGCTGGGGAGGAACCTAAAAATGATACAAAAAAGGAAACTGTAAAATTACACAAGTTGTGTGTTTATTTTACACTCTTGTAGTGATACGCATCTTTCGTTTGTCTTTTGTGAGGTTTTTTTTATGCTTATTAGCTTAACGGGAACCTGAAGGGAGGGGTACCGGTATATGGAGGCTGGCATATTTGTTTTCTTTTAATCAATACCAGTTGCCTGGCAGCCCTGCTGGTCTATTTCTCTGCAGTAGTATCTGAACAACACCAGAAACAAGCATGCAGCTAGTCTTGTCAGATCTGACAATAATGTCAGAAACACCTGATCTGCTGCATGCTTGTTCAGGGGCTGTGGCTAATAGTATTAGAGGCAGAGGATCAGCAGGATAGCCAGGTAACTGGCATTGCTTAGATGGAAATAAATATGGCAGCCTCCATATCCCTCTCACTTCAGTTGTCCTTTAATCAATACTAGTTGCCTGGCTATCCTGCTGATCCCTTGTGTCTGCAGTAGTGTCTGAATCACACAGATGAAACAAGCATGCAGCTATTCTAGTCAGACTTCAGTCAGAGCACCTGATCTGCATGCTTGTTCAGGGTCTATGGCTACAGGTATTAGAGGCAGAGGGTCAGCAGGACAGCCAGGCAACTGGAAATGTTTAAAAAGAAATAAATATGGAAGCCTCCATATCTCTCTTACTTCAGGTGTCCTTTAAAAAAAATACACCAGTCAGGCATGAGACCTGTGCTCTTAAAGTAAACGTTAAGCCTCGTACACACATAAGAGTACTGTCACCTGCAGGGATTGGGATTTGGTCCCTTGGGTGACACTTCCAAGGCAAGTGATGTACAGACACATCACTAGCCTAGAGGAGGGGCAATGTGCAGCACATGACAGGGCAGCTGCCAGCAGGCGGGGTGAGGAGGAGAAGAATGTTCTCAGGGTCGGGTATTACTAATGATCTAGCCTGCTTGATCTTTAGCGACATCGGGGGACACCTGTACACACACTAGATTCTCAAATAAGACAGTTGGTAAAGTGAACGGACAGACGGGCACCACGACAAATGGCTAGTAATGTATAAATGCCACACATTTAGACATTAGGGCAACAACGCCAGGGCTTTCGTTGTTTTCTCAGTTCGTCCAGATATTGCATTGCTGATCGGGCATTCACTTGGCGGCACCGATTTTCATTCGATTCTGATTATAATAATTAATTACAATTGTCAATTGGCCGCCAAACCGCCTGATGTACAGTGGCTTGCAAAAGTATTCGGCCCCCTTGAAGTTTTCCACATTTTGTCAAATTATTGCCACAAACACAAATCAATTTTATTGGAATTTCACATGAAAGACCAATACAAAGTGGTGTATGTCACAAGAGCCCTAGTGGTCAGACCGCAAATTGCCTTCAAATCGGTTTCAGCACACGGATCATGCAAGCTGTGGTCGCAATCGGTGCACGGAAATCGACGGAACTTGGGCAGCAGCCCGACCAGAAGGGAGACTGTGAGGTATGGTAAATACAACTTTACACACTATTTTAGGGTATCTGCCACCACCACTGGTATGGGCCAGTGGACCCTACTGACTAACTATTTCTCGACCTGCAAATAAAAACAATTAAAACACGCTGTATCCTGTCTAGATCAGGGACGGATCAAGACCAAGTTGCGCCTGGGGCAAGGTCATGTTTTGGCGCCTACAGGTCATGTTTTGGCGCCTAAACTGCAATTCACTTTGCCACCTTTTTAAGAATTCTACAAACTGCGCCTGGGGCAAGATACCCGCTTGCCCCCCCCCCCCCTAGATCCATCCCTGGTCTAGATAACAACAATACAATAGTAGCGTCTCTCCAGAGGTCTGGTTCAGTTTGTGCGGCTGAGAAGCAGGGTAGCGGAACAGTGAATGACTTTGATAAAGTCTTTTATTCACAGGCAATATAAATAATTAATATATACAGACAATTATTAAAATCAACAATTATTGAAACATTAATAGCCAGTATGAAAAATAAAAGAAAGGGAGAAAAAATACTTAGTTTCATGGAAAGATGTCCTTTTGTGGGAAGAATCATAAAGTCCTTGGTAAAATCCTTTGTTTCAGCTCAATTTAAAATCCAAGCAAAATGGCTTCAAGTTCCGCAAAGTTCTTTGTTTCAGAGCAAGATTCAAAGTTCAGCAAGATGGCTGCCAACCATGTGTCCTCTGGCTGGCAGCAGACCGTTCTCATACAGATGGAATTTGGAGGACTGAGGGAAGGGCCCCTCGCAGACACTTTTGATGAAGCTGGTTTGGGGGTGTGGCACATCCGGCCCCCCTCTGAATTACCAACCAATGACAGTTCATTTCCTCTGAGAAATTTTAGGTTTTAAACTTGCAAACTGCCGTAACTCACAAACGATACACGTCATATTTAGGGGGATAACAGATTCATACTTGTCGGAAAATACAGATTAATATGACATCAGACATGGCTAGTGCAGCGGACCCTGTTCTTGAGAAGGGTCATACCTCAATAACCGGACGGACTATCGCAATGAATTTCATATCAGTACGATGGCCAGATTTTACCGAATAAGACTATATGAATTTCATAGCTGTGCGATATACAGTTGCCATATAATCAACAAGAGACCATACATCATATGCATTCAGATGGCCCGTGGTCGGTGACGGATAGTCTGGAGTGAAAGCAGGTTTTGAATAGCCCCCTGCTGGGATTAGCTTCCTTGGCTCTGAAAAGACTCCTGGTTTGTTAATTAACATCTGAGTGTTACACCTCTGGCTTAATTAGCAAGTCACAGGCCCAGGTTTCCTGCCAGCTGGTAAAGGGGGGGAAAAAACTGCCTCTTTAAAAAAAACAGGAATGTCAGTCTCTGATTGCTTGCCCGACTACAATCAATGGCAATCGGCGCAATAAACCGATTGCGTTCTAGTTTCTCACGGCTGTTCCGTGACAGTGTACAAGTGGAACGAAAATCATACATGATTCCAAACATTTTTTACAAATAAATAACTGCGAAGTGGAGTGTGCATAAGTATTCAGCCCCCTTTGGTCTGAGTACAGTCAGTTGCCAATAGACATTGCCTGATGAGTGCTAATGACTAAATAGAGTGCACCTGTGTGTAATCTAATGTCAGTACAAATACAGCTGCTCTGTGACGGCCTCAGAGGTTGTCTAAGGGAATATTGGGAGCAACAACACCATCCAAAGAACACACCAGACAGGTCAGGGATAAAGTTATTGAGAAATTTAAAGCAGGCTTATGCTACAAAAAGATTTCCAAAGCCTTGAACATCCCACGGAGCACTGTTCAAGCGATCATTCAGAAATGGAAGGAGTATGGCACAACTGTAAACCTACCATGACAAGACCGTCCACCTAAACTCACAGGCCAAACAAGGAGAACGCTGATCAGAAATGCAATCAAGAGGGCCATGGTGACTCTGGACGAGCTGCAGAGATCTACAGCTCAGGTGGGGGAATCTGTGTATAGGACAACTATTAGTCGTGCACTGCACATAGTTGGCCTTTATGGAAAAGTGGCAAGAAGAAAGCCATAGTTAACAGAAAAGCATAAGTGTAATAGATTGCAGAAAAGCCGCCGTGCGGACTGGCAGCGAGGAGCCTGGTTCCGCGTCCAGCTTGGCGGTTTGCACGCAGCAGGGTGCGTCTGATGTGGCTGGGCCTGTTAGCGCACACAGATTGAGGAATACGCGCGCCCGCGCTGAGAGGCAGAACGTTTATGGCAAACGAGGAGCGATCAGCTGACCAGGTTGGTCAGCTGATCGCAGAGCAAGTGGCCATTGGCTGATCAGCGGTGGGTGGCGCCGGAGAGCGCCGCTCTATATATAGTTATTGCTGGTCAGTCTCAAGTTGTCTGCCGTTGCGAACACTTACGTGAAAGCACTCAGACCATAGTCAGATCCCACAGTGTGTTAGAACCAGGAGGACCTGGGAATTCACACTGTTACTGATTACTGATTACTTCTGTGTACTATTGTGTTATACGTCAGACCACGGACCTCACACCCAAGACTAGGGAAACTGTATTACTATTGTGTTATACTTCAGACTAGTTCCAGGGTGTTGAGACCACGGACCTCACACCCAAGACTAGGGATACTGTGTTACCATTGTGTTATACTTCAGACTAGTTCCAGGGTGTTGAGACCACGGACCTCACACCCAAGACTAGGGATACTGTGTTACCATCGTGTTATACCTCAGACTAGTTCCAGGGTGTTGAGACCACGGACCTCACACCCAAGATTAGGCATTGTTTGATATCTGTTATGACCTATTGCATTCCTGACTATCCTTCTGTTTTCTGATTCGGTAACTACGCATATCTGACTACCTGTTGCCAACCCTGCCTGTCCCTGGTTACCGAATCAGCATTCTGTCTCTGTACCTTATCTGCCCGTGTGTTGCCGACCTGGCCTGCCCGACCTTGTGAGCTATCCCTCTCTATTGAGAGATTAGTCTCCAGTCCTGCTAGTGACGCCCACCCTATAGGTGTCACTTAGCCACTGGGCCTTCCTGCTAGTCAGCCTGGGGCTCCACCCCTTTGGAAGTCTCAGGCTGTTGGAAGGTCTTTGCACTTCCCAGAGGGAGGTATTTCTCATCCTGCCTAGACCACCTGCTCCTTGGGTGGTCTCACTCAAAGTCTTTACTGTTGCACCAAACACTCACACTTTATAGGTGTCCAGAGGTTAGTGATACTTGTATTATTGGTGATTCTGCAGATCATCAATAATCAGGTATATATCTGTATTCTTGGTGATACTGCAGATCACCAATAATCAGATTCTCTCTGTGTGCTGACACCGATCGTTACAATAAGAAGTCCCGTTTGCAGTTTGCCACAAGCCATGTGAGGGACACAGCAAACATGTGGAAGAAGATGCTCTGGTCAGATGAGACCAAAATTGAACTTTTTGGCCAAAATGCAAAACACTATGTGTGGCGGAAAACTAACACTGCACATCACTCTGAACACACCATCCCCACTGTCAAATATGGTGGTGGCAACATCATGCTCTGGGCTGGGGGTGCTTCTCTTCAGCAGGGACAGGGAAGCTGGTCAGAGTTGATGGGAAGATGGATGGAGCCAAATACAGGGCAATCTTGAAAGAAAACCTCTTGGAGGCCCGGTGCACACCAAAACCCGCTAGCAGATCCGCAAAATGCTAGCAGATTTTGAAACGCTTTTTCTTATTTTTCTGTAGCGTTTAAGCTAGCATTTTGCGGTTTTTTGAAGCGTTTTTGGTGTAGTAGATTTCAGATATTGTTACAGTAAAGCTGTTACTGAACAGCTTCTGTAACAAAAACGCCTGCAAAACCGCTCTGAACTGCCGTTTTTCAGAGCGGTGTGCGTTTTTCCCTATACTTAACATTGAGGTAGAAACGCATCCACAATCCAAAAAATGCCTCACCCCGGGAGTATGCGTTTCTGCAAAACGCCTCCCGCTCTGGTGTGACCCACCCCATTGAGATACATTGACCAAGCATATCCGCAGCCGCAAGCGGCTGCAGAAACGCTCAAGAAGCCGCTCGGTGTGCACCAGCCCTCTGTCTGCAAAAGACTTGAGACTGAGGCGGAGATTCACCTTCCAGCAGGACAATGACCCTAAACATAAAGCCAGGGCAACAATGGAGTGGTTTAAAACAAAACATATCCATGTGTTAGTTAGAATGTCCCAGCCAAAGTCCAGATCTAAATCCAATCAGGAATCTGTGGCAAGATCTGAAAACTGCTGTTCACAAATGCTGTCCATCTAATCTGACTGAGCTGGAGCTGTTTTGCAAAGAAGAATGGGCAAGGATTTCAGTCTCTAGATGTGCAAAGCTGGTAGAGACATACCCTAAAAGACTGGCAGCTGTAATTGCAGCAAAAGATGGTTCTACAAAGTATTGACTCGGGGCTGAATAATTACGCTCACCCCACTTTGCAGTTATTTATTTGCAAAAAAATGTTTGGAATCATGTATGATTTTCGATCCACTTCTCACGTGTACACCACTTTGTATTGGTCTTTCACGTGGAATTCCAATAAAATTGATTCATGTTTGTGGGAGTAATGTGACAAAATGTGGAAAACTTCAAGGGGGCCGAATACTTTTGCAAGCCACTGTATAACCTTAACATTATTTTGCATTTCTGTGTTCAGTGTGTTGCCATATTTGAAAAGACATTTTGCTTGTTCGTTTTTTTCAGGTGAAAGTGTAAGGAATTATTTCATTGTAATTTTCCTACTTCCTAGAAATGGTACATTTCTAGAATCCATCCTTGGTGAGCTGTACTGGAATCCACTGGGCTATACTTGGATCCACTTGGCTGTACTGGGATCTACTTGGCCGTACTGGGATCCATATTTGTACCAGTGCAGCTTTTTGTGTGTGTGTTCTGACTTCTGACACCATTATAAGGGTGTTTGCATTCAGAATGATGTTTACCGTAATAATCACCGTAGCATACTTTAAATAGGCATTGTACTGCCATATAGTAGAATACAGTAAATTATTCATTATGTTTGGTTATGAGGCCAGAGGATTCTAGGAGACTAGGCATTATTTTCACGCGCTTTGAAAGTCACAGAAAACCAAAATTAGCTTACCTGGTAATGCTGTTTTTAATAACCCTCCAGGACAGGTGCTTACATATGAGATTAGGCCCCGCTCCCAACAGGAAACACAAAGAACTAGCTCTCTATAAGTTCCACCTCTAACCTCTACCTGCCAGTATGTTACAATTAACTGTTCCGATAGATTATCCTACTTCACACATTACCTACATATCCGCTTATAGTTTAAAGCTTTTTATGACCACATGTTTATACATACAGTTATTTACATGCAACCATAAGTTTTTAGGGTGGGTCACCTGTCCTGGAGGGTTATTAAAAACAGCATTACCAGGTAAGCTAATTTTGTTTTTTTCAAATAACCCTCCAGGACAGGTGCTTACATATGAGATGATATGCAATAAATAACACTAACCTTAGGGAGGGATCACAGCCTGAAGAACCTTTCTTCCAAAAGTCTGTTCCTCTGCCGATAGTAGATCCAACCTGTAGTGTCTGATGAAGGTGTTCACCGTCTTCCAGGTGGCCGCCTTGCAGATTTCGGTTGCCGTCGCTCCAGCTCTGTAAGCCCAGGAAGTTGCAACTGACCTAGCCGAATGTGCTGTTACTTCTCTTGGACATGGAACTCCCTTAAAGAGAATCTGTATTGTTAAAATCGCACAAAAGTAAACATACCAGTGTGTTAGGGGACATCTCCTATTACCCTCTGACACAATTTCGCCGCTCCTCGCCGCATTAAAAGTGGTTAAAAACAGTTTTAAAAAGTTTGTTTATAAACAAACAAAATGGCCACCAAAACAGGAAGTAGGTTGATGTACAGTATGTCCACACATAGAAAATACATCCATACACAAGCAGGCTGTATACAGCCTTCCTTTTGAATCTCAAGAGATCATTTGTGTGTTTCTTTCCCCCTGTTCTCATGCACTCAAGTTTCAGGCTGCTCTTTTCTTCCTGCAAACAGCTTTGCCCTTGTCTGTAATTCTTCAGTATGTGAAAGCCCAGCCAGCTCAGAGGACGATTTATACAGCTTGTAAAAGATAAGCGAGAATAGAGAAGCTGCCCTAAATAAATAATACACAGGCAGTGTGCATAGAGGGGCCTGGAAGGGGGTGTTCATAGCAGAACCACAACACTGAAGAACTTGGCAGCCTTCCAGACACAGGCTGACAAGTCTGACAAGAGAGAGATAAGTTGATTTATTACAGAGACTGTGATAGCAGAAAGTGCTGCAGTAAGCCAGAACAGATTAGAATAGCTTTTGGAACTTGTAGGATGATAAAAAACAGGATGCAATTTTTGTTACGGAGTCTCTTTAAGCCTATATGCTTCATTAATCCAGGATTTGATCCATCTTGCTATAGAGGCCTTAGACATGCTTTTACCCTTTGCTGCTCCAGAAAAATTCACAAATAATGCCGTAGATTTTCTAAACTCCTTTACTCTGTCTAAATAAAATAGCAAACATCTTATGACATCTAGTTTATGCCATTTAATTTCCCTTGGATCCATTGCGTTTTTACAAAAGGAAGGCAATACAATCTCTTGCATCCTATTGGACAGGGTAGCAACCTTTGGCAAGAATTCACTCGTCGTCTTCAGGACTACCCTATCGTGAAAAATTAAACAAAAAGGTTCAACCGAACTTAGCGCTTCCAGCTCGCTTATCCTCCTTGCTGAGGTCACTGCTACCAAAAAAACTGTTTTCATTGTTAATAATCTTAATGTAATTTCATTCAATGGCTCAAAGTCTTCACTCATTAAGACGTTAAGAACTAAAGTTAAATCCCATCTTGGGTATGAATGTTTTATTACTGGCCTAGAACGTTCTACCGACTTCAGAAATCTAATAACTAAGGGTTCCAAGGCTAACCGCCTATTAAGAAAAACTGAAAGGGCTGCAATCTGCACTTTCAAGGTACTTAACGCCAGTCTCTTGTCGACTCCATCCTGCAAAAATTCTAATACTGAGGCCAGTCTGTTGGATTTCAGACCTGATTGCTCTTTCCAATTACAAAAGGTCTTCCAATACTTTAAGTAGATTGCCCTCGTAACGCTTTTCCTACTGTTCAGTATCGTTTTTGTTACTCTGTCAGATAATCCTCTTCTTTTTAAGATTTGCCCCTCAGAAACCACGCTGTCAGCTGAAGATTGGGAATCTGAGTCCACTCGTCTTCTCTTTTGAGGAGGCTGTGTCTGTCTCTCAATTGGATCGGTTTGTCCACCAACATCGATTTTATCATTGGGAACCAGACTCGTTTTGGCCAATTGGGTGCAATCAGTATCATATACATTGTAGTTGATCTTAGCTTCTGTAATACTACTGACAATAGAGGGATTGGCGGAAAGGCATAGGCGATCTGAAAATCCCATGTCTGAGCCAAGGCATCTACTCCTAAAGCTCCTCTTGGATCTAGGGAAAAAAACTGGTCGCAGTGTGTGTTCTCCCAGTTGGCAAACAGATCTACTTGAGGACAACCCCACATCTGTGTCAACTCCCTGAATATTTTTGGGTTTAGACTTAGCTCTGAATTTGACAATTTTTTTTTTCTGCTTAACAGATCTGCCATGGTATTCAGTGAACCCTTGAGATGTACTGCTGAAATCGACTGAAGGTTCTGTTCTGCCCAATCTAATATCTGTAGTACTAGCCTTAGAAGCTGTTCTGACCTCGTACCTCCTTGTTTGTTCAAATACATCACCACTGTAATGTTGTCTGATCTGACTTGGAGATGGTGGCCTTTTATCTTGTCGACCGCCTGTATTAGTGCCTCCTTCACTGCTAGCAATTCTCGAAAGTTTGACGAGTGAGTCATTACTTCTTTTGACCAAGTACCCTGTAAATAAATGCCTTCTATATGAGCCCCCCAACCTATAAGGCTGGCATCTGTCGTTAATACCCTTGTTATCGGATATCTCCATAAACGACCCTGTAACAGTTTGTCCTCCTGACCTGGATCCACCAATCTAGGCTCTGCTTTATCTCTGCTGGCATACAAAGGGTCTGATCTATGGCCGTTTGAACTCCTCTCCAATTCTGCAGAAGCCATTGCTGTATGTGTCTTATGTGCTTCAGCGCCTAGTATACTGATGGAGCTGTGGAGGTTAAAAACCCTATCAGCTTCATTACTTGTCTTACTGTTGTGACTGTTTCTCTCTGATATTGCTGTACCATCGTCTGGAGTTTTATTATCTTGTCCTGAGGGAGATATAATCTTTGAGACACTGAATCTACCCTGAACCCCAGGAATTGAATCTGTTGTGTTGGAATCAGGTATGACTTTTGAAAATTCACTAGCCATCCTGTCTGCTCTAAGAGTTCTATCACCAACTTTTTGTGGCTTTCCAGATTTTGAATACTGTCGGCTAGCACTAACAAATCGTCCAAGTATGGGATTACAAGAATGCCCTTGAGATGTAGAGCCCCCACAATTTCTGCCATCACCTTTGTGAAAATTCTGGGTGCTGAAGAGATTCCGAATGGGAGACCGCAAAATTGAAAATGTTCTAGACCTGAACTCGTCTTTATGCTGAATCGAAGGAAAACTTGAGATTCTTTCCTTATTGGGATATGCCAATAAGCATCTGTTAGATCAATATTGATCATAAAACAATCTGGGAATAGTAGGTTTCGCATCGTAAATACTGTCTCCATTCGGAATCTCTCGTATTTTATATACGGATTCAGAGGTTTGAGGTTTAATATCAAACGATATTTCCCCGTGGGCTTTTTTACCAAAAAGACTCTGGAGTAGAATCCCTTTTCTTCCTGATCTAGTGGAACTCTGCAGACCACGTCTCTTGCGAGCATATCCTGTACTATCTGTAACATAGCTCTTTTTTCCTCTGGCACTCTTGGGGCCTGAGTAACTATAAATCGATTGGGAGGAGGTGTTGAAAATTGGATCTTGTATCCATTTTCTACTAGATCTAAGATAAATCTGTTTTTTGTTATTTCTTTCCAACCTAGTAGGAATGTTTTTAACCTTCCTCCCACCTTGTTGGCGTCATGGTCTGTCCTTATTTTCCGTTGATCTGAACAACGGATTTCTCTTGGTAAAACCTCTATTGCCTGCCCAAGGCTTACGCTTCTGCTGTTCTCTACCCTGAGCCTGTCTTTTACGAAAAAACGGCTTCTTTTTTGGCTCAAACTTTCTCTTTTTAGGAAAAGTTGTCTTTTTGCTGGCTGTACGCTCTAATACCTCCTGGAGCTGTGGACCAAACAATAAATCTCCTGAGAAGGGAAGACTACATGCCCTGGCTTTTGAGGTTTGACTCCCATCCCACGTCTTTAACCACAGATTCCTACGTGCATTGTTTATTAGTGCCGTGGATTTTGCTGTTACTCTTAATGATTCTGAGGCTGCATCAATCACATAGTCATTACCACCCTCAACTACCTCAATGGCTTCAAGAATATCTTTCTTCGGTGCATCTTCGTCAACCAATTTTTTAATTCTCTCCAACCATACTGACATAGTGCGGGATACACAGGTTGTTGCAGCGGCTGGTTTGAAGTTGGTCGCACAAGCTGACCAAGCCTTTTTAAGTGAAAATTCAATTCTTTTATCCCCTGGATCTTTAAGTCTACCAAAATCCTCGAAAGCTAACTCATTATCTTTCTCGACTTGGCTAAAAGCTGCGTCAAGCTTGGGACATGACTCCCATAACTTAGCATCCTCTTCTGCGAACGGAAAACGTCTCATAAATCCCTTTGAAATAAACAATCTTTTCTCAGGATCCTTCCATTGTAATGTAATTAAATTTTTCATAGAATTATGCAAAGGAAAACAAAGTTGTTCTGATGGTTCCATCCCCATATACAATTTGTCATGCAAGGATTTTTCTGACGTCTTTTTCTGTGGTATATCTAGGGTTGAATAAATTGCCTTAAGCAGCTCTTCTGTCTCTTCTGAGGCAAATTTAAACTTCGATGCCTTATTTGCATCTTCAGTCTCCTCATGTTCAGATAATTCCTCAGAAGACCCAGAGTATGGTTCACCCATTTCGTGGTGACTCTCTTGCTCTTCTTCTGATGAATAAATAATTCTAGGGGATTTACTTGTGGCCTTTTTAGGTTTAACTACCTGGTCTGGCTGCCGCCCTTGTGCAGAGGTGGTGGGTAAACTTTCTCTAAAGGCCTTAAAGGTCTCAACCATTTCTTGGCGCATTGTAAACATAAAGTCTTTACAAGAGGCTGTATTATCTTCATTAATGATACTTGAAATACATATCTGACAGGATGCCTTTGGCCAGTGTAATTGTAAGGGCTTATTACAGAGAATGCAACTCCTGGGCCTCTCAGAGCTATCAGACTCCATAGCATCCTAAGGGAAACATACAAAATAACCCCATCATTAGGTTAAATAGCAACCCTACTATATATCAACATGATTGAATGCTATGAGAGGCCTGGATCCTAATCCAAAATAGCCTGAACAAGGTCTAGTCTGCACTAGGACAATTGTACTGACAGCCATCCCCTGTGCACATACTAATATATCAGTAATTGCTAACATCCCATAACAACATAATGTAACTAGATGTCTAAGCTGGTTACCCATATGCCTTAGGATGATTATACTGAATAGCAATCACCTAATATCCATCACTTAAAACAATGTATAAGCTCCTATCCTGAGATCATATACAATGTAGCTAAAAGTTTAGCCATATATCATAACCAAAATGCACTATATATATATATCAGACCTCTGAGATCAGACTGCGGTATAGGTAAAGCATTAACTTTCCCCCTTCAGCAGACCTCAATCAGACAGCGGCCTTTACTAACATCAGACCTTGCAGATCAGACGGGCGAATGTCCTCCGACGTAGCCTCCACTTACCTGATCTGCTGTCTTCTGCTTTGCGTCCATCTCCTCCAACCACGCCAACGCATGTGGGGATGGACGCCGCGGCCTCTAAGCAGGCGCCCAAACCGGACCGGAAGTGACGTCACCGGACGTGACGTCACCGTAAGGGCGGAAGTTCCGCATAGCCAGCGTTACTGCCCTCGCTTCCGCCTGGACACGCTGCCACGCTCCTCCGCACACACCAGAAGCCACCATTCCGCCTCCGCATGGCGCCAGCTTCCTCCGTTGGGCGTATGGCCTCCGCCTTAGCTGCCTCCGCTGCCGCTCCCCTGGTCACCGCTGCACCTGCCGGCCATCCCAGGAGAATCCACCACCTGGTGGATACAGGTAAACCCTCCACTCCACCGGATCGGGCTACCCTTCACTAGTTCCTGATGGCCTCAGCACTGCCTGGCTGCTGACCACCCTTCCTAGCCAGAGAGCTAGGTGTTCCCCGGAACAGGAAACACAAAGAACTGGCAGGTAGAGGTTAGAGGTGGAACTTATAGAGAGCTAGTTCTTTGTGTTTCCTGTTGGGGGCGGGGCCTAATCTCATATGTAAGCACCTGTCCTGGAGGGTTATTTGAAAAACATACATTTCACAGAGATGCACCTGACAGGACTATAGATGTCACCACCAGTGCTAAATGTCAGAATGTAAATCAGGGAGAGGAAAGATTTTACACAATGGGCAAACACTGACTAAATTATTTATAAATAAATGTTGTAAAAAAAAAAAACATAAGCAATTTTATTCATTATGTTATTTTCACAACTCTTTCTCTTTAACCACTTGAGGACCGCAGTGTTTAACCCCCTAGTGACCAGGATATTTTTTTACAAAAATAGCCACTGCAGCTTTAAGGCCAAGCTGCAGGGCCGCACAACTCAGCACACAAGTGATTTCCCCCCACCAACAGAGCTCTCTGTTGGTGGGGTCTGATTGCTCCCCAGTTTTTTTTTTTTTTTCTTAATAAATATTTATTTTAACCCCTTCAGGACCGGCCGCCTAACCCCCCTTCAGGACCAGGCATTTTTGCAGAAGGGAGGGGTCGCATTTGGGGGGTCAGGCAGCCGGATCTCTGCAGGGTCTGGCTAGGCAGTGTCCCCCCATGGTGGCCAGGTGTCCCCCCCTTGTCAGCAGCAATCACTCACCTTCCAGGCTCCAGCGACGAGCCGCAGCAGATCCCTCCGCTCCGGCCGGCATCTCAGCTCCTACTGCCGCTCAGTTCCGGGTCGCGGCTTGATGACGTCATCAAGCTGGGACCCGGCGCTGACGTCAGAAGGAGCAGGGATGCCGGCAAGAGTGGTGGGGAGCGCCGATCGTCGCGGGAACGGCAGGGAGGTGAGTGGATCCTCTTCTTTCACCCCCTACCGCCGCAGCTGTCAAATTGATCACTATGATCCGACGGCGATCGTAGTGATCACGTGATCAGCAGCCATACGCGATGGCTGCTGACCACTGAGGGGAGATGCCAGCTGTCATATGACAGCTTAATCTTCCCTCTCCAGTGCGCACGATCGCGTCGGGGCAGTTCGTTAGCGCGGACGTTGAATCAACGTCCAGTCAGAACGGTACCACCACCTGCTGGACGTTGATTCAATGTACCTGGTCCCCAAAAGGTTATATTACCCTATTTTTTATTTTATTTTATATTGCCCCCTCCCTCCCCCCGCCAGCCAATCAGCGTGATCGGCTGCCATAGGCTTCAGCCTATGACAGCCAATCACTCCCCAGCCTATGGAGGGGACAGCCGTGTCACATGGCTGTCCCCAGTACAGAGCTGCCTTAGATCGCAGCGCTGTACGGGGTAAATAGACAGCGGTTTCGCCGTCTAACAAGCTCCGCTCTGCCTTCCAAGTGCGCATTACCGCGCGCGATCTCCTGCTAGCCCCATAGAAGGCCATTCCCGCCAATCGGCATGGAGCGATCCTGGGGCTGCCGCCCCGTTCATGCCAATTGGCGTGGAGCGGTTGGCAAGCAGTTAAACTGATTCAAGACCTCTGACAGTTCAAACTACGCTGCAATTGCTGTTGTCTAAGTCTGATGCTGTAGTTTTAACACCAGGCGGCTCCCATGCACGGGATGCGATTGCGTGTCCCCACTGGCACAGATCTCCGCTGTCCAAAGACAGTAGAGTGCTGCACAATGGTCAGGAGCCATTTTCATTGGCTCCTGACCTCCTGACCTCTGTGAGCCAATCAGTGATCAGGAGGTGCAACCTTTAAAAAAAGGCTCTGGTCCTTAAAGGTAACCTGAAGCGAGAAGTACATGGAGGATGCCATATTTATGTCCTGTTAAACAATACTAGTTGCTTGGCAGCCCTACTGATCTATTTGGCTGCAGTCATATCTGAATCACACCAGAAACAAACTTGCAGCTAATTGTTTTAGATTTGACAAAAATGTCAGAAACCTCTAACCTACTGCGTGCTTGTTCAGGGTCTATAGCAGTGGATCAGCAGGATAGCCAGGCAACTGGTATTGTTCAAAAGGAAATAAATATGGTAGCCTCCATATCCCTCTCATTTAGGATGACATTTAGGGCCCTTTTCCACTAGCAATCACTAGTGTTTGCGCTGAACGCTAGTGATTGCGATTCAGCAAATGCACAAAATTTCGTGGCGATTTTCCAACGTTTGCGATCGTGATTTTGCTATGCTATGTACTGCATAGCAAAATCGCGGCAATAATCGTTCCGCCGCGCGATCGCGATCACGTAAAAAAATGAATTGCGGTAGTGGAAATGACCTACCGCGATTCTATGTTAAAAGCAAACTGTAGCGATTTGAAAAATCACTAGCGGTTTGCGGTTTTGCGATTCAGCCATCGCAAACGCCGTAGTGGAAAAGAGCCCTTAAACGGGCCAGAGCCTGCCATCCCCAATGAGTTAAAGGCTACTTACACACCAAGACGTTGCGTTTTAGGGGAAGTTAAGGTCGCATAACGTGCCCCTAACGCAACGCATGGTGGTGTTGAAGTTGGACGTCAGATTGAGCCGCGTTATGCAGCTCTTGGTGCGCTGTTTTCCTTCTATCTATACTGATAGAACAGCCGCTCCAGGATAGTGATGGGAAGTCCGGATCTTTCCAAGTATTCGGATGATTCAAATCGGATCATTGAACCGAATCATTTGAATCATTTTACTAGGGAAGCAGACTGGGGGTGAAATGACTGGCAGGACAGGACATTCCCTGCACTGTACATTCTGTATGTTCCTGTTTCTTCCAGACAAACATCCACTGTAAACCGAAGCGTTCATTGTGATGATTCGACTCACAAAAAAGATCCGGATCAAATGAACGATTCATTCATGATCCGGACAACACTATGGGCTTGATTCACAAAGCCGTGCAAACTGTTTAGCACGGGTGTGCTAAACAGTTAGCACGTGAAGTGCCGTTCGCGGACTTTACGCGAGCAAAAGTTCGCGAACGGCACTTCAAGTGCTGTTTAGCACACCCGTGCTAAACAGTTTGCACGGCTTTGTGAATCAAGCCCTATGAGTCCAGGTCACGTCACCACAGTGCAGTGAATATTAATTAGCCATGTGGCTAGTCACTGAGCATGTGCAAGCAGTCTAACGCAGCTGAAGCCCAGTATAACGCACAGTATGCTGCACTTTCATTCAAAGTGTAGCGTTACAATGTAACGCAACATGGGCACTCTGAACAGCATATTGATTTACTGTGAGTTGGGCTGTGTTACAGGCTGCTGTAACGTGGCACTTTGACGTCCCACTGTGAAAGCAGCCTTAAACAATACCAGTTGCTTGGCTGTCCTGCTGATCTTTGGCTGCAGTAGTATCTGTATCACACACCTGAAACAAGGATGCAGCTGATCAAGTCAGAATTCAGTCGGAACACCTGATCTGCTTGTTCAAGGTCTATGGCTAAAAGTATTGGAGACTGAGAATGAGCCGAATCTGCAGGAAATACATAGGTCAGCCACTCATGGGCGTAGCAATAGGGGGTGCAGAGGTAGCGACCGCATCGGGGCCCTTGGGCAAGAGGGGCCCCGAAGGGCCCTCCCTCAACTGCAGTATTAGCTCTCTATTGGTCCTATGCTCATAATAATCACTTCTATAGATACTTTGAATAGTGGTAATCATTAACAAACTGTTCCCCATACCCTTCTTGCACCTCTGACACTGTAGTTGCCATTGGCAGGTTTTGGTGCGCCATATTAATGGTTATGTATAGAGTGCTTGGGGGGCCCCATTCTAAACTTGCATCGGGGCCCACAACTCCTTAGCTACGCCACTGCAGCCACTATATCCCTCTGAGTTCAAGTGTCCTTTGAACCAAACATGTACAGGAAATGCTAACCCCCTCCAAAAACCACACTGGCTGCCTAGCTGGTATTGCATTCGTTTGACTCCAGAAACAAGCATACAGCCAGTGAAGGCGTAGAAAGCTGGAATATCTCATTTGCACCCCATGCATTGAGCTATTTTGAGACTGATTGCATTTAGATTAAAAAAAATGACATGTGTCAATCTCTCGCGACTCTCTGTTCATTAACCCCTTAGCCACTTAAGCTCTCAGTCGTTTTCACTTTATGCATCCAAGCAATGTTCACCTCCCATTCATTAGCCTATAACTTTATCACTACTTATCACAATTAACTGATCTATATCTTGTTTTTTCCGCCACCAATTAGGCTTTCTTTAGGGGGTAGATTTTGCTAAGAGCCACTTTACTGTAAATGCATTTTAACAGGAAGAATAAGAAAAAAACTGAAAAAATTCGTAATTTCTCAGTTTTCGGCCATTATAGTTTTAAAATAATACATGCCTCCATAATTAAAACCCACTTATTGTATTTGCCCATTTGTCTCGGGTATTTCACCGTTTAAATTATGTCCCTATCACAATGTATGGCGACAATATTTTATTTGGAAATAAAGGTGCATTTTTTCCGTTTTGCATCCATCACTATTTACAAGCTTATAAAAAAAAAAAAGAAATAGAAATATTTCATCTTTACATAGATATTTAAAAAGTTTAGACCCTTAGGTAAATATTTATGTGTTTTTAATTTTTTTTATTGTAATTTTTTTGGGGTTTTTTTTTTTATTAAACATTTTATGTGGGCATTTTTGGGAGGGTGGGATGTAAATAGGGCTTGATTTAGGGAAATGAGTGTTCATTTTTTTTTACTTTTAAATGTAGTTTTACTTTTTGGCCACAAGATGGCAACCTTGAGTTTGTTTACATTGCGTCACTCTAAGCGTACAATGTACGCTTAGAGGGACATGGGAATTAGAAAAAGAGAAGCTTCCGAGAGAAGCTGTCGCTTTTTCTGCGGGGGAGGGGAATCAGTGATCGGGCACCATAGCCTGATTCACGGATTCCTGGACTACCGAATTCGCGGCCAGGAGCGTGCGTGCTCGTGCGCGATCGGCCGCCGGAGCGGGCGGGAGCGCGCCTGTCCTCCTTGACGTATAAATACGTCAAGGAGGACAAAGTGTTTAAAGACCATGTGCTTAAAGGATACCCGAAGTGACATGTGACATGATGAGATAGACATGTGTAGTAACAGTGCCTAGCACTCAAATAACTATGCTGTGTTCCTTTTTTCTTTCTCTGCCTGAAAGAGTTAAATATCAGGTATGTAAGTGGCTGACTCAGTCCCGACTCAGACAGGAAGTGACTGCAGTTTGACCCTCACTGATAAGAAATTCCCCTTATATCTCTTTCTTGCTCTCAGAAGCGATTTTCTGATAGGAAAGTGGTTTATAGTTGGAATTTCTTATCAGTGAGGGTCACACTGTAGTCACTTCCTGTCTGAGTCAGTACTGAGTCAGCCACTTACATACCTGATATTTAAAGGGGAACTGAAGAGAGAGGTATATGGAGGCTGCCATGTTTATTTCCTTTTAAGCAATACCAGTTGCCTGGCAGCCCTGCTGATCCTCTGCCTCGAATACTATAAGCCATAGCCCCTGAACAAGCATGCTGCAGATCAGGTGTTTCAGACTTTAAAGTCAGATCTGACAAGTCTAGCTGCATGCTTGTTTCTGGTGTTATTCAGATACTACTGCAGAGAAATAGACCAGCAGGGCTGCCTGGCAACTGGTATTGATTAAAAGGAAATAAATATGGCAGCCTCCATATACCTCTTACTTCAGTTCCCCTTTAACTCTTTCAGGCAGAGAAAGAAAAAAAGGAACATAGCATAGTTATTTGTGTGTTAGGCACTGTACATACACATGTCTATCTCAACATGTCACATCGGGTATCCTTTAAACCCCCCTAAAGACCAGGCCATTTTTTACAAAATGGGCCACTGCAACTTTAAGGGCTCACTGCAGGGCCGCACAACTCAGCACACAAGTGACCCCCCCCCTTTTCTCCCCACCAACAGAGCTGTCTGTTGGTGGGGTCTGATCACCCCCACAGTGTTTATTTATTTTATAGCAAATATTTATTTCCCTTATTTTTTTAATAAATTAGTACTTTTTAAATTATTTTTATTGTCCTCCCTCCCTCCCCCCGCTAGCCAATCACTGTGATCGGCTGTCATAGGCTTCAGCCTATGACAGCAGAACCCTCCCGAGCCAATGGAGGGGACAGCCATGTCACACGGCTGTCCCCAGTACAGAGCTGCCTTCGATCGCAGCGCTGTACAAGCATAAAAGATGGCGCTGGGAGACTGAAGGCGGAGCTCCGCCATACAAGCGGCAGCGGCACGCGCGATCCCCTGCAAAACACCCCCCCCCCAGAACTTTACGCCGATCGGCGTTAGGCAGTCCTGGGGGAGCCACCGCGTTCACGCCCATCGGCGTGACGCGGTCTTAAAGAGGTTAATCCAGAAGAAACACGCGCACTCTCCTGCCAGTCGATTACAAATGAATGAATGAACATGGTGCATCCTTTTCTAATGCTAGGTACACAATTCCTATCCAATTCATGGGAATCGGACAATTGTTTCTGACATGTCCGATCTGTTTTTCATCGATAAAAGGATTGATTTTGCAAAGTTATCATCGAAAAATCGATCCCTTTACCAATCAGGAATAGTTTGATTATGTACACATGACACAACTGTTAGATTACCCATTGATCAGATGGGGAATTGAATCTTGTGTACTCAGCATAACAGGACTAGAAGAATCCCTTTCTTGGCATAGAAATGTGTAGTTTGTCTACGGCCCCGTTTCCACTATCGCGAATCCGCATGCGTCTTGCGTATGCAGGTTCGCATAGACAATATAAGTGAATGGGCCTGTTTCCACTTATGCGTCTGCGGGAGCGTTTTATTGTGCAGAGAAAATCTGCACGGAACACCCTGCAGAATTCGCGTGCTTGTGGAATGCAGGCGAATCGCGCACAATGTATTTAATAGGGAAACCGCATGCGTTTTCCCCATGCGTTTTTTGCCGCTAATTCGCATGCAAATTCGCATAGGTACCAATGTAAATTCACACATGGTTAAAATCGCATATACCCTCACCTATGCGAATTCGCATGCGAATTCACGGCAAAAACGTATGCGGAATCGCATCCGCATGCGATTTCATCAGCAATGGAATCCAGGTGATTCCGCACCGCAATAGTGGAAACGAGCCCTACAACTCTCCTTCCTACATTTCTCTTTGGCACATTTTGCAAACAGTTCACTGATGGAATGCTTTGCACAGAGATGAAAATAATGGTGCCTGGGATATCCGCTGCCTGCAGCCTCCACAACTGGCCCCGGTAAGCCGTCCAGTCTGCGAAGGTGGACTGTGCAAGCTCCCATGGCTGAGAGCGTACTGCACAGGCACAGAACGCTCCCAGTGACGGGAGAGCAACGAGGGAGCGTGCACACCCCGACTGCACCTGCACAGTATGCCCCGGACCAGAGGACTTTCTGGGCAATTTGTGGAGGCTGCAGGCAGCAGAGGATGGCAGCGGCAAAAGAAATGTCAGAAACACCTGATTTGCTGCATGCTTGTTCAGGGTCTACGGCTAAAAGTATTAGAGGCAGAGGATCATCAGGATAGGTGGGCAACTGGTAAAAGCAAATAAATATGGCAGCCTCCATATACCTCTCACTTCAGGTGTACTAAAAGGGTAGGTGCACGCATAACATAACATGAAAGGCTGCATTTTATGTTGTGTGCATATTTTGTGGGTGTTTGCTACGTTTGTGTTAGCGTCTTTTTACGGCAGATGCGTTTTTCAAACGTTTTAATGCATTTGTGGTTCGCATATGCGTTTTGTATGCATTTTACAATTGCATTTCATGCAGATTATTAGGAAGACAACAGGAAGCAGAAATATATCACAAAACAATTTTTTTTTATAAAAATGCATATTAAAGCGCATGGAAAATGCATACCATTGCATTTCCATTGACTTTCGTTATGTGCGTTTTTATGTGTTTTTGCATATTATGCAACAAAACAATCAGCAACTTTTTTTTTTTTTAACATTATTAATTTACTTAAAGGACCATTATTACAAAACTAGTAAAATTTAAAATACATGTAAACACATTCAAATAGGAAGAATGTTTCTTGCAGAGTAAAATGAGCCATAAATTACTTTTCTCCTATGTTGCTGTCACTTACAGTAAGCAGTAGAAATCTGACAGAACCGACAGGTTTTGGACTAGTCCATTTCTTCATCTGGGATTCTCCGCATGGCCTTTATTATTTCTAAAGAGACAATCCCTGAAAAGGATTTATATAAAGATGCAGACTGCCCCCTACCTGTTTGCACACTTTTTTGGCAGTGCTGCCATTCACTAAGTGCTTTTGAAAATAAAAAAAAACCCTGAGAATCCCCTAAGACATGGGCTAGTCCAAAACCTATCGGTTCTGTAAGATTCCTACTACCTACTGTAAGTGACAGCAACATAGGAGAGAAGTCATTTATAGCTTATTTTACTCTGTAAGAAAAGTACTTCTTATTTGTATAGGTTTACGTTATTTTACATTTTATGATTTTCGCGATAGTGGTCCTTTAATTTATAAATTATTTAGTCAGTGTTTTCCCATAGGGATTCAATTCGATTTGTCATTGCAAAACAATGGCAAATCGAATTGAATCGAATCAAATCCCGATCGGACATGTCAGATTTAATAGAATCGTAATCGAATCGTACAAAGAATCGCATCGTGTAGATTGGGCTTAAAGCCGGGTCTACACGGAGCGATCCGGCGGCTCGATGAGTGGGGACGCAGCATCCCTGCTGTGTCCCCACTCATCCGTCGGATTCGATCCCCCCTCATCCCCGCCGGCGCCGCTTATCTTCAGCTCGATTCCCCGCTATAGTTCGCTCACGGGGAACGAGCGGGGAATCGGTCGCGGCGAGATCGGACCTGTCGGATCTTATCAATCGAGCCGCATCAGCGGCTCGATTGAAAAGACGCATCGTGCCGTGTAGACACGGCTTAAGAAGTGTTTCCATAATGCTAGGTACACATGATGCAATTTTCTGACAGATTTAGATTCAGATCGATTATTTCTAACATGCCCGATCTGAATCTGATACAATTTTTCACATAAGTGAATAGAAAATTGAACGATTGGAAATCAGATCGGTCAGTAATCGATCTAACAGTAAATCTGTCCGAAAATTTGTGTGTACCTAGCATAGAAGTGTCACTACAGATCCAACTCCGTAAGCTGCTGTATTGTCAGCTGCAGACATCAGGAGACCATTGTACAAACTGCCTCTCAAAGCCATTGTGAACAAGCGGTTTCAAGTGACAAGTCTACCTTTAGCTCTAGAAACAAACCACAGATTCCTGAAGACATGTATACTCACCGCAGGGGGTATTATCTGCACTCCAGAGTAATTCCTGTCCCAAGAAGGATTGCTGTATGGATTGGGGTCTGCAGGCCACTGCTGGGACATAGTAAACAGTGACAATAAGGGGAGAGGACCTAGTTGTAGAGTAAAGACTGAATGAACAGTGACACTGCAGCCAGACACCAGGAAACAGAGGCTGGAGATCAATAGCAGATTGGCTGCTGTGGTAACTGCTGTACACAAACCGCCTGAAGCATGTATACACAGTGATTACACCCTGTATTACCATGTCATTCAGTACACAGTATTAACTGTTCTGTCTTACCTGTTGTTGAAGGATGCCGCTTCTGTATACAGCCATCTTCAGCACAGATGACGATCGGATGCGCGCTCATGTTGTGGCTACTGCAGGAAGTTTGATTTGCTTTGATGCACCAATAAACAGGAATGCCATTTTGCCTAGTGGCAATGCTCCAGCAGACAGACGTCTGGCAAGTGTGCAGCATTGTTACTGCTGGCTACAGAGCTGGTCTGTCTCGGCCGAAAGCCAATAGGGATGGCAATGCTTAGGACAACTCATGGAGAAGCATGTGATCAGTTTGATCAGCTGATAGATTCATAAGGTTCTGATTTGCTGGTCATGATCATGTGTGAAATCAGGAAGCCATCACAGTAAATCAGAACCTTACAAATCTAGTACCCGATGCTATTGCTCGCCCCCCTTACTGCTTCTGCTCCATCATGCACCGCTCCTCATCCCTCGTGTACGTAGCTTACTGCTTGAAACCATGGCAACTGGATGGTTACCCTGGTAACATGCGTTGCGCTAATAGCGTAACGCACACTACTCCACTGGTGTTAGTACTAGTAAATAGAGATGTCGCGTACCTCCGATTTTCGGTTCGCGAACCTCCGCAGAAGGTTCGGTTCGCGAAAAAGTTTGCGAACCGCAATAGACTTCAATGGGGAGGCGAACTTGGAAAACTAGAAACACTTATGCTGGCCACAAAAGTGATGTAAAAGATGTTTCAAGGGGTCTAACACCTAGAGGGGGGCATGGCGGAGTGGGATACATGCCAAAAGTCCCGGGGAAAAATCTGGATTTGATGCAAAGCAGCGTTTTAAAGGCAAAAATCACATTGCATGCTAAATTGCAGGCCTAAAGAGCTTTAAAGGAGTTATCCGGGCTAAATACAGAAAATAAACGCTACTTACCGGGGGCTTCCTCCAGCCCCAAACTCCCAGGACCTCCCTCGCCGCACCTCTGCGCGCAGCCGTTCGCCGCAGCTCCGTTCCGGGCCCCGGCGATGACGTCAGAGCGACCTCCAGGTCGCTCTGTACTGCGCCTGCTCAAGCGGCGCTGTCAATCACTGCCACTCCGGCGAATGGCTGCGCGCAGAGGTGCGGCGAGGGAGGTCCTGGGAGCTTGGGGCTGGAGGAAGCCCCCGGTAAGTAGCGTTTATTTTCTGTATTTAGCCCAGATAACTCCTTTAAAACATCTTGCATGTGTATACATCAATCAGGTAGTGTAATTAGTGTACTGCTTCACACTGACACACCAAACTCACCGTGTAACGCACCTCAAACAGCTGTTTGTGTAGTGACGGCCGTGCTAGACTACTGCGCATCATGACAAGAGTGCAGGTGACGGTGGCTTTACAGCCCATATGGTCGCCCGGCTGATGTAGCTGAATGACAGAACAGTGACTGTCCAGCTGATCAAATTTGGTCTGACCACAATGAAGCAATGACCTTATTATCTTTGGTGTGCCACCCCCACCCGAGACACTCAAATAGCCGGCGGTCATTGCTTCATTGTGATATGCAAGCCCCTTCACCGCGGCAAGGTAATGATTACAAAGGGGGATGGGCACATGTACATGCCTTTTGTTTTTTTGTTGCAGCAGCCCGCAGTGCAGCCAGAAAAATTAGGTAGATATGTACACGCACCCGAAAAATTAGTGTAGCGGACGCTGCTAGCAGCGGCCTTAAAAATTCAGGAATCCGCCTAGAGTCCTTCTGGACCCTGTTGGAGGTGGCGGAGAAGGCAAGTGGCCTGCAGGCAGAGATGCTGTGTGTGGGGACTGACTTAGTCTTCGGTCGTGCAGTAGCCCTCCGTGATCCATTCCTCATTCATTTTGATAAAGGTCAGGTACTGAACACTGTCATGACTTAGGCGACTTCTCTTCTCAGTGACAATGCCTCCAGCTGCACTGAAGGTCCTTTGTGACAGGACACTTGCGGCAGGGCAAGAGAGAAGTTGTATGGCAAATTGGGACAGCTCTGGCCACAGGTCAAGCCTGCACAACCAGTAGTCCAAAGGTTCATCGTCGCTGCTCGCAGTGTCTACATCCACACTCAAGGCCAGGTAGTCGGCTACCTGCCGGTCCAGGCGTTGGTGGAGGGTGGATCCGGAAGCACTATGGCGAGGAGTTGGACTACAGAATGTCCGCATGTCCGAAATCACCCTGAGATCGCTGGAGCGTCCTGTCCTCGCCGGCGTGGACTTGGGAGGAGGAGGATTACTGCCAGTGGTACCTTGATTGCGTTGTGCAGCCACATCACCCTTAAACGCATTGTAAAGCATCATCGACAGCTTGTTCTGCAAGTGCTGCATCCTTTCTGCCTTCTGTTGAGTTGGTAAAAGGTCCGCCACTTTGTGCCTGTACTGAGGGTCTAGTAGCGTGGCCACCCGGTACAGGTCATTCCCCTTGAGTTTTTTGATACAGGGGTCCCTCAACAGGCTGAACAACATGAAAGAGGCCATCTGCACAAAGCTGGATGCAGACGTACTCTCCATCTCCTCTTGCTCTTCCTCAGTCACGGGATGCAACTCCTCTTCCTCTCCCCAGCCACGAACAATACCATGGGAACATGGAGCAGCAGAAGCCCCCTGTGACGGCTGCCGCGGTTGTTCTTCTTTCGCCGCCTCTTCCTCCTCCACAGAAACACCTTCCTCATCATCACCATCATCAGAGTCTGACTCCTCTCCTTCCCCACACGACTCCTCTTCTTCCTCCTCCTCCTACCCCCTCTGTGCTTCCGCAGGTGTTGTGGAAACATCTGGTTCGGATGTAATTCGCTTCCACGACTCCTGCTGCCGTAACTGTTCTCGTTCACGCTCCTCCACAGCTGTATCCACCACTCTACGCACGGCACGCTCCAGGAAGTAAGCGTAGGGGATCAAGTCGCTGATGGTGTCCTCAGCGCGACTCACCAGTTTGGTCACCTCCTCAAAGGGCTCCATGACCCTGCATGCATTTCGCATCAGTGTCCAGTTGTTGGGCCACAGCATCCCCATCTTCCCAGATTGTGTCCTTGTACTGTAATGATACAGGTACTAGGTGAGGGCTTTCTCCTGGTCTAGTAGGCGAGAGAACATCAGCAGGGTGGAATTCCAGCGAGTCGGGCTTTCACAAATTAGGAGTCTCACCGGCAAGTTGTTTCTACGCTGAATGTCCGCAAAGCGTGCCATGGCCGTGTAAGAACGCCTGAAATGCCCACACAACTTTCTGGCCTGTTTCAGTACGTCCTCTAAGCCTGGGTACTTGGACACAAATCTTTGCACGACCAGATTCAGCACATGTGCCATGCAGAGTACATGTGTCAGCTTTCCCAAATTCAACGCGGAAATGAGATTGCTGCCGTTGTCACACACCACGTTGCCGATCTCAAGCTTGTGCGGGGTCAGCCATTGCTCCACCTGTTTGTTAAGAACAGCCAGGAGAGCTGCTCCAGTGTGACTCTCTCCGCTTTGAGGCAAGACATGTCTAACACTGCGTGACACTGTCGTACCTGGCATGTAGCATAGGCCCTGGGGTGCGGGGGCTATGTAGCTAGAGAGGAGATCGCGGCACCAGCCAAGGAGGAGGAGGAGGATGACGACAGCGAAGAGGATGTAGCAGGCGGAGAGGAGGTGGCTGGAGCCCTGTTTCCAAGCCGTTAAGGTGTGACAAGTCAGTCCGCTGTGCAGCCACGTACTCCATGCTTGCTGCCATCGGTCACCAGGTTGACCCAATGGGCTGTGTACGTAATGTAGCGGCCCTGCCTGTGCTTGGCAGACCAGGCATCCGTGGTCAGGTGGACCCTTGACCCAACGCTCTTCGCAATAGATGACACCACTTGCCTCTCAACTGTACGGTACAGTTTGGGTATGGCCTTTTGTGAAAAATAATTGCGGCCTGGTATCTTCCACTGTGGTGTACCAATGGCCACAAACTTACGGAAAGCCTCTGACTCCACCAGCTTGTATGGTAATAGCTGGCGAGCTAATAGTTCCGCCATGCCAGCTGTCAGACGCCGGGCAAGAGGGTGACTGGCAGACATTTGCTTCTTACGCTCAAATACTTCCTTTACAGACAGCTGGGCACTGCTGTGGGCAGAGGAGAAGGAACCGCTCAAGGGAAGAGGCGGTGTGGAGGAGGGTGGCTGTGAAGGTGCAAGGGAGAAAGCGGATGAAGATGATGCACCTGAAGGAGAAAAAGGAGGAGGGTGGCTTGTCTTTTGGGTGCTGCTTTTCTTCAGGTGTTCTTGCCATAGCCGTTTGTGCCTTTTCTCCAGGTGCCTTCGTAAGGCACTTGTCCCTACGTGAGAGTTGGCCTTTCCACGGTTCAATTTTTGCTGGCAGAGAGAACAGATGGCTTTGCTCCGATCTGAGACATACATGTTAAAACATTGTTGGCTGGCTGTCCACAGCTGGCGATACATGTCACCGGACACTGCCCCCAGCTGTTTCTGAGGATGAGCTCCTTCTGCTTCTATCATGGAGTCGTCTCCTCCTACTCCTCTCTGACTCCCCCTCTGAACTGTCCCCCTGGTCATCTCCTCTACTGGGAACATACGTGGCATCCGTATAATCGTCATCATAATCCTCCTGCCCAGCTTCGCTTTCCTAAGATACCTCCTCAACTGCACCAACTTCAGGTGGTTCATCATCCTCCTCCTCACACGTTACGTCCATACTATCACCACCTAACTCAGACGTATGAGGTGGTGTACCTGCGCCTTCTTCTTGTTGTTGCAGTAGTAGCTGTGAATCAGTGATTTCACCACCACCAAATAACTCCTGCGAAGTGTCAAATGCAGCGGATGTGGTGCTTGTTGTAGAGCTGATGGCTGCGGGAGATGAGGTGTTCTGTGTTAAATACTCAAGCACGTCCTCACAACTTTGGGAAGTGATGGCACGTGCCTTCTTCTGAGCACTGTATTTTGGGCCAGGTCCACACAAAATCACAGCAACACCACCTCGCACAGACCTGCCGATGCCAAGTGGCCTTTCTCTGGGTCTGCCTCTACCTCTTCCTCTACCTGGTTTGTCCATTTTGTCCATCTCGGGGGGATGCTAGGTATATGCAGTGAGCAGGGTTCACTCAACACAACAGGTAGTTATATGCAGTGAGGTGGGTTCACTCAACACAACAGGTAGTTAGATGCAGTGAGGTGGGTTCACTGAACAGTAAAGGTAGTTAGATGCAGTGAGCTGGGTTCACTGAACACAACAGTTAGTTATATGCAGTGAGGTGGGTTCACTGAACAGTAAAGGTAGTTAGATGCAGTGAGCTGGGTTCACTGAACACAACAGGTAGTTAGATGCAGTGAGCTAACAGGTAGTTAAATGCAGGTAGTTAGATGCAGTGAGCTGGGTTCACTCAACACAACAGGTAGTTAGATGCAGTGAGCTGGGTTCACTGAACAGTAAAGGTAGTTAGATGCAGTGAGCTGGGTTCACTCAACACAAAGCTAGGTATATGCAGTGATGAGGTGGGTTAAGTAAACACAACAGGTACTGGGTATATGCAGTACTGGGTAGTACAATGTGCAGCTCCCTGTCACACACACAGGTAGTCACTGAATGTGCTGGGCTGCTGGCAGTGGCACACACACTATGAATTAGCAAGGCTGTGCATGCAACAAAAGTGTCAGTTTGACACACAGAAAAAAAAAAAAAAAGTACAGGATTAGCTCTGAAAAGAGCTGTTGAGGGGTGCTATAAAAGCAATAATAATCAGCCAGGAGCAAGCTAAGCAGCCAAGAACCTAACTAATCTGTCCCTAGGAGAACAATCTGCAGCAGCTCGCCCTAGTCTGTCTAATAGCAGGCAGACGAGTGACTGTGATGGCCGCCGGAGGCTGCCTTATATAAGCCGGGGGGGAGGGGAAATCGGGCTCCAGGGCTTAGTGTAGCCTGAATGGCTACAATGTGCCTGCTGACTGTGATGCAGAGGGTCAAAGTTGACCCTCAATGTGCATTATGGGGCGAATCGAACGTCCGCAAAAGTTTGCCTGGTGCAGGCGAACGCGAACCACCAAAGTTCGCCTGGAACCATTCGCCGGCGAACCGTTCGCTACATCTCTACTGGTAAATTTACCAGTACTTTGTGCACCAGGCTCAATATCAGCTAACTTGGATAAATTAGGATGGAATAGCATGGCTAATCTAATCAAAGCAGGGATTTTCAGCGCCTGCCACGCGCTGTGTAGAGCCAGAGTTTGGCGGGACTATAACAGTAAGCTATAGTCCACACCCTGTGCATGGGGTAATGTGGGTATCCGCCGATTGCCGGACCCTGAATTACTTCTCCTTTCCTTTCTTTAGGGTCTAAAAGTGGTGCAACTGTTTTGCTTGCTTTTAGACCCTAAAACCAGGGAAAAATCCTGCTGCTAGAGAGCCTGCAGTAGCCCCTGCACGTTACTCACCTCCCTGGGATCCAGCGCTGCAGTTCTCCCTCCGTCCTCCGGGTGGGGCTGTAACCCTGTAGTGAGATCACCGGCTGTCATGACGACAACCCTCACCTGAGAAGTGCAGAGCCTCATAGGACAGAAATGGGAATGGCTTCTGGGCCCCGGGGGAGGTGAGTTAAAACGCCCGCTGCGCATAGCACTCTGCAGACCTCCCAGCAGCTACCCCAAGTTAGGCTTGGGATAACCGCTCCTGGCTTGTTTATTTCCACCCTGAACATGACTCGGGATAACCACCAAGGAGGTTAAACAGGGACTACCAGTACAATAAGCCTAGAGTACCTAGGGGCAATCGGCAAGCATTGTGTTTAATTTTTGGAACAGTGACATGGCCCCTTGGTTAAAAAAGTTTGAACACCCTTGTAATCCAAAAGATACACACCACTGCATCTTTTGGCTTACAAGTTTCTGGACAATAATCCCATCAAGGTTCCTCAGATGTCTCTCCTATTACCTTGTTCGTACTTCTGAAAACAGTAGTAAATGGCGGCTGACTATGCTACAGAGGCGTCACTCTCGCTGCTTATACATTGCAAAGGACAAATCAATTAAAGCTGTGTTGGTGCAATGGCTAGGTACGCACTTTTCAGCCGAGCAAAGGTTACATTTTGTGGTGAGAGTTCTACTATTACAAAGCTGAAACATCTGGCACTGACAATAGCAGCCTGGACAGGCCTCAGATCCCATGGCAGGCGTGAAGATAGGAAAAAGGTGAGTATGGTTAGGAGTAGATTAGATGGGAAAGGGTAGGTGAAGGTGAGTTTGATGAGTTAGGCTACAAGGTGATACCACTAAACAGGAGGGTTAAGGTTGGACCTCAGGAAGACGTTGCTCTTAAAGTGGACCCAAATTAAAAATACAAGATTTCAGAGATAAAATCTAGTTTCTAAATTATAATAATAAATAGCAGCCTTTTTTCAGCTGCATGATGACAAATATAAAATATTTTACATTTATTGGAGGAACCCCTCCCCTTGCTTTCATATTGCCGGGACAGAATCCGGCAGACTGCAATAAATGCAGTCAGGGATCCAGGTGTAGTGGCCGTTTGTATGCCAGGCGGTGACTCATAGTCAGCTGTGTAGGTGAACAGCTGATTGTGCTGGCTGGTGTGCAGGACAGGCAGATACAGTAGCACTTGAAAACGTGAAACGGCAAGGATCTGTATCAGCACTTGATAGCAGGAACAGCTGTACAGGTGAAGCTATAGGGGCGAGAGACAGCAGTGTGTATGTATAGCGGGGAACCCCTACACTCTTACAATTTCAGCTAGGATTGGACAGTAAAAGTGGTCACTCTCCTCTCTCTCTGAGGCACAGAACCTCTGCTGGGGACATGAGTAGCTGCAGCCATAGGTCTCCTCTCCCAGGGCTGAGGCACAGAACCTCTGCTGGGGACACGAGCAGCTGCAGCCATAGCTATACTCTCCAAGGGCTGAGGCACAGAACCTCTGCTGGGGACACGAGCAGCTGCAGCCATAGCTCTCCTCTCCCAGGGCTGAGGCACAGAACCTCTGCTGGGGACACGAGCAGCTGCAGCCATAGCTCTCCTCTCCCAGGGCTGAGGCACAGAACCTCTGCTGGGGAAATGAGCAGCTGCAGCCATAGCTCTCCTCTCCCAGGGCTGAGGCACAGAACCTCTGCTGGGGACACGAGTAGCTGCAGCAATAACTCTCCTCTCCCAGGGCTGAGGCACAGAACCTCTGCAGGGGAAATAAGCAGCTGCAGCCATAGCTCTCCTCTCCAAGGGCTGAGGCACAGAACCTCTGCTGGGGAAATGAGTAGCTGCAGCCATAGCTCTCCTCTCCCAGGGCTGAGGCACAGAACCTCTGCTGGGGACACAAGCAGATGCAGCCATAGCTCTCCTCTCCCAGGGCTGAGGCACAGAACCTCTGCTGGGGAAATGAGCAGCTGCAGCCATAGCTCTCCTCTCCCAGGGCTGAGGCACAGAACCTCTGCTGGGGACACGAGTAGCTGCAGCCATAGCTCTCCTCTCTCAGGGCTGAGGCACAGAACCTCTGCTGGGGACACGAGCAGCTGCAGCCATAGCTCTCCTCTCCAAGGGCTGAGGCACAGAACCTCTGCTGGGGACACGAGCAGCTGCAGCCATAGCTCTCCTCTCCCAGGGCTGAGGCACAGAACCTCTGCTGGGGACACGAGCAGCTGCAGCCATAACTCTCCTCTCCAAGGGCTGAGGCACAGAACCTCTGCAGGGGAAATGAGCAGCTGCAGCCATAGCTCTCCTCTCCCAGGGCTGAGGCACAGAACCTCTGCTGGGGACACGAGCAGCTGCAATCATAACTCTCCTCTCCCAGGGCTGAGGCACAGAACCTCTGCTGGGGAAATAAGCAGCTGCAGCCATAGCTCTCCTCTCCAAGGGCTGAGGCACAGAACCTCTGCTGGGGAAATAAGCAGCTGCAGCCATAGCTCTCCTCTCCAAGGGCTGAGGCACAGAACCTCTGCTGGGGACACGAGTAGCTGCAGCCATAACTCTCCTCTCCCAGGGCTGAGGCACAGAACCTCTGCTGGAGACACGAGCAGCTGCAGCCATAGCTCTCCTCTCCAAGGGCTGAGGCACAGAACCTCTGCTGGGGACATGAGCAGCTGCAGCCATAGCTCTCCTCTCCCAGGGCTGAGGCACAGAACCTCTGCTGGGGAAATAAGCAGCTGCAGCCATAGCTATACTCTCCAAGGGCTGAGGCACAGAACCTCTGCTGGGGACACGAGTAGCTGCAGCCATAACTCTCCTCTCCCAGGGCTGAGGCACAGAACCTCTGCTGGGGACATGAGCAGCTGCAGCCATAGCTCTCCTCTCCCAGGGCTGAGGCACAGAACCTCTGCTGGGGAAATAAGCAGCTGCAGCCATAGCTCTCCTCTCCAAGGGCTGAGGCACAGAACCTCTGCTGGGGAAATCAGCAGCTGCAGCCATAGCTCTCCTCTCCAAGGGCTGAGGCACAGAACCTCTGCTGGGGACACAAGTAGCAGCAGCCATAGCTCTCCTCTCCCAGGGCTGAGGCACAGAACCTCTGCTGGGGAAATAAGCAGCTGCAGCCATAGCTCTCCTCTCCAAGGGCTGAGGCACAGAATCTCTCCTGGGGACACGAGCAGCTGCAGCCATAGCTCTCCTCTCCCAGGGCTGAGGCACAGAACCTCTGCTGGGGACACGAGTAGCTGCAGCCATAGCTCTCCTCTCCCAGGGATGAGGCACAGAACCTCTGCTGGGGAAATGAGTAGCTGCAGCCATAGCTCTCCTCTCCAAGAGCTGAGGCACAGAACCTCTGCTGGGGACACGAGCAGCTGCAGCCATAGCTCTCCTCTCCAAGGGCTGAGGCACAGAACCTCTGCTGGGGAAATAAGCAGCTGCAGCCATAGCTCTCCTCTCCAAGGGCTGAGGCACAGAACCTCTGCCGGGGACACGAGCAGCTGCAGCCATAGCTCTCCTCTCCAAGGGCTGAGGCACAGAACCTCTGCTGGGGACACAAGTAGCTGCAGCCATAGCTCTCCTCTCCAAGGGCTGAGGCACAGAACCTCTGCTGGGGACACGAGTAGCTGCAGCCATAGCTCTCCTCTCCCAGGGCTGAGGCACAGAACCTCTGCTGGGGACACAAGTAGCTGCAGCCATAGCTCTCCTCTCCCAGGGATGAGGCACAGAACCTCTGCTGGGGAAATGAGTAGCTGCAGCCATAGCACTCCTCTCCAAGGGCTGAGGCACAGAACCTCTGCTGGGGACACGAGCAGCTGCAGCCATAGCTCTCCTCTCCAAGGGCTGAGGCACAGAACCTCTGCTGGGGACACGAGCAGCTGCAGCCATAGCTCTCCTCTCCAAGGGCTGAGGCACAGAACCTCTGCTGGGGACACAAGTAGCTGCAGCCATAGCTCTCCTCTCCAAGGGCTGAGGCACAGAACCTCTGCTGGGGACACGAGTAGCTGCAGCCATAGCTCTCCTCTCCCAGGGCTGAGGCACAGAACCTCTGCTGGGGACACAAGTAGCTGCAGCCATAGCTCTCCTCTCCCGGGGATGAGGCACAGAACCTCTGCTGGGGAAATGAGTAGCTGCAGCCATAGCTCTCCTCTCCCAGGGCTGAAGCACAGAACCTCTGCTGGGGACACGAGTAGCTGCAGCCATAACTCTCCCCTCCCAAGGCTGAGGCACAGAACCTCTGCTGGGGAAATGAGCAGCTGCAGCCATAGCTCTCCTCTCCAAGGGCTGAGGCACAGAACCTCTGCTGGGGAAATGAGCAGCTGCAGCCATAGCTCTCCTCTCCAAGGGCTGAGGCACAGAACCTCTGCTGGGGACACAAGTAGCTGCAGCCATAGCTCTCCTCTCCCAGGGCTGAGGCACAGAACCTCTGCAGGGGACAAGAGCAGCTGCAATCATAGCTCTCCTCTCCCAGGGCTGAGGCATAGAAACTCTGCTGGGGAAATGAGCAGCTGCAGCCATAGCTCTCCTCTCCAAGGGCTGAAGCACAGAACCTCTGCTGGGGAAATAAGCAGCTGCAGCCATAGCTATACTCTCCAAGGGCTGAGGCACAGAACCTCTGCTGGGGACACGAGCAGCTGCAGCCATAACTCTTCTCTCCCAGGGCGGAGGCACAGAACCTCTGCTGGGGACACGAGCAGCTGCAGCCAAAGCTCTCCTCTCCCAGGGCTGAGGCACAGAACCTCTGCTGGGGACACGAGCAGCTGCAATCATAACTCTCCTCTCCAAGGGCTGAGGCACAGAACCTCTGCTGGGGACACAAGTAGCTGCAGCCATAGCTCTCCTCCCCCAGGGCTGAGGCACAGAACCTCTGCAGGGGACAAGAGCAGCTGCAATCATAGCTCTCCTCTCCCAGGGCTGAGGCACAGAACCTCTGCTGGGGAAATGAGCAGCTGCAGCCATAGCTCTCCTCTCCAAGGGCTGAGGCACAGAACCTCTGCAGGGGAAATAAGCAGCTGCAGCCATAGCTATACTCTCCAAGGGCTGAGGCACAGAACCTCTGCTGGGGACACGAGCAGCTGCAGCTATAGCTCTCCTCTCCCAGGGCTGAGGCACAGAACCTCTGCGGGGACACGAGCAGCGGCAGCCATAGCTCTCCTCTCCAAGGGCTGAGGCACAGAACCTCTGCTGGGGACACGAGCAGCTGCAGCCATAACTCTCCTCTCCCAGGGCTGAGGCTCAGAATCTCTGCTGGGGACACGAGCAGCTGCAGCCATAGCTCTCCTCTCCAAGGGCTGAGGCACAGAACCTCTGCTGGGGAAATGAGCAGCTGCAGCCATAGCTCTCCTCTCCAAGGGCTGAGGCACAGAACCTCTGCTGGGGAAATAAGCAGCTGCAGCCATAGCTCTCCTCTCCAAGGGCTGAGGCACAGAACCTCTGCTGGGGACACAAGTAGCTGCAGCCATAGCTCTCCTCTCCCAGGGCTGAGGCACAGAACCTCTGCTGGGGAAATGAGCAGCTGCAGCCATAGCTCTCCTCTCCAAGGGCTGAGGCACAGAACCTCTGCTGGGGAAATGAGCAGCTGCAGCTATAGCTCTCCTCTCCCAGGGCTGAGGCACAGAACCTCTGCGGGGACACGAGCAGCTGCAGCCATAGCTCTCCTCTCCAAGGGCTGAGGCACAGAACCTCTGCTGGGGACACAAGTAGCTGCAGCCATAACTCTCCTCTCCCAGGGATGAGGCACAGAACCTCTGCTGGGGAAATGAGCAGCTGCAGCTATAGCTCTCCTCTCCCAGGGCTGAGGCACAGAACCTCTGCGGGGACACGAGCAGCTGCAGCCATAGCTCTCCTCTCCAAGGGCTGAGGCACAGAACCTCTGCTGGGGAAATGAGCAGCTGCAGCCATAGCTCTCCTCTCCAAGGGCTGAGGCACAGAACCTCTGCTGGGGACACGAGTAGCTGCAGCCATAGCTCTCCTCTCCCAGGGCTGAGGCACAGAACCTCTGCTGGGGACACAAGTAGCTGCAGCCATAGCTCTCCTCTCCCAGGGATGAGGCACAGAACCTCTGCTGGGGAAATGAGTAGCTGCAGCCATAGCTCTCCTCTCCAAGGGCTGAGGCACAGAACCTCTGCTGGGGACACGAGCAGCTGCAGCCATAGCTCTCCTCTCCAAGGGCTGAGGCACAGAACCTCTGCTGGGGACACGAGCAGCTGCAGCCATAGCTCTCCTCTCCAAGGGCTGAGGCACAGAACCTCTGCTGGGGACACAAGTAGCTGCAGCCATAGCTCTCCTCTCCAAGGGCTGAGGCACAGAACCTCTGCTGGGGACACGAGTAGCTGCAGCCATAGCTCTCCTCTCCCAGGGCTGAGGCACAGAACCTCTGCTGGGGACACAAGTAGCTGCAGCCATAGCTCTCCTCTCCCGGGGATGAGGAACAGAACCTCTGCTGGGGAAATGAGTAGCTGCAGCCATAGCTCTCCTCTCCCAGGGCTGAAGCACAGAACCTCTGCTGGGGACACGAGTAGCTGCAGCCATAACTCTCCCCTCCCAAGGCTGAGGCACAGAACCTCTGCTGGGGAAATGAGCAGCTGCAGCCATAGCTCTCCTCTCCAAGGGCTGAAGCACAGAACCTCTGCTGGGGAAATGAACAGCTGCAGCCATAACTCTCCTCTCCAAGGGCTGAGGCACAGAACCTCTGCTGGGGACACAAGTAGCTGCAGCCATAGCTCTCCTCTCCCAGGGCTGAGGCACAGAACCTCAGCAGGGGACAAGAGCAGCTGCAATCATAGCTCTCCTCTCCCAGGGCTGAGGCATAGAACCTCTGCTGGGGAAATGAGCAGCTGCAGCCATAGCTCTCCTCTCCAAGGGCTGAAGCACAGAACCTCTGCTGGGGAAATAAGCAGCTGCAGCCATAGCTATACTCTCCAAGGGCTGAGGCACAGAACCTCTGCTGGGGACACGAGCAGCTGCAGCCATAACTCTTCTCTCCCAGGGCGGAGGCACAGAACCTCTGCTGGGGACACGAGCAGCTGCAGCCAAAGCTCTCCTCTCCCAGGGCTGAGGCACAGAACCTCTGCTGGGGACACGAGCAGCTGCATTCATAACTCTCCTCTCCAAGGGCTGAGGCACAGAACCTCTGCTGGGGACACAAGTAGCTGCAGCCATAGCTCTCCTCCCCCAGGGCTGAGGCACAGAACCTCTGCAGGGGACAAGAGCAGCTGCAATCATAACTCTCCTCTCCAAGGACTGAGGCACAGAACCTCTGCTGGGGACACAAGTAGCTGCAGCCATAGCTCTCCTTTCCAAGGGCTGAGGCACAGAACCTCTGCAGGGGACAAGAGCAGCTGCAATCATAGCTCTCCTCTCCCAGGGCTGAGGCACAGAACCTCTGCTGGGAAAATAAGCAGCTGCAGCCATAGCTCTCCTCTCCAAGGGCTGAGGCACAGAACCTCTGCTGGGGAAATGAGCAGCTGCAGCCATAGCTCTCCTCTCCAAGGGCTGAGGCACAGAACCTCTGCAGGGGAAATAAGCAGCTGCAGCCATAGCTATACTCTCCAAGGGCTGAGGCACAGAACCTCTGCTGGGGACACGAGCAGCTGCAGCTATAGCTCTCCTCTCCCAGGACTGAGGCACAGAACCTCTGCGGGGACACGAGCAGCGGCAGCCATAGCTCTCCTCTCCAAGGGCTGAGGCACAGAACCTCTGCTGGGGACAAGAGCAGCTGCAGCCATAGCTCTCCTCTCCCAGGGCTGAGGCACAGAACCTCTGCTGGGGACACGAGCAGCTGCAGCCATAACTCTCCTCTCCCAGGGCTGAGGCTCAGAATCTCTGCTGGGGACACGAGCAGCTGCAGCCATAGCTCTCCTCTCCAAGGGCTGAGGCACAGAACCTCTGCTGGGGAAATGAGCAGCTGCAGCCATAGCTCTCCTCTCCAAGGGCTGAGGCACAGAACCTCTGCTGGGGAAATAAGCAGCTGCAGCCATAGCTCTCCTCTCCAAGGGCTGAGGCACAGAACCTCTGCTGGGGACACAAGTAGCTGCAGCCATAGCTCTCCTCTCCCAGGGCTGAGGCACAGAACCTCTGCTGGGGAAATGAGCAGCTGCAGCCATAGCTCTCCTCTCCAAGGGCTGAGGCACAGAACCTCTGCTGGGGAAATGAGCAGCTGCAGCTATAGCTCTCCTCTCCCAGGGCTGAGGCACAGAACCTCTGCGGGGACACGAGCAGCTGCAGCCATAGCTCTCCTCTCCAAGGGCTGAGGCACAGAACCTCTGCTGGGGACACAAGTAGCTGCAGCCATAACTCTCCTCTCCCAGGGATGAGGCACAGAACCTCTGCTGGGGAAATGAGCAGCTGCAGCTATAGCTCTCCTCTCCCAGGGCTGAGGCACAGAACCTCTGCGGGGACACGAGCAGCTGCAGCCATAGCTCTCCTCTCCAAGGGCTGAGGCACAGAACCTCTGCTGGGGAAATGAGCAGCTGCAGCCATAGCTCTCCTCTCCAAGGGCTGAGGCACAGAACCTCTGCTGGGGACACAAGCAGATGCAGCCATAGCTCTCCTCTCCCAGGGCTGAGGCACAGAACCTCTGCAGGGGAAATGAGCAGCTGCAGCCATAGCTCTCCTCTCCCAGGGCTGATGCACAGAACCTCTGCAGGGGACAAGAGCAGCTGCAATCATAACTCTCCTCTCCAAGGGCTGCTTCCACTGATGAAATGGGTAAACTGGGGAACAGGTCTGACTATGGAATGTATAAGCTCCTGCTCCCCGCTACTATTGGCGTTCCGTGGATCGTGCAGCAGGATACTTCCTGACACTCTAGTGCCATCAAGACTACCAGCATCAAGGACATGCAAAGCTCCAGCTGCTCTGTCAGCACTGCAAGGACCAGCAAGATAACGGCAACAGTTTGTCCACTGCATCCAAAAAAATAGTGGTAAGAGTAGTGGAGACGAGAGGTCAGTGGAAGAGCTTTTTAGCGTGCTCCATAATTATTGTGTTGGCGTAGGCTTTGACGATATTTGCATTGGAGCCTCTGGCGGCGCCATAATTAACAGGTCCAGCAGTGCGCCATATTAAGTGCTTTGCGATTAGCAGGCCAGCCAGAGCCCCTTTTGGCATCCTGACTGCAGCGATGAACAGCAGCTCAGGCACTCCTACCAGAAGGCAATGTGACATGGGCGATTAAAGACTTTAGAATCGTCAGTGCTCAGGCCTCTTTTACATTACATAATGTACTGTACGTGATATGTTGGTGAGTTGTGGTGCTAATCCACCCGATGAGAAAATGCTGGCCCTGGATATTACGAAGCTCCCAGATGCGTTACAAAGTAACGCTGTGGAACACTTCGTCTAATGTGAAAGTTAACATAGACTTTCATGTTACTTTTCTAAACACATCCAAGAGCTTGATTCACTAAGACAAATAGCATGCCTTATCCAAGTTAACACGCCTTATCAGAGATAACACGCCTTATAGGAGTATCGTAGCGAGCGCTTTGAACTTATGCCTGCTAACTGGCAATGACGAGAGCTCCACTCGTCCTGCCCTGAGCCCCTGCTGGTTCGTAGCACTCGCTATGCTACTCTGATAAGGCATGCTATTTGTCTTAGTGAATCAAGCCCCTAGTGTGAAAGAGCCCTCAGCAGGAGATTTTCCCCATAGTACGCTATGGCTGCAAGAATACTGCAGGGAGAAAGGGGGCTTCCAGTTACTAAAAGCGTCGGCTAGACAGGGGCTTTCATCTTAACAGAATGATGCAAAGAACACCTTAAGTCCGTTTGAAACTTTTATTTTTACATATTCTTTTACAAAAAGAATCAGGAGCAACTTTCAATCTGTCATCATTGATTAATTGGCTTCAATTCAAGGCACGCCTATAAAAATGCAGCTGCTGGGAAAACAGCTGATCCTCAGCTTTCCTAGGAAGACAGAGACGGATTAAGGTGAAATGGGCTCCTAGGCATTTTATTGGCTCCTGACCGCGTGATCACTGTGAGCAAATCCCATTAGTTTACATTGATGGACAGGGTCAGGAGCCAATGAAATGCCACAGAGCTCTGCCACCATAGCAACAGCAGAGAGAGGGGCCTGCCGCGATGCGAGAGCGGCGGGTATGTGCGGCAATTCTTCGGTAAGTGCTGTTTTGTGGTACTGGCAGTCTCCGGTCCTTAAGAGGTCAGAGACTACTAGTACGCAAGGTGTTAAATAAATATGTCTGCGCTCATATTTATTTAATTTCAGGTACCATTTAAATATAAGAGTTTGTGAATTAAGTTTACCTTTGTGTTTGCCTAACCCCAGGCCTCTGAGGAAGCGTTATAAACAGAAACTAGCTGTTAGGTCAGAGACTCCAAGGCAGTGCTGCACTTGGTAGAGTTGTCTATAGGTCACATGTGAGCACTACTATTTTCCACTGTTGTATAAGACATCATGAACTTAAAGGGAAGATCCGAGGTAAAGAAAAAAAAAAGTTCTGCAGCGAGGGATATATCGGCTGGCAGGTACTGGAGGAAGCCCCTGGTAAGTAGAACTTGTTTTTTTTCCCCTTGGATCTTCTCTTTAATGAGATGGCGTTTTATAATGTTCTTCTGGTACCTGCAGCCTTCCTCTCGTTCTCTGTATGGCAGCATCATCATATTCAGCATTTTATCTGTGAGTCCAAACATAATTGCTAAAAATGGGGACACATAACCAGGTGTATTCAATAAGAGAGTGCGGAGACCAATGCACATGAATCAATGGCACCAAAACTTAGCAATCCGTTACATTTCATTAACATTAATTAGGTCAGCTAAAAAGATGGTTCCTTATTGGTTGCTATACTGCGTCCAGTTTTGGTGAATGTGTCACTGTAAAGGCTCATACACATGTGTAAGGACCTTTTTACACCGGGGCGGTGCAGTGTTTTTATCGCATCCCCACCGCCTGGCAACGAAAGTCTATGGAGACTTTCATATTTCTGCGGTACGGCGTGACAGTAGGCTCGTTTTCGCCACATCCCCGATGCAAGTCCAAAACTACGTTATGGCGCGTCTTCTGCGTCGGCCCCAAAAGTTATAGTAGTCTATGGAGATGCATGGTTTTTTAAATAATTACTGGCTCGATGGCAATACGCTTCCGTGGACTTCTGCCTATGCAAGTGCACGTCACTTCCTGCTTGGCCCAATGCCAGATGGCTGAAAAACCTGTTTTTGCAGTGCGGCTGCAGCACCGCCAGTTTGCAGTGTAAAATCGACCTAACTATTCCACCCAGATATCCTATAAACTTCAGTGTTCTCCCCAGGCTCTTTTAGCCGTGTGCTCCACCCGGCTAGTTTTGATGAGCACCCAGCTGTCATCAGCTCACCTCCTATACTGTAAGCAGAGTTGCGCACAGAAGCACCGGCCCTGCATTCTCTCATATTGCCCCACCCGGCTACTTTTTCATGCCACCCGGCTACTATTTCATACCACCCGGCTGAAAAAAAATTCTGGGGAGAACACTGAACTTGGTCTGTTGGATGATAGTTGGGCATGTTTACGCTGGTAAAAGACAAGCCGTAAAACACAATACTGTTATTCTAAGTAAACACATTTTTATGCTTGTTGCAAGAGATAATTGGGCATGAATATATAACTTTTAATACAGATCTAAAAACGGTGCGGTTTGTGCTCCTTATAAATTATATAAACTGAATGGGAGGAAGGAAATTTGCAGTTCAGAGCACCCTGTGATGACTGATAGGTCTATACATTTAACAGGGCTCTTTCCTCCCCCCCCCCCCCATCTATGAATGCATGTCTACAACAAACCGTAACAAAGCAAAGCCTCACAGCTAATAGTACAAGCCGTGAGTTAACATTGACATTATGAATGTTTTTTAATTTATTGTTTATGCACTAATAGCACTACTGCACTTAGTATGTTTCCCTGACGAAGCCCCCAAATTATATGGGGGTGAAACATGTTGGGTTAGGTGATGTGTTCTGTAGACATGCAATCATAGATGGAGGAACTATCTATCAGTCATCACAGGGTGCACTGAACCGCAAATCATCTCATTCAGTTCATATAATTTATAAGGAGTACAAACAGCACAATTTTTAGATATTTATTATAAGTTATGTTTTAGTGCCCAATTATCTTTTGCAACAAGCATAGAAATGTGCGAAAAAAGACAAGATGTCCAACTGATAACAGGAGGTTTGCCCAACCAGAGGATTAACCTACCCAACTATTTTGCAGGTCGGTCACGTATGTAATATACAAATAGTTTAAACAACTTCTTCTTTTTAAAAGTGGACTTGGTGTGCACGCAGTATGTGTGTACTAGCCTTTAAATACTCACATAGATCCTCACTTATCTTAAAGGGTAACTCAATTTTGATAATAAAAAAAGATTTAAGCACACCTTAAGTGGGGCGGTTAGATACCTACCTCTGTAGTTGGAAACCTCTGGATGGTCCAGAAGCTTCCTGGATCCTCCTACAGCCCACTGTTCCAGCACAGGGTCCTTTCATCTCTTGGCCATGCCCCCAGTCATGGATGGGTGCATCCGTACTGAGTATGTAACGCAAGTAACGTCCACACATGCCCAGTACAACACACCTACCCATGCACAGCCTTTTTCCTCCATGCATGAGTGCTTTGTTCTGCTGGGCATGTAAGGACCTTACTCACGCTTGCCCAGTCCGGATGCATACGTCCACAGCTCATGACTAGAGGAAAACCTATTTGACTCTATTGAGGTGGGATTTAGGAGGTTTTTTATCTCCTCATGGCACTTCAGATACCCTTTAAATATGGCAGCAGCATCTGTTGTCCATTACCAGGAGCCATGCAGCCAATATGCCTTCAAAATTACAACTGGCAGCTCTCTCTTCATTCAATTTTTGATTCTTGTTAGTGGTTTCTGGACTACATGGACTGACTACTGATTGTAACATTAATTTGTCCACACCTGTGCTATTCAACATTGTCATAAACACGTAAAACTTCAGGATGGTTGTTGATCAGTTCCAGGAGTTGGAAGAGTTGTTCCTTGTCAGAGTCTGTTGGCTGGACAGTGATGCTGGGTAAATACTCTGGACCGGAGGAAATGGGCACCATGCCCAGGGTGTCGAGCTGGGAGCGGACATCTCGTAAGGAGGACACTTCACAGATGTACTGGAAAATGAGACAATGATAAGATATATGTGAATACTTCAAGACTTTAATTTTGAATGTGCAAGTTGCTCTGTGCTGCTCTTCTGCCCACCCGCTCTTCCTCTTCAAAAACAGACATATCTATAGGATTTCTGTGGACATGTCGTGGAGGAAAAGTGGAAGCTGAGAGAGGCAGGCAGAGCGACCTGCAACATTGAGAAGGCCAAAGAAGGGTCGAGTATACATTCTCATACCTGTGCATAATAATAAGTGCAGTTTTATGCTTCGTGGAAAAAATTTGGATTGGGAGAAAATTTTATTGGCAGGATTAAACAATTGTACACAAATCAAACTGCGTGTATAAATGTGAACGGTTTCCATTCAGAATTCTTTAAACTGACAAATGGGGTCAGGCAGGGCAGTCCTCTTTCCTCATGCTTATTTAATCTGGTACTGGAGACCTTTAGCCAGACCATACAGGTGGAAGGGGATATTAAAGGTTTCAGACTGGGTAAGGAAGAGCGCGAGATATGTGCATACGCGGGCAATGTAATTTTGACATTAACAAACCCAGGAACATCAATAGGAAAAACGCTTAGTTTAGCCAAAATTTTTGGGGATTACGCAAATTATAAAATAAATATAACAAAAACGATGGCTCTTAACCTAGGCTGTAGTAGTGACACCAAAAAGAAAGTACCGTAATAAGAAAACATAAGATACAGTGGCGCAATGACTATATCAAATATTTGGGCAATGTTTATCTAGCAAATTGGAGGACCACATAGAGATTTTTTAGATAAACATGAGTTTTAATGGGGAGTGTTAGTGTGGGTCCATGATGATTTGAGAAAGGACTGTAATGGTCCGAAACGCCTGTGCGTCATCTGCCATGTACCCATGCTATTTTATCATGTTTTTATGATTTTGATACAACAATAAAATTGGACTTTTGATGGTGCGGATCTTGAAAATTTATGGACTGATACTCGGTGCTCCAGAGTGGATCCTAGCACATCATATTGTTAACCATTGGTGCAGCAGCAATTTTGCCTAAATTATAATACGGAGTGTCGTTGCCTGCACAATGGAAGACCTGGGTGACAGAGCATCTAGCAAATCCTTTGCCTATTCGCAGGAACAAGCTGCTAGCATTGTCGCTATGGTACCTGTGAGTGGTGGTTTCCTTAAAAAAACCGAACCCTAAGATGATTAAACGTGATCTGGATGGTTTGAAAAAGAGATACATTGACTTAGACCTACACGCCAAAACCTTGGTGGAATACTATAGAGATGGCAAAATACCGAGACAGATCAGAGCTCAGGTGGCACCCATCCTGTTTCCCAAGAATAAGGATTACTGTGGAAGATGGGAGTTCATATGGAATCGGGCAGCGTTTGACGCTATGCTGTGTACAGTCCAAGAGATTATGAAAGAACTTCCATTAATTGAGGAGCAGATTAATGCCAAATTCACTACCTTGGCTGAATTGTTGGAGAAAGAGGATTTTGAAAAGTTTAAAGATTCCTTACAACAGACCCTGAAAGCGTATGAAACATCATTGGAGGAGGTGAAAGGGGGCAAATTCAATAGAGATATACAGGATTACAGTACGGGTTACGTATATCGTTGGCAGAGGGGAGTAGGAGATGGCCAATATAGACGCCCGAGACCTGTTAAACCTAAGAACCCCCGGAAGAAACCAAAAACCCCCAATGAGGGAGATAAAGGGTCATCTGATTTTTTACCAACTACGGACGAGCAGTCCGGTCAATCGGACAGCACAAGCGGAGGGGAGGAAAAAGGTTCCAAAAACAAAAACAAAGAAAAATTGAAAGAGAACTCCAAGATGCAATTAAGGAAGAGAACATAGTCCCGGTGGACTTGGTTGTCAACATCTCATCGTATGAACTTACAGACATTGAACGTCATGTCCTGAATCTTGGATTATCCTTTTGCCCGAGCAATTTTCTTGATTTTTTTCAATTAGATTTAGAGTTGACTAAGTTTTTCAGATCATTGAAACTGAAACACTTTTTTTCAAGTGGCTACTTTTCTGCCCAACCACAGGGACAGAGAAATGATTGTCTACAATTAAAAGAGTGGGGATTGAGAAACACCAGTCAGTTTATACCCTCGTCACATGGGGTGATTAATGCATATGTTGATCAGGTGCAGAAAGATATTTATAGCTTACAGGCAGACTTTGAAGCTAAAAAGTGTAAAAATATTACTACTAATCTTTCTTTGCAGGAACGTAAAGCTTTGGTATCACTTTCTATGAATAAATTGATTACTATCTGTGCAGCAGACAAAGGTGGAGCTGTTGTCATTATGGATAGATCTAGATACAGGGAAGAGATACTCAGACAGTTGAGAGACAAGGAAGTATATGAAGAAATTTTAGGTGACCCCACCCCTAATTTAAGACTAAAAATTGAGGAAATGGTAACTGACGCGGAGAAAAATGGCATTATAGATAAAGACCTTAAAAAATTCTTGATTAAGATATACTGCCTAAGATACATAAGAATTTGCAGAACCCCCCTGGTCGCCCCATAGTCTCAGGGATTGATTCAATCTTTTCCAATATGGCGATCTTTTTGGATAGAATCCTGAGACCTATGGTGGTGAATATACAATCCTATTTGAGGGATACCCAACATTTTCTAGAAATTATCTCCACAATTGATAATATTGATGATGACACGTGGTTGGTCACGATGGACGTGAGCAGTCTATACACCTCCATACCTCATGAGGAAGGTTTGGAGGCTGTTGATTTTTACCTGATGCTGTGCACTGACTTTGATGGTAAACAAAGGATATTTTTGTTGCTACTTCTTGAATTTATTTTGAGGAACAACTATTTTTTGTTTGAATCCACATTTTACGTGCAGCGCAGGGGCACGGCGATGGGCTCGAACGTGGCCCCCTCCTATGCTAATCTATTTATGGGCTTGTATGAGGAAGCTTTTGTGTATTCCAATGCCCTGTTTGTGAAGCATGCGTTGCTATGGCAACGCTACATAGATGATATTTTTTTGCTATGGAAGGGGCCGCGTTTGAGCCTTGACGCTTTTGTGGAGGATTTGCACAGCAGATGTTCTAGTATTAGACTGACCGTCCACTGTGAATGATTTGCTGTTAGTTTTCTAGATACTTGGGTGACCAGAGAGGAGAACATTTGATTACTGACCTGTTTACAAAAAAATGGAAAATGGGTGGAACCATTACATGAGCGTAGCCAACTGTAATGTAGTGGGTAAGTAGGTCAAGCTGTGGCTAGTGAGGTGGGTGGGTAAGTAGGTCAGGCTAGTGGGGTGGGAGGGTTACTAGGTCAGGCTAGTGGGGTGGGAGGGTTACTAAGTCAGGCTGGAGGCTAGTGGGGTGGGTTGGTAGGTCAGGCTAGTAGTGGGATGGGTGGGTAAGTAGTTAGGCTAGTGGCTAGTGGGGTGGGCGGGTAAGTAGTTCAGGCTGGTGGGGTGGGTAAGTAGTTCAGGTTGGTGGCTAGTGGGGTGGGTGGGTAAGTGGGTCAAGCTGGTGGCTAGTAGAGTGGGTGGGTGGGTAAGTAAGTCAGGCTAGTGGGGTGAGTGGGAGGGTAAGTCGGTCAGGCTGGTGGCTAGTGTGGTGGGTGAGTGGTTAGGTAGGTCAGACTAGTGGCTAGTGGGGTGGCTAGGTAGGTCAGACTAGTGGCTAGTGGGGTGGCTAGGTAGGTCAGACTAGTGGCTAGTGGGGTGGGTAGGTAGGTCAGACTAGTGGCTAGTGGGGTGGGTAGGTCAGACTAGTGTGGTGGGTAGGTAGGTCAGACTAGTGGGGTGGGTAGGTAGGTCAGACTAGTGCGGTGGGTAGGTGGGTCAGACTAGTGGGGTGGGTAGGTGGGTCAGACTAGTGGGGTGGGTAGGTGGGTCAGACTAGTGGCTAGTGGGGTGGGTAGATAGATCAGACTAGTGGCTAGTGGGGTGGGTAGGTGGGTCAGACTAGTGGGGTGGGTAGGTAGGTCAGACTAGTGGCTAGTGGGGTGGGTAGGTAGGTCAGACTAGTGGAGTGGGTAGGTAGGTCAGACTAGTGGTTAGTGGGGTGGGTAGGTAGGTCCCTCTCAGATAGCATGGCAGCAGATTGCTCCTCACATTGATCCTCGGCTGTTCCCCAAAGGTCTCCCCGAGCTTCAGTACCTGCAAAACAGGGCACAGCCCTGCTGATCCCCCGGAGCACACCATCCACCTCTGCCAGCCAGCGCCGCGCTGCCAACCACTGCGGGCCGGATAGAGATATATATATATATCTCATAGCCTGCATATGGAGCAAGACGGATTCATCCGTCAGTGAGCTGCGCACATGCCTGTCTCTACACACACGTCCCAGTGCACAGCTCACAGACATGCACGCGGCACACGGCTCTGCAGAAGGCGGCTAGCGCTAATGCCACACCTCTTATTTGCTAAGCCTGTCAAAGCACGAGCTCGCAGGGAAGCGCGAGATCTCGAGTGTAGAGGGGAAGCAGCGCATCTGACAGCCGGACGGACAATTGCAGCTCGCGATGACAGGGACACGCAGATTTATCAGCCGGGCAGTAACTTATTTGACTTGGGCTCGGAGACAACGGGGCATGCAGTCTCATCAGCCGGGCGGTAATTAAACTTACCCGGGCGCTCCGCCCGGCTGATTGATCCTGGGGAGAACACTGGTGAGTGATCCCACTACTAGACTCATCAGACTTGAGGAGATGAAGTATCGATTTTTAGCACGGGGTTATCTGCTGTTTGCCTACAGGAAGATTTTAAATTTAAATCTAGGAGTGGATTTTTTTCTAGACAGGGTGGTATAAGATTGGGAATTAGAGAGAGGATACCGTGTGTTACAACTTTTAACGTACTGTCAGAAAAGATTAGCCACATCATAAACAAACATTGGCCCATATTAAAGCAGGGACTTCCAACTGTCAAAAAGTTTCATGACTGGCCTCTTATGTCATTTAAAAAGGCACCATCATTTAGGGATAGATTAGTACATAATGATTTGGGTCCTATTGGTAATGAGGTGACAAGTAGACATGGAACGTTTCCCTGTCTGGGATGTCACCTATGTAGTTACATTGTGAAGGGGGATGTATTTACCCACCCCAGCCGGGGGATTCAACTTAAGATTAAGGGTATGTACACTTGTGAATCTAGATTTGTTGTTTATCTTTTGAAATGTCCCTGTGGGCTGGGATACGTGGGTAAAACCACCCAACCCTTGAGGGATAGATTATCATCCCATAAATCGCATATTAGGAATCAAAATCGGGAACGGTCAGTTTCGGGTCATTTTTGTGAAAAAGGCCACCGATTGTCACAACTTCGGGTTCAGGTAATTGAGGGCATACCAATACAACGTAGAGGGGGAGATCGACATAAATTGCTAGCATTAAGAGAAAATTATTGCATAAAGAAGCAGGATACAATTGAACCTAAGGGTCTTAATAGAGATTATGATTTATCTGGTTTAATTTGAATACGATTTGTGATTTTGTATAATATGTGTGATATTTTGTTTCCACAGGGGCTACAGTCCTGGGAGCTGATAACAGTTGTGATGATGTGGGTAAATATGAGTTTCTCATTATATTTTTTTGATTGCCATCATTGTGTAGCCAGTTATATGGGTCTCTGCAGTCCTCTTCCAATACAGGATTAATAGGCGTTTTTGTGTCGCTGGGACGGTGGCCTCTGGGACATGTGATGTCTGTTTACGTGCCCTGTGATTGGCCACTTCCTAATAGCTTATGTTATGTGTTGAGCTGCGCCCCCCGGCTGGTCATTTGACGAGTGTGGGGATGGGCGTAGTCTATATGAGTGATGACCCTATTACGCTTTTTTGTGACGGTGCCGGCGGGTCGCCACGCCCCTTGTGACGATGCCGGCTTATTCCAGCACTCTCGTCGTCTCCGCAGAGACTTCTGTTAGTGCGGACGTTGTCGGTGCACGGCCTATTGACCGGTTTCGCCTGTGGGAGGTCGCCTGTGGCTGATGGGCGGTGGTTTACCACGCCCCTTGTGGCGTCGCCCATTCCTGCCTTCTCCGCAGAAACTTTTTGCCAATGCGGACGCTGTTGGCATGCGGCTGATTGGCCGCTCTGCCTGTGGGAAGCACTGGCTCCATATGATTGGATGATATGAAGTCCTTCGCATTGCGGACGCTGTCGGCCTCTATCTCATTGGATGGGAGGGGACTGTGGAGAGCCATTATGGATGAAAGTCTATACATAACTTTTGTGGACACTATGATCTGAAAACGTAAGTCCCTTGTAGAATATTACAATGGTGACAAGTGGAGAGTGTCACAGGTTGTGTTTTATATTTGATGAAAGTACTTTTGTAGTGACTTATCCGTGGGCTGCATGATGATTGGGCAGTCACAGCTCCTGGGTTGTATCTGATTGGTGGACATTTCTCATACATATGCAGGAACATTAATGAATCAGTTCTCTATGTGGTCCTCCAATTTGCTAGATAAACATGAGTTTTAATGGGGAGTGTTAGTGTGGGTCTATGATGATTTGAGAAAGGACTGTAATGGTCCGAAACGCCTGTGTGTCATCTGCCATGTACCCATGCTATTTTATCATGTTTTTATGATTTTGATACAACAATAAAATTGGACTTTTGATGGTGCGGTTCTTGAAAATTTATGTATCAAATATTTGGGGGTAAACATATGTAGTGACACGCAGCATCTTTTTGATAGTAATCTTGGTAGTGAATTAGACTTCTGTATAAGTACGCTAAAACGGTGGGAATTACAATGATTTAACTCTCTGGGGAGAATAAATGTAATAAAAATGAATTTATTACCAAGACTACTCTTCAAACTACAAAACATTCCAGTAAACATACCTCCGAATTGGTTTGTTGCCCTACATAAAATCTTTTCAATGTATATCTGGAGAAACAAAGTGGCAAGATTAGGATATAAAAAAAATCACCAGGATAAAAAACAGGGGGGTTTGGCAGCGCCTAACCTCTCAAGGAACTACCAGGCTATTTTGTTGTTAGGAAGAATGCTAGAATGGAGGAAAGGATCCTGTAATAAAATATGGGTTACGATGGAATATGAAAGTGTGGCTATGCAAGGGGCACTGTCCTAGGATAAAAAAAAGAATCCGAAAGGCTCTGAGGAATTCAGATAATCCATTCATTATCCTCACTAAAAGAAATTGTAAACTACATTAAAATTCAGGTCGAAGTTACACCTCCGTTAATGTCAATCCTAAATAATTCAGAATTTACCCCTGCAAAGCAACGAGGTTGGTTACTAAGGAATAAACTAGATGTGGATATAAGAATAACTGGCATAACACAAGGGAAAGCCTCTAGTACTAAATTCGGGAGACTACAAGTATAAAAAGTTTCCTTGCGGAATTGAAGAAAAAAGATGGACCAATAAGATGCAAACTAAATAAATTAGAGGAAAATTCAAAGATAAGGCAGTTCCCGAGAACAGAGCACAATCTTATACAGAGAAAAATGGGAAAGTGAATTTGGTGAGAAACTAGATGAACTCGTATGGGACAATCTCATACCAAACATCTGGGTATCTAGAAATACCAGCATTCAGTTACTACAATTCAAGATAGTCTCCAGGTGGTATCTTACCCCTGAAAGACTTTATCAGATGAACTTAAAAGATAACAAACAGTATTGGAGATGTGGAGCTGAGGTGGGGAATTTATTGCACATGCTATGGCACTGCTCAACAATACAACTTTTTTAGAGGGAAATTGAGTGTTTCATCCAAAAATGTATAACCCCAGTTAGTGGTATAGATGCCACGGTGGCAGTTTTGGGCCCAGTCAAAAAGGAGAAGACAATGACCTCAATTCACTAAGATCATGCTGGAGATAATAAGGCGAGAGAAAACTTACCTCCACACAGTGAGAGAGTTATCTTATCTCTTCAGTCCTTAACCTCCTGAGCGGTATGGACGAGCTCAGCTCGTCCATCACCGCCGGAGGCTGCCGCTCAGGTCCTGCTGGGCCGATTTTTATCAAATAAAAAGCAGCACACGCAGCCGGCACTTTGCCAGCCGCGTGTGCTGCCTGATCGCCGCCGCTCTGCGGCGATCCACCGCGAGCAGCAGTGAAAAAGGGTCCCCCCAGCCGCCCGAGCCCTGCGCAGCCGGACCAATCAGTTCCGGCCAGCGCTAAGGGCTGGATCGGAGGCGGCTGACGTCAGGACGTCGGCTGACGTCCATGACGTCACTCTGCTCGTCGCCATGGCGACGAGAAAAGCAAAACAAGGAGGGCCACTCATCGCGGCCCTTGTAACTTCTGATCGCCGGAGGCGATCAGAAATATGCAACAAGAGCGCCCTCTAGTGGGCTTTCATGCAGCCAACTTTCAGTTGGCTGCATGAAATAGATTTTTTTTTAATTAAAAAAAAAAACCCTCCCGCAGCCGCCCTGGCGATCTCAATAGAACGCCGGGGAGGTTAAGTTACCTCCTCTGTAGTTAATTGACCTCCTCTGTAAGGCCCATACACACGTCGGATTTCCGCGAACAACGGGTCGTTTGAACGTCCCGTCGTTCGCTCGCTAAATCGGGCGTGTGTGCAGACTGTCGTTCGCTTGATAAGGGTGAGTTTGAGCGATCCGCCCGGCGAAAGGATATTGGGAGGATATTGAGGAAAGGGAATGAATGGGGAGTGTTTGAGGTAAGGAAGGATGATTGAACTCGGCGTACATAAGTTTTGGTAATATCTATAGTTTGGTCTGTCAAAGAACAAGTTTGATGTTTTTAATCTCTTTTTGATTTTTTTTTCTCTTTAGGGCTCGTTTCCACTACTGCGAGATGCACGCCGGCACTGAGCGGGTGGGCGGGAATCGCAGGCGAATCCCATGAGCCGTGCCATGCACGGCTATGGGATTCGCAGCCTCCGCCGCGAATTCTGCGGGGGGTTCCGGCCGAATCACTCCCGCAAGCGATTCGGGGACGCGGCGCCGTTATCCCCTATGGCAGAGTTTCCCTGTGCGATTCATGTGCGGGGAAACTCTGCGGAATCGCGGCGGAACCCGCGATAGTGGAAACGGGCCCTTATTAAGCAAATAAAAATTATCAAGCGATGATGCAAAATGATCCCAACATAAGTGGGCTTCAATGAAGCACATTTGATTAAGTGGGGGTACGAAATGTACATTGAGTGTGAAAAAAAAAAAGTGCGATTTTATTTTAACCTCCCTGGCATTATGATTATTTCCTGATTTAGGGTTTAAAAGCCGTGCAATTTTTTTTACAAGCTTTTAGACGCTATAAAACAAGGAAAAAAACATACCACAGAGAGATCTGCAGCAGCTCCTGCATATAACTCACTCAGGCACTGGATTACCAATCTGAGCTGTGGATTTCCGTCCCGAGCCTGACTCGGGATTACCGCTAAGGAGGTTAAATAAAACCCAAAAAGAGAACTTAAGGCCCTGTTCACATCACAAACACGGAATGCCATGCGTGCGTAACGCAACGCAACGCATGCAAACGCACACCATCCGCGTTTGTGTGCGTTGCGTGGCTGATCCCATCACTGGAAAGTGAATGGGACAGCCACGTGTTTTTGCAATAAACGCGTGCAGCAGGCGTTCCCGGACCGTATGCAGTGTGAACATCAGACAGTGCACTCTATGCACTGTCTGATGTCGTGCGTGTCTGCCTCCTGCACGCGGCTGGAAACGCGCGCAGTGTGAACCCCGAGATCCTCCACAGCCCAACATTCCAGCAGAGCATACCTTTATATCTATTTTGACAAAAGCTTGATCGCATCCAGTGCTCACCTGTGCTACCCCACCCTCTGTGCTCCTCCACGCCCTCTGATATAATGAATGCATAATGTAATGAAATAAGCAAGTGTAATCTGCTCTGCAAGTTCCACTGTAATACCAGAACATCCCATCTCACCTTGTAAACATCCTTGTCCTCCTGATCTAATGCTTCCTGGACATCCTCTGCTCCGGCATGAATGGCAAACTCCAGAGCCTGTTCCATTGACACAGGACTGCCATCCTTATCATAGGGCTGCACTGTCACAACACCCTTCCTAGTGAAGCAGTGCAGAGCTCCATCTGTCGCTGTTCCTCTGCAGACAGCATTGAAAACAAAGAAGACTCATGACTGATCTCTACACAGAGCCGGCAGAAAACATGTCACATTGGAGCAAGTATATGGAACTTAGGAATTAAATACGAGATTAACCAGTTTAACCTCCTGGGCGGTTATCCCGAGCTAGGTTCGGGGCAGAAACCCGCAGCTAAGAGCGGTGATCCCGTCCTCTGCTCGGTGTAGCCGCCGGAGGCTGTGTGCATTTTCTACATAGGTTTCTACATACCTCCCGGGGATCCTGACGTCGGCCGCCATTCTTCTTCCTCTCCTCCGGGGCTCTGCTTCCTGCTGGTGAGATCGCCGGCTGTCGTCATGACGAACAGCCGGCAATCTCACTTTAGAGTTGCAGCGCCACCCGGAGGATGGAGGTATAACTGCAGCGCTGGAGCCAGGGAGGTGAGCGATTGCTGGAACTGCTGCAGATCTCCCTGGCCTGGCAGCATGATTTTTTCCAGGTTTTAGGGTCTGAAAGGGTGCAAAAAAATTGTACTGCTTTTAGACCCTAAAATCCGGAAAGAATCAGAATGCCAAGGAGGTTAATGCCTGGTACACACCATGCAATTTCCCCTCAGATAAATGGGTCAAATCGATTATTTCGGCCAGGTCCAATCTGATTTCCGATTGCTTTTCTGATCGATTTTGTAAAGAAGTGATCGGAAAATCAATCAGAAATGAGATCAGACCTGTTGGAAATAACTGATCTGACCCATCTATCTGATGAGAAATTGCATGGTGTGTACCAGGCATAATATATTAGTTCCAGGTGAGTCATTTAGAGAGAGAGAGAGAGTGGGGTTGATTCACTAAAGAACTTTAATCTTAAAGTAAACCAGAGATGAAGCACCCTCATGTATTTTACCATATATAGATCACTGAGAAAACACCTACCCTGCTCTCTGTTTCATTCTTCACTGCTCAGCCTGCTTGTTATCAGCCCTGATAAGAATCCCTGACTGAGCATTCAGTCTGGCTTTGCTCAGGAATCATTATAGCTGAGTCATTATAGCAGAGCCAGAATTGGGGAGGCTTGGGCTCGAAAAGACATCAAAGAAGAAAGACTCCGCTATAATGATTCCTGAGCAAAGCCAGACTGAATGCTCAGTCTGGGATTTTATCAGGGCTGTTAACAAGCAGGTTGGGCAGTGAAGAATGAAACAGAGAGCAGGGTAGGTGTTTCCTCTAATGTTCCCACTGATATATATGGTAAAATACATGAGGGTGCTTCGTCTCTGGTTCACTTTAAAGGATACTTTAGCCCTCACAAAATTCTGAAATTGACGCCCTGTGTGTGGGGGGAGGGGCGCAAAGGCTAACCGCACCTCCTTTGGCCTGGTGTCTGTCTCTGTTCTTCATAAAAAGGTCCCAGTACAGCGTTGTGGTCGGCACAGCCGCAGTATGTCTGTGGGAGTACGCGCACACTCACTCCTGCGAGAAGACGTAGCCGGCGTGCATGCATGCCGTCTGACCCGGACATACTGTAAACGCATGCGTAGCATGTCTGCTTGGGCACCAAAAAGAGTATGCACGCTGGCTAAATCTTCCTACGGGAGTGTGCGCATACTCCCGCAGACATACTGCGGTTGTGCCGACCCCTGCATTGTATCCGGAGCTTTTTATGATGAACCGAGAGATGCCGGGCCACCACATCTCCACCTCCCCCCCCCCCCACACACACACGGCGTCCATTTCAGAATTTAGTAAGGGCTAAGGTACCCTTTCACATATGCAGATAGCACACTCGTCATTTATGCAGTTTACTCAACGTAAGTGGCGCATGTATGTAGCACATTACGCTATTTGCGTAAGTCGCTACGTAAATTCCCGTAATCTTAAAATGCGCTATCTGCAAACGTTAAGATTCATGTTCTTTAAGGAATGAACCACTATGACCCTTATTCAATTGACTTTTTCTCCCAGGAGAAAGTGTTTCACCTTCTGTTTTAACCTCTTAAGGACCACAGGCTTACACACACCTAGTGACCAGGCCATTTTTTACAATTCAGCACTGTGCATCTTTAACAGTTCATTGCACAGCCATACAACTTAGCAGCCAAATGAATCTTGCCTCCTTTTCTTCCCACCAACAGAGCTTTCTGTTGGTGGTCTCTGATTGCTGCCCCTCCTCCCCCCCCAATTGGCCTTACACTAAGATACATACAATACACTATAGTTACATAGACATACGCCTATGAAAGGGATTAGATTGTGAGCCCAGTTTAGTAATAAGGTATTGATTTGCACAGCGCTGCGCTAAACCGCAGTGCTGTACACGTGTTTTTTATCTTTTTTTTCTGTTAATCAGCCTGCTAGCTCCGATCACGGCTGGCTGTTCCCTGTGGGCCCCTATGTGTCTCTGCAGTGAACGTCACTCGCCCGAGAGCTTGTTCACAGCCAAATCTCGTGAGACCGCCATGACGCCAATCAGCATTAGGCAGTCCTGGGGGAGCCACTCTGCGACCGCCCATCGGCATTAGGAGGTCGCAGAGCAGTTAAATACTGCACAAGCGTGAGTGCTCAAGAGAGGGCGGCTCGTGCGTGTGTAGCACGGAGCAGCCAGTCTTCGGAAGCCCAAGTGCTTCTGAAGACCGCTGAAGCCAGCCCAACCTGGAAGAGAGCAGTCCAAAACCGAACCGTTGTGGACTCCTAACGGGGAGCCTGCAGGGGAACGCAAGGACCAGCCCAGAGCCTTCCCTCTTCTTAGGCGAGTATCTGTTTTTTATTTTTAGAATCACTTCAGACTCCCTTTAAAAGGCATTTTATGGATAGATATATAAAATATCGCCTGGGAGAAAACTTAGAAGAAGTAAATTGAATAAGCTAAAGTTGCTTTTTTTAGTTCTCAAAACTATTTTCAATTTAGTAAAGCATATAGGTTGTTGTTTCCCTATTTTAATAGATTCAGAAAAATGCAGATTTGTATGAAGCCGTATTGGTGAAGGTAGAAATTATTTTAAGGCGCTCCTCTTGCGACTCGATCCCTTTGAGTTTGGTAAACTGTGTTAGGTATATGTATCACTGAAGCACCGTATCAGCCAGGGCTCCTGCGTGTAGCCCCGCCCACTGAAGAAAAAGGGCCTCGGCCGGTCTGTACCGCCAGAGCATAAAAACCTCATGCTGTTGTGCCAATTTACGAAAGCTGTGAATCCTGACTGGTGGATTTTCCAGTCAGGAGACAGCTACATGATAAGGGGTTGTAATAATACTCCCTCCCCTCCACCAATCACACTTCACCTACCCATTTTTGATCAGGAGACGTTTCAAGTCTAGAAAGGATCGGCTGGTGTTGTCTGTCAGGAGTTCGATGAGCAGGGAGGCTCCCCCGGGGCCTCTTGCCTGGAACAGTGCATACGAGGTTGGTTTAGACTTTTCCTGAAAGAGATGAGACATGATCATGAAAAGGTCAGCTCTGCAGGCCTCATCTGTGCCCAGGAGAGAGACTGATGGTAAAAGCCGGGTGGAGGAAAGCCAAAAGTGCAGTTTAACCCATTCGCGTTCTGTCATTTTCACTTGAGAAATGTTCACCTCCCATTTATTAGCCTATAACTTTATCACTACTTATCACAATGAACTGATCTATATCTTGTTTTTTCCGCCACCAATTAGGCTTTCTTTGGGGGGTACATTTTGCTAAGAGCCACTTTACTGCAAATGCATTTTAATAGGAAGAATAAGAAAAAAACTGAAAAAATTCATTATTTCTCAGTTTTCAGCCATTATAGTTTTAAAATAATACATGCCTCCATAATTAAAACTCACGTATTGTATTTGCCCATATGTCCCGGTTATTAGACCGTTAAAATTATGTCCGTATCACAATGTATGGCGACAATATTTTATTTGGAAATAAAGGTGCATTTTTTCCGTTTTGCATCTATCACTATTTACAAGTTTAAAATAAAAAAAAAAATAGAAATATTTCATCTTTACATTGATATTTAACCACTTCAGGATCACAGGTTTTTCCCCTTAAAAACCAAAACAACTTTCACATTTCAGCGCTCCTCCCATTCACTCAGCGATAACTTTATTGTTACTTATCACACTGAAATGATCTATATATTGTTTTTTCGCCACAAATTATGCTTTCTTTGGGTGGTAGTTTTTGCTCTGAATTATTTTATTTTATATGCATTGTAAAGGGAATAATAAGGAAAAAAGAAAAAAAAATGATTATTTCTCAGTTTTCAGCCATTATCGTTTTAAAATAAAATGTGCTTTGGTACATAAAACCAACACATCTTATTTGCCCATTTGTCCGGTTTATTACAACGTTTAAATTGTGTCCCTAGTACAATGTATAGTGATAATATTTTAACTGGAAATGAAGGAGCATTTTTCCATTTAGGGATTTTTAATACTTTTTCACCTATTACAAGAACTTTTTTTGAAAAAATATACTCATGACATCCGTATTACAAAAGTCCCTAAGGTAACTATTTACCGGTATGTAAAAAAAATTAAATGATGTAATTTTTTTAAAAAATTTTTTAACAAGTGTTTTATTTCTGTAACTGTGGGGCAGGGATGGAAGGTGTTAAAAGCAATAAAATAAAAAAATAATAATTATAAACTTGCTATGGAAAACAGTATAGTGGCATAAATAGGTGTATTTTACTTTTTGGCCACAAGATGGTGCTATTGAGACCGTGTTTCTATTAACCTCCCTGGCGGTAAGCCCGTGCTGAGCACGGGCTATGCCGCCGGGAGGCACCGCTCAGGCCCCGCTGGGCCGATTTGCATAATTTTTTTTTTTGCTGCACGCAGCTAGCACTTTGCTAGCTGCGTGCAGTGTCCGATCGCCGCCGCTACCCGCCGATTCGCGTCGCCGCAGCCGCCCCCCCCAGACCCCGTGCGCTGCCTGGCCAATCAGTGCCAGGCAGCGCCGTGTTGTGGATCGGAGTCCCCTTTGACGTCACGACGTCGGTGACGTCATCCCGCCCCGTCGCCATGGCGACGGGGGAAGCCCTCCGGGAGATCCCGTTCTTTGAACGGGATCTCCTGATCTCCGATCGCCGGCGGCGATCGGAGGGGCTGGGGGGATGCCGCTGGGCAGCGGTTATCATGTAGCGAGACCTCGTCTCGCTACATGAAAAATAAATAAAAAAAAAACGTATTTGCTGCCCCCTGGTGGATTTTGCCAAACCGCCAGAAGGGTTAATAGAACACAGCCGAACACAGAAGTGTGTGGTCTCAGAGCTTATGCGACTTTTAAAAAGCTCTGCGAAGACACGGGAACGGTGATCGGGATTGAGAATCAAAAGATTCTCACATCCTGATCACAGATGGCGGGGGCTGCGACGGTGGATCGGCGGAAAACAGGGCGGGGATCGTGAATGCGACGGTAAGGCAGCAGTACGCAAATCTACGCCCCTGATCCGCACGTGAAGTTTAAAGGGGCGTGGATATGCGTACCAAGGATCCTAAAGTGGTTAAAAAGTTTAGACCCTTAGGTAAATATTTACATGTTTTTTTTATTGTAATGTTTTTTTTTTATATTAAACATTTTATTTGGGTAGTTTTGGGAGGGTGGGATGTAAACAATAGGTTTATAATGTAAATGTGTGTTGATTTTAATTTTTTTTACTTTTAGTTGTATTACTTTTTGGCCACAAGATGGTGGCCATGAGTTTGTTTACATGACGTTACTCTAAGCGTAACATACGCTTAGAGGGACGCAAGAGCCAGAAAAGGCGCAGCTTCCGAGAGAAGCTGTCGCTTTTTCAGCGGGGGGAGAGGAATCCGTGATCGGGCACCATAGCCCGATTCACTGATTGCCTGGCTAACGAACCGCGGGCCGGGAACACGCGTGCATGCATGTGATCGGCCGCGGGAGCGCGCATGGTTCCTGGATGTAGTTTCTACGTCCAGGAACTAAAATAGGTTAAAGATGAACTTCAGTGGATAAAAAAATAGCTTCTTACTCTATATAGGCCCCAGCCCTTTGGATAAGAACACACTAGGCAGAAACACACATAATATAAGTCGCATGAAAAAGCACATTTGTTTGTGTTCTGCAATGTGCGTTTTTGAAACGCAGAACTTGCGGCATATTTTTCCACAGCGCATCTAAAATGCACTTAATGTATGTCAATGGTGACTCAGAGGTATAGCGTTTCATTGCATTGTTTTAATGTGTTTTTGTAAAAATTTGATAATGAATTTCCGCTTCCTGTTGCCTTGCTAGTGACGAGCCAGAGAGGACATCGAAAATGTGTTTTTATACCGGCCACATTCCCAAAAATTTGCATAAAACGCATCAGAAACGCAAGTAAAACACAAAAAAAACTGCACTTGTGATTCATACGTGCAAAGTGCAAATGCAGAAAAACGCAAGTAAAGACCAAAATTACTTACGGTAATGTCTTTTCCAGGAGTCAGAAGGACAGCAACCCTGAGACTTGTCTCCCTCTATTCAATCTGGACAGGAAGCTAGATGTTGGGCCTGTTTCCACTTGTGCGTTGTGCTGAGCGTTTTTGTGTGCGGGGATAATCTGCACGGCAGAGCCGTCAGAATTCGCTCCCCGCACACCGCTAAGCGAATCGCATATAATGTATCTCAATAGGGAAATCGCATGCGGTTTTGGCACGCGTTTTCCCCCGTGATTTCGCATAGGAGGTAATGTTAATTTACACAGGCAGTGACATGGTTAAAATCGCCCACCTACTACCCTATGCGAAATCGCGGGAAAAAACGCATGCAAAATCGCACCAGCATGCGATTTCGTCTGCGGCGATTTCCCGGCGATTCCGCACCGCACAAGTGGAAATGCAGCCTAAAGAGTAACTGTCAGGCTGCAAAAGCTAATTTAGACCTCTATTCTCCAGTTTAGAAGGAAGCCAAAAAGGCAATACTGAAGTTAAAAATCTCTCTTATTTATGTGTGCTGAACAGCGAGGCTGGTTATTCCCAAGCTCGTAAGGAGGCCGCCAGGCCGCATAACATACTGCAAAGCATTCTGGGGCTGCTTCTTCTCCCCACTCTGCACTACCTTCGGTCCTCCCCCTTCATTTCCCTATCACGCCCTAAGGCTGCTTTCACAGTGGGAAGTTACAGGCTAATGTTACGGCAGCTTGTAATATCACAGCACTGAAAAATCACAGGGCACATGTTCCGTTAGAGTATACTGCATGAGTCGCTATTGTTCCTAGCCACATGGCTAATTAATATTCACTGCACAATAGTGTTGTCCAGATCATGAACCATTAGGATCTTTGACCCTGTTCGAATCATCATGAAGGAGGGAGGATATTACATCACAATTGGCTTCATAGTAGACAGACAAACATGGAACCTGCCATGAGCAGTCAGGAGCATCATTCTCTGCAAATACTATATAAAAATTCTGTGAAATCCAAACGTGGACAGTGAAATGCATATGTAATGTAAGTACAGCCAATATTTAGCTACTGATATATGTTTTTTTTCTCTGAGACCCTATACCTAACAGCTCCTCTTTAAACAACTGAATATGCATTAGGCAGGCAGGGCATATAAGCAGCATCCACACATACCTCCTCACTTATAAAGAAGATTAGTCCACACCAATGATGCTTAAATAATGTTATCAATATACACGGGTGGGTATAACAGGGTGCTGTCCTTCCGACTCCTGGAAAAGACATTACCGTAAGTAATTTTGGTCTTTCCCAGGATGTCCTCAGGACAGAAACCCTGAGATGACAAACAAGAGGACTCATTTGGGGGGGGGGGGGGGGGGGGGGCAACTGCCTGCAATACCTTTCTATCAAACACTAAATCTGAACTGTCAAGAACATCTAATCTGTAGTGCTTGACAAATGTGTTATGATTTGACCAGGTAGCAGCCTTACAAATTTGTTCTATTGACGCTCCTGCTCTTTCTGCCCAAGAAGTTGAAATTGCCCTAGTAGAACGGGCTTTAATTGGAACATTGAACTGTTTTCCCTGGTGTACATAGGCAAGAGCAATGGCCTGTCTGATCCACCTTGCTATAGTAGACTTGGTAGTCTATTTTCCCTTGTTTGCACCTGAAAAAAGAGCAAGCAAGGCTTCTGACTTTCTCCAATCTTTGGTACGATCTAAATATTGTAACAAACATCTTCTCACATCTAAACAATTAAGACTTAATTATTTCTCATTAGTCGGGTTGTTGCAGAATGAAGGTAAAATAATCTCCTGGGACCTGTGAAAAGTAGAGACCACTTTAGGCAAAAAAGAAATGTCCATTTTCAAAGTGACCCTGTCCTCACTTATAATGCAGTAAGGCTCCCTGCATGAAAGAGTCTGAAGTTCGCATATACGCCTGGCTGAGGGAAAGGCTAATAAAAAAGTCATCTTTAAAGATAACATTTTGTCCGAAATGTCCTTTATAGGCTCAAAGGGTGGTTCACATAAAGCCTTTAGTACTGTGTTGAGATCCCAGGTTGGAACTTTAGAACGGATGACAGGTTTCGGTCTCTTTAAGGCCCTGAAAAATCTGATGAAATCCTGTTCCTCACCTAATCTCTTTTCCAGAAAAACACTGAGAGCTGAAGTGTGAACTTTAAGTGTACTCATACTAAGTCCTTTCTGGAAACCACTTTGAAGGGATTCTAGTACTGACACTTAGGGCCCTTTTCCACTAGAGCGATTGTGATTGCTGAATCGCAAAATCGCAAATCGCTAGTGATTTTTAAATCGCTAGGGTTGTTACTTTATCATAGAAATCACGAGAAGTATTTTCCACTACAGTGATTCGATTTGGAAATCGCTAATCGCAAATCGCAATCGCTTGCTGGAGCGATTTTTACAATGATAATGCAATGCAAATGAAAATCGCAAATCGCAATCGCATAACAGAATTAATGAAAAATCACAATCGCAATCGCTGGCGTTTGTGATTTGTGATTGCGATTGCTAGTGGAAAAGGGCCCTGAGTGATGAATGTCCCAAGAATCACTCAAACACCAGTCCGTATAGATGTTCCAGATTTTGGAATACATTTGTCTAGTGACCTTCTTCCTACACTGAATCAGAGTCTCTGAAAGTCTATTCGAAAAACCTTTCCTCTTTAAAGAGACTCCGTAACAAAAATTGCATCCTGTTTTTTATCATCCTACAAGTTCCAAAAGCTATTCTAATGTGTTCTGGCTTACTGCAGCACTTTATACTATCACTGTCACTGTAATAAATCAATGTATCTTTCCCCTGTCAGACTTGTCGCCCTGTGTCTGGAAGGCTGCCAAGTTCTTCAGTGTTGTGGTTCTGCTATGAACTCCCCCTTCCAGGCCCCTCTCTGCACACCGCCTGTGTGTTATTTAGATTAGAGCAGCTTCTCTCTTATCTTTTACAAGCTGGATAAATCGTCCTCTGAGCTGGCTGGGCTTTCACATACTGAAGAATTACATACAAGGGCAAAGCTGTTTGCAGGAAGAAAAGAGCAGCCTGAAACTTCAGTGCATGAGAGATGCAGGGGGAAAGAAACACACAAATGATCTTTTGAGATTCAAAAGGAAGGCTGTATACAGCCTGCTTGTGTATGGATGTATTTTCTATGTGTGGACATACTGTACATCAACCTACTTCCTGTTTTGGTGGCCATTTTGTTTGTTTATAAACAAACTTTTTAAAACTGTTTTTAACCACTTTTAATGCGGCGGGGAGCGGCGAAATTGTGACAGAGGGTAATAGGAGATGTCCCCTAACACACTGGTATGTTTACTTTTGTGCGATTTTAACAATACAGATTCTCTTTAATAATCTCCACTCAGGTTCCAAGCTGAAAGCTGAAGTAGGTTCAGGTTTGGATGGAAAACTAGCTCCTGAGCTAGGAGGTCCGGACGAAGTGGAAGTATAATTGGATCTGCTACAGCTAACTTCTGTAGAAGAGAAAACCAAGGTCTCTTGGGTCAGAAGGGTGCTATCAGAATGCCCTGAGCTCTGTCTCTCCTGATTTTTGCCAGAAAAAAAGAATACAGGTGTATTGGAAGATGAAGGTATGCATCTTTTAGATCTAACGATGGTTGATCACTGTGGAGATGTTGTTCATACTGAACTTTCGATATTTTACCGACTTGTTTAGTCTTTTTAGATTGAGGATGAACCTGTAATCTCTTTGTGGCTTCTTTACTAGAAACACTGGAGAATAATGTCCTAGACACCTTTGGTACCACTCTTATTACTTTCTTTAAAAGGAGGGATGAGATTTCTTGTTCTAAGGCCTGCACCTGATCTGGAGATTTTGTAATCAGAAGAACATTCCAGAGTCTCTGTAAGCTTAGATCCGAAGAGGAAATCTCATTCACAAGGAACCCACAGAGTTTAGACTTGGAAGATGTGTCTCCCTGCCAGGTTTTGACCCAGATTCCTCTTCTAGCTGTGTTCACCAAAGTTGTTGTTCTTGCTGATAAACTGAGAGAGTAGTCCGCAGCATCAGATAGATAATTAGATGCATGAAAAATCTTTGGGAAAGACTTCAAAATCTCTTCCCTCGGAACTCCAGACGCGATCTGAGATTGGACCTCAGTCAACCATGATTTCAAAGACCTTGACACAGCAGTAGAGGCTATTGCTGGTTTAAAGTTCAAAGAAGAAGATTCCCATGCCCTTCTTAGTATGTTATCCATCTTCTTATCTATGGGGTCTTTAAGATTTCCAAAATCTTCAAATTGTAAGTCAGATTTTCTGAAAACCTTAGAGATAGCTGGATCTAATTTTGGTGAAACACCCCAAAATTTCTGATATTCCTGTTTAAACGGATAATGTTTACTCAAAGATTTCGGCCAGAAAGCCCTCCTTTCCGGAAGTTCCCATTCCTTCTTAATCATACATTTAAAACGGTCATGAACAGGGATAAACGAGTAGGAAGGTTCTGCTAAACTTTCATACATTTCATCAAGTGGAGTTAAAGTCTTTTGCTCTACTTCAATGCCCATAGATGAATGCATAGCATGTAATAGTTCCTTCATAAAGTCAGTAGAAAGGGCAAATCTCTGTGATTTATCTTCCTGTACATCAGTCTCTGAAGGAGGAATCTCTTCCAGTGAGGATATCTCCACTTCCCCTTCAGATAAATCAGATCCATCTAGTTATCAAGGTGTCTACGCTTGGAAGATAGGCCTCAATTCACTAAGCTTTATCAAACACTTTATCAAACGTTTGATAATATACCTCATGGGTAAATTCTAAATTTGAATTCACTAAGGTGTTATATATTTATCAAATGTTTTATCGATCAAACATTCGATAACCTTAGTGAATTCAAAATTAGTTTTAACCCATGAGGTAAATTATCAAACGTTTGATAAAGTGTTTGATAAAGCTTAGTGAATTGAGGCCAAAGACTGCTCAGAAGGCAACAAAACTACATCAGTAGCATTATAGCCAGATGGTCCTTGCTCTGCTCCCTCCGAAGGAGAAACTGTTGCAGGAACCATTGCATTATCTTTAATAGCCTTGATAGCTGCAGACATATCGGACTGTACTTTATCCATTAAATCTTTAAAAAAAAGACAGGAGATTCACCCTTTACAATCTTTTCTGTGCAAGAATGACATGATTGCTTTGTGGAGGAGGATGAAATGCGACTGAAGCATATAGCACATTTCTTATGGTCTAATTTCTGAGTGGCTTTGGAACCATTCTTGTCAGATCTGTCAGTTTTGACTGATTTGTCGGCTGATTAATCCGGCCTATCAGGCAATTTACTTGACTTTGGCTGAAAGACATCAGTAAAAGAAACAAATAGAGCCATAAAGCTGGCCACTAACGGTCCAATTTCTAGCGAAAAATCGTTCGAGCGATCAGAAATTCTGATCGGACTGGTTGTAAATAATCTCCATTGGTGGACACAATCGATGATGAACGAGTGAAAAAAATGTCGCCCGAATGAATTTTCGTCGAACGAAAAGTTGGATTTTCTTGGTGGTCGTGATAGATAGGAAGCAATGATTGGTTAGTTGATGATGTAGTGAACGATTTTTCTTCCGATCAGAATATCTGATCGCTCGAACGATTTTTCGCTAGAAATTTGACCGTTAGTGGCCAGCTTAAAGGATACCCCAACTGAAATGTGACATAATGAGATAGACATGTGTATGTACAGTGCCTAGCACACAGATAACTATGCTGTGTTCCTTTTTTTATTTTTTTGCCTGAAAGAGTTAAATAAAAGGTATACCAGTGGCTGACTCAGTCCTGACTCAGACAGGAAGTGACTACAGTGCAACCCTCACTGATAAGAAATTCCAACTATAAAACACTTTACTAGCAGATAATGGCTTATGAGAGCAAGAAAGCGGTAAAAAAGGGGAATTTCTTATCAGTGAGGGTCACACTGTAGTCACTTCCTGTCTGAGTCAGCCACTTACATACCTGATATTTAACTCTTTCAGGCATAGAAAGAAAAAAAGGAACACAGCATAGTTATCTGTGTGCTTGGCACTGTACATACACATGTCTATCTCATTATGTCACATTTCAGTTGGGGTATCCTTTAAGTCTCCATCCTCCACAACCTAACTACAAAGCTGAACAGTAAAAAATGACAGGTAAGTACATACCACCGCCGCAGTACTGGCACCAGATTCAGAACTGCGGGGAGAAGGATCAGTAGCAGCAGCCTCCATGATAAGCACACACTCACCCACTGACCATGAGGACTTATATCAGATCATACCCCACCCACTTAACCTCCGCCTCCCACCGGAACAAAATGATTACCTGCCGAAAGGAATCCTTGTTCTGTGCGGAGTATATGGGAGGTGTGCCAGCTCTGCAGACAACAACCGCCACGGCCCGATAGAGGTAGCATGCCCGACTCTCGCTACCCTGGACGCCATCCACGCCATTCCAACATCCGGTTTCCTGCGTGGTGAAGTCATGCCGCATCAGCTGACCGGAAAGGACGGGTCTGGACTCTCCGAACGCGCGGAATGTCTGCGCGACATACAAACCTGTGGGAGGAAGCCTAATGGCGGCAGCACAGTCCCCACTGATCCACTCTGGCCAACTCTACCGGCAATTGCACAAACCGCAGCTCCTGCTCACTGGCATGGTTGGCTTGGCCTCTCTACCTCTCTAGCGTCCTGTGGACAGGAAACAACTGAGGAGGTATGTGTGGATGCTGCTTATATGCCCTGCCTGCCTAATACATATTCAATTGTTAAATCTAGCTTCCTGTCCAGATTGAATGGAGGGAGACAAGTCTCAGGGTTGATGTCCTGAGGACGTCCTGGGAAAACATATTCGAAACGCAAAAGCATATCATTATGACAAAAAATGCACAAACGCATATACAGGGAGTGCAGAATTATTAGGCAAGTTGTATTTTTGAGGAATAATTTTATTATTGAACAACAACCATTTTCTCAATGAACCCAAAAAACTCATTAATATCAAAGCTGAATATTTTTGAAAGTAATTTTTAGTTTTAGCCATTTTAGGGGGATATCTGTGTGTGCAGGTGACTATTACTGTGCATAATTGTTAGGCAACTTAACAAAAAACAAATATATACCCATTTCAATTATTTATTTTTACCAGTGAAACCAACATACAGTGGTGTGAAAAACTATTTGCCCCCTTCCTGATTTCTTATTCTTTTGCATGTTTGTCACACTTAAATGTTTCTGCTCATCAAAAACCGTGAACTATTAGTCAAAGATAACATAATTGAACACAAAATGCTTATGAAATGATGGTTTTTATTATTTAGTGAGGAAAAAAACCTCAAAACCTACATGGCCCTGTGCGAAAAAGTGATTGCCCCCCTTGTTAAAAAAATAACTTAACTGTGGTTTATCACACCTGAGTTCAATTTCTGTAGTCACCCCCAGGCCTGATTACTGCCACACCTGTTTCAATCAAGAAATCACTTAAATAGGAGCTATCTGACACAGAGAAGTAGACCAAAAGCACCTCAAAAGCTAGACATCATGCCAAGATCCAAAGAAATTCAGGAACAAATGAGAACAAAAGTACTGTAATTGAGTTCTATCAATCTGGTAAAGGTTAAAAAGCCATTTCTAAAGCTTTGGGACTCCAGCGAACCACAGTGAGAGCCATTATCCACAAATGGCAAAAACATGGAACAGTGATGAACCTTCCCAGGAGTGGCTGGCCAACCAAAATTACCCCAAGAGCGCAGAAAAAACTCATCCGAGAGGCCACAAAAGACCCCAGGACAACATCTAAAGAACTGCAGGCCTCACTTGCCTCAATTAAGGTCAGTGTTCACACCTCCACCATAAGAAAGAGACTGGGCAAAAACGGCCTGCATGGCAGATATCCAAGGCGCAAACCACTTTTAAGCAAAAAGAACATTAAGGTTTGTCTCAATTTTTCTAAAAAAACATCTCAATGAATGCCAAGACTTGTGGGAAAAAACCTTGTGGACCGCCGAGACAAAAGTTGAACTTTTTGGAAGGTGCGTGTCCTGTTAAATCTGTCGTAGAAGTAACACAGCATTTCAGCAAAAGAACATCATACCAACAGTAAAATATGGTGGTGGTAGTGTGATGGTCTAGGGTTGTTTTGCTGCTTCAGGACCTGGCAAATAGTTTTTCACACCACTGTAACATCTCAACATTCACAAATATACATTTCTGACATTCAAAAACAAAACAAAAACAAATCAGTGACCAATATAGCCACCTTTCTTTGCAAGGACACTCAAAAGCCTGCCATCCATGGATTCTGTCAGTGTTTTGATCTGTTCACCATCAACGTTGCATGCAGCAGCAACCACAGCCTCCCAGACACTGTTCAGAGACGTGTACTGTTTTCCCTCCTTGTAAATCTCACATTTTATGATGGACCACAGGTTCTCAATGGGGTTCAGATCAGGTGAACAAGGAGGCCATGTCCATAGTTTTTCTTCTTTTATACCCTTTCTTGCCAGCCACGCTGTGGAGTACTTGGACGCGTGTGATGGAGCATTGTCCTGCATGAAAATCATGTTTTTCTTGAAGGATGCAGACTTCTTCCTGTACCACTGCTTGAAGAAGGTGTCATCCAGAAACTGGCAGTAGGACTGGGAGTTGAGCTTGACTCCATCCTCAACCCGAAAAAGGCCTCACAAGCTCATCTTTGATGATACCAGCCCAAACCAGTACTCCACCTCTACCTTGCTGGTGTCTGAGTCGGACTGGAGCTCTCTGCCCTTTACCAATCCAGCCACGGGCCCATCCATCTGGCCCATCAAGACTCACTTTCATTTCATCAGTCCATAAAACCTTAGAAAAATCAGTCTTGAAATATTTCTTGGCCCAGTCTTGACGTTTCAGCTTGTGTGTCTTGTTCAGTGGTGGTCGTCTTTTAGCCTTTCTTACCTTGTCTCTGAGTATTGCACACCTTGTGCTTTTGGGCACTCCAGTGATGTTGCAGCTCTGAAATATGGCCAAACTGGTGGCAAGTGGCATTTTGGCAGCTGAACGCTTGACTTTTCTCAGTTCATGTGCAGTTATTTTGCGCCTTGGTTTTTCCACACGCTTCTTGCGATCCTGTTGACTATTTTGAATGAAAAGCTGGATTGTTCGCTTGATCACGCTTCAGAAGCTTTGCTATTTTAAGAGTGCTGCATCCCTCTGCAAGATATCTCACTATTTTTGACTTCTCTGAGCCTGTCAAGTCCTTCTTTTGACCCATTTTGCCAAAGGAAAGGAAGTTGCCTAATAATTATGCACACCTGATATAGGGTGTTGATGACGTTAGACCACACCCCTTCTCATTACAGAGATGCACATCACCTAATATGCTTAATTGGTAGTAGGCTTTCGAGCCTATACAGCTTGGAGTAAGACAACATGCATAAAGAGGATGATGTGGTAAAAATACTCATTTGCCTAATAATTCCAGGGCTGTGAAGTCGGTCCAAAAATCCACCGACTCCGACTCCACGACTCCTCTAATTTGCATATTACAATTTTGTTGATTAAAAGTATGTAACATGAAATTCGTCTCTTAACTGCCAACGCTTAGGAATTTTACAAGACAACTGAAGTTAGAAGGATATGCAGACTATTATATTTATTCCCTTTAGACTAAAACTAGTCCTTGGTAAGAGTACTTGTAAAAGGTACAAACCGGAACAAAGAACATCTATCAGGCCCTAGGCAATGTAAGTGTGGGTACATGTAAGAATGATGTGCAGGTACTCTGCAGGGGAATGAGGAGATTGTAAACAGACAACACCTCTGTGTTCAATGTGCACAGCATTCTCAGTGGATTCCCTGCAGCTCTGTGGGGAGTGCATATTTAGAGTATAGTACTACTGTGTAACAAAGTAAACCTGAGACAGATGAAATTCAAGTTTTATACATACCTGGGGCTTCCTCCAGCCACCTTCAGGATAATCAGTCCCTCGTTGTCCTCCCCCACCACCTGGATCTTCTGCTATCAGTCCAGGTACTTGAGCCAGTCTGGCGTAGTGCGCATGCACACACTCCGCCGCCCGGAGCATACTACACCTGTGCAGCACTATTGAGCAGGTGCAGAATGTTCCTGGCTGTGGGAGCGGCATGCGGCCGGACCGCGCTGACTGGCTGAATTACCAGGACTCATAGCAGAAGATCCGGGTGGTGGAGGACAGCGAGGGACTGATTAGCCTGAAGGGGGCTGGAGGAAGCCCCAGGTATGTATAAAACTTTACTTTTCATCCGTCTCAGTTACCCTTTAATTTGTAGTCACCAAACCAAATTTTAATAACATATCAAATGATTTGATTTCATCAACAAAGGGAGTGCATACATTTGCATAAATCAGCATCAATGCAGATTTCCATCTCATTGACCATCTATTAGTGACACAGCTACACATCAGGCTTTATTCTTACAGCATAGATGTTATTTAGTATATATAAGAGATTCCTGTGTACACATCATATATACAGCCACAATCAGATATGTATATCTGACCTTAAAAATACGGGGACTGCTTTATTGAAGCAGCACAAGTAACTAATTTTGATTGGTTTATTTCATTTTTGTGGACTAAGCACAGCTATTACTGTATATATACACATTATTTTTAATGACTATTATCTGAGAAATAGAACATTTTATCATATTTTCTATTTTAATTACAGTTACAAATTCATTAGGAGTCAGAGCATTTTTCCCGACTCCGACTCCAGGCACCCAAAATTGCCCGACTCCACGACTCCGACTCCACAGCCCTGAATAATTCTGCACTCCCTGTACAGCAAAACGCAACCTTTCACGCACCGCCTAGTGTGGTCCCAGCTTCAATCCATAATGTGTACTAAAAGGAACCTTGAGACAGTAAGGTGCATACTAACCTTCCCAGAGGGGATTCTGCTGGCCCCATAGCCTCTTTTCTATAATATTCTAAGCGTCTCCTTGGTGCCGATGTAACAGCTGCTGCTTCTGGAAGTTCATGCCGGCAGGTTTGATTCACAGTGCTGCCCACTAACCTTCCTTATACTCCGGGTGCCCAGAAGCAGGGCTGTGGAGTCGAGCAGTCGGAGCAATTTTTTGGGTACTTTGAGTCAGAGTAAGGTACTTTTGGGTACTTGCCGTTAGAGTTTGGGTACCTGGAGTTGGAGTCGGAGGTTTCATAAACGGAGGAGTCAGAGTCAGATGATTTTTGTACCGATTCCACAGTCGGAGTTGAGGAGTCAGAGCAATTTTGGGTACCTGGGGTCGGACTTGCATAAAGCTGGAAAGGGTTATAAAAGTATCTCCAAAAGCCTTGCTGTTCATCAGTCCATGGTGAGACAAACTGTCTATAAATGGAGAACGTTCAGCACTGCTGCTACTCTCCCTAGGAGTGTCTGTCCTGTAAAGATGACTGCAAGAGCACAGTGCAGAATGTTCAATGAGGTGAAGAAGTATCCTAGAGTGTCAGCTAAAGACTTACAATAGTCATGGCATATGCTAACATCCCTGTTAGCCAATCTATGATACGTAAAACACTAAACAAGAATGATGTTCATGGGAGGACACCACAGAGGAAGCCCCTGCTGTCCAAATGAAACATTGCTGCACGTTTAAAATTTGCAAAAGAGCACCTGGATGTTCCACAGCAGTATTGGCAATATATTCTGTGGACAGATGAAACCAAAGTTGAGTTGTTGTTAGAAACACACAACACTGTGTGGAGAAAAAGAGGCACAACACACCAACATCAAAACATCATCCCAACTGTGAAGTATGGTGGCGGGGGCATCATATATTGGGGCTGCTTTGCTGCGTTAGGGTCTGGATGGATTGCTATCATGGAAGGAAAAATGAATTCCCAAGTTTATCAAGACATTTAACAGGATAACTTAAAGAGAAACTCCGACCAAGAATTGAACTTTATCCCAATCAGTAGCTGATACCCCCTTTTACATGAGAAATCTATTCCTTTTCACAAACAGACCATCAGGGGGCGCTGTATGACTGATATTGTTTTGAAACCCCTCCCACAAGAAACTCTTGAGTACGTACTTCTGGCAGTTTCCTGTCTGTGAACCTTGCTGCATTGTGGGAAATAGCTGTTTACAGTTGTTTCCAACTGCCAAAAAAGCATGCAGCAGCTACATCACCTGCCAACAGTAAAAATGTTACCATGTAATAAATGTCAGAATGTAAATCATGGATTTAAAAGATTTTACAATGGGCAAATACTGACTAAATCATTTAGACATAATTATTGTAAAAATGAAGCACTTTTTTTAATCACTTTATTTTTTAACTGGAGTTCCTCTTTAAGACCCTCTGTCCACCAGCTGAAGCTCAGCAGAAGATGGGTGTTGCAACAGGACAATGACCCAAAGCATAGATGTAAATCAATAACAGAATGGCTTAAACAGAAGATAATACGCCTTCTGGAGTGGCCCAGTCAGAGTCCTGAACTCAACCCGATTGAGATGCTGAGGCATGACCTCAAGAAAGCGATTTACACCAGCCATCCCAAGAATATTGCTGAACTGAAACAGTTCTGTAAAGAGGAATGGTCAGGAAATCCTCCTCACCGTTGTGCACATCTGATCTGCAACTACAGGAAACGTTTGGTTGAATATTAAATCCAAGGGTTCACATACCTTTTCCACCTGCACTGTGAATGTTTACATGGTGTGTTCAATAAAACATGGAAACGATGAATTATTTGTGTGGTATTAGTTTAAGCAGACTGTGATTGTCTATTGTTGTGACTTAGATGAAGATCAGATCATTGTCAGGTTAGTCTGGTCAATTACTATAGGTCAGGCTGTATGCCCATATGACTGAGGCCTGAAGGCTGAGGCAGTCCAGATGATAGTCAGGTGACTGCAGGCTGGTGAGGCAGTTCAAACACTTTACAGGTAGCGTGGTCATTTCAAGCCAATGTCGGTCCAGGCAGAGTTCAAGAGAGTTCTTAATCAAGCAGGGGTCTATCCAGGCGGCAATCAGACAAGTCCAGGTACAAAGCAAAGTCGGCAAAAGGTAATCCAATCGAAGGAGAAGTCAGGAACAAGCAGTGGCCGGCAACGGAAATCAATCTAGAGTAAAGCTTGGTCAGGATACAAGGCAAAATCGGCAACAGAGATCAATCAGAGTGTGAGCGCATACCCAGCAACAAGCCACAGCTAATGCTATTACGGGCGATGTCTGAGGGCGCTCACCTTAGGCCCGGTTCACATTAGCGGTTGTTTGCCAAACGGACCGGATGACCTGACCGGATCCGGACCGGATCGGAACCGTACGGTTCTGATCCGGATCCGATCCGGATCCGGTCAGGTTGCATCAGGTGGTAATCAGGATGCGATCCGGATCCGTTTGGCAAAGTAACGTAAAAAAAAAAAAAAATGTTGGGGTCTGGGAGGTCAGCAGAAGGGGGACCTGTGGAATCAGGCCCTCTGCTGTTTAGCACTCACCTCCACCTCCGACATGCTGCCAACATCCTGCCAACACCTCCAGCTCGTGCTGCTCCACTCCAAAATGCTTGCCCATGTGTCCCCAGCCAATATCGCCGCAACAATCCGCATAGGAAGTGGGGTAGAACATCCGGATTTCTCAGCCAGTGTGTTGTGCGGCCTCCGGTTCCCATTTGTTTGTATTGGCCGGATGGTGCAGTCCGGCTCCGCCCCGGATACGGCTGCCGGAGGGGCCGGATGAAAAAATAGCGCATGTTGGAACGGAGGCCGGAGTCCGGATCCGGCCCGGATCCGGTTCTGCAGAACGGACCCATGTGAACGGACGCATAGGCTTTAATTGCTATGCCGTGCGTCCGTTCCGTCCGTTCTGCAGGCGGTGCGGCTCCGGCACGGCGATTCCGGAGGGCCACCGCAAGTGTGAACCGGGCCTTAGCTATATACAAGGAACAACCAATCAGAAAGTAAAGGAATCCAAATTAACTAATAATGCAGCATCGTGTCAGCAGATCAGCTGACACACAATCTACCCACGTGGCTGTTTACAGCGGTGGAGCATGTACTGAGAACGCGTCCGCCACTTACCCAATGGGAGCTAAGCGTCATGCGCTCCAGTGACATCAGAGAGCCACTCAGACCCAGAGGCTTGCGTCTCAGCGTGGGTCTCGGCGTTCCGCCGCCATGAGCGGCCACAGGATCTTACAATTATATTTTATGACCAATTTATGCAGAAATCCATAATTCCAAAGGGTTCACATACTTTTATTGCTACTGTAGTTATATCAGTGACTGCATCAATTCAACCAAATCTATCTACCGCAACCTACAGCACAGTTCATGAGAGGAGGCACATAGGGACCAGTGATGCTGCTGCTCCTCAGGACACTAAACTTCCTTCTGCTGCATACATGCAGCAGAAGGCGGTGACCAAGCACATACGAGAGCAGAGCTTAGTTAAGGGGGGGGCTTAATTCAGGGGGCAGGGCTTAATCCAGAGGCATGACTCCAGACCAATAAAAACTGTGGAATAAAAACTGGGTGTATTGAACGCGCTGCCATGTGTCATATTTCTGGAGGCGAGACTCAATAGATTTATGATGTGCTAGATTCAAGCAGCGCTCTGGTGCGTGAAATCACGATGGGGGGGGGGGGGGGGGGGGGGGGAGAGTGACAAATCGATCCTGCTTGATGATGGCACATCCCGGCGACTGCCATTTTGTTTGATTTTGTTTGGGAGACCCTTAAAAACTTGATCACTACAGGGGTTGTACTCCCCTTATGGACCATAGCAAATTCCACCTTTCAGCGTTCCTCCCAATTATTCCCCAATAACTTTAGCACTACTTATCATATCGAAATGATCTATATCTTGTTTTTTCCACTACCAATTAGGTATTCTTTGGGTGGTACTTTTTGCTAAGAATTATTTTTATCTCTTATTTTAATGCCTTTTAACAAGAATAATTAGAAAAAATGGGGGAAAAAAAAATACTATTTCTCAGTTTTCTGCCATTATTGTTTTAAAATAAAACATGGTACTGTGGATACAACCCACACATTTTATTTGCCATTTCTCCCAGTTATTAAAATGTTTAAATTATGACCCTAGTACAATGTATGACAATATTTATTTGGAAATAAAGGAGTATTTTTTTCAGTTTTGTGCTCATTTACACTATATCACTAATTACAAGTCTTTATTTGAAAACAAAATATAAAAATAACAGTAATATACCCTCATGACATACATATTAAAAAAAAGTTGCAAGAGTTTTAGTTTGATAACTATGGGAGAGTGGGGGAAGTAAGGGGTTAATTAATGTGGGATTTATTTATTTATTTGTATTCAATGTATTGTGTGTGTATTTTTACTATTTGGCCACTAGACGTCCCCCTTCTTTATTCCTGTGTACTGTGAACAGTACACAGGAAGTAATGGGTTTATGTTTTTACTTTCACTTTCTTAATGACCACCGGCATCTCACTGATGCTAGCGATATTTGATTACAGGCCCTTTGATTGACGTTGGGAACACCTGTTCCAATTCACGATCAGTGTAAGAACAGGTGGCGAAGGGAGCACGCGATCGCCACAAGATACGTATATCTAAGCCCCCGAAGCTATGATAAAAAGGCGTAGATATACTGTTTCCGGCACAATAAGAGGTTAATTGATTTATGCAGTATTGAGCACTATAAGTGATTTTCTAGAATGTTCATAGAGTAATCCGGGTGCACTTCAACTGTGAAGGTGTGAAGGATTATAAACGCAGCTTTTTGGAAATATTTCTGAACAGTAATACCAGCTGAGGAGACAGTACAGGACTTAAAAGCAAACCTGAACTGAAAATGAAAAGTCAAAATAAACATACACAAGTCATACTTACCTCCCAGGTAGTCTACTCATCAATGTCTTTCTCCTCTCCCACCTCCTGTTTGTCCTGTGATCAATGGGTTTCTCTGGCCTTCATTTTAAAAATGGCCATTACCCCATAACAGCTTCCGGGTCAGCACACTGTTCAACTGTAATATCGCCCACTTGAGCCATAGGGAAACATGGACATTACCTTGCTTATCAGTTACTCTTTCAGTTATGAACTGACAGCAACTAATAGATAACTGACAGCAACTGATATATTTCAGTTCTGGCAAAATCTTGTCAGAACTGGAAGGAATTGTAAGAAGAAAATGGTGAGGTTCTGAGAAGAACTGACAGTGAGGTAAGTATGTAATATTCATTTGCCGGTACATCATATTTATTTCTTTTAATAATTTTACTTGGTTCAGGTTCCCTTTAAATAAATGCTCAATCCAATATTGCCCAATCATAAAGGGGTTAAATACAACAGATAAGAACTTACAGCTCCTTTGATGGCGGTCTCAATGGTAGTCTTAGGCATGTTTATTTGTCGGCACTGTTCCACAAGATTGTACAGATGCAGATTGAAGTCTGGGTTAGGTCCTTCCTCTGTAAGTAGACAGAGTTATACTATAATCACACAGATGTATAAGGAGAATTGAAGAGGAACTTTCAAGAGGAGCTGTCAGCCATACTATCTCAGAAAAAAACACATATATAAGTAGATAAATACAGTCCTGGCCAAATGTTTTGAGTCTGTCAAAAATATTGGAAATGAGAAAAGTTGGTGCTTAAGTTTTTATAATAGCAATTTGCATATACTCCAGAATGTTACGAAGAGTGTTCAGATGAACTGCATAGTCCTTCTTTGCCATGAAAATTAACTGAATCCCAAATAAACCAAAACCTTTCCACTGCATTTCATTGCTGTCATTGAAGGACCTGCTGAGATCATTTCAGTAATCGTCTGATTAACTCAAGGCTGGAATAATTATGTCAGGCTGATTGGGTTAGAATGGCAGACTTGACATGTAAAAAAGAGGGTGATGCTTGAAATCATTGATCTTTCATTGCCATCATTGCGTTGCATAAAAATAGCTTCACAGGCAAGGATATTGTGGCTACTAAGATTGCACCTAAATCAACAATTTATAGGATCATCAAGAACTTCAAGGAAAGAGGTTCAATTCTTGTTAAGAAGGGTTCAGGGCGTCCAAGAAACTCCAACAAGCACCAGGATTGTCTCCTGAAGAAGATTCAGCTGCGGTATCGGAGTGCAACCAGTGTAGAGGTTGCTCAGGAATGGCAGCAGGCAGGTGTGAGCGCATCTGCACACACAGTGAGGTGAAGACTTTTGGAAGATGGCCTGGTGTCAAGAAGGGCAGCAAAGAAGCCACTTCTCTCCCAAAAAAACATCAGGGACAGATTGATCTTCTGCAGAAATTATGGTGACTGGACTGCTGAGGACTGGGGCAAAGTCATATTCTCCAATGAAGCCCCTTTCCAATTGTTTGGGGCATCTGGAAAAAAGCTTGTCAGGAGAAGAAAAGGTGGACGCTACCATCCGTCCTGTGTCATGCCAACAGTAAAGCATCCTGAGACCATTCATGTGTGGGGTTGCTGCTCATCCAAGGGAGTAGGCTCACTCACAATTTTGTCAAAAAACAAAGCCATGAATAAAGAATGATACCAAAACACCCTCCAACAGCAACTTGTTGAAAAAAATCCAACAACAGTTTGGTGAAGAACTATGCATCTTCCAGCACGATGGAGCACCGTTGCATAAGGCAAAAGTGATAACTAAGTGGCGCAGGGACCAAAAAGGTGAAATTTTGGGTCCATGGCCTGGAAACTCCCCAGATCTTAAAGGGAACCTAAACAGAGATGGATATGGATATTACCTTTTAAACAGTACAAGTTGCCTGGCAGTCCTGTTGATCTCTCTGGCTGCAGTAGTGGCTGAATCAAGCATGCAGCTAATCCAGTCTGACTTCAGTTAGAGCACCTGATCTAAATGCTTGTTTAGGGGCTGTGGCTAAAAGAATTAGAGACACAGGATCAGCAGGAGAGTCAGGCAACTGGTATTATTTTAAAATGAAAAATCCATATCCTTCTAGTTTAGGTTCCCTTTAATCCCATTGAGAACTTGTGGTCATTCCTCAAGAGGCGGGTGGACAAACAAAAACCAACTAATTCTGAGAAACTCAAAGAAGTGATTATAAAAGAATGCGTCACTATCAGTCAGGATTTGACCCAGAACTTGATTGAGAGCATGCCTAGTCGAATTGCAGAGGTCCTGAAAAAGAAGGGCCAAAAATCTCATGTAATGGTCAATAAAAGCCTTTGAAACATAGGAAGTGCTTATAATTATATTTCAGTACATCACATAAACAACCGAAACAAAGATCTAAAAGCAGTTTAACAGCAAACTTTGTGAAAACTAATATTTTTGACAGTCTGACGACTTTTGGCCAGGACTGTACTTGCTCTACTTACATAACATATATATTGCACTGTCCAGGTTTAGATTTTAGTGATTTTTCTACAGTGTAAAGAGAAAAATCCTTCTTAGCATTTCTCATTTTAACTGTGGCTATTTTGAGGCCAATCCTGATGTCATTTTCTCCCTTACTCTCCTCTGCCTGCTTGTATATGCATTGCCCACCCTCCACTATAGAAAGTACATTGTCTCAGCATGAGAAAGACTGGCCAATCAGAGAGGAATAGAGGAGTGGGAGGGGAAAACAGGAGGGAAAGAAGCTCCAGCCAATCAGGCTGCATTAGTTAAGTCTGAGGGTAAAGTAGAGAAGCAAAAAAGGACAACCCAGCATGCCTTTTTGGTAGTAGAAATGGGAAAAGAACACGAGGAAACCGGGAGCCCAATCTGGTGTAGTATCGTCTGGTGATGTGGAATAAGATAAAGCAGGATAGTGGTATACTCACAAGTGTGGGTTGCCACCAGATGCAACCACTCGAGGGCATGTGGAGAAGTACCGTCTCCACTCGGCCTTTCAGATGTGAGAAGTGAGTGATAGGTCGCTGCTCCTAAGTTTATTGTGTGATACTGACCCTTACTAGTGTAGGGTATAAGGGATAAGGTAGTGCTCAGAGGCACCCAAATTAAAAAGACCGAATTCTGTATATAATATATACCGTATATATATATATATATATATATATATATATATATATATATATATATATATATATATATATATATATATATATATATAAAAATCTCAAGACCACTCACAAGGAGTATCTGAATAAAAAGGTTTAGAACTGATTTTCATTTTACAGCATAAGCACTGTGACAACGCGTTTCTCGCCAACAGTCGCTTCTTCAGGTCAAGTAAGTGCCTTAAAAAAAACAACAAATAACCCAGCATGCCCTGAAACTTCCTTTTTGTGTACCAAACTTTGTGTGTAGCAAATAAGAGTCAGGTAAACTGGGGAATGATCATTTATCAACAAGAAAAGTAATAGTGATTTTAACGTTTGGATTGCCTGGTTAGCATCCTTATTACTTGTTTACCAGATAAAAATAAAGAATTGATTTTTTTTATTTTATGCCCGACAGTTACACTTTAACCACAGATTAAACTTCACCCCAATCAGTAGCTTATACCCCCTTTCCTATAAGAGATTTTTACCTCTTCTTGAATAGATCATCAGGAGGCTCTTTGTAGCTGATAATGTGGTGTAACCCCTCCCACAGTGGGATGTCAAGACCATGGTCCTGACAGTTTGCTGTACATCTGCCTCTGTATGCAAAGAAAGGGGAAAGGGGAAGGGAAAAGGAAGGAAAGGTTGGCACTGCAGCTTGAGGACAGCTACCGCTGGAAGAACGTAGGCAGGATGGTTGCACACTCTCTCTTCTCCTGCTATGGTGCAAACTGCATGCCCTGATATGATGAAGAGCAGGTATTCAAACAAATGGAGAGAAGGAAGGTCAATCGGCACTGCAGGTGCTTTATTCCAGAAGCAGGCACAGGTACAGTACAAAAATTGCAAAGATAAAAATTGAAATTGATCACATACCATATGGTGGAGAGTGGTGGTGCGGTGGGTGCTGGGGAAAGGTGCCTGAAACGATGGGACGACCCGGAGGGTTGGTCCGGGACTTGTGCACCTTAGGTATGTGATACCATATGGGATTGGTGGGAGGAATTATATATTCATTCTGCCAGTAACCCATTTGCCCACCAATTGAGGGCATGGTCCAGATACGTGGATGATGTCCTAGTATTTTGGTCCGGGACTTGTGCTTCCTTTAACAAATTTATGAGCTATATTAATAGAAATGAAGCCAACAAGATTTTCACTGCAACTACCTCACACGAGAAAATAGCCTTTTTAGATCTAGAGCTAGTAATTCAAGATGAAAAATTGATAGCCAGAGGCTATCAGAAACCAACGGCATCCAATGCCCTGCTACATAGAAAGAGCTATCACCCCGAACACGTGACTCGATCCCTGCCTTTTGCCCAATTCCTCCGACTTCGTCGCAATAACAGCTGTGACACCGATTTTATATCCCAGTCGGAGGCCCTGGGCGGAAGGTTAGTAGCTAGAGGCTATGAACCAGAATTGATCCAGGGAGCTTTCAACAAAGCCGAGAAGATGGATAGGAGTGCTCTCTTCAAAAACCATAATAAGCCCTCAATGCCCACTAACAAAGTACCACTTTCCTTTGAGTATACAGCAATGTCCGACCAAATCAAGGAGAATGTCAAGAAAAATTAGGACATTTTACTAAGAGATCCAACTTTAACCACTTAAGCTCTCAGTCGTTTTCACTTTATGCATCCGAGCAATGTTCACCTCCCATTCAATCGCCTATAACTTTATCACTACTTATCACAATGAACTGATCTATATCTTGTTTTTTCCGCCACCAATTAGGCTTTCTTTGGGGGGTACATTTTGCTAAGAGCTACCTTACTGTAAATGCATTTTGACAGTAAGAATAAGAAAAAAAACGGAAACAATTCATTATTTCTCAGTTTTCGGCCATTATAGTTCTAAAATAATACATGCCTCCATAATTAAAATCCACGTATTGTAATTGTCCATTTGTCACGGTTATTTCACCATTTAAATTATGTCCCTATCACAATGTATGGCGACAATATTTTATTTGGAAATAAAAGAGCATTTTTCCCGTTTTGCATCCATCACTATTTACAAGCTTATAAAAAAAAAATATATAGAAATATTTCATCTTTACATAGATATTTAAATTTTTTTTTTTTTAATTGTAATGTTTTTTTTGTTTTTTTCTATTAAACATTTTATGTGGGTATTTTTGGGAGGGGGGGGGGGGGGGGGAGTAAATAGTGTTTTATTTAGGGAAAAGTGTGTGTAATGTAATTTTTTTTTTTTACTTTTAGATGTAGTTTTACTCTTTGGCCACAAGATGGCAACCTCGAGTTTGTTTACATGACGTCACTCTAAGCGTACAATGTACGCTTAGAGGGACATAGGCCTCAATTCACTAAGATCATGCTGGAGATAATAAGGCAAGAGAAAACTTACCTCCACACAGTGAGAGAGTTATCTTATCTCTTCATTCCTTAAGTTACCTCCTCTGTAGTTATTTTCACATGCAGTTAATTAACAGCCCGTCTTTAACTCTGGAGTTATTTTAAGGATTGGAGAGTTAACTTAAAGACAGAAGAGTTAACTTTAGGTTTGCCTGAGGTAAAATGTTTCCTGAATACTACGGCCTCAATTCACTAAGATCATGCTGGAGATAATAAGGCAAGAGAAAACTTACCTCCACACAGTAAGAGTTATTTTATCTCTTCATTCCTTACGTTACCTCTTCTGTAGTTAATTTACCTGCTCTGTAGTTAATTTACCTCCTCTGTAGTTAAGTTACCTCCTCTGTAGTTATTTTCACATGCAGTTAATTAACAGCCCGTCTTTAACTCTGGAGTTATTTTAAAGAGACTCTGTAACAAATTGTTTATCTTTATTTCTTCTATGCTATAAGTTCCTATGCCTTTTCTAATGTGGTCTGGCTTACTGCAGCTTTTCCTAATTGCACAGTAGCTGTGTTATCTCTGTTATATGATCTAATCTTCTCTCTATAGTCGGCACAGTCAGGCTGAGGCAGTCAGACTGGAATGTGCAGGGCTGCTTGTGATTAGCTAGAAGCTGTACACACCCCCTGCAGGCTCTGTGTGACTAACACACTCTGCTTAGCTGAGCCTATTAGAAGCTGGTTAGTTTGTTTGTAAACACTGCCTAAAACTGGCAATTACAAGCCAGGTTTGCAGCAGAGAATGGCAGAAACAGCACAGAGGGGACCAGGAGCACATAATGAATAGAATGGTATGCTTTTTATTGTAAGAATTTCAGAGTACAGATTCTCTTTAAGGATTGGAGAGTTAACTTAAAGACAGAAGAGTTAACTTTAGGTTTGCCTGAGGTAAAATGTTTCCTGAATACTACATGCCTTATCACCATGGTAACAACTCTAGAAGAGTTATTAAAGACAGGAGATAATCTTAGTGAATTGAGGCCATAGTCTCAGAAAAAGCGTAGCTTCCGAGAGAAGCTGTCGCTTTTTCAGCGAGGGAGAGGAATCAGTGATCGGGCACCATAGCCCGATACATTGATTCCTGGGCTACCAAATCCGCGGCCGGGAGTGCGCTTGCACGCGCGCGATCGGCCGCGGGAGCGCGCCTGTCCTCCTTGACGTTTTTATACGTCAAGGAGGACAAAGTGGTTAAAACCACTTGTGGAAGGAGGACCACTTTTCTCTTTTAGACGTGCCCCTACGATAGGGTCCTTAATAGGTAGGAGTGAATTTCGCAGCCCTTCTAGAGAAACCTGGCTAACACGCACACAGCCACGGGGGAAACACAATTGTGGTCACTGTATATCGTGCTCCTATATGCGTACGGGAGGCTCCTTCCAAATTGGCTCGATTCAACGTACCGTGAAAACTTTTATTACTTGCCAGACGGATTATGCAGTGTATGCCTTGTGGTGCCCTTGCGGCGCCCTTGTGGCAGATTTTATATAGGAGAGACAACTAGATCCCTCAACAGAAGATTTAGAGAGCACTACAATTCCATCAGATCAGGCCGTGGATCCCCCAGAGTCATAAGCCACATGAGAGAGGTTCATCAAGGGAACTCTGACCTACTATCATTTGCCGGGATCATCAAAATATCTCCCGGACCACGAGGAGGAGACCAAGAAAAACGATTAAAGAGAGAGGAAGCACTACTAATCCTACGGACAGATGCTATGGGCCCATTAGGCCTAAACGACGCTACCGACCTATCATGTTTCTTTGATCCATGAACTGAACCATCCACCCATAGAGAGACACTATGTCCCTTGGGTCAATTTCTTGTTAGATCATTGCCTTCCTGTTTCCTTTTTCTTTCCCCTTTCCATCTTCCTTATCCCGCTTCCCTTGTTTTCTTTTCCCGTTCCCACTTCCCTACATCCCTCCCCCTGGTCCTGCCTATCCCCCCCTTTTCCCCCTATTTTATCCTCCCCTCCTTTCCACCATTCCCATCCCACCCTTCCCCCCCATTCCTACCTTTCCACTTTCGTCCTGCCTAAAATCTAAAAAGTTTAAGCTGCTTTATCGATCAATTTATACCTGAATGTATACTGTCTATTAACTATGTCCTTCTATCTCCCACTTAGTTCTCCACATTTTGCAATGTTATTAACATCATCTTTTACGCCCCCCTTTTTACTTCAGTTCCAATTTATTGGTCACCTATAGCACCTTTGAATAGCTTCAGTGCTGTTTATGCACAGGAATCATTCTCTTGCCTTTTCATGTGAAGCTCTTATGAGCCATATCACTATTACATAATTAAGTGAACATTACTATCATTAATTATTAGATATTAAACACTGTTTTATTCATATCTTCACTTTATAATGTATATATATAAATATTATAATAATATATTAATCATTACACTATATATATTGTACACTTTTTGTGATAATCACGATAATCACATTAAATTCACAGCACTTTTAAGGCTGTTTCAATTTTGGCCACTAGAGGGCAATTTATGCCTCTTCGTAAAGCTCTGTAAGATACAATTGTATCTGCAGCCACCTAATAAGTGTGGTCTGCATGAGCTTCCATATAAACATGACGACAGGCATCCCAGCATGCCGCGGTGGAACGCATATGCGTTCCACCGCATCTCTGGCCAATCAGGGAAGCTATGGACGGCACCAAGCGGCGCAGACAGGCCGAACGCCGAACTTTTAATGTATTTAAGCCCGGCAAGAGGGAGCCCCGTAACTTAGCCTCCGTTGAAGCGCATTGTAGCGCGAAACGGCCGTCAGGCACCTTTCCCCAGCACCCACTGCACCACCACTCTCCACCATATGGTATGTGATCAATTTCAATTTTTATCTTTGCAATTTTTGTACTGTACCTGTGCCTGCTTCTGGAATAAACAATAACAATAACAATAACAATAATATTTATATAGCGCTTTTCTCCCTGGGGACTCAAAGCGCTGTGACCCTGCATTATGCAGTCTCAAAGGCTAGGGAAAAGAGGTGAGTTTTTAGCCTTTTTTTAAAGCTGTCCAGAGAAGGAGCCTCTCGTACTGATTGTGGAAGTGAGTTCCATAGAGTAGGGGCTGCATAGGAAAAGGCCCGAGCACCAAATGTTAAGTGTATCCTGGGAATAACCAGCTTCATCTTGTTGGCAGAGCGGAGGGTGCGTGGAGGGGCACCTGCAGTGCCGATTGACCTTCCTTCTCTCCACATTTGCCTCTGTGCATAGAATTGTCAGTAAACAGACATTCTGCAAAGTTGGTAGAACTATAGATGTTGTCACCTGTGATTAATTTCAGAAAGTAAATCAGGCAGAGGAAAGACTTTATAGGGGGCAAAAACTGGCTAAATAAATTATAAATGAATATTGTAAAAAAATAAAATAAATAAATAATGAGCTATATTATTTATTATTTTCACTACAGTTCCTCTTTAAAAAAGAGTAGTCCAAAGTGCGTATATTTTGACTTACTCTGTTCTTACACGAGCCCTCTTTCTATGGATGCCTAACCCTAACAGACCCCCTTGCCACAAAATGTGCCAATATCTACTCCTTACTCTAACCGATTCTCACATTAGTTCTCCCCTACCGATCCCTGACCCTAACCGATCCTATTGCTGCAAATATAGCCGATATTTACGCCTAAAGGTGGCCACACACGATACAACAAAATGATCCGATTTTACAGCAATTCGATAAAAACAATCGGATCTCCTGAAAAAAATCAAAAGCTTTTTTTCAATTGACTGAAAAATCCGATCGGATTACCAGTTTTCTTCTATTTGTATCGATCCGGAATGCCAGATATTTTTCTTCAATCTTTCTAAAGATTGTATGGTGTGTTTGTCAATGTATCAATTGTCAATTTATTAATATACAAACCCTAGCAATTTTCTCAGAGTTTCCAATCATTTTTATCACAATTGAACATAGGTGTGTGCAGTACATTGGTCATATTTTTGAAATGTTACAATCAGTCAGAAAAATCGATTGCAATTCTTAAATTGAACAGATATTTAAAAAATTATATGGTATGTGGCCACTAGGGCTGTACGGTTTTGTGGTTTAAAACCGAAACCGTGATTCACATGCAGACGATCTTGAGATCGTCAGTAGCTTTGGTTTTTTGTGCTACTAGCTGCTCAGCTACCTCCCGCCGGCCGCCGCTAATCCCTGACTTCTATGCCGCCCCACTCTGTCTGCACTGCATCTCCCAGAGACAGCGTATCTGCTGACCTCACAGCCTCTGCGACGGGGGAGGGGCGCTGTGCACAACTTATGCCGCCGGGAGACTCAGGAGAGTGTGGCCACTCAAGCAGAGCTGTTTCTGCTGCATCCGCTGCTTTCTCCCTCCCTGAAAAGGATGACAGCGAACAGCTCTATGGAGAGAACAGGCAGCTCCAGCCGAGAGAGTGTGGGATGCTCTCCCCCTTCCTTCCTCCAGAAAACTTCAAAGGCTGCCCTTGAAGTAACTTTTTTTTATCAGCTGTGTGATTGCACGGAGGTGGGGGTGGGGAGATGAGTGTACAGTGTTTGCCAGTGTGTGTGTCTGTGCGTGTGTCTGCGTCTGTGCGTGCGTCTGTGCGTGTCTGTGTGCGTGTCTCTGCGCGTGTCTGTGCGCGTGTGTCTGCGTCTGTGTGCGTGTCTGTGCGCGTGTCTCTGCGCGTGTCTGTGCGCGTGTGTCTGCGTCTGTGCGTGCGTGTGTCTGTTTCAGAGCGTGTGTTAGGGCTGCACGGTTTTGCGGTTTAAAACCGCTGCCCGGCTCAAGCACTCCGCAATACGCCGCACATTGTTAACTGACCCCAGCCCAGCGTCCTCACAGAAGGCCCCACCTGCATAAATGTGCAATTTAGTGCTAAAGCTTGGTTTGAAAAAAAAAAATCGAAATCACAATTTGAGTGAAAAATCGCAATTTAAATTTTTCCCTAAAATCGTGCAGCCCTAGTGGTCACCTTAACCCTAACATTCTCACACACTCACACAAGCATACTGATGCCTAACCAGGGGCGTTTCTAGGGTCCTTGGAGATCGGGGGGCACCTGTGGGCACCAGGCGGGGAGGTATATGCGGCGCGCGCGGCAAAAATGGGTGTGGCCATGAGGTGAGTGGGCGTGGCCATGGGTGGGGCCAAATGTACATGAACTTAGCAGCGGTGTAAGCTACAGATAACTGGCCTGCCCATCGAAATATTGGATGGAGCCCCCTGTCCTTTATTTAGATAATTTACAATCCGTATAGGCATAGATCAAAGATGTATACGCACATACAATTTTGATTGGTCAATCACTGACCCCCAATTTTACCACCCCCGTGCAGTAAGTGGGCCAACAGACAATGAATTTTATGAACAGAGCTAAAATTGGCTAATCAAAATTGTATGTGTGTACCAGGCTTTACAGCTAATACTGTACATACTGAAAGTAGCAGGGATCAGCATACAATATAGCTGGTTTACAATCAGTAAAGGCACAAAGTAACACCTTACACTGTACACACTGGAGGTAAATCAGCACACAGTTCAGGCACTAGAGAACAGCGTATACTGTACATACTGTAGGCAGCAGAATTCAGCACACTGCAGCTAGCGTGCCAAACATATAAGGATCACGTTGTGCGGCGTGCTTATCGCGCCGCACCGAAAAATGGGTGGGCCATGGACCAGAATATAGGTGTGGTAACGGGTGGAGACAAATTTACATGAACCTAGCAATGGTGGGACATTAGATTATGACAGTGGTGGCGAACCTTTTGGAGGCCGAGTGCCCAAACTGCAACCCAAAAGTCACTTATCTATCGCAAAGTGGCAACAGCAATTTAAACTAAATACTGTACAAACGTTTTAACTCATACATGAACATTATGGAAAATCCAAGTTGAAAATAAACTGTGAAGATAAACAATTTCATCCATCCTACTCCTGAAAAATGTATTAAATTTTTTAGAACCTCCCAGTTTTATTTTCTGTTTTAAAAAGCTAAAAAAGTAGGTTTAATGCTATTGTCTCATTTGATAAGGATTCAGCTTTTCCCATAGTCTCGCAGTTAGCAATCATGTGACCCCCAACAAGACAAATTCAGCAATCATGAGGCCCCCAACAAATCATGAGGCCCCCAACAAGACAAATTCAGCAATCATGAGGCCTCCAACAAATCATGAGGCCCCCAACAAGACAAATTTAGCAATCATGAGGCCCCCAACAAGACAAATTCAGCAATCTTGAGGCCCCCAACAAATCATAAGGCTCCCAACAAGACAAATTCAGCAGTTATGAGGCACATAAATAGACAGCATTTCACATAAATAGGCAGAATGCCCCCTTAATATGGTAGCCCCCCAAGTTAGGTAGTGAGTGACAGGGACCCCCAGGTTAGCTAGTGAGTGACAGACGCCTCCAGTTAGGTAGTGAGTGCCAGGGAGCCCCTTTAGGCAGTGAGTGAGTGCCAGGGAGCCCCTTTAGGTAGTGAGTGAGTGCCAGGGAGCCCCTTTAGGTAGTGATTGAGTGCCAGGGAGCCCCTTTAGGTAGTGAGTGAGTGCCAGGGAGCCCCTTTAGGTAGTGAGTGAGTTACAGGGAGCCCCTTTAGATAGTGAGTGAGTGCCAGGGAGCCCCTTTAGGTAGTGAGTGAGTGCCAGGGAGCCCCTTTAGGTAGTGAGTGAGTGCCAGGGAGCCCCTTTAGGTAGTGAGTGCCAGGGAGCCTCTTTAGGCAGTGAGTGCCAGGGAGCCCCTTTAGGCAGTGAGTGCCAGGGAGCCCCTTTAGCCAGTGAGTGCCAGGGAGCCCCTTTAGGCAGTGAGTGCAAGGGAGCCCCTTTAGGCAGTGAGTGCAAGGGAGCCCCTTTAGGCAGTGAGTGCCAGGGAGCCCCTTTAGGCAGTGAGTGCCAGGGAGCCCCTTTAGGCAGTGAGTGCCAGGGAGCCCCTTTAGGCAGTGAGTGCCAGGGAGCCCCTTTAGGCAGTGAGTGCCAGGGAGCCCCTTTAGGTAGTGAGTGAGTGCCAGGGAGCCCCATTAGGGAGTGAGTGCCAGGGAGTCCCTTTAGGGAGTGAGTGAGTGACAGGGAGCCCCATTAGGGAGTGAGTGCCAGGGAGCCTCTTTAGGCAGTGAGTGCCAGGGAGCCCCTTTAGGCAGTGAGTGCCAGGGAGCCCCTTTAGGTAGTGAGTGAGTGCCAGGGAGCCCCATTAGGGAGTGAGTGCCAGGGAGTCCCTTTAGGGAGTGAGTGAGTGACAGGGAGCCCCATTAGGGAGTGAGTGCCAGGGAGCCCCTTTAGGGAGTGAGTGAGTGACAGGGAGCCTGTTTAGGTAGTGAGTGAGTGCCAGGGAGCCCCTTTAGGCAGTGAGTGTCCCGCAGTATAACAGGTACCTGCTGTTATCAGGTGCGCGTTGCCTTTTTTCTGCCAGACTAGCCCGCATATGCACACCGCCACAGGCTCCTAGTCTCCAGCACATCAGGCCACGCCTGTATACGCGTTACGTCCACTGTCGTGGACTTCCTCGGTACAATGAGCTGTGGTTACGAGATTCGGGGGGGGGGGGGGGGGGGGCGCCCCTTCCTGAAAAGCCAGACATGCTCGATCCAAGCCTCGCATTGGGCTCCGTCTTGAAGCCGAATCCGCCATTTTTCTTTCTCCTGGCTACATGCACACATACCATATTGTTGCCAGCATCACTTCATATGTCAGTTCATATACAAATAGAATGATATAAATCCTCGCTACAATTTTTCCTCTGCCTTTCTCTTCAACTAATCACTTTTTTTCCAAGGTCTCTATCATTTTTGATACAGAATTAATTATTTATATAGATAGAGAGAGAAAAGGAGAGAGAGAGAGAGAGAGAGAGAGAGAGAGAGAGGGGAGAGAGAGAGGGGAGAGAGAGAGGGGAGAGAGAGAGGGGAGAGGGAGAGGGAGAGAGAGAGAGAGAGAGAGAGAGAGAGACCTTTTCCTAAAACTCCTAGAGAGTGGAATAGGAGGTAGAATCTATGATGTCATCAAGAGTTCATATACTGGGAACCAATGCAGTGTGAAAGTGGACGGGAAAAGAAGCGCGTTCTTCAAGCAGGGTCCAGGAGTCAGGCAGGGCTGCAGTTTGAGCCCAACGCTCTTTAACATATTCATTAACCAACTGGCTGTAGCCCTGGAATCCTCCCCAGCTCCAGGCCT